>NW_017728914.1:30105931-30125919 GCF_001723895.1 Crocodylus porosus
ACTGGTCCCTACTTAGGAAGACAGAGGCAAAGAAATCGTTAACACCAACTGTGTTGGTGGTGTTGAGCAAATCAGAATTAGAGATAGGTCTGAGTTCTGACTAGAACACAATTATAACTGTGTTTGGATCCGTGACATAACTAACAGGGCTGACACCTAGGACAAGCAGGGGGAGGGGAGGGAGTTGGTGTGTAGTTCTAGACTGGATGCAGGGGACTGCGGGCTCTGAGACTGTGGGGTGGGCAGAAACCTTAGCCATGCCAAGACTTATACAGTCCTGGCTGAGCTGCGCCTGGCGTATGTACTGGCTGTTGCTCTTAAAGCCGCAGCAGTCAGAAACTGTCTCGGAGTTCCCTGCATAGCAATGCTTTCAGGGTGCAGACTTGAGGGGGGGGGGTGCAGTTCTGGCACCCCCTCCCAACCTGGCACCCAGGGTGAATGCTCCTTCTTGTCCACCCTTCGTTATACTAACAGCACAGTTCAGATACTCCACTAACCCCTGGCCAAATTTCAGCTGGTAAGGTCAGTGAAGGGACTTGTAGGTCCCTTGGGATATCTACAAAGATTGTTTACCATCCTAAGAAGAGCTGTAAATATTTTCCTAACTGCATCAAAGTTACAGACATGTTTTGTGTCCAGTCCTGTTCCCATGGCAATGGTAAAATTAATGCTTAATTCAGGAAAAGCTGGAGCAGGATATATCGGTTTCCAGGTGCCCTTCTTTGATTTTTGTCTTTTTTTTCCAACTCTTTCTCTTTGCTAGAAGTTTTTGTGATGCAACATGTAGGTGCATTTCACTGGCTACGCCTCCAGAGCCTCGTCCATGTGTACAATGGACTGCCTCAGAAGGTAAAGGCTGAAGATGAAATTTTCAGAGAGAAATCAAATCACTGTGAAACTTTCCTCAGGTGGAGAATTGGAGAACTGCCAGTCTGTGCATGCACGCTTGAGAGGTGGAAAATCAAAACTGAGCTAACATCTTAGGTTAAGGTACCCAGTCAGTGACCTCTGGAAATGAAGGTTCAGCTCTCTCTCCATATCAAATGCCCATTGGTTTCTATAGTGTGGGTAACAGGCGCCTACACAACTTGGCATGAAAAGGCAGGAGTGTGCCAACAATGCAACACAACTAATCAGCTACAGTATCACAGGTGCCTGGAGAGGTTTAACACTATACAGGCTTTAGCCAACACAATCAAGACTCCTCCTTTCAGGAATAAAATGCATGTTTCAACTTAATAAACAAAGGATAATAATTAGTACTACTGGCATGAGTCAGACACAGCTAGTGTACTCAGGAGTGTGTCAGCACACTGCTTGCTCATTTTGGGATGCTTCATTTCCCTGATGCTTTTTCCTTGTACTGGGCAAACCGAGAGTCCCACACTGAGATCCAGGTTGTCCTCTGGTAGGGTTAGGAACAGGCAAGAAGGCTGTTAGTTTCCCTTTTGAGAGTTTTCTCCTCCCTGTTCCTCTATCAATTTGTTGGCAGAAGGCAGGGAAGGTATGACCTATCGACCTGGCAGCTACTTGAATATCTTCAGGGATCTTTGGTAGAGTGAAAACCCTTTGGGATCTTTGGTAGAGTGAAAACCTGTGTCTCTGCAGTGGCCTGGACCCCATGTAGTTGTGGCTCAGATCCTCAAAGAAGGCAAAGTGCATGATCAGGGCCACATCTGACGATGGCATTTAATACTCTTCCCCATGGCTAAGAAGCAGTTGTCTCTGGCTTAAGTAACATGCTAAGGGGAAACCTCCACAGGGTGCACAAGTAGACCGTATGCGATCTCCCTTTCACTGCTCCGTCCTCTCCACTTGCTTCCCATTCTCTCCCTCCATGCGGCACAATGCCTTTTGTTGGGGCTAGCAGACGTGTGTGTGGAAAGAAGCCTCCTCATCTGCTTCAGAAGACAATGACTTAGCCTTCCTTTTCCACTTTCACACAACAGATCTGTTGAAATCAATGGAAGTTGCAGACCATATTCACAGTTGGCTACGTCTACATGTCCATTAACGTGCTGAAATTATGGTGCTTTACCTGTAATAACAGCTACTAATTTAATGCACTGTAATTGGCATGTGCATTAGCACAGATGAATGCTTTTTATGTGACGCTTAACGTCCATTGGGCTAACCTACCGCACATTAGAGCAGTTTTTGCCAGCTGTGCTAAGGTGCAGTAGAATTAGTCCAATGGGCATGAAGTGTCACATGTAGATGCGCCCATTTAGTAGCAAATAACCTCATAGAAGAGGGTAGCAAAACTGATTCCTGAATAATGAGATTTGCATCTGATCCACAGGGAAAAAAAACGAAGCAAATATAAAAGCAACCCCCTTTTGTCCCCAGTAATTGTTGTGTGCCAATATTTAGACTGATCCATTTTTCTGGGGAGAGGGGGTTGGTCACTGACAAATATCAGGAAATATTTTTATGGGTATGAGCAACCAGACTATTTTCTTTACTGACACACACCTATATAAATCTGGTTTAAATATTGACTAAGCCATCATAATTTATTTCTGGACTAGATTGATTACATTACAATGAGCTGCAGGGATTTGCAGCTGGAATATGTAATGCAAAGAAACATGTTCAAAATCAAGGAGGCTGAGTACAGTTAAAACCCGCACCACAGTGGTTATGTTAGAGCATGTGAAAACTGTGTTTCGAATCAGCCCCATTGGCCAACTTGGCAGCTGATCATTTTTTTATAACTGCAATTGCAGAAAGTCCGTGCAAGACAGAAGAGCTGCTGCAGAGACATCGGTGCGTAATGATATGTATATTCTTATGGGTGGAACCAAGCCATTGTTGTCAATAAAAATGTTTTAGACGAATGAAATCAGATCTACAGATTCAGGCTATGGAAAACGGGAGGGTGAAAGACAAAGCAAGCTCAGCAAGATGGTCCGCATGAGAATAGGGAAGAACCTACCATTAGAGCTGGTAGGAACTGTTTGTGTTTCATTTGCTTTTCTTTTAATAATTTTGGGTTTGTCTGAATGTTGTGTAAAATAATAGCCTTGGGGGAAAAAAAGGCCCCAGCCTTTAGTTCAGCTGACTGCTTATTAGCTCTGTGTGTCTGTTCTTCCTAGACACGTGAAACTCCCAGTCATCTAGGATGGGGGGATTAAACGCATCGCCTGCAGGCTGGATCCAGCCCACACGGCTCTTGGAGGGACCAGAAATGTAAGGGGTGGATCCGCTCGCTGAGTTCTGGGGTACAGAGACCTGTGAGGGATTCAAGCGATGGCTGTGCCAAGCCACTTGACTCCTCAAACAGACACAGTGGCGGTTCATAGCACTGCTGCACACCCACCGCTGCAGGTTGGTGCCGATCTGGCCCGGGGAAGCCAAATAAATATTGACACCCCCTGATCGAAGAGGAACATTTAACCGCAGTCAGAAAACACTTGGGACCAGTGTCCCATTACACTAAAACTACACCTTGTGCTTTAATTCGCAGCCGTGCAAACTGGGTGGAAAACACTGTTTTGATCCACTGGTGTTTTACTCACCCACTTTGAACTGACTCCACACTGACAGAAATGATTTCTGTCCAAGCCAGGGAATGGGAAAGCCCGCCTTTTGCATGAATTTCTGAGCGCAATTTCATTCAAAGGAAGTGGTAACCTGTCAAAACCCTCTCTCTCGTTCTCACTTCCCACAGTTACACTGTCATATTTCGACAGTAACGGTGGCATCATGTGGGGCTATAAAGTTCACCCTCACTGTTGATAATTGGGGAGGCAACATGGAACTACCGCCTTTGCCCAACTTGAACCTGAAATTTCCTACAGGGTATTTTGCCTTCAATATGTGTATGTCTGAAACAAAATATGGTGTGGATTTCATATCTGCAGGAAGTTTTCATTGCGGTCATGATATCCCAGCCCATATTCTCTCTTGGCCATGATATAATAAATTAACAGTGTCATATAATCATGGGATAATGCTACATTTTAAGACTCCTCATTACTGTACTGGTTGGCAGCCAGGTAACTCCATCAGCCAATTTCCCAGAAAGATTTAAGGCCAGGGGACCGGTAAACTAATTACCTTAAAATGATTGGCTGAAGTTGGAACCAGTTATGCATCATCAGCATCCATCCTCACTGCCAGAGAATGAGGAAGAATGGGGAAAAATAAAAACGTGAGGAGAAGAGTTAAAAGCAGAGCAGCGAGAAGTAATATCCACCTCCTTAATTGTACTGTGAATCTTATTTCTGTTGCATGCCTCCATGTCTCACTCTGGGTAGAGTAATTGCAGAATGAATTTAATGCAGATGATGGTGTGGGACCATTCATACAGATGCTCATATTTAATACCTAGGTACTGAAGTTAATATACACCTTGGCAGTCCTGCTTGCTTTCCTTTTTCAGCAAGTGTTTTTATTTTATGTGTTCCTGTATATGGGCTCTTTATCCATACTTATGGGGAAGAGAAGAGGAGTCTCAGCAGGATTTGTCTTTGGTGGACTTTGGATCAGAAAGGCCCCATGTACCAAAGCACAGGCACACCATGACCTAATTTATTTGCTAGACTGCATTTTATGGTCACACTAGAGGATAGGCCACCCTGGACAGGTGGGGGAATCAAAACCTGATGGCATACAAGGTCCTCCACCTCGGGGGAAAAAACCACACACCATACTTATAGGCTCAGCAATGCTACACTCACTAGCACCATGACCAAAAGAGACATGGGGGTCATGACTGATCACAAGACGAACATGAGCCACCAATGCGATGCCACAGCTGATACCCCGGCTTACATCTATCAATGCATCTCAAGCAAAACCCAGGAAGTCATCCTCCTGCTTTACTTGGCCTTGGTGAGGCTGCACCCAGTTCTGAGCTCTGAACTTTAGAAAGGATGTGGAGACGCTTGAGAGAGTCCAGAGGAGAGCCATGTGCATGATCAGGGGACAAGAGAGCAGGCCTATGAGGAGAAGCTGAGAGGTATGGGAGTCTTCAGCCTGGAGAAGAGAAGGTTCAGGGGAGACTTGGTGGCAGCCTATAAGTATATAAAGGGTGTGCATTGGGAACTGGGAGAACATCTGTTCACCAGGGCACTGCAAGGGAAGACAAGGTCTAATGGTCACAGACTCCTGGAAGACCATTCTAGGCTGGACGTAACGAAAAACTTCTTTACTGTCCGAGTCCCGAGGGCCTGGAATAGACTCCCCCCAGAAATGGTGCAAGCACCTACTCTGGACACTTTAAAAAAATACTTGGATGCCTTTCTTGCCGGGATCATTTGACCCCATCAGACTTCCTTCCCCTTGGGCAGATGGCTGGATCCGATGATCTTGCAAGGTCCCTTCCAGCCCTAATGTCTATGAAATCTGTGAAACAGTTTCACATAAAGAGGCAGGAGACAGGGCAGGGCAGCCTTAGAAATGAACCATCCACCATATTTCATAGTTCTTGATACAACATTTTTACACTCCTCAGATTTCCATCTAACCACTGGGTGGATGACTGTTACTTTTGGCCATGATCAAGGGGGCACTGCCAGCTGTCTCCCCATATACTGGAACACCTGGAAGTTCCTCAGATCAAATTAAAATAAGGCTGGCAATTATAAAAACAGTTTCTACTAGGGTACATCTACACAGCCTGGGTAGCAGTATTTTGACGGATAATGATCCTGTGACGAGATAAAATTAAATCAGTGAAAAAGTACAATATCATGCCCCTGTGAGCTTTGGATAATATCATTATAAATAGCCAAAAAATGTTTTCTACCCAGGAAAAATTTCAATGAAAACTCTCCCTCGACACCAGTGGGAAATGTTGACTTCTCAACAAAAGACCAAATATACATGCAGTTCTTGGCAGCCAATAGCAAGAATGTTTTCAAACAAAAAACGTAAAATGTTGGAAACACCAAAAAATTTACGGTTGAAAACTAATGAACACAAATATTTCAGAGGTCACCCGGGATATTTTGAGAAACAACTAAAACTGCTTTCAGACGCTGCAAAAAAATTGAAAAAATGACAAGAAATCAGGCATGCTACAAAAATAAACTTCATGTAGTCAAAAGCTCAACATCTCGCTGGAGAAAAATGGATAGAAAAATCCCACCTATCTCTAATTATTATATTACAACAGTTCTCTTAAAAATTCAGGCTATCATTTGAGATACTACCTTTGATATACGAATAGCTCCACCTCAATTTTTATTCTCTGTCATAACATTAGCTGCAGATATTAAGATAGCTAAAATAAAATATTTTTAAAGGTAATTGTTGTATATGCAGAGTTGGTGGGAGTGAAGCTATATTAGCATGGCCAGACAGTTTGGTTATGTTTTGTGATCTGGGCTTTCTTTTTCAGGGGAAACTGGATTCTTTCCTCCCAACTGGTTGTCCAGGAAATGAGGACAGTGAAATGGAGAAAGGGATAAAATGCAAATAACTTAGGTCATGGTGTGCATGCACTTTGGTACATGGGGCCTTTCTGATCCAGAGCCCACCAAAGACAAATCCTGTCGAGACTCCTCTTCTCTTCGGTGGGCTTGGGGCCAAGTCCATATTGAAGAGTTGGGTGAAACGTATACTTTTATTCACAGTCTTCTGCTTTGCTGTGTGTTGTGACTTGACAAGAGGTGGTTCTTCGGTTCAATGAAAAGGAGCTGCTAGAGAAGTCGGTTGCCATCACAGGCTCATTATAGATGAATTGTCCACAATTTTCAGAAAATGGGCCCGATTGCAAATGTTAATGGGAGTATAGAGTATAAGCGTGTTGTATGACAGTCATTCAACAGGGTTAAAAACCTGCTCACTGGAGCTAGTACCAGAAGAGTAGAGTGTCCAGACCTAAAAATTTCCAGGCAAACGACACTAACACCACTCAAATAGTACTAGCCAGAAAAATCTTAATAATAGAGTCATGGTTGCTTCTTGATGCCCTCATTTCCACTCACCCCTGTTTTTTTAAAAACAATCTTGTTGTTATGGGGTGTAGGATGAGGGTAGTTTTGTTGTATATCACCTTACTATTCCTACTGAAGCACTATGATATAGTTTTTAGGTAAGCTTGCCAGAGAAGAAGCAGACGGCTAGCAAGCAGTGATTTTGAGAGGGCAAAGTTGCAATCAGAAAATCTCATTATACGCTGAAGCCTGTACAATGAGCCATCTTTCTTTCTTCTTGAAACCTGAAATAATTTGCCTTACACTAATGTTTTCTTCTTCCTCCCTCAAGAACTCACTCGGGCTGCCAGCCACCTGCAGCCTGCAAAAAAAGAATCTCATGGCCAAAACCAAATCATCTCCTCCAAACTGTTTTAATATTGCTTCAAACCCCGCCCCCCGCCCCAAAAAACCCCCTCACATATTATTCCATCTACTTTCCCATCTATTCTTTTTTTTTCTGTATGTGATTCTGCTTATTTGAAAGCCAGAAAAAAAAATGGAAGTGGAGACCAAAAAGGTCACTCAATATAACAGGCATCATCCAACTCCTAGGTTGCTGTAATTCCATTTACTTACATGCTGCTCTGGAGCCATTTGTCCTGATGTGAAAGACTGTGTGGAATAAAATAGGACCTTTGAAGCCTGATAAAGATTTGGCAGCTTTGATGCATTTTGCTTTCAGGAGATCTTTACAGCTAATTAGGATTAGTGGTCCAAGGTAACTGGCTTGCCAGTTATCCCTATGTGGTAGGTTTTGTCTGCAGGACTTGGAATGTCCTTAAAACTTCTAGTCTGTCTACTTTGTGCCCATGTGTTCCCCAATATCTGTGCTTATCAGCAATCATCAAGAGCTCAGCTAATTTCTTTGTTTCAGATGCATCCTATTGCAAACCTTCACCCGTCATTTCTTTCATACTGCTGGGATGCTCTTCCCCACTGGAAAACTCCTAGGAAAATTAAAAATCACTCCCAGTTTCTGTCTAGCTCGTCTCAACATTAAATTGCAAGGAACTTTAGGAAGAGCTAAGCATCATCATCTCCATCCTGGAGATGAGGAAACAGATACAGAGAGGTGGAGGGACTCAGTAGTGTAACTAGGCGTGGGTGAACAGAGAACCACAATGGAAGCCCTTGAGGGAGCCCATCCTATGGTGGCGGCCCATGTACAAGGTGTTAAGACTCTCCAGAACTACTCCCCAGCCTCCAGGCCTCATTACCTGCCACCCCTGGGTGCCAAAATTCCTAATTATGCCCTTGGAGGGACTCACCCAGCAGGTTCAATCAGGAATAGCACTCCTGAGTGCAGATGTAATGCGCTGTCCACCAGGGCAGTACCTTCCTTCAATTTAGTAGGACTCAAACTAATAGGGTTCTATAGAAATTACTGTACAACCCAGAGAATTATTGGTAACTGCTAACTTTTCTACAGGGCTATTTTTCTTTTGAGTCATCTCACTGAATGTTATAGAAGATGAGTAATTTCATATTAAATGCTGCAGAGCAGCCCAGAAAACTGTGTATAGAAGTTGGAATTTTCTATTAAACATACCTTTTTTTTTTCTTGTAAGGGAAAGCATTCAACAAATGCTCTGGGAGTTGAATCAGAACATCCTTTACAGCCCTTATCTCCAGACCCCAGCTGACTTCCTTCCCTTTGGGCGGGGGGCTGGACTCGATGATCTTCCGAGGTCCTTCCAGCCCTAATATCTATGAAATCTATGAAGTAAATGCTGTTTTTGCATTCAATGGGCCCCAAATCAGGCTCCATCTTTTTTTTAATCTTTGGCTGATCGGCACCTATAATGTTTCATGTATCTCCAGTTATTTTGCACTTCTCCGTTATGTTAACAGACATTTTGGTTTTGCTTACCTAATACCCACTTCATGATAAGCAGTTCTGTCCAGGAGAACTGAGTTGTTTTCACTCTAAATATTTGTTTGGGATGGTCCGTGATGGTCTCATTTGGAAGGTTTTTGACCCCTTCAAATCGATCTGAGGCATTCACTACTAACAGTCCAAGGAAGATTGTGAAAGAAACTGCATGTGCCACAAATTTCATGAAAGGACTTCGGAGTGTCCGTCCCAGCTGAAAATGAAGCATACGTAAGACACAGTTATTTTTATTTTCTGGTCCATTTATCATATTCCCTAGCATTTTACTCTAAAAAAGATGAGCTCGTTTACACCTGGTAATGTCACTGATTACTCTGGGACATCACTACAGCTCAGGTGCTACAGCAGGTTTGCACTTGTTCAGTTAAAAAAATAAGGGTCCTTTCATGTGTTTTCTGCCAGCATTGGGATGCTAAATGCTTCTCTTACCACCCACCGATGTTTGTGTGACATGGCATTTTCATGTTTGCGCTATCAGAGATGAAAGAAGTGGTAAAAGTATGACTAGTGAAATTTAGGATATTATGGGCCCCTGATTCCCTCTTCTCCCATATACCAGTCTAAATTGGCATACAGCAGTGATGACATTAGCATAAAATTCTGCTACTTTGTTTTTAGGGCTCTGGGAAGCTTCCACAGCTGATTCGATTCGGAGGAGACTCGGCCCAATTCGGAGACTGAATCTCTGAATCTGAATCGAATCAGGAGACAATTAAAAGCTCCAAATCAATTTGAAGCATCCGAATCAATTTGGAAAAGCTTTAGAAAAGATTTGGCCACTTCAGAGATTCGGCCATAGACTAAACAGGCAGCTGCCAGCTGCCTCCAGCTGGTAAGTCTGTTGGGGCTGGGAGAGCGGGGAAGGAGGGATTGGGGTTGGGACAAGCTGCCCAGTTGGGGCAGGGGGTTGCGTTCCTTGGGGAGGGGGGCAGGGAATGGGATGCGGGCGCAGCAGCACTGGGAGCAGGGGTCTGCCCTGCTGCCATTTGTCCAGCTGGGGTGGGGTGGGCGGGGGATGTGAACATGGCTTACTCCAGGGAGAAGGGGGCAAGGGATCAGGACCTCTTAGGGCTTGTGGCAGAGTCCCCCCATGCAGCACGGGGCAGCAGGGATTGCCGCCCCCGCCTGGCATGCACGCAGCAGCTGTCACATTGCGGGGGTGCAACATGGCTCATCAGGGTGCCGCACACTGTCTGGTAGCTGGGGTGGCTCCACCTGTCAGCTGCAGCTTGGCAGGGCTCATCCCCAGCAGCCCCAGCTCCAAGGCAGCGCACAGCGTCCTGCCAAGCAGCACTGCAACCATGCCATGGGTCATCTGCCGCACAGGTGCCAGGTGGGGAGGGCGATCCATGCTGCTCCCCACTACCCTCCCACTGCATGAGGGAGCTCTGCCATGAGTACCCAGAGGCCCTGATCCCTGCTGCTGTAGCCAGAGAGTGCAGAGCTTTTCTTTTCTTTTTTTAAGTGCTGGGAGGCTGGGGCTGGGCAGGGGATGGGGTCGGGCAGGGTAGCCATGGAGGCTTCTCCCATGGTTCCCCCAACCTTGAGAGATGCAAGCACAGCTGCAGGAGCCATGGGAGAACCTGCAGCTGCCCAGCTGTGCCTGCCTCTCCCCAGGCAGTCTGAATCACCAAATCTCTCCTAATCAGCACCGAATCTTCTGAAGCTGATTCAGCCGAATTGATTCAAGACAATGATCCGAATCTCCAAATCGAATCACTGTCTTCTGAATTGGCTGAATCCAAATCCAAATTGCATACTCCCCTACTTGCACAGGCCTATTGGTTATCTAGCAAATCCCTCATTAATAGCTTGTTTGACATATTTTATTTAAAAGCTTCTTTAGTAATGCTCTCTTAATACAGATCAGTCTGATAATTATCTAGTGCAATTACTAGAGCAGCTACAAAGTTACCCAGTAAAACGTAAGGACTTCAAAGCAATACATCCATAAGTGATAGAGGGCTGATCTGAGCTATGCTCTCTTCTTGCAGCATTTGTCTTATCCCTATTCAGAAGCACTGCTTAGCTGTTAAATTAAATGCTCTTTATCTCATTATGTATTTTCCCTGATTTAAGAATACATTATTCTTAAAGAATATGACAGAGTTGTCAGAGTTTTTATTTTCTTTTGGATCAATGCCATCATGGAGGGTAACCCATTCCACAAATGCTTTCTTCTCATGTATAAGGCTTCCCATGCATTAGAAACATCCATAGTGTGGTCTTACCCATCAGTGACTCTCACACATGATGACTTATGCTCCAACCCTTCCTATGTATCCAATGCTTTGATTAATTGAAACAAAAATATATGGAGGAAAGGTTCAGGTTCCCCATTGCTATCAATTAATCAGCTCCTCAAGAAAGACCTACCTCTTTGAAAAAAGAGTTTAAGCCTACCTACTTCTTCCTTCTGTATCAAATTTCTAAAAGAAATTTACTGGGCAACACATGATTTTGCTTTTTGTCTATTTTTTGTCTGATTTTTTTAAAATGGGAAATCTTTTACACAATTGCTAGAGCAGTTAAGCTTACTGGAAAACTTAGGTGAGAGAAATTCCTAGAAAATTTTTCACTATGTGTAAGTGGGAAACTATGATCCATGTCTGAGCCTCAAACCGGTGAAGCACTTAGATATATTCATAAGTCCCAGTGAAGTGAATGAAAAATGCTTAAATACTTCAGTGCTTTGTTGAACTGAGGCCTGAATTACTACAGAAAAATATAGCTTTGTTTAAGTGAAGGCATCTTTTTAAAACAATCCCATCATTTCTTCTACTGGCTCTTCTGCCCTATGCAGGGAGTGTAGAGAAGGCTGAAGTTCTACTGATGGTACCATGCAGACGTGTTGTACAAGGGTTTAGTATGAAGCTTTGTCTGCATTATCAGTCCCACTATTGTCCTTGGACATTTTTCTAATACAGGCTGTAACTTTCCATACTGATGCCATTAAGTTAAGGAAACCGTAATTAAGAATGAGTGAAGCCTTCAGGTAACTATGGACATATGGGTCATTGCCTAGAAGTTGTTAAGAAAACGTATTTTAAACTTATACATGCCCAGTTCTATTCTGAATTCATTCCATGGGGAAAAGAGAGCTTCAGTGGACTATTGATTGCTACCTAGCTGCTGGAGGCCAGGATTTTTGTGGGTGATATATTTTATTGGACCAACTGCATGGCTGGGATAGATTTAGACAATAAAAGGTATCACCCACAAAAATCCTTGCCTCACACATATTTCTTGGACCATCACAGACACAACATCACTATAATACTACCTAAGGCATAGGTGCTCTTTTCTGCCAATTTATACTTTATATAATAGAGACCTGTAATTTATAAGATTCAAGTTGCATAGTCTGGATGATCACAGAAACAACCCTGAGCTATTACAGAAGCAGACGAACTCTATGGATATTATCATTTTGTTCTCTCCCGATATCATAAATTCTGTATTTGCTCAGCGTTACATCCATACTTTATCCTCTGTGGCCATGTCTATACTTGCGGCAGACTGCATAGTTGTTACTTGCTTATGCAAATACTAAATGACTGTGCGGTAACCCGAGTTACTGTGCAGTACCGTCGCCAAACATTTTTTTCCCCAACGCTACTGCACAACAGCAACAAGCTACGGCGCAGTAGCTCATTACTACTGTGCAGTAGCATCGCGTCACAGTTAGCGCCTGGCAATGGTATCGCACTGTAACATCTGATGTTCCTCAGGAGAGCTTAGCATTTATTTCTTATTTTTCTGATCTTCACCAAAATCTAATTTTTAACTAAGTGCTGAAAGCAGTGACTGGGAGATTTTGTGAAAAATTAATGAAGCATCGGTTCTTTCAGGTAACATACTGCCATATGACAATAAAAGATGATTTTTTTTTGTTTTATTTTCTTAAATTATGTTCTAATTATACCTGGGTGCATAGCTGCTTGCGCATACTATTTGACAACTACCTAAATAATTCACAATAGTATGTGTCATCTAAAAAAGAAGGCAAAGCAATGCTTGATAGTGATTGATAACATGACAGTAACAATTACAGCCTACAAACAGCAAAGATCCATTTTTAAAAGAAAAGGTTGTTTCAGGATCCAACATACCTTACGTATTACTGAAAAAGAATAAAGCAAGCAGGCATACGAGCAAAAACAAACCATAAAAAGGCCATAGGAGAAAGGAAGGGTTTCAAGATAGAAATTCATCTGAATCAAGGAAGGAAGAAACAGTTTAAGGAAAATGTAGGTGAGGGATGTTAAATGTCTGATCCATGGGGCTTGTAAAAGGGCCAGGAACTCAGAGGCAGGGAGAGGGAGGAAAGGGCTCAACACTGAAATCCCTGGCATGGAGTCCCACTGCCACTTGCCCTGCTGCTGCCACCACATCTGAATCTGGCCTGCGAGGAGCAAAATGTTCCAGATGCAGCCGGAGGGGTAGGGCAAATTTGACACCCTTCCCGTGTAGACTATTCTTTCTTTTTCCAGCGTTACTAGGAAACTAATTGAACAAGAGCAGGTGTGGTCATCAGGAGAAGAATAAGACTCCCTAGAATAAAAACACTAAGCTGGACCACAGTCAGGATGCCGGTGACTGAGGGTGTGGGCCTTCATTTACAATGCAGAGTGTGTGAAAAGCATGTCGCTCTCTGTACAAGGGAAGGAGTTTCTAAATTAGCCATGGTAACGTTCAGAATTGAGTTAGGTGCCACCTCTGTTCTGCTAGGAACAAAGGAATGACCTTACTTACATAAGCCTTGCACGCAGCCCACTGTCCTCCTGCTCACAGTGACATCAAAATAAGTATGTCTTAATCTTCATCCATCTGGCCTCTGGTCTTTCACTTCCTTAGATCTTCAAATGTTCAGTAATTTTGACTTATGAGGTGCCACTACACATGCTATTATTGTGATGCAATAAACTCTTGCTCAATTTGCCCCGCAGTCAGCTGCTCCTGGGCACAGCATTTACACGTGCAGCCAGGTCCGCAGCAATCTGAGCCACAGTGGAGCTGCCCCAAGCTGGCAGAGGGTCTGAAAGGTCAGCTCTGGGCTCCGGATAGTGGTGGCAGGTAGCAGAGTGGCTGGCTAGGGCGCGAGGGTGCTACAGTGTAGAGCTAGGTGGCAGGCAGCCCCTGCACTGTAGCACCCTTGTGTCCCATCCAGCACCTGTCACCTTCTACATGTGCATTTTGGTGGAGTAAATTACCCCATGATAGGATAATACAGCCCTTGACAGTACTATCCTATGACTGAGTTAATTAATTTACTGTGCCATAATACTGGCCCATGTGTAGACTGTGATGCTTTACCATGGAGCTAATTAATCGACTCGCAAGTAAAGTAGATGCATCCTGAATTAGCATCAGATTTTTGTAACAATATCTCATTGAGACATATCGATCAGTACCCAGCTTTCTGAACCAAAAACATTGGCTTTTCCAGGCCTCAATATTTACTGATTTGGAAAACTGCAGAGCAAGAAAGCCTCATTTTCTGTCTCTGGCCTCTTTGTCTACCAAAACCCAATAGTCTGCTCCTCTTTCATAGAGGTGACTGAGTAAACAGTTCATATTCAAATGACTTTTGGTGCCAAAAGATGCATGTAGCTGAATACAAGAGAAATTTTCAAAGTTAAATTGCTAACTTATAGCATATATTGTGGCTTTTCAAACTGGGACAGTCAACATGATTTGGAAGTGAATGGAAACAACTCAAGAGCTGGTAGCTGTAAATCATGGAGGAACCAAATACATCAGAGCAAAATTCCCACTGGGGGGTTATGAGCTACAGACAGATCCTGTTCAGGATACACCTGCAGAAGAATTTCTCTAGATCTCTAGTGAATGGCATTTGCGTGTATGTAAAGACTGCAAAATTTAGCTGATACATTTTAAGACACGTGGAGTAGAAATTATCTTCATTGCTTGTCAGAACTAACTATATACAGCTGGCCTAATAAAAGATAACATAACAAGCCCATCCTTCTTGTACATTTCCTGGACTGTCATGGCGCTGACAATACTCTAGCCCTGCTATATAACAGTAAGTCTTTCCAGATTTGTAAAGTTCGGCAGTATTTTTTGCAATACCCCCCTACAGGAGTCATGTTCATATGGGAGTCAAGGTTTATTCAACCTTGATGAGCAGAAAGGAAAATGCAAAACAATAAGCTCTAATTCTACTTACTATTTCCTTAATAGTAAGGGATCCAGCTACAACTGCAGCAAGCTACAGATACAGCTACAGCCAGCTATAGCTCCTCTTTTCTGTCACAGCAGCAAAATAGAAGAGGAAGAATAGTTACTGGAGCACAACTTCAGTTCTTATTTCCCCAAGTTTTTAGCTCCAGGTAAAAATTCTATGAGGAACAAAACCCTTTCAGCCTGTGGAAGAGAGTTCTGAGCCATCGTGGAGATGGTTAGTTCAAAAACAGAGACCTCCAAAGGTTCTGGTCCCTTCAGGGACTGCATTAAGCACCTGCTGAGGGAAGGTTAAGGGATTAAGGAAGGAGGGCACAACTTGAGCCTTCAGGGGTCCTTATGCCTTGCAGAGGCATCATAGAGCTGAGCTACTTTCCTTGTCCAAGCTTCCTTTTCAGAGTAATGAGTCTCTGCAACTGCAGGCAAAATCATTCAGGAGCCATCGGGACACCACTATGCTTCCTTGGTGTTCCTGAGTCCCAGAGTCCAGCTTTCCTTCAGTTGTGCCTCTAAGCATAGGCAACTGGTGGGGGGGCACATGCCCCCCCAACAAAGCTGTCCCTGCCATCACTACCAGAATCTGCAGTGCTCACCAGCCCTATCCCCACTGCTGATGCTGCCTGTGGCATCTGCGGGTGCTCACCAGTCCTGTCTTCACCGCTGCCAGCGGCATCTGTGGGTGCTTGACAATCCTGTCCCTGATGCCACCGGCAGCACCTGTGGGTGCTCTCCAGTCCCGTCCCCACCCCTGGCATTGCCATCAGCTTCTGCAGGTGCCCCCCCAGACTCAGGAGGCATCAGTTGCCCATGCCTCTAAGCATCTACTACAGAGGGAAGATTCAGGTATAACTCTGACCTAGCTAACAAGTCCTTTTCACAAGATGAAGAGCATTGCCGGATTTCTCAGAGCACCTGAGCACCACCTAGGAACCTGCCCAAATCTCTTCATCTCCTTAGTGGGTACTATGATTGTCTCGAAGTCCACAAGGACACTGATCATCTGTGATGTGATGGGAGGCATGAGTGCCAAGAACCAGATCTTGGATCTAACAGCCATAATTTTGGGTGGTGTGGAAGAACAGTTAGAAATTATGTGCATTAGATTCATCTATTTATGTGTGTTATGGAACCATGCAGAGGGCCTTGGCAAAAAGCAGTGCTAATCCCTTCATCAAAAAAACACAATTAAAACAAATCCCTGCCTGCAGAGTCTCACAGTTTAAATTTGTGATATGATGCAGCATGTGAATCTGGCAAACTCTAGGTTGAAGAGAGGGGAGGAAGAACTAAGGTGTCTGTGATAAGAGAGTGAGATTGCCTGGAGTAGTTAGTGCCTTATGTAGTAATTCTGAAATCAGTGGTTGCATTTACATATGCATTTTAATAAGTGGTAGACTATCTTACTCAAAATTAAAGCATCATGTAAAAAACTGTCTGTGACCTTACTCTAATTCTCAGTAAAATAGTCTACTGTACATTAAGCATCACTAAAAAAGTGTGCAAATGCACTACAGCACAGTAGTGCAACCTAATGGACATTAATTTAGTACCTCACATTGGAGGTACTAAATAAAATGTGCATTAGAAAAGGCCATTAATGCTCATGTAGATGTGCCCAGTGGGTGTGTCTACACTGGTACTTTAATGTGTATTATCCTATTTTAATGCACATTAAAGCATCATGAAAAACTATGCGCTTTCACGAATGCACATTAAAATAGACTAATGCGGCTTTTTCTAGTAACCTCACAATGGATGAACCAAATTTAATGTTCAGTATCAAAAGCACATTAATGAATGTGTAGACACTCCAGTTAAAAGGTAGCCATATGCAGTTCCCCTCCCCTTTTTCAATGAAATACACGGGCTCAAGCATACTTTATACAGTAGCCATCACTTTTAAATGATTGCCTATGCCCTATTTCTATTTTAAAATTAGCCTCTGTTTTGAAGTCATGCTCTCAGCTTCATTTCACTTTTAAAAATTGTATTTTAAATGTCTGCATACATATGTTATTTATAGAAATAATTGATCTATCTGCTATTATAAGTTGCCAGCCTCTGCCTGTTTATAACCAAGAATATACAAAGCGATCCTCTGTTTTTGCAAAAACTGAAGCATATCCTTAAGTTTACAGAGGGCAAGCATCTACACATGCATTTATGATGCATGCAATAAGGTGTCTACATGTGCATTTCAACACAGTAACTAATCTGGTGTAAATTAGATACATGCAAGATGCAGGTATGAATTTTCCACTGAAGTCAGTATAGGTTGCCATATTTACTGTATAGTACAGGCATGCACACGTAGACATGCACGCATACTGCGCAGTAATATTGGTTACTGGGCACTAAATGTGCATGTATAGATGCACCCAGGGGTCAGTAGCTCCATTCAATGCAATAGCTGCAAAATTAACTGCATATTTTTAAAGCAAGCTCAGGTGTTCCTTTTGGATTGGGGCACAATCATTCCAGTTACCCATTTGCTCTTGAAATGTTTTATTTTCTTTTAACATGCAGGAAAGCACCATTATAAATTAAGGCTCTAAAGGAAAGTTGTTCTAATGGATGCTAATGAGTCATTATAAGCTGAACCCTTGAAAAAATAAGATTCCCATTTTCAATTAACTTGAGAAATAGAGGCTAGTCTTGGTTATTTTGAAGGATGCTGGGTTTTAAACATCACTTATAATCTCATCTATTCTAGAAGCCCATCTGTTTTCTAGACGATTAGTCTTAAAATTAATCTTTTCAAATTATAGTCTCTCCTTAATGCACACCAATGGGTCAGTCATTTCTTGGGTTTAGCAAATTTAGGAAGGATTCTTTACAGACATTTAAAGCATATGAGACAAAATGCTTTGAGGACTGAGTAAGCTAGCAATCCAGGGGTCATTCCTGTCACTTTTTTGTGCATTTCATAATCACTTTGTTAAAGATGCTGCCTAATGGATAATATGGGCGACTGCTGTTCACGAAGAAATTGTTCTATTTTTTGTCCGGAGCAGTGGAAAAAACGTTATTTATTCCTCACCAAATAGCCATTTATTTCCACCCCTCTGAGCACTTTCTCTTAGGATGGAAACCTACCAGAGAATTGTTACAGCAGACAATTGTTAGTGTTACTGGCCTCCCAATGGCTGGCTCTGGTCCCTTCATCTCTAAGTCTTAGCAGCACTTAACCCTGTCAGTCACCCAATGGCCATAATGGAAATGGAGCAACTTTTAATGTTGTTTAAACTTTGCCCCCATGATTTGGAGACTGGGCTGTATTTTGCTATTGAGTATCATGACTCGCTTTATTCTTCATCTTGACAAGCTACGGGTTGAATCGCTACTTCATTTTCCCTGCCTCCCATGATGCCCGCTAGCTACAAATAAAGACAAGAGAAACAAAGAGAAGCCAGAAAGGTCCAATGCAGAGAGGAGGAACCCCTCCCCATGCCCATCCACACCCAATACAAAATGGAAAGAGAAAACAATACTGAAAGGATCTTTTCCCTTCATTGAGCTACGTTTTCTCCTCTTTTTCTCCATCTCACTCATACTTTCTCACATCCTTCCCACTGCAACCTAGTTCCGTTCATGCCTTCTTATATTTTCTAATCTCCTTCCCCATCTTTATTACTCTTAAAAGACAAACTGCAAAAGACTCCCTCTTACTGCCCTAGCACTTCAGTTAAAACTCTCCCGGAGTTTTAATGTGGAAAAACCACATTAGTTTAGGAGGAAGAAACAGTTTTGTCTTCAGTCCAAGACACCGGGCTTTAATCACCATAGGTAAGATGCACCTTAGCCAGTCTGTACCTTACTGCAGGGAGCAATCCAGTACGCTATGGCAAGGAAAGGCAGGCCGATGGAGACTCCGAAGACCGCCAGGAATTTCACAGCGATTGACTGCTGCCGTAAGCCTGAGAGGTTTTCGTACCACAGGGTGAGCAACTGCTGCTGGCAATTGGGATGAGCGACAAACTGTAAAGAAAAAAATAATGAATTAATAAAATCACTGATAGCTGTGCCTGATGATTAGGAGACTTCAGGAGGGGGCTGCTATGTGGGGTAGAGACGCGCTGTGGGTTGTACCTCATTTCTCTGCCTACCAGAGCCAGACACGATTCATTCTGTTTAATCAGCCACAGTTTATGCCACGGCTGTTTAGACAATTGTAAATCAGTCTCTCACAGCTGGCAGTCACCAGCACCACGTGTTCAGTCACTATCTTCTGTTTCCCCTCCCTTCTAGGAATGCATGTGGGTGTCCCAGATCAGGCCAGTGATGTGTCTAATGGAAAATCCTGGCTCTCACAGTGGCCAAAACAAATCTGATGCGAGGGGCTGAATCTGAACCTGCAGCTGCAGGAAAACCTGTGGATTTCGCACAGCTGGAAAGAGTGTTGTCTACATGCTTTACAATTATAGTGCCATCATATAATAGTTACATATAATAATTGCAAATATAATAGTTACATATAATAAAGGAGAACTAAAATATAATATTTATAAATATAAATCAAATAAGAAATAACAAATGTCTAAATATGTGTAAAATATAATAGTTACATATAGTAAAGAACAAATAAAGACTTCACTCTGGTTTTTTTAATGCATGCTCTATAATGGGGTGTGAGGGTGCAGGATTTATTTTAGGAATATGGATCCCCAGTTCACCGTTCATCCTCCTAGTTGTTTTTCATGGTTATGAACCTCCTAGGAACTTTGCCTGCTCTTCATCGGTTTGTTAAGAGGGACCCTAATGGATACATCAGCTTTGTTATCCATGGATGCGAACAACAGTGTTACAGTCAATTAAGTTTTTTTACCGCAGTACAAAGGCCATCACCAGTACCCTACGTTTCAGGTGATTCTCCCTTTTTTTCATAGATTTCATAGACATTAGGGCTGGATTAGGGCTGGAAGGGACCTCGGGAGATCATCGAGTCCAGCCCCCTGCCC
>NW_017728914.1:30125930-30140403 GCF_001723895.1 Crocodylus porosus
AGTGTGCCCTTGGGGGCTCTTGCCTTGCCCACAGATTGTGCCAGGGCTGGGGCAAGGGTGGGCTCCCTTAAGTGCCTTGGTTTGCTGGCTTTGCAAGGGTCACTCAGTGGGCCAGCAGTGGCAGTAGTCCTCTCATCCCCCAGATTGCAAGGAGGCAATACATAAATAAATACATAAAAAGATTTTTAATAATATCTTTGCTAAAGGCAAATGCATGGTCCAAAGAATTTTGTGCAAGGCAATTTGCTAATTATTATTTTTGAAAAGTCAAGTCAATATTCACATTTCCAGAAGGAAGAAAAAAGCAATCTTGCCTTGGAGAGCATCCAATATTGTCTAATTCAGGGGTGGGCAAAATGCAGCCTGCCAGGCCATTCTCTCCAGCCCTCAGGCCCCCTAAAAAATTTAGAAAGTTAATATTCATCTGCCCCTGGCTGCCTGTCATGCAGCCCTCAATGACTTGCCAAAACTCAGTAAGTGGCCCTCCGCCCAAAATAATTGCCCGCCCTGGTCTAATTTAACCCTCAAAAAAGGAACCTGAGACGGATCATAGTGCTGGACCAGAAAGAAGCTGCAATCTGTTGCTATGCGTAAAATGCCGTGTAACTCCACAGGACCCCTGACTCGGCACAAATGGCAAAGTGCTTCGTTTGCACAGACCGTCCGTAGACTCAAGGACGAGTTTGTCCATGAGCACGGTTCTGCTGGTCCACTCAGCTGCAAAATGGCTGGCTGACAGTTTGCAATTAGCAACCTTGCCCTTCCAATCCCTGATTCTCTTGAAAAGAAATGGCACATCGTTATTCACCAATCTGAAAAATAGACTACGACATCCCAGACCGCAGGAGAGAGCGCCGCTTCTCCTGTTTACACCGCACGTGTTTCTTAACTCAGCTGCTTCTTCAGTCAGGCTGCCGAGAAGAGAGAGGCTTGGTATCAGAAAATTCACAGGCTCTTTCCTAATGACAGACCTTGGCACCAGTGGGTCTCACTGATAGGTCTTATTATAAAAAATTAAGCTTCTTTATTTCATATCTTTCCCCAGAGTCACTGAATTTAGAACAAATGTATAATTTGGCTGCTTTTTAATTACCTTTCTTTGCAATGAAAGACCCAGATAACTAAAAGGACAGTTAAGAGGAAATATGTTATTGCAGTTGATTGCATTAATAGAAAGCAGGGGTCCATTTGTGGTTTTGAAAGGGATTGCATGTTCTTCAGAGAGATAATTTAATATCCGCACTCTTCCCTCTGTTTTAGCAGATAAAGAAGTGGCCAGATCAAAAGGGTTTTGTAATCAAAAGACATGCGCAGCTGAAAAGTACCAGTAACTCCAACTGGTTCCTTCATATTAACGATCTTTGTAACAACTAGCACATTAAAAAGCGATTTCCACGTTACTAGTTACTTAGATAAAGGACTGCGACATACTAGCTAAGGCGGATTTTTATTGTTTTCTTTATCCTTTGCACCACCCAAAATAAAATTACAAAATAACAAGCAAATTAAGATTACTATGAAATACAGCTTTCTGTTTTGGAAGATCATCTGGTTGGGGATTTTAACTGCGCAGCTCCAGATAAACATACCTTTGCGCCTGAACTTGCAAATAAATAAACGAATAAAATAATGGGATTTATAGTTGCTTCTGTGAAAAGCTGAGCAAATAACCATTCATCTGACCAAACAAATGTTGCCGCTTTTCTATTTAGCAAAGTTTGCAGTGCTGCTGAATTGATGATTTTTCAAATTATTGGCAATGAAACGTCAACAAAACCGCTGGTCAGTAGTTCATTTGATTAATCCAGATCTAATCCAAATGCGTAACTTTGGCTATGTGATTAGGAATCAGTGGACGTTCAGTGTTTGCATTCATACTGTTATTATTAGGACTATAACCTTTCTAGTAAGTGAACAAAGTATTTTCTCCAAGAGAGAAGCTGAAACGGACTAATTGCTTTGCATATTTTATATTATGACATGATTAAGTCAATAGCAATTGCAGGGATCTAATGAAACAGATGACTGCAGTTACAGACAGTTGACTTGATGTGCTGAAGGCCCTGTGTAAAAACCAAACTTTCTTCTTTACTGGTAACAAACAATTAATCTGTTTATCATATTGTATTGATCTGGGTTAATCTGTATAAGGATTAATCTTACTTTATTGTAAGAATCGATTCAAATGAAGACATTTATGACACCTAGATAGCAAGACAAATACTCTTTAGCATCCTCAAGAATTCATCTGACACTTGAACCTGCTTGTTGTTTCACCATGCCTGTGAACCATCACCCAAAGAAGTACAAATATGAGGCAGGTAAGAAGGAATTGCTATGAAGCTCAGTTTATTGGAATAATTTATTTTCTACTTTACAATGAAGATTGGCAATATGCCATAAAGTTTTGATGTTGCTCATCTTTCTCTGACTAACACGAAGAATGAGAGAAAAATAAAATCAAGACAAGGAAGATAAGGGATTAGAATTCATTCAATCTCTTACTTGCTTGAAGCAATCTGTACAGTTTCTCATTATGCTTGCTCCCATCAAATATTAATGGCCCAGTGACCCTTGAACAATGCTGACTTTCTCTATTTTGATCGCATTTTCATAAATCGATCTTTGATTCATATGAACAACTGATATGATGGATTTATTTTACTTTCCTTCCTCCCTGGGAATTGGCAAGGGCCCCAAAGTATGATACTAAAGGTTGGTTTATTATCTTAGACACAGAAAATAATGGACAAATACAAGCATGATTTCCTTGTACAGAAGATGCTGTGAATGAGGAATGGCAGTAAAGGAGATTCCAGTCTGTAGGGCCAAGTTCTGCAGAGGTTTTTGGAGCAAAAGTCCCACGGGTCTCACTTTTCTTAGTGAAGGGTTGCAGAATCAGGCCTGTAGACTTTCAGACTAAGATGTATTTGATCTTTCACTAGAGGAAGGAATGGGTTCAAGGAGACTTCTCCACCCCCCCAGAGGTGAAAGGTCAGGGAGAATGGAGGGGATGGAATAAAAGAGGGAAGGAAGAAGTCATGAATGTTGGGCAGCCATTTGCCTACACCTTCAGTGTGTCAGCAGAGCTGCATGAGGTTAAAATCCTAGCTAGAAACGCATAAAGGCATAGAGTGTCTCCAGCTTGCATCTTCTCCTTAGAGCCAACAGAGATATAACAGGCCAGATCAGGGATCGACAACATTTTTGGCTGGAGTGACAAAAACACTCCAACCCCGATCCATGCTTTGACTCGGCATGCCAGGGGCAGAACGTAGGGCAGCCAAGAGGGGCCCAATACTTGTTGCTGGCAGTGGCAACACATGTGCCTCTGGGCAGATGGTGGGGGAGGGGCCGGGGTTATGCTGCCCCAGCCCCTTCCCCACCTTGGGTCCCTAGGCATGCATGCAGTCGCTACCAGAGTGCAGCTGTTTCCAGCCTGCCCATTGCCTGCTGCAGCTGCCCAGAGCCTGGGCTCTGTAGTGGTGGCAGATGCATACATGTCTCTGGGCAGACAGCAGGGGAGGGGTCTGGCCACCCGCCACTACCACAGAGCATGGCTGGGGCTCTGAAGCCCGGTACAGTTGTTTGGAGCCTCCCGGCTGCAGCTGGCCTGGGCTCTGGGCAGCTGCTGCCAGCCACAGAGCCCGAGCTGCTTGCAGGAGGGCTTGTAGCCTCCCGGCCACCTGCTATGAGCAACCCAAGCTCCATGGCCAGTGGCATCTGTCCAGAGCCTGGGCCGGCTGTGGTGTGTGGAGTAAAATGACCTCATATGCCATGCTCTGGCACATGTGCCAAGGGGTTGCCAACCCCTGGGTCAGACCCTCCACTCTTGTCAACTGGTTCACTGCTATCAAGGTCAGTCTTTGGAACTACACATCTTTATGCCAGCTGGCCCTGAGTCTACAAGTTTTTGAAACTCCTGCAGGAATCTTCTTCCTGTTCTTATCGTATCACAGCCTGATCTGTCACCAAGTGGCACCTATTAATGCCACATGCCTTCCCAGAGCTCAGGTCTACAATCAGAATGCCAAACTGGATAGGGGCAAAGCCCCTATGCCCACCATTGCATCAAGACTGCCAAAGGTTGCAGTCTTGAGGGCTGCCGAAGGAAGGGGACTGCAGCACTGAGGGTCCCAAAATTATATTTTTAAATGCCACAGGAGATGCATCTAAGGGTCTCTACTGAACTCCCACTGAAGCGCATTGAATGACTCCCGCTGTCTTCAACGAGTATTGAATGAGGCTCAAAGGAACAATTTTTCACTGAGGAATGAAAAGTCAGGATTGCTGGAGGATTGTTAAAATGATGTATGAGATTGGATAGCAGCGTTCCTAAATTTCTGTATAATTTGATACAGAGCAGACATTTATCCTAGCAAATTATGTGTGTGTGAGATAAGGGTATGGGTATTTTACAGTCTTCACAACTGACTACAAGGCTTTTCCCAATACACTAGTCAAAATTTCTCTTTATTGTCATTTGCAATGTATGATGCAATGTTCTTTTAGATGTCTAAACTGCAATCTTGCCATTTTTCTTGCAGTTGCAGAAGATTTTAATATAAAGACCATTTTTATTTGCTATTGGTTATTCGGGGGTATCTGGATCCACAGTTCGATTCTGTATGATATGTTGGTTTCATTGAAATAGGGCCTAGAAGCTCTGATCATAGGCTAGACACCCATAGTACTGTACAAAGAAAATGACCCTTGTCCAACATAGCACCCTCAATATCTGATATACATATTACATGAGGCAGTGATGATGCATTTTCAAGCTGAAAAGAATCTAGGACATTCAGCAGAGTGTAAAGAAATGCCCACAGAATGGAGAGCCTATGAAAAAAATCTATTTTATGTTACCAATAGAGAGCCATAGATCTGAAATAGGACCGAGACCTTCTGTGATGACATAGGTAAAAGCAGAAATCGGCAATAGATTATTGGAATCTTTTAGGCAGAAAAACGGGAGCGCTGTGCCAGCTCAAATAAATGATAATTCCCTTATGACTGTACAAATCTACCTCAATGTGCAAAGGAATTATCCTCTCAGGCTGGATTATCTTGCTTTGCTAATGGCACTAAATAACCAAGGACGGAAGCCAAGATTCCAGCACTCATCAATGAAATGTTAAGGCTCTTTGAAAAAATTGACACTGAAAGTAAAACCCTACACTTATGACTAAGTGACTCTGTTGTGTCTCCTAAAAATAACCCCGGCTATAAGCCTTCTGGCAAGCATCAGCAGAAATCAACAGAAAAAAAATGTATATTTCGGTTTAAAAATGAACCGTTTAATGAATTAATGAGAGGCACACACGACTGGAAGACTGGCCTCTTGACCCATCAGGGACAATCCCTGAGAAGAAGGTTTTTAAGTAGATTTTCAGAGGACAACATTCACAAAGCCCAAAGACACGGCAAGGTGGAAGGGCATTTCCCCTTAGATTTCAAGAGTGTGCTTGTACCTTTAAGTGCTCATTATCAAGTATCCATCTTTTCAGTTAGCTCGCTGCTTCTCTTCACTTGCTGTTACCAAGTTTACCTGGGTACCATACATACCCTTTCCCCCCAAATCATCCTTCCATAATTAGTATGGGGGTCCTAACTGGGGAAGCTGATTTCTGCCCTGGACTAGACGCATAGGGACGAGGTAAGGGCTGCCAGGGCTCTGCTTCGCTCTGTCGCCGCAGAAGAGGAGGGGCAAAGTACAGTCTGCAATATCACAGTTACTTTTCATAGATAGGAGGTGGTCGCTTTTGGCACGGAGAGGGTTAAAACTAGCTTTGGCTGAGAAGTGACAGACCCCCGCCATGTGGTCAGGATCCCCCGCAGGGATTCAGCCCAAACTCTGGAAATATCTTTTTAAAACTCATTCTGCCTTCCCGAAACAAGTTGAGCATCTTATTTGGGGGAGGAGGGTGGCAGGTGCTATGTGAAGAAATACAGTAGCTTTGACTAACTCATTTTCATCATGTTTCATCTGCTGCTGGAAACCCGACCTCAGATGCCTGGCACTGAAAATGCTGGGGATCTTATTACTGGTGGCAGGACTGCTCTTATGACTCATGTGGATGAGCGCGCTGTAAACGGCAAAGGAAACACAAGGTTCCAAGTGATTTTCATGCCTATATTTATCCATGAAGAACTGGTGCATTATCCAGGGTGGGCTGTAAACTCACTGAAATTCTACGGTAAAGAGTCTTATTCCACCTCTAGCCCCATTTCAGCAGTGAATAGGGTCACCAAAAACACAAAGCAGAACAAGCACCTAGGAAGTATGACCGTGCCCCCACATTTTCTAATATTCTTAGAGGTAGAGTAAATGTCTGGGCTTTCTTAGATGTGGTAGCTCCTCCATTTCCCTAGACACAAGGACTGTAATTCTCCTTTGCTGCCCTGCAAAGAAGGCCCTCCTCTTGAATGCAAAGCCAGTGATATGTGTAAGGTGTTTTCAAAATATAAACCATGACATAAACATTAAGGGCAAACCTGAGTTTTGTTTTCTGGGAATTTGGTGTGAAGCATAAAGGCAGAGCCATAACTGCACAGTTTCCCTGCAAAAAAACCATTCCTGGCAAAATTATTCAATACTGATGTTGTGAAAGGCATGCATTTAGCTCTAGCATAAACTGCTGTAGGTGATTTCCTCTGTGGGGTTTTTTTCATTTGTTCATTCATTCTTTTCAAAAGTTAGATGGGCATTCCTGAAAACTAAGCCTTAATGATTGTCCCTTTCCTAATAATTCAAGACCTTGACAAAGATTCAAAAATGCAGTACTGCCAGACATGTATTAGTTGACTTCTGGGGTGAAATTCTGGCTCAGCTGAAGTCAATGGCAGAATTCCCATTAAGTACAAGATAGCCAGGATTTCACGCCTGGTTTCCTTTCCCGCTTTAACACCAACTGGCAGTGAGCACTATACAAGTTGGCTTTATTTCTGTCGATTAGCTTTCTCATCTGTAAACTGTTTATATTGGAACATGCTTACCATATAGGTCCTTGTCAATTGTAATTACTCTTTTTGAGTGCTTTGGTATTCTTGGATTGAAGTTGGTAGATGATAAAAATGTTTAGTAACCGCCATTTTTATTCTGCTGAATTTCATGAAGCTTGCAGTCCCTTTCTTGCCAGACTGCTGCACTGCTCATGCCATCTTCAGTTCATGTTAAATATGCCTGTGCATTAGTTATATACTTTAAAAGAAATAACCCAGTGGTCTCTTTCCAGTGGGTTTTTCCAAACGTTGGGATAGTACAGGTATCTGGGTGGTTGTCTGTCCTGGAATCCTGTCTCCTGTATATCTATTCTGTATTGTTTTTAGTGGTATATCAGTGTTCGCATGATGCATTTGCTTTGTTCTCTATGAATTGGTACTGTAGATAATGAAATTGTGTGTGCATCATATGTATTACAAATGTCATACGCACACTTGGGGAGTGGAGATTGGTGTTGGAAGGCCTGGCATTCACTTACTGCCACTAATAAAACCCAATGTCTTTGATGCATTTTCCACCCCCAAATAAAGGGTTCTCTTCAAAAAGAAGCAAAGCAAATGAAGAGTGATTCAGCCAGGCCGCAGAAAGTAAAATAGGTACAAAACAAACAGGACTGGGTAATATGCTTTTCTTTTTTTAATCTAAATTGGTAAAACAGAAAACAAAACCGAGGCAAATCTATCTATTTCAAAGCAATTTGCCTATTGTTCTGCAGCTTGATTCACTCTTGCCTCATGCAAAAACCATCGACTTCATAATTATTTTATCAGTGGAAGGAGTGATGCATTATTTGCTTGCTTCTTTTTATATTCACAGGGTAATATTAAATGAAGCCTGATATTCTTTAATTGAAAAGCTAGAGATTTGCTATGAACTCTGTAGCCCGTGTAGTGAACGTAAATGATTATTTCTTGTTTACTTCTCAGTGGACTTGTACTTCACTGGGGGTAGGCATGGGATCCTTGAGATGGTTTCTTCAGGACGTAAAACAGGCGTTACATTTGTCCCACCTCGTCAGCTCTTTTAGTGCAGCAGAAAACAACAGGCCACATGTTCGTTCTGTTTGTCACACTAAAAAAATGGCTGATTTTCTGCAGAAATGGCTAGTCGGTGACAAATTTATTGTACCGAGCTGTTGCAAACCAAGCTGTTGTACCAAGCTGTTGTTGTACCAAGCTGATGCTGTTCATTCTGTTTGTCACACTGAAAAAATGGCCGACCAGTCAGTGCCAAATTTGTGATACCAAGCTGTATCTGTGTTCCTGTCCTTAGCACTTATTTCTGTAACGCTACAGAGCTTGTAGCACTGCAAACATAACAATGGGCCAAAGGTCTTGAAATCTGATTTTCTTTGTATGCTGCACACTTCCCAACAAACTGTTGGCAGAGGTGGCTTGCTACCTTTAAAGGAACTCTGGTGCTTTATTTTAATGGGATGCCCTTTTATGAAGCGCTTTGCTGTTAATGTTTCTCTTCCTCTCTGTGTACATGGACAGATAAATCCTTATCACTTAATTATTTACCAGAAAACAAGCTTGCAAATTGGAAGTCCCAGCTCTGATTCCATTTGGGGCTAGGGAAAACAAAATATATTTTTGCTCTCTATGGAAAACTGAATCCTCCTGGAAATCTCTCATCTCAATTGCAAGTGGCAAGAGAGGTTTTTTTCCCTGAGTTTTTGTACCCGCCTCACGCTAACATCATACACAAACACACATATTAATACCTACTGCTTCTAGAGAGATAGATGAAGCCAAAATTGGGAGCATTCAAGGTCAGAATTATAGCAGAACATATTAATTGACCTCTAAAAGAAAGAATTTGAAATTTCATAAAGGGGCTTTATCAGCCTTTTCTTTCTGTACTGGGCTTCACACAAAGGTTTTGAATCTTTCCCCTGTTCTCCCTGGCAGTTGTCTAGATTGAAATTTAAGACCCAGTGGCATTCTGCAAATGAAAATAATTATATCTGCAGATTACAGCAAATTGGGAAGGATATATATACCAGCCAAGAAAAAGAAATAATTCACCAAAGCCTAGACAGAATGAATGTTGGACAGGAAATAGCAAAATGAGATTCGGCTTGGAAAATCCAAGCTAATACATCTGGGAGAGGGCAAGTAATCAGAACCACAGATATTTATTGGGAGGGAGGAACCTGGAGAGCAGCGATACTGAAAAAGGCCTAGAGCTGCTAAGGCACAGTAGCAAAATATCCACAAGGATTTGCAATGTTTGTCTGGCATAAGATAAGCAACGAAATTTTCATGCATATCCTCTGGAAGAGAAGTGACGGTTCTTTCCTTTCCATCTTTGGTGACCACAGACCTCAAGCACCCCACTGGGGCTCTTCAAAGATGAAGATAATATGAACATAGTCTAAAGTCCAAAAGTGATCGCGGTGCTTTGGGGATTGATTGATTGATTGGTTGATATATAAGGAATTTTAAAAGTTGCATTTGGGCAATGAATCAAGTGGAAGCTGCTAAGAAACATCTCTGAGACCCTCATAAAGACCATAAATGGTCACACTTCATAACCCTGATATTTATCTGATAAAAAATTAGCAAAAAGACAAGAAGAGAAGGAAGCCAACTTTCCTAAAGCCCCAGCAGGCTTACACAAGGCCCTGTGGCACAAAGCCCTTTCACAGGAACTATTGTCTTTAACAAGGTCCCTCTCTGGGTGCTTTTCAAGGTACAGTCTCAGTCAATCCCTACTCAAATCAGTACTTAAGTTCTTTAGAGATGGTTGGAAATTAGTGTTTCTGCCCCAGGGGAACATAGGGGGCAGAAATGGAGAAATACCTTGAAGTTTTTTTCAGTACTTGTCTTATGTCCTCAGCTTTTTCTTCCCCATTTCACAGAGAGACACACAAGCTGCACCCAAATGGTGCCCTTCTTCCCGAGGGCAATATATTGGTCCCTGAGACACTCCTTTGAGAGCATAGCATAGTTTCTACTCAACCTTTTACAAGTAGGGCTATGTTTTGAATAGTTTCAGCCAGGGCCATCCCGGGGGGGGGACAAATTGGGGTGACGACCAGTCCTGGTGCTTTGGGGGGCCCCGCAGAGCTGGGCAAAGCAGCGGTCAGCATGGAGCTGGGTGGAGCAGCAGCTCCACATCCAGCTGCTCACTACCACCCCGCTGCCCCCCACCCACCCCCTGCTGCTGCTACCACTGCCACCACCACCGCCAATGGCAGCAACAGCTTTTTCAGGTCCTGGGCCCACGGGATCAGGGAGGGGTCGGGGCTCCTCATGGGCTGATTTGCCCTGGGCCCTGCATCCTGCTCGGGTCAGCTCTGGTTTCATCTATGAATAAACAAAATGGCATTTAATTATTTCCTGAGTTACGCTGAAGGGAACAGCAGCCCATCGTGTTCATCAAGTTTGACCTAACCTATGGGCAAAGTTACAAGTTACACTTAGACCAAACCGAAGCTGTGGAGCGTGAAGTGGTGTTGAAGTTAGAGCATGCTGTGAGCTGTCGCATGTTAAAGGTTAATATCATTTCTTGCCTGCACAGCCCAGACATGCCACTAGAGGGCAGGCAAACATGGGTGTGGTTAGGAGCCAGAACTCTACGGCTGGGAAGTAGGAAGCAGTGCATTCTGGGATGCGGGAGGACTGCAACTTGCTCATTTTATATATCTGTGGCACAGACAGAAGTTAGCCTAACGTGAGCTAGGAATCTGAGCCCAGAGTTGACCCATGCCTGAAGTGACTCTGTGTAAACAGTTTGTTTGAGATGGTTAGCGGGTATTTAATTAGCTCTCACATGTAGATACTCACATTTCAAGTCCCCTTAGTATGGTCTAAATGTAATGTATAATCACTCATATAAATCTTTTGTTTCATTTCCATAGCTGTCTTTCCCTTGAACTCCGTGAAGCAGTTTGGGATGCAGTTTGAAAGAGAGAGCACGCAAAATTTAACAGTATCCTCTTTATATACGATTGAAGATCTCAGATTATTTCAGCCGTTACCAAGATCTAGGTTTCATGTGCCTTTGGGTACGTGTGTCGTGTGACCAATGCAGTGCAGAATTATAATTGAATGCAGCAGCCAGTACTCTGTTTGGAGCATCTTCCATATGTTAATTATTAATGATGCAATTATGAGAACAGTCCCTGTACCATCCCTGCATTAAACAGAATTTCCACAGCCATCTGGTGTTCTGTTTAATTCTTATTAATTGTTTTTCAAACACAATTTTTGCATCTTACTGTTCGTTCAATTAAAACTTGTGAAAGAGAGAGATGTTCTGGCTTTGGGGAGACCGTGAACTGTGCTGCCAACTGGGAAAATGGAGCCAGGCACTAGACACTTGCAATTAAAGAGAAAAGTGTGATGATGCAGCCCACATTTAGAGGGAAAAAAGATGAATGTCACCTCCCACAGAGAGACACTGGCTGCAGACCTGAAGGTAAACGGCGGTATATGAGCCCCCTGCCAACATTAAAGGAGAAGCGGGGGGAAAGCATGACAGTAAGGAGAGCATGAAGAACTGACAAACTCCGTAAAGTTGTGTAGAGCTGGGGGGTTGATTAATAAGCAAAACGGTTTGGAGGCAATACATCAAAAAGTGTTCGTTACCTCACTGCGGTTCCTCTGCAGGGTGGAAGCGGTTCTGACAAAACTTGACATTAACACCCTGGCAGAGAAGAGTCCCTCGGCAAGCTGAATTTATGCATGGGGAGAAAGAGCCCTTCCTGCTACTCTACTTTCCATCCCTTATGCGTTTTGCTGCTTTAGGAATAGATCTGCTCTGATGATCATTTGTGGGCAACCTTTGTATGCTCGGTATCTGATGGAAATCAGACTACACAGGGCTGCAGGACTGAGGGCTCTGGTGCTATTTCTAGCTAAGACCAGAAGCAAAAATGATTTTATTGGATTTGTTCTCACCTTATGCTATGGCTGGATCTGTAAAGATAAGCAGCAATCTTTATCCCCAAAAGCTTTTGCATTTATATCTGCCTGTTTATTTTTAATTATATTAGCATTTGCTTTTTAGTTGCTTGGCTTTATTTTCTTCTTAAGTAATGTACCAAGTTAGAGAAGATCTTTGAATGAGAAATTGAACTCAAATTTATCAGCTCAATCAACTCTTGAGATAAGTTCTTCATTCATGAGGATCTTCTAGAAATATTAGCATTATGCATTATTTTAATGATGCTGTAAACCAGGGGTATCGAACATGCATCCTTTGAGCCAGATTTGGCCCATGAGTCTAACCATCCAGCCCAAGTGGTTCCCCCTGGGTTTGAGTAGGTATTATGTACAGCACAGGCCCTGAACTGCTGGGTGATGGGAAAGGGTCTGAGGGCCTGATCCATCCTACAGATTGGCCCCCATGTCACTCATCTGGCTCATAGGGCCAGATGAGTTAGACAACCCTGGTTTAAACCTTCCCATTTAACATGAACCTTTCCTAAGGTACCACACAAACAGAATATTTTACGTTACATGTACTACTGTTGTATAGTTGCTCACAGCAAGACAAGTGAAGGTGGTAAACACTTGTTGACCAAGTTGTAGATGGGCAGCATGCTCAGGATGAAGTAGGCATTCTCAGATAATCTGCCAGTTATAAACCAAATCTGCTCAACTGGTGCAAAAATGTCTCACACTCATATGAGAAAGGGAGACTGGAGCCAGCCAAATCTGTGGTTCTTTTTATTCAACTGAACACACAGATGGGTCTTGGTCTCATCCTTCCCCTATCCACAAAGACTGAACATTTTCTACGATTGTTTGGACAGCAATGATTATGCCTTGAGCCCTGAGCAAAGGGTTAGACAGGATGTCCTCCCAAGGTGCACCCAACCAAACTTTTCTGTAATGCTAGGATCATTCAAAGAGGTTTTCTCCATACATCCTATGCCTTTATATACTTGCCCTTCCTAACCCTGTATACTCAACCCCATGTGCACCAAAACTAAACTAGTTCCCTTTGTAATGGGTTCCCCCACTGTTAGGGCAAATAAAAATTGATCTACTCATAATGCATGAAAGTGCTAATCATAGGTAATGTACACCACAGAACATGAAAGCAACTTCACTAGAGGTTTGTGACGTGCTAAAAGTCCACCTCTGGGAAGGCCCCAGAGCTTTGGTGATATTAAGAAGCACGCATTAAGTTTTTCTCTGTTCAGGCAACTTCATTTTCTTCACTCCTAGATAAAATATTTGGATTGTAGTTTTCAGAACCATTATCAGGAATCTATTACCAATGGAACAATTTGAAGTCCTACGATTCTGGGGACCACGAATGAGGAGTATACTATTATAGAGCTGTGGCAGCCCTTGGGGGACCTAATGCTTGTATTAAGTCCTTTGGGAAAGTGAAGGGAGGAAGAGAATTATAGCTGGTTAGTGTTTCAAGGAACTGTTTGCTGTAATCATTTTCTGTAACTGGTGTAATTTGCACTTCCTTCTGGCTGTAGTGTATATACTGAACAGAGCTTTTAATTCTGTAATGACTTGCTATATTAGGCATTTCATTATGTTGCAGAAAGTTCAACTGTCATGGTTTCTTGCCAGCGTAAATGAAATAGCTCATTTTCTTCTATATTAAAAAATCCTCAAAAACATAAAACCATTATGCAATGGCCAATGCTTCACCTACACAGTTTCCAAGGTTCATCAGTACAACTGCATCCTCTCCACTGAACTCTGAATTGCTTTTTTCTGGAGTAAGAATTGGGTGAAGCGAATGGAGTCTCCCCTGGCGAAGGACTGAGCAGGAAAAACAAAGATTGACTGAGGATCTGAACCTAAGCCCACTAAAGTTAATGGAGAAGACTCTCATCGAGGGCTGTGATTATGTTCCCAAAATGGCCACAGAAAACTGACATACCAGAAGTTTGGCTAGCCCTATTCATGGCTATGGCTTCTTAAGAAACACAATTTGAAGGAGAATTTAGGGTTACAAAGATACCACATCAGGTCCAGGAGCTTTTAAACTGTGTGTAGGATTAAATAGTTCCCTATAAATATCCTGAGGAAGGAGGATAAGATAACTAAGCTGTTTTAAAATTTGTAAATCTCAAAGAAAAGAGTTTGTTTTGGCAGCACCTTTTATGGTTCCTGGCTGCTTTAGGGTTCCTTACAGAATAAAATATCGTATGTCATCTTCCATTTCAAGATAATAGCATCTCTATCTTCTGCATTCTTCCGGAAGTCTTTATGGTGGGAAGGGCTGATTGTTTAGCTGTAACAATTAAAGAGAAAAATATTTTCAACAGCTCTTTTTTGCCAAGTTGGGGGCTGTATTGCGAGAGGAGCTGTGATATAACAGGAATAAATAAGTAGGAAAGAACAAAAAGAGATGGATTAAAGAAAACAGATCTTACGATGACAGGCTGAGAGCCATGGCACTCTTTAGCCTGGAAGAGCACAGGCTCAGGGGTGATCTGATGGCCACCTATAAGTTTATCAGGGGTGACCACCAGGATCTGGGGGA
>NW_017728914.1:30140503-30145647 GCF_001723895.1 Crocodylus porosus
CTGCCAGCGGAGGTGGTTCAAGCACCTACATTGAACACCTTCAAGAGTAAATTGGATGCTTATCTTGCTGGGATCCTATAACACCAGCTGACTTCCTGCCCTTTGGGCAGGGGGCTGAACTCGATGATCTCCCGAGGTCCCTTCCAGCCCTAATGGCTATGAAATCTATGAAAGTTTTTCTAAGGTCATGGACAGATTTCAAACTTAACCTGCTCCAAGGATATCACTGATTGGGACCTGGTTTCCATTTGTCCCAGGACAGAAATATTCACATATACACTGCTAAGGGTTCCAAGTAGAGAAGTCACCTTCTAAGGATGACACTGCTGCCAAAATGCCACCACTGGGTCACAGAGTATCCAGACCATCAAGCCTTCCCAATCCTGGAGTTTCCCCAGGATTCAGCTAGAGGGGCAGAAAGACCCAATTTGGCTGGCTGCCAAGAAAGGGGAAGAGGTCATAATCCCCAAATGCAATTAATTCTCTCCCTTATCAAGAAAAAATAATTAAAAGTGATGGATTATGTTTAATAAAGAACTTTACAACATTTATCTGGTGCTACGTGACTGGATGGACAGGTGTACAGTGTAGGGGGGTCAGGGTAGGGGTGGCCTGGACCCCATGATGAGAACTGTTGGGGAGGACTGGTTCAAAATAGTACTTGATTTTTCTGGGGTAGTTTTGAAGCATTCCAGGAAGCTTTTGCTGATCTTAACTGGCACTTATGTCGAGACCTTTGGGGTTTAAACGTTTATTTAGAACATTTTAAGTGTTATATCAGTCTACACCCTAAATGTGAAGTGAAGTCCTGGAAACAGGCCTACTGTTCTGCTTTATTATAGGAACAGTTGGCATTTTCCAGACTACAGAAAGGAGGAGATGGTAAACAGTGCCTGGAAAAAATTAAGCAACAAGCACTAAATAAAGATTGCCCATAAAAATGAAAATTTTATATGGAAAAAAATATCTATAAATTAGAATTTTCAGCAAGAAAAATCTACTTTAGGCAGGAGCATGGCTAATAAAAACATGGTAATGGAAAATGTAATGGTTGAATAAGATTAAATATCAAATATTTATTAAAACTCTGAATCCCTGAGTATTTACTGTAGAAACTCTGATTCAATGAAAAAGAAAGAAATTGTGATATTTTGTATTAAGTTTCATTGTGCCATTCCATATTTAGTTCCCTAAGGGATGTTTCAGTAGCAAAGATCCTTATCCATTGAAAATGCAGAGTATGAAATCATTCAGGCTCTCTCCTTATCTATGTGGACCCAGGTAAAAATATATTTATTTCTCACTAATGCATATAGCCAGGCGAGCTGGAGAATACAAAACCATCAGCACACATTTCAGTGTGCTAATTTTAACAGGGCAGATCATCAACTGTATAAATAAACGTGACTCTAGGAAAGTCACATGACACAACATGAATTTCTAGCAGGATCTGACCTATCCTGTATTTTTTTGTGTCATATAAACGCCAGGTTCCTTTGCAGCATTTTATTGGCGAATAAGAGGGCAACAATGAAGGTTTGCATAGGGTATAAACCAGTGCAGACTTTGGCCCAGGATGTTGGAAACAGAAGGCTTCGTGGGAGTCGGGAGACACAATTTTCTAGTAGCAAACAGCATGCCTGGGTAGCTGCTGGGTAGGAGTCTGAATAATGAGTTTTCCAATGGTAGTGCCATTCAGCCAGACTAAAACTGCTGAAATATTACGCACCTTGACAACAGGGATTCCCCTTTGGCCGTGTATACACGTGGGCATTTCATGACCAGACCATAGACGAAAGCTGATAATTTCTGGTTCTCCTGCAGCAGCCCAGGTAGGAGCCAACTATCCTATAACTCAGAAGACAATTGGCCCCTGTAATTTGACTGGGGCAAGAACAACGCAGGGATAAATCAGCCAGGTGGCAAGCTTGCCCCACTGGTAAGGCTAAAGATTTTGGTGTTCTGGGTGAGGAGGTCATCAAGTGCTCCTTCTTGAAGCTGCCCTTAAATATTTTGGGGGCTGGATCCTGACCTGACTTGCATCCATCTAAACACATTGGCTTCGAGGGCATTACTCCAAATTGACATCATTTTAGCAATCTGTCCATGAGTTTGTGTGCACACACATCTCCCTTAAAACATACATGAAATCCATACCTCTGTATATGTTTCCACTCTGGGCAATCGTTATCCGTGTAGTACCATCACAGAATATTTATCTATCAAGTTGCTCATTTGTTTAGCAAGCCAGTAGTGTATGAGAAATATCAGTCTCTTATCATAAGTCACTGCCAATAACCAAAGCTATTTATGTTTATCTCCATACCTCTCTGCCTCCCAGGCGTGGAGCTATCATGGTTTACAATTATCTCTTAAATGCCCAACTTTGTTTAGATATGCATTGCCTTCTGGAAAGCATGTTCTACAAGCCGCTGGAGAAAGGCCCAGGAGGAGATTTACCAAGGACAGCCGTTACACTTCTTGCACTTAGCCTAGTAGTTATTAAACATGTTCAAGAGAATAGCCTGATCTGAAAGGAAACTGGTTTTTGCTGAATGCATGTTGTTACATTAAGAAAAATGACAGACTTTGCTTCATGCAACACAAAACAGCCCATTTTTTTGGATGTGCCTGCCACTAGAAAAGAGACGAGTCAATAGGAAGCAGTTGGTCATGCCTTCTGAAGTAACACAGTCACTAGAGATGTGTCTTTTCAAATGAGCTAGCTAAAGAGCTGATGCAAAGCATAGGCTGAAAGTCACGCAATAACTGACACAGCCGTTCGGCTGGGTTGAGACAAGCCTGGGGTTTCGAAGCTCCCAGTGCCAACAGGACGACTACAGATCTTACAAGAAGAAACAAAGAATGAAAGAAAGCGAGATTTTGAGCATTCAGCAAAGTGTCCGCAGTTCTCACGAGCGTCTCGTGAACACCTTATAAACCTGCCATCCATCATGCTTTGATGATGCAGCATGAGGGCATTTGGGTTTCTAAAAGAGCAAATTCTTTCCCCTGTTACAGCAGCCCGCAGAAGTCAGTGAGCTGGCACTGGCTCAACTGGCTGAACATGATGCAACAGGTTGAAGTGGATTTCACCCAGGATGGGCTCTGAGTATGGGCTGCTGCCTTCCAAGATCCACCCGTGCACGCATTTCTATAATACAGACTAGCTCTGCACCACTTATGAAAGCAATTTATTTTAACGGAGAGCTTCTAGCTGCAAGCTTTAGCTCCGAGAATGAAAGGTTCTGTTTAATCGATGGTGTTTGTAACAGGAAGAGACTTTCTTTGGCCAACACAGCAGCGATGTCGAGAGGCAGAAAGAAGCAGGTGGCGGGTTCATAAGGGGAAGGAGAGAGCAGATGTTAGCTGAAAAATTGGACTGCTTCTACAGCCCAGTTGCGGGAACTCTACTTCCATCAAAACACATTGTAGGAGTAATTAATCTGAACCACCCAGACCCAGTATTTGCCAGACTAAATTCCCATTCCCAGAGCATGGTTCCACGAACCAGAACGTTTCGAAAGTCCTGCTGAAGTGGAAACCATTCTTCTCGCTCTTCTTGCCTTCTAGGGATGGTCTTTACAGTCAGAGCACCAGTACGGGAGGAACGGAGGGACCACCATCTCCCCAGGCCGGCTGCCTGCAGGAGGTGCTATAACCATAACTCCCACTAGTATATAGTGTCTCTTGGCTTTCTGAGGCGGAAGTAGGATGACTTATCAAGGTTTAAAGCTGTGCGCCAAATGTCTGCTCCCTTTTTACTAGGAAGTGAAGTTAATTTATGATATGGTGACCATAGCTGCCACAGTTGTGGGAAAAGTGTACATTTTCTAGCCCAAACTGGCAAGAATACTACCATACTTACACAAATCCAAAATGACTCAGAATTTAAGATCCCCCCCCTTAGAATCTATACATGTAAAATATATAACGCTGTTATTATTTTGATGTATTATTATTTTGATGTATTATTTGATGTATTATTATTTTGATGATCTAATTATGGGGGGTCATCTTAAATTCATCTCCCCCTCCCATACACACACACAGTGCTGAAGAGGTGGGGAAACCTTGTCCTGGACTGAGTAAATAAGGTAATAACAATTTGGTCTGTTAATCTAAGAATCAGAGAATTGGAGAGAGAACCACTGAATGCATCTCTGATGTCTTGTGCATGCAACTTCAGGTCTGCATAGCTGTGACGTGCTTTCAGATATACCTATGAGACAAGTACGTCCTTGTGTCAAACTTAGAAGTGGATCAGGTTTACTGATGGGATGTGTTCTCCCCCATTAAAAGATGCCTATTTTCCAAAATAGAAGCGCTGCATAGGAACATATTGATTTCAATGAAAATTCAACAGAAAAAAAAAATCAATAAAAAAAAAAATGTTGCCTCTGAACACCCAGATGTACATGAACAATTTATTTCATCGAGGCAAGAAACTGGCAGCAGCCATGACTTTTAGTCGCTACAAAAATTACCATATCCATACCGGTGACCTACCTTTGGGGCACTACACAATATTACAAGTCTGTTGAATGCCTGGACATTCCTCCCTTCTTCATTTTAAAATCAGCAGCATAATAATCATTTTCAAATAAACGTTTCCATTCAAATGTACAAGGAATACACATAAGTCCATGGAAATGTTCACTTTCAGGGGTTAAACATGGTCACGGGGGTGGGGTTCAACCACTGATTCCAAGGAAAGCAGGATCTGGCTTGAAAAATGCATCTGTATTGACAAAGTAGCTCAAGGGAAATCTTACCTTTTTGACTTCATATTTAATGGCAAGCTTAATTCTGCTCAGGCTTGGGCGATGATGCTCAGAGCAGACTTGTATGTTCACATCTCCATTCAGAATAGCTTCTACTTCTTCCGTATCCCTGCAGAGATCCAGCACACCCACAACAAAGTCCTTGCATTGCATAGATAACTTCCTGTAATCATTCTGAGACAAAGAGAAACAAATGTCATTTGATGCCCTACTTTGTGTAGTGACACTTATCCGTGTGAAATTTAGGGCTCGCAGAAGCCGTGTGAAACTGCCAGGTTTGATTTGAGGAAGATCTGTGGATTCCATGAATAATAAGCCATTGCCTTCTCCACCACTTAATGCACTATTCTGTGGGATATA
>NW_017728914.1:30149108-30156287 GCF_001723895.1 Crocodylus porosus
TAGTTGATGGGACAGATGGCTGACGTGGGAAGGCGGGAGCTCTGGGCTTAGGTGCAAACAAACCGCCAAACCCTTGTGAAGCGTTTGTTGCTGAAAGATATCAGTGCCCAGTTGGTGAGATGGAACCCAGTCCTACAGGAATACGACATGCAGGTGATCCACATTAAGAGGAATGGAAAATGTGATTACTGATGCCTGAGGTGCTGAACTAACTTAGACCACGAAAGAATTAATCCGATCTGTTGAATGTCTGGATGTATCTGATCACAGCTCTAGGACCCAGGGAAAGCCTAGCCACTCACCCTAGCCCTGGCTGTGTTCTTCTTACCCACTCTCACCTTGACCAGGTTATTTTTAGCCTCCTGATCCCTCTCCCCCCAGATGGACAACCCCCATCACAGACCCACAAACCCCCTCCACAGATGCGCTAGTCCTCCTCATCCCTCCTCACCCCAAACTGTACCTCTCCCCCAGCCCCAATTCACTTTCACAGGTTCCCCATGTAGGTCCTGGCACTGGCAAATGGCTGTACACCCTGCTCCTGCTCTATGTTCACATGGCTACATGAATGTGGCAAAAGTCATACAGGACACAAAGAGAGCGAGAGGGAAGAGAAGCAGAAAGTTACCTCCTAGTTTAATTATTAGAGCACTCACCTCAAAGGGGCTAGACCATGTTTTCAGTCTGTGGTCCAGTGAATACTTTAAGTGTTTTTGAAAAGGGAAACGGCTTCATTAGCAGAGATTAAGAAATCCCCACACCAGACTATGCCAGGCAAGAAGGTTCTCAACCTTCAAGACGCCCCTCAAGGGACTCAAAGCATAACTTTGGTGAATTAAGTGGCACTCCATTTAAAAAGCTAATGTATATATTACATTGCTTACTTTCTTGCAGTGGGGGTGAGGGTTTAGCCAGGCAGGGGCAAGCCTAAATTTGCTCTACCAACCTGAGGCCTGGAGGCAAGAAAGACAGATGAAGACTTGGCTTGGGAATCTTGACAGTGCTCAGCTCTTTCACCACTTGGGTGCTTGTAAACACACTCAGAAAGAGAAATGTAGGTACCTGCAGGCTGAGGCTGGGCAGGAATTGAATGATCTAAATTCTGCATTTAGGAATAGAAAGGTCCTTTAGTGGATATAGCCCAGAAAGCATATATGTAGGATTCTGTCAAATAAAGCAGCAGTGGGAAGGTTAAGATCTTTCTGGGAGGAAAAACGCTCTCATTGGGTATGTCTACAGGTGCAAATGCTGCTGGATGGGTTTACATCAGAGTAACTTACTCTGGCGTAAACACACCCTGGGCAGGCATCTACATGTGCATTCATTTGGGAGCAGATTTGCTGTTCCTGGCAGCAGTCTGCTCTTGCCCCCTCTGGCCCTGCACCAGCTGCCCCTCAGGGTAGCAGGGAGCATGGGCCTAGGAGGCAGTAGTCTCCTGGTGGGGACTGAGAGATTGCTCCCTGCCCCCAGGAAATGCCTGCTCCTGGGGCGGGCTCTGCTGTTGAAGCTTGGGTGGGGACTATGTCCCTCTGCCCCAGCAGCAGGGAGCATCTAGCTCTGGGCCTCTGACTGGGGGCAGGGAGCTTGGAAAAAGATGCAGGGAGGGGCAGGTCCCAGCCCCTTGCCCCAGTCCACTAGTGGGGCTGCTAGCAGTGAGCCCCCAGCTCATGGACGACTGGTGCCTCCTGAGTCAGGTGGGTCATGTGCCCCCCAACCCCAGTGGCCAGTCAGTGACCGTGGGGGGGGGTCTCCCCACAGCCAATCTGACTGTGGGGAAAGAAGTCCCCTGCAGCCAATCACACCCACCTGGAAGTGCAAGCGGAGCTCCTGGAAGTGCCAGCGGTGCTTCTCCTGCTGCCCTCACTCTCTGGTCAATGCTCACGGGGGGGGGACGGACCGGTGCTCCCGCCTACCCTCCCTGCCCATCACCTAAGTGGGGAGTAGTGCCTGTTAGGAGGTGCTCTCAGGAGGTGCATGTGCACCCCTGTGCACCCCCTACATGTTGTCACTGCCCCAGCTGGATTCCCTACCCAGCTGGGGGCTCTCTGATAGCTGCTCCACCAACAGATGATGGCACCTGATCAGAGCACAGGGCTGGGACTTGCCCCTGACTGGGACTGTTCCTGGCCAGCCCCAGGCTGCATAGGAAAGTCTCCACATGCAGCCTGGAGCTGGCTGAGGACTGTCCCATTTTGGGCAATCATCAGCCAGCTCCAGGCTGCATGTGCAGACCTCCCCGTGCAGTCCAGGGCTGGCTGAGAACTGTCCCAGTCAGAGGCAGGTCCCACCAGCTCCAAGCTGGGTGTGAAACTCTTCCCATGCAGGGAGCAACTTGCCCCAGCTCCACAATCCAATCACAATCACAATCGTGGGGTGGAAGCTGGATGCTTCCTGCTGCTGGATCAGGGGACATTGTCCATGCCCAGGCTCCAGTGGCCACCTCAACCAGAGCCCACCTTGGCAGCAGGCATCTCCTGGGGGCAGGGAGCAATCTTTTGCCCCCAGCTGCTCAGCTTGCCAGGAGCAAATTTACTCCTGGTCAGCCATCTACACATGCCTTCCTGTGCAGTAATTACTTGGCAGTTAATCTGCTACTTTCATTTGCACGTAATTTGCCAAATAGAGCAAATTACTGCACAGTAATGGTCTGCACATGTGGACGCAGATGCTTACTACACAGTAATTTGCCGTACTGAGCAGTAAAGTCATTTCATGTAGACGTGTCCACTGAGGTTTCCAGCACAACTATCCACCCTGATAGATTAGAGGATCTCTTTAGGCTTTAGTCGTTGTTACACAGACATAGATTCCAGTACCTAGGGATCTTGTAGGTCACTGAAAGAATATAGCTGCAGACAGAATCTGCTCTTGAAATTAACAAGAAACAGAGGCAGCAAATATAGAAGGAGGGGCATGAAATGTCAAACTGCCCCCAAGCAATGGAGCCGATTAAGCTTGGCATGTGTGAGAACTTTGCTAAGCTTTAATAAAACCCTCTATTTATAAATTTCTTGCAAGATTCGCAAACCGTCACCCTTAGTGCCTTTGAAGCTGCTCTGTCACCAGCACCATGTCATCTGACCAACAATAATACGTGTCAGCCTAAAAACCTTTTTCCTCTTAGTTTTCTTAAGGAGGGAACAAGCTGTGCGAATCTACATAAGTATCCCTAAAGCGGCAATACTCTAAATGTGTCATGCTGCTTCCACCAGTGAGGTCAGAAGATGCTAACCTGGATCACACCTCTCGCTAGCACCCTGTTTCCACTTCAGGTGAACAACTCCATCGCACTCTTTGACCCAGGACAGGTTAATTTTATGGTCAGGACAATTGTTCCCTTTGTTTAAATGGACAAGAGAAAAGTCCTAGGGATAGTCGGACAACATCACAAAGCTGTATCCAAAACCCAACCAGACAATGCACTAGACAACATGCCATCATGCAGGATAACAGCCTGCTCATGTCAAGATAGCCTTTATGGGCATTCATGTAGGCTTTGAGGCTCTTTGACTGTGGCAACTTCTCCAACCAGATCACTTGACAACCTGCTTTCAGATCCTTGATAATCACTGAGTGAGAACTCAGGGCTCAATGATCCTCATGCTTCCATAAGGCAGGATGGGCTGGTTAGTGCTTATACTTTTATCAAAGTAAACACTTATTCACAACTTTTTGGTATCATTTTTGGGCTGCCCACAGTATGTATCTTTATTTGTATTTTTAACTAAAAAGAGTGAATACTGTGCATCTCAGGTGGCCAAATAGCCCATTTCCAGCAGGCTCTTTTAAGCTTTGAAGATGACAGATACAAATAGCGTAACTAAGCATCTATATTGGTGATTCCCAAAGGCTCTGCAGAAAAGTGCCGTGAAAAATGACACATTATCAGTATCAAAACCAGCTCGCAAGCCCACGTCAACTTACATCTGAAAATATGGTGGTGGGAGAGCAAGGCAATTAAAACTGCCATTGCTCCCCCACCTCCAAATTTCCAGGCCCCAGCTGCACCAGCCCTCCAGCCTTTACTTCTTTTCAGGTGTAAGAGGGCAGCATATTGCCAGTTTTAATCCAGAAACAGTGCACCCCAGGCATCAAAAGTTTTGGAGAAAGAGATCTATATATAAAATATATAAAATACTAGACCAAAATGACATTAAGAATGCAGAAGGGTCATGAGCAGTATGGAAAGTACATTAACAATATTATTAGCTGGGATACGCTTATACCATCTATGCTATAAAAAAGCTATTTATTCCCCATGCATTTGAAAGGTGCAGTATGCCAGGACAATATTTTCAGCTGTCACCATAATGCAGCAGCATAGCCACTGAAGCCAAAAACAAGAGAGGGCCAGGAAGGGAGCAAAGCAAGCTAGATCTGTTCTTCTGTACCTACCACTCTGTTTAAACAAAGGATGGTCATTTCCTGAGTCGTTTGCTCATGAGACTATGGTTTTGCTTTGGCAGGCACAGAGGCTTTGGAAGCCCTGATTCAGAATAATGCACCCTGTTGCTCAATCAGAGGTGAGAGAGCACGGGATCCTGGGAACCAGTTCTGCTGTGGGGTGTTAGCCTATAGGAAAAAAATGAGTATCTCAGCCCTCTAAACTACACGTCCCGGGAGGCAATGGTTCCTAATACAGAAATGTATGTGATAGGGTTATTATTGAGCTTTTCTATGTATGAAACAAGCATGCCCAAATTTTTCGCATCACTATTGCTTCCCCTGGCCCCTCCCACCACAAAACATGGTTAAATCAAATCCTTGGCTTTAAGTGCCTTGATCAAATACAATATTCTAGGAATTTTTCGGACAAGAAAACCTAAAACATGACCATATGGGATAATGTGAAATATGGGACATGCCCCTGCCCCCCCCAGCCCTTCTCCCTTGCAAATCAGCCATGCTGCTGCAGGCAGAGGGGCTGGGTGGTGTGGTGCAGCTCTGGTATTACTATTTAGGAAGTTAAGGGAGTCAGTGGCCCATTAATGACCTGTTTTTCTTTACTTCATAGGTAAGAACAATCATCTCCCTTTTTTAATGACCATTTCAGTAATCAAGCGAACCTATTTTAGGGCTTCCTATTTCACAGCTTGTGCCACTCTGCCTCCCTGCCCTGTGCTTGGGACACTCATTTTAATTTTCGCCTGCTGGCTGGGACCAGCCTCAGAAATTCAGGTTTATCCCAGGCTAACTGGGACATATGGTCACCCTGCTTTAGCAGTGAAAAATCCATGGTCTGTAGATTGCCCTGAATCCTCCTAGTATTAGTGCACTTCTCAGTGCAGAAGATGGAGGTTGACAGCTTTTCCAGTGATGCTGGGTGCATCTACATGAGACACTTAATGCGCAGTAGACTAATTCCACTGCACATTGGTGGGCTGTGGCAAAAACCATGCTAATGCTCAGTAGAATTAGTTTACTGTGCATTAAGCATCACAAAAGACTGTGCGTTGTTGTTACTGTGCATTAGCACCAGCTTCTGCGCATTTATTTGTACCTCATATTAAAGGCACTAAACGTGCAGTAGCACTGGCGTATTAATGCAGGTATAGATGCGCCCACTCAGTCTCTTGCAGGATTGAACCCCTGGGAAAACTATCAGCCTGTTTGGAGGTATAAAACTGGTTCAGTTTAAGTTGGGTAATACGGATAGGGGAATACTGTATCTCCTATAGATAGGCACAGTACATCAGAAGAGATCAGAATAAATGTTTTAAAACTTTGACAATATCATTTAAAAAAACTAGAATATAATAAAAGGCCTCTAAATTAGTCATTTCCTGCTGCTTCTGACCCTGTTGTGCATGTAGAGATAAAAATGTCTAATTCTGCTGTTTTGAAAAGGCTGATGGTACTAGTCATTCACTGCAATTTCTCTGAGTACCCTGTTATTATCTGTTGATTATGTTCTAAATGAACTCTGTCATGTCTCTGCATCTGTTCAAAACCACCCAGATTTCTTCGGAAAGGAGCTCTTTCAGGTCAAAGGGAAGAAAGGAGGCAGAAGAGGGGAAAAAATAAAAAACAACAAACAAACAAAGACCAGTTTGGATTTCCAGTCCTACCACTTTACACCTCTGAGGACAGTACAACCAAGCTGTAACCTACAAAGAGGCAAGGGGATGCTTGCCCACCATCAGATCTTGGAAACACATACTTTAAGATTAGCAAGAGCTGCTCCGAAATGAGGTGTTGGGCATGCCCCTTGCCAGAGCAAAATAGCTATTAGCCACAAGTGTTCAGTGTCAGAGGCCTGGTTTGCCCTGGCAGAGTTATATAAAGGTACATTAAACACTTGCCATTCTCTCAGTTAACCTACTGTTCCCAGACCCCAAAACATATGTCAGCTATTGTCATGCAGCAACTGCCAGATGCTGGCACATCCTAATGAGTCTCAAGACCCCCCCAGAAACTCAGGTCCAATGACTTTCCCCAAGGGAGCCAACAGGCTGTCAGACTGGTTTACCTGGTCACTCAGAGATGTTTGTTTTAACTAAAACAAAGGAAACCAACCCCCCCCCCCCCCAACACCACAGGTTTAAGCTAGACAATGAGTCCCACCTCAGCATTGTTTTCTTAATAATGAAGGGGGTTGGGGAAGATTGAGGACCCTACTCATTAGGAGTGCTTTTGGTGCACACAGCTAAATAAAGAGGCAAGGCTCCATCACGCAGAGCAACTCAGAAGTGAGAAATAAATATATATTTTTCCCCACCAGTAACCAAGAGGACACTTCTACAAGCACTGGAGGCTAGAACTGGCCTTAAGCAGGGACTAGGCAGGATTTTAATCCAATTTTAGCCCTGGTAGTCACATCCCCCCCAACCCCTGCAACTCTGCTCAAGTTCAGAGTCTCTAGGAGGCTGGTGAGGACCCCACAAGGACACCCATCTGCTTCAGGGGGCTTAATCCCTGCTGATGGGGAAGGAGTTAAGCAGAACAAAATAGAAAGAAAGAAAGATGGGGTGAAAACCTCTACAAGGGACTGACCTGCAGGTGAACTGTGGGGCCAGCAAGTTGGAAACAAGAAAGAAATAAAGAGAAAAATAAGATAAAGGAAGAGAGGGAAAAAAAGAGCTAGAGCCACAGCAACAGCCCTAGTAGGATCCTTTTCTTTGTTGACATGCCTCCAGGCCCAGCCTCACCAAGGCAGGGTCTCTCCCAGGTAGAGAGAGC
>NW_017728914.1:30156387-30192526 GCF_001723895.1 Crocodylus porosus
AAAAAAAAAAAAAAAAAAAGGAAGAAACGAAGAGCAGTGAAACTACCCTGAAATAACTTAATTTCAAAACCAATTACAGTCAGCAATTGAAGGGCCATCTTAGCAAGCAACTCTAAAAGGCTGTGCTTTATTCCTTCAGGAATGTTTCTGCTTAGGACTCAACATCTTTTTTTTGACCTTCACCTGTTATGAACTGTCCCAAAGGGTACTAAATAGCCTCTATTCACAAATACTTTACTGGAAGTTGAGGTTTTCCACAGCTGCACAAGAGAACACAGCAATTCACGGGCTTGAGTGTGCAATCCTAAGCATCTTCTGACTATATCAGGGCAGAGTTATGATGATGAAAAGCAAGTTTCATAACTGAATTTACTTTATCTCAGAATCAAAAAAGCCACAGACCCCTCTAGTACAACGGAGGGCTTTTTATCTAAAATGTAATGATATTCTGCAAAGATTTCTATCTTTCACACTTTTAAGATTCATCTACGTATCTGCCCACTAAATGTGACTTTAAAGTAAGGCATGGCATTCACAGACTGGCTGTAACGCGCAATGACAAGAGAAACAAGACAGCTTAAAAAAAAGGAAGTCTGTATAGATAAGCAGAAAATCACAGAAGTAAAAAACCTAGAAAGAGAAAAGCAAGAGGGGAAAAGAAAAGGTAGATTTATACCCTAGATTTCAGATCCAGCCTTCAAAGAAATCATCATTTCAAGTACTTATAGTGCTTATAAATATTTTCCAAGCAGACTTCAGACAAAATGTGTTTGATTCAGTATAGTACATGCTGGCCAAATCAGATTTCCTTCTGCATATTTATACTGTGGCATATGTTTGACACATGAGGCAGGTATTGGATGTGCGGGGAGGGGAAGGAGAAAAGAAAAGCAACTGAGAAAGGGGCTGCTCCTCTATAAAATTCTATTATATTCTGAGCTTCTTCAAGGCTATGAGAGACTCAACACACTCTCGACACCTGCTGGGACCTAGCCATGCGATGCTCATTAATGGCCTTCCTCCTTGCAGTGAGATGTGCTGAGTTTTGTCATCTGTTTTCATAGCTGTGACTACTTGGGAACAGATTTAAGTGGATCTCTCTAACTTCCAGATGGAAGGCCTCCGGTAGAACCCCTGCTGGTTCAAGTTGACGATGATGCATTTATTTTTGTCTCTTCGTTTACAGAATAGCATGTCAAGCGGATTGGTTTTTTTCTTCATTGCCTTTCTCCCTTGCATGCTAACAAATCAGAGAGCTCAGGAACTTCAGGTGTTTGCTTAATATTCACTAGACGTGTTTATAAAAGTAAAGTCTGTGAGCATTTTAAACCTTTCACCACACAGTCGTGCATCACCGCATACTCTTAGACCTGCCAACGGAGGTCTCCAGTCCTTTTTTCAATGTTCCATATCTTGACTTCTTCACCCCGATGAGCAAGGTAGAAGAAACAAGCTGTTTGAATGCATATTTTTCACATGTTAAAAATGGGGCTCTGTTCCTTTCTGGATTTCTTGGACCCTTGGAAGCAGAGTCGAGGAAAACATGGAACTTATTCATCCTCTGGGGAGCACAACGTTGCAGTCAGGCTCGGTCGAGGAAAAATGCTTTTTGAAGATGACATTTTTAGAAAAAAATAAAATATGAGGAAGCATCAGTAGACAATGAAAGTCATTCAGTGAAACAGCCGGAGGACAAAGGTGATAATGCTGTCTCTTCTTCAGCCTGGGAATAATATATGGTGTGGACTGATATCTGAATTCAGCAGGAGACCAAAATACACTTGAGTCTCCTACTGCACCATGAAAAGATTCAGCCTTGAATTATTTCAGCCTCTTTAGTGGTTTCTTATGCCATAAGGAAGAACTTCTTCATGGTAAGGGTGGCCAGAATTTGGAATGGGCTTCCAAGGGAGGTAGTGCTCTCCCCTACCTTGGGGGTCTTTAAGAGAAGACTGGATAGGCATCTGACTGGGGTCATCTGACCCCAGCGCTCTTTCCTGCCGAGGGCAGGGGGTCAGACTCAATGTTCTGTTGAGGTCCCTTCTGACCCTACATCTATTAGTCTATAAGTAATACGGGTGATCAAAAGCAGTCCAAACAAAACTGCATTCCTGTCAGAGGGCACTTAGGTGCCCTGTTCCTAAGGAGTGGAGAAGGGGAGCTGTCAATCCCCAGGGGCAGCTCAGGTGCCGGTTGCTGCGGCAACCAGGTGGCCATGTGACCGGAAGGGGGCAGAGCCAGGCCTGTATAAATAGCCCAGGCCAGAGCCTCACCAGCAGTTCCCCTCTGGCAGTCTAAGCGGCAGGAGCTCTGCTGAGGAGCAGAGCGGAGAAGACTAGGAGCTGAGCAGCCTGAGCGTCGGCATGCAGATACAGGGTGGAGAAGACCCTGATAAGGAAATGACGGAAGGTTAGCCAGGTTGGCTTAAGGTTTATGTTACAGCCGAGAGGCTCTGTGTTCTGTTATGGTTTTGAAGTTGTTGTGACTCCGGAGGGGGAGACTTTGGTTGGTTGTGGTGATCATTATACCGGAGGACTGGATGAGGCTGTAGGGGCATGAGGAGGCCTCATGGGGGCTCCCCAGTAGTTTTGGGGTTCCTGGTACCCAGCAAGGGCACAGAGAATGGTGCCTGAGCTGGCACAGTAGTTCGCATCAGTGGTGCGGTAATGTGGGGGTGAACCCCAGCCTGGGGGGGGCAGATGTACCAGGAGAAGCGCCAGGAGTGTGAGGGTGCAACGAGGAAGCTTCGGGAGTGGGCGAGTACACTAGGAAGAACCCTAGGAGAGGGTGAGTGCACCGAGGGAAGCCCCAGGAGCAGGAGCGTTCGTTGAGAGGTGCTCCAGGAGAGGGTGCGGGTACCAAGAGAGGCCTCAGGAGTAGGCAGGGCATTTCTGATTGTTAGAAACCCCGTAGGGGGGAGACTAAAAAGGATCCTAGAGGGGTTCCTTAGTATTGGGGACCCCAAGGGGCCTAAAAGGCCAGGTAAGGCTTCGGTCGCCTGAGCCTAAGCGGACGCCAAGGATTGACAGGACCCGGAAGGGTCAGGCAGGCCAGGTAAGGCTCAGGTCGCCTGAGCCTAATCTGGTATCCACCATTAACTGACTTCAGAGGGGCCAGTAAAGGCTTAGGAAGCTGGCCCAGTTGGGTGTGAGACAAGCCCAGAGGTGCCAGACAAGGGGTGCTGGTTGCAAGACAGGCCCAAGGACGCCAGAGAGGGTGCAGTAAGAAAGAAGGACCAGATATCATCCAGGAAGAGCTGCGAGGCTTGGGGGATGCTGAAGGGGAGGTAGGAGGCCCGCATTGCCCATAAGGCTGGGGGTGTTGGAGCACCCCACTTGGAACGGAGGTAATACCAGCGCAGTGTCAAGGTGAAAGTAGGCGGCCTCCCTTACTGAACTTTATAAGAACAAAGACGTGGCAGGTGAGAAGAGGGTGCTGGATCACCTTAATTCACACGGCAGGGGGCGCTACGAGCTCACGGCCGCTCGCAGGCCCCACTCCGTGACAATTCCCTATTCCCATTTTCCTATACCAGCTGATTCTCCAGATGGTATTTATTGTCTCATATACTGTGGTCACGTGACTGCCATGATGCATCACTTCCTTCCATGAAGGAGCTAGACCTCCATGTAAGTTGGTATTTCACCATACCTACTTTGCTACTAACTGGGCACATCTACATGAGACACTACAGTGACATAACATCGGCAGGCACGAACCACGATGCATCACTACTGTGCAACAGCAATGAGCTACTGCTACCGAGTAGTAGGGTCTAAAACGACCTGTGCACCACCGGGACTGTGCAGTACGTTGCCAATTTAGCAAGTACTAAATGACTGTGCATTACGAACTGCGCAGCCAGGGACACGAGTAGACACACCCACTAATGCTAAGTTTTGTTGGTGTATTCAGCAGAATGGCAACCATGCTATACCAGATTTTTAGTCAAGTTAGGAAGTTTTAATCCTCAAAAATGTAACTTTGAGTCTTCATATTTTATAACGTACTTTTATTTTAGTTAGTATTTACATTTTTTTCTGTCCAGCAAGAACTAAAGAGGAAAAAAAGTAATTTTCAGGTAACAGAGCTATAGTATGGTATCCTTTATGGACCAAAGTTTAAATGAATTGCCTAAGTGCACTTTCCTGGAATCCTCTACAGGACTGGCAGTGTGAATAGTGTCTAATAGTTTCACAACATCTGTGTTATACAAGTAGAGCTCTGAATGTGTTCATCTGAATGTTGAGTCATGTGTATTTACATTTAATATGGCCCTATCACATAATGTAATATCTTCACTGATTATTGATTCACAATATTGAATGCACAGTAAAAATCATTATGACACATAATTACTGGGTATGAATAAAAGCCATTCTGTTCATTGCTGAATGTGTCAGGTACCTCTAAGTTTTCCATTCATTTAATGGACTGTCAAAAGCAGCATGGGAGACAGAATTCAGAAAAGAGGTGACTGAAATGCTTCTAGAGAATAATTTACTCACCAAAAGGTATGGTTTCAGGGGTGCCTAAAAACTATTTGTGAAGATTCAGGTGGAGATTGGTAAATTACTTTAGCTGAAAACATTTGTTTTGTTTTTTTTAAGAAAAGGTGACCTATTTAATTTTGCCATTTGGTAAACAAAGCACTATCATTTCCCCCCTATTTCAAAACAATGTTCTCAGACTAAATGCAGCTACATTTTTTGTCCAGAGAAACCAAAAAAATCAATTATTCACAGAGTAATAGTGGAGAGGGAAAGTGGAAAACTTTGGGATTTGACCAACCCTTTTTCTGTTTAAATGAAAAATGAATCTAGGCTTATTGTCCTGTGATTGAGATTCCTTAGAATGAATGGGTTGAATCATGGCATGGCTATGTCAGGTAGGCCTGTGTAAAATTTTGTCAGGTGTTTCTTTTTGATGCTGTCTTGACAGGTTTTGAGCTCGAAACAGCAAAATCAAAATGAAACGATGGATTTTGAAACAGCCTTGAAACGAAAGGTGGCCAGTCGAAATGTTTCAAAAGTTTTACCTGCAGAGAAACAAAAAGTAAGGAGAGGGAGGGGGAAGAGGAGGGAAGGACTGCTCTCATATTGACTGTGTAGCTGGCCAGTGAAGTGTCACCCTTCCCTGAAGTCCCTTCCAATCCCAGTGCTCCAGGGGAGGAATGGAAAACACACACATGGTCAAACATGTTATGAGTTTCTGTTGTCAGCAGCCTGAAGTGCAGTTTCCCAGAACCCCCTGCACCTACCTCCTTGAAACTTGACAACCTTCTTGTCCTCAACGGGGGCTACCATCCCTACAGTTTTCACGTCACTGTGCCTTAACACACACGTGACATGCGTTTTGCTTTCAAGACTTTGAGGTGAAGTTTCCCAGAAACCCCTGCACCTATCTCCTTGAAACTTGGCAGGCCTCATGGCCTCAGAAGGAGCTACCATTCCTGCAAGTTTCATCTGAATCAGGCATGAAATTACAATACTTTCAGAAATTTCATGATTCCCCATGATAGACTATGGGCAAAATGTCAAAATGGGCCAAAACAGCGAAACAGTTTTGACAAAACGAAATGGGACGGTGCTTTAAAACAAAATGAAATGAAACGCTATCCCTTTGTAATGGCAAAACCTAAGTCGAAATGAAACAATGGTGTTTAACACAGCCCTATCAATTATGCTAGTTAGTGGGTGCATCTATATATGCACTTATAGGCAGTTTTGTGCTTCCCCATTATAGCTTATGGGCAAAACGTTGAAACAGTGTCAAAGCCGTGAATAGTTTCAACAAAACGAAAGGGAACAGTGGTTTCGAAATGAAACGGAACTCGAAATGAAATGCCTTTCCATTGAAACGCAAGTAGAAACAATTGTCAGCCCTGGATGTTTTTAAAGTAGAAAACCTTCGTGCTGTTTGAGAGGTTTAAGAACTAAACCTGACTCTCTCTCTACTCTACTGTTTCATCTGCTTTGGGAAATCACGACACCTGTGAACGCATTTTACATTCTGATCTTGTGCAGTTTCAGATCATCCCGTTTCCAAGAATGATTTTCAAGGAAGTTTATTTAAAGGCTTCTTGACTTCACGTAAGCATGGCTGGTCAAGAAAACCACTTCAGTTTCCCAGTGAGGATGGGACTCGGATGTTCCTTGAACTTTTTATTAAATGCAGAGTATTTCCATGGAGCTTTTGGCAAGCACCTACATTGAACACCTTCAAGAGAAAATTAGATGCTTCTCTTGCTGGGATCCTATGACCCCAGCTGACTTCCTGCCCCTCAGGCGGGGGGCTGGACTCGATGATCTCCCGAGGTCCCTTCCAGCCCTAAAACATCCCTTCCTCACATTCTTATGAAGCATGTTAGCTTTCACTGTGAATTTCAGAAACCCACGCACCCTCCTTGTGTATTTGTTGGGTTCGCTCTACCATTTAGGGCTTAATCAGTACAAGCATGTATTAAAACACCACAATGCCATTCAGCATAGAAATAATGCCACAATCCGATTCTATACGAAGGTTTAACTATTCACATTTAGAACAGAAATGACATTGCCTGACAATAGTTTTTAAATGAGCATATTTGAAACCTCAAGCATGGCATGGCAGTTTTTCGGTTTAGGAAGGTGCTTGTTTGTTAATGTTCTTTCCTTATAATCGCAGCCGGTTTTCAAGCTTGCATTACAAGCAAGCCACATGCTTTGGATTCCTAGACTAATTAAAACGTTTTCCACCCCCACTTCTTGCAGATTTTCTCAAGCTCATTTGAATCTTTATGCTGAAACACCTGTTTCCACAAGATAAAATATCGAGTCCCTGGATATCACCCTTTAGCAGAATAGATCGCACAATTCTTCGGTAGGCACGTTGCAAGCGAACGCATGGAATCAGTGAAAAGGAGCAAATTCTCCCCCACCTCCCACCCTGTCAATGGCTTCTCTCTTTTTTTTAAATACAAATAATGTATTTCAAAAGAATACTCTGCTAATGCTCCTGGGGAAGAAGGACTTCTGATTTGCAGGCAAAAGGAGGTTTATCTTCATGCAGCCTAACGCCACCACTTGGCTACATCAGCAGCAAATATTTGCATTGCGTGAGGGTGCAGTCTGTTGAGAGGTGCTACTTTTAAAGACAAGTCTACCTTCTCTTAAGGGATCCATGTGGATGTAATGGAATATTTATATTAATGGCTCAGATTAATGTTAAAAATCCAGTCCAGTGTATATCCCAAACGCCCCACACAATGGTAGGAATACATCGCAGTATTGTGGTGCCCTGGGAGTTTGTGTATCATTCAGTCTGTCCTGTCAGACAAATCTCTGGGTTGTCTGTAGGCTACAGAAGACTATGCAGTAAATCTATGTAAATGTGTTGTTTGTCTGTGAGACAGAGTAAGGCCCTATGTATAGCGCCATAACGTTCCTCTCAGGCTGTGTACCTCTTCTGAATATGACTTAGGATGCTTTTAAACCCTCGGCTCTGCCTATCTGTTTGTCCGGAGCAGTCCCAGGCTCAGCAGGGAGGTGATAAAGACATGAACCAAGACACAAGAATCAACTGGAAAAGATTAGACCCAGGACTCAAACACCTTTCATTTCACATTTCCTCCCGGATATGTCTGTCACATCTCCTCTAGCTTGTTACTTGTGGTCTTTTGCTACTGGAAGAGGACAGCTCCATCCGTGTCCTTAAACTAGACTAAGTGGTTTTGTTGTTGTAAATATTTTATCACTTTGCCTTCAATGTTGCCTTGTTTTTTTTCTCCCTGGGGACAAGCTGCTTTGAAAACACCCATGTAGTGGTAGACTGCCACAAGATGAGACTGATTAAAACCAGAAGGTAACAGCATTTAAATCAAAAGCAGTTGGTTGCAAACACATCCAGGTCCTCACTTCCCCTGAGCATAACTCGACCTAGCATTCCCAGCTTGGTGACTGATTCTGTGATGTGCAATTCTTTGTGCTCTGAGTCATAGGGTTGGAAAGGACCTCAGGGGTCATTTGGTTCAACCCCCACCATGGGCGACTGGTGCCTCCTGAATCTGGGGGGGGCACCCACATAAGCTGACAACAGCAGCAGCCCTGTTGGGGGGGCACCAGCCCTATGACAGCATCAGTGTTGGCCATTGGGGCGGGCACCAGCCCCATTGGGAGGGCACGTACACCCCTGTGCACTCCCTACCAGTCGCCTATGACCCCCACTCCTTCATGTCCTTTTTTCTTATATGTCCTCCAAGTCTTGGCCTCAAACTTTATTAATGTAGAAGGAAAAAGATCCTGTTCTCAGTCCAATGTGAAAGCTAACAAACTTAGCCTCTGCTGACGGTAAATATTTTATTGAACAAAACACAGAGTGAGTGTGTGGAGCTCACTGCTGACAAGTCTTATTAGACCAAAAACTTCATGGGCATCCAAAAAGAGGTGCATACTTCCACAGATAAAGCACAACAGAGCAAAGGAGAGCTTTCTACGAGAGAGAAATCCTCAGGTTTTATAAACTAACAATCTAGATACTAGAAACAAACTTCCTCAGTGGAGTCATTATCCTGTATTTGGAGTTTTGAAGAAGCCTGTAGTTCTTGCTACTCAAATGCAGGTCCAGACCACATAGATAGCTGCCTTGGTCCCATGTGTTAGTATCTCTTTTCCCTTCTTCTAACACATTCGGCCGGTTCATTTGGCTTGAACGGAGTCCAAAAGTTCATCAGACGCACACGGTTAAAAAATACGCTGCTTCCACTGAATGTGCTTCACGTGGTCCTTAAGCTGTGCTGCTTCACGGACATGGAGTATTTCTACGTTCTAGGAACTGAGAGGTTCACCAACCGATAAAATAATTGAATTCTCCCTTCCTACTTTAGAACTGCCGTGATTCGTCAAATGCCAGGTATTTCAGTTCTTGGTCCTCACTAGCAGTCTCTTATTTTCAGGCAGCTATTTAAGTTCAAATATATTCACTGCCACTTACGGGTGTATATTAATAGGAGACTCAGTATAACTGAGCATGTCTCTGATTCGTTTCAGGCTGTTGGAAACGGAAGAGCTATTGACCTGGAGAGAGGCCAATCTGTTCAGCAGAAAGGTAGCTGGCTACCAAACCTCAGTCACAACATTTGCTATTCCAGTTCCCATCCTCCCTCTCCCAACCCCCCCCAGCCAAATATCTCCATAACCAAGGGTGGCAGAACTAAGTGGAAGTAGAGCTCATGCAGTCATCATCATCTCCTCCCCCATGGCAGGTGTGTTATTTCTGTGCCCCTTGAAGTTTCTGCAATGATTCAAACCAATTCTTACCAGGCTGGTTAGAGACTGGGGAAGAAAATGCAGCCCCAACATTCATCATCCAATATTTTATTTTATGATTCACAGGACTACATATAAATCCTTGGGTAGCCTGGCAAGAAGATAGCAGTGCTATAGGAGAGCGATGCAGATGTGGGAGACAGGAAACCTTCCTCATTGCCACTAGTTAGGGCTGGGCAAATAAACAATAATTTGTTTCAGCAGTGGGACTAAACTAGGGGAGAGGAGAAGTCAGATTTCCAGGAGAGCTTACGCTTCCCCGTGGGATATTCAAATACAGCCCCACTTCTCATGCATTTACATGTGCTCAATATTAATCACAGATGTGAGGAATCCCATGGAAATAAATGGGATTATTCATATCTATATAGAAAGGGAAGAACTCTCTAGATCAGGGGTTCTACCCCCTGGGGCCTTCCAAAGTACCCCGAGGGGTAGCCGTACCCCCGGTTGACAGCCCCTGCTCTAGATCAAGGTCCAAAGACCCAGATTTTTCAAATATGCTCAGCAGGTTCAGCTTTTGGAAATCTGGTCTCCGTTGTAGGTGCTGTGCTCTTGAAAATTGAGCCCCGGGGCCCTTTGGCTATATTGTTAGAACTGCTGGAGAAATTGAGAAGACTTTAAAATATGCCACGGTACTTACTAAAATATAAATGTTCCAATACGAAAAAAATGTGCATAATTATGTTTCCCTGTTCTGAAACAAGTCCAATTCCTGAGGCTCTGACAGTGGCGAAACAACAGATTTGGCAGTAATTGTGAGTAGTTTCCACACTGCAATGGTGAAAATTCTCTGTAGAAAATTACATTCTAGGAAATTGCCATTTTTCCTCAAGTAAATGCCAGAAACCAGAGTCCCAATTATAACATAAAGGTTAAAGTACCAAGGGCTTCTTCCTTAGCAATGAAAAACAGTTTGTACACTATCCATGTTTATCCCTGATCAAGTGTATAAGCTGCCTAGAAACTATGGGAATAGGTTCATTAGAGTTATCTGCAACAGAAACAATGAGCAATACAACTATTAATATAACTAATAATTTCCTATCTACATCCACTTCTAGGTTGAATTCCAGATCCTCTAAACGGAGTCCTTTTGTTTGCTTCCAGTAATACGATTTTAAATCTCCCAGTGCCTGGGATAAGCATACCTCTCTCCATTCTCTCCTCCCTCTGCTTGAACTAATAATGTTATTTGGTGCAGAGCAATAGCTTGGCTTATACTCACTTATAATGCCAGTAGATATTCTTGCCCAATCAGAGTGTGTGACAGCTGCTGTTGAATTTGAGTCATCTCACCCACAAGGAAATACTTGAGTTGAATACCCAGAACTCCCAGCTAACCCTAAACTGCCAATGATAATATCAGCTGAAAACATGGGCTCATCATCTGGTGCTATTAATTAAAAATGAAGCTTATCAATATTGTATTAAACTGGAATGCTAATAGCAATAATACCATTTCCTCTCTGTCTTCCTTTGCTATAATTTGATTCCCTCATTCTGACAAATCACTTGGCCTTTGGCTTTGTAGCTTATTCAGTTGCAGGTATCTGTTTATTGCTGAGAAGAACAGAAGGGCAATTATATTAGCACTTTATTGTATCCCACTAAAGCACTCTTAGGAAGGCAGACTGCTGTGAAGCTGCTCCAATAAAAACTTTTTCAAAGCTACGCAGACTCTGGCCTCTTGCACTGGTACACTAGGAAGGGAAGATGGCAGACACAGGTTGTTCCTCTTGTTCTCATTTTCCCATCCAGGAGCCTCATTCAACAATACAGATCCCAGTGATGGTACAACTGCAAGTGCAGAGGGGGATTGAGAGTTTTGGCCAAGCAGCCTATTGCAAAAGCCCTAAATCGAGTCCACAGCACTGAGTAGCTCCACCATTGCTAGAATATAGGTAATATATTTTTTTTGTTATACTAGGCAAGGTGCCAGGGCATCGTGACAGTGTTCAAAGCATCTTGCTCAGATTCTGTGTTGAAGGCAGCCCCCAGGTAACTGTGAATGGTGTAAGTGCTGTAAATGGATACCTTGTTGGTTGTTCAGCTTGGAGACTCAAAGGCAGCTGCTAGCCACATTACTCCCCGTTGAGCCACTGGCTATTGAAACTAGTATGCCATAGCCAACCTAGCACAGTGGGGCATTGGGCCTAGGCTGGGAGGAGGATCAGGAGAAGAGATGATCAAGGAAGCAAAGGTAATCGCTGGACCTGTCCCCATGGCTTGCACTTCTGGTTGCACCCAGTGGCAACCACAGAAAGGGTGCAGTGCTATTCCCTCCTGAAGGAACAGCCAAGGCCACAGGCATGTGCAATCCCTCCGGACTCTGCAGCCATCCAATTTCCACCAGCCTTTTGTAGGCAGAATGGCCTGGGGAACCTCCGCTAGGCCTCTACAGGTCTCAGTCTTGCTTACCTCTGAGGGAGAGAGAAAGGGTTTTCCACCCCCTTCCCCCTTTAGAGACCAAAGAAACACAAAACAATTGGGTTCTTACTGTGGGCACTCCAGGGAGAGGCTAATGAGAGCAAGCCTGTGAACAAGGCCAAGAAAAGAGAATAAATTATACCTCTGTCACACCCCAGTGTAATTAAAGAGTGCTTTAACTGCTGAATTACAAACCCAAATCCATACATTTGCATTGGAACAAAAGAGCTTGTATTCCAGATAAATGACATCAGAAAGGTAATGAATTTCCAATAACTGATGTTCTTTGCCTGGCTATTAAATCTACTCTCCTTAAGCTCCTTACATTAATCACCTTGCACCTTGTGGCAGCAGCTGAAGTCTAATGCCACCGCCGGATTGATTAGTTTGCTGTGATGTGTGTGTTAATCAGAAGCATGGCAGGTTGTTTGTCAGAAGTCAGCCACTACCAAGCACAGAGGCACATCCTCAGATGAGGTCACACATAGTCTTGCCCCCCCCAACAATTACCCTCAAAACGCCACTTTGAAAGACTCTTTAAAAGAAGGGAGTGGTGGGGAGGACCTGGCTCTAGTCAAAACAATGAGAGCCAATCAGCTGACTGCAAAGGAGTCAAGATTTTAACCTGAATATCTGAGCATCATCTCTTCCTCCATTTCAGACTTATCATAAAATAGGTGCTGGAGTTTTACAAGATCTGGTTAGCGATGGAGAAACTGAGGCAATGAGCTGACCAATGGCAGCCAATGAGCAGAAATAAAAATAAAACCTTTTGATATATCTCCTTATTTTCTGCCTTCCAGCATACCATTGTGTTAGAAGATGCAACAGACTCAGGCCCAGCAACATCTATTACCAGAAAATGATTGCTCTATTAAATTATGTCATGAACTAAAACAGGGGCTTATTATGCCTTGATGTTACAGAACAATTGGCCAAAAAGCCCCTCTTGATTCTCTCTTCATTGGGACTTAATGTTACAAATGTGATCTGATGTCATGAAATCATTACGGCAAGCTGGAAAGGAATGGGGAAAGCAAAATCGCCAGCTACCCAGTGTAGAAAGAAAGCGTGCAGAGAGCTCTGCACAATCATTGTCATGCTGAGTGGAGCTATTTATTGCAATATTGAACCCTCAGATTCAGAGAATGAACCCTCAGATTCTCTGTCATAGAAGGAATGTGTCCATTAATGCTGTTTATTCCCCCAAAGCCAAGTGCTACCCTGCCCCCAGCTGCCTTATTCGTACGTGTGCAAGAGTCCCTGTGCTCACATACGCTGCTCCAGCCTCCACTTCTCCTTAAAAATCTCTTCAAATGTTTCTAATCACTATATTTTGTAACTCTTTTGAAAATGCAGCCTTGAAATATGAGGATCTGAGTTTACCTTTAAGACATGTGTTGCATTGCGGAAAGCATAATGGCTTTCCAATCAGCTGAGTGAGGCTCAATTCCTAGCCAAGCAAGCTGCAATTTTTTGCACTCATTTTTTTTTTTTTTTTGCCTGGGTAAAATCTATAAATCCCCATTGTCCTCTCTAAAACTCACCTCCAGCATGATGCTCCCAAAATCCTCAACAAAGGCCTAGCAGCTGGAGTGCTAAGACTGTCGCTTATCATACTAATCATAATTCCCTCAGTATTACATGGTGCCCTCTCCAGTGCTTGTCGTATCCATTTGCTGGCTCCCACAGCACTCTCGCATGGTGACGGGGAGCAGACATTTCTTCTTGTCGTGTATGATGCTACACAGGGTTCCTAATTCCCTCTGGGACTTGTAAGAAATCATAAATAGCAGTAATCACCATCACTGGGATTCTGCTGTGTCCTGTTGGTTATGACTAGGATTTGCTGCTAGAAGAACTGCACAGGTACGAAACATGGCAAAAGGGATTGGTCTACACAGAAAAATGTAGCATCCCAAAATCTCCAGTGGAGGTAGCCCCTGTGGACGATGAAGACCTGGTTTGGCTGAACCATTCGACGGGGAATAAAGGCAATTTGACGTTGCACAAATTAAGATTGAAGACATTAAAAAAAAATTGTGTCTAATGCTAGTTTGGGGGAAGACAAAATGGGAGATCTGTTGACCAATACCATTTGGACACTGTGCAAGCCTTGTGTTTTGATTTGGCTTCATTAATGTGATAGAAGTATACATTTTTATATTTTGTTTCTTAAAATTTCACTCAATTCAGCATGTTCCTTTGGATTTCTTCTGCTGCTGCTGCTTCTTGTTGTTATGAGACAACACCATTTCCCAACAGAAAATTTGCTATCAATTCCTCCTCCTAGATTTTCAACCGTGTCATTGAAACATGGTCAAATCTGTTGTTTGGTGGTGAAAAAACACAATCCTCCTTAACGTATAGCTTCTACACTGGTACCACTGATGGAACTGTACTTCTCTTAAATTATAGTTTCCAGCTATCCTAGTACAGCTGAGGCCCTGTAAAGTAATCAGCTCCGCTATCACTATTACTACCATTACCAGTGTATGTGCCAATGCGGGTTGATTTAGATGGGCACAAACATTTCCAAAGTACATGGGGAAAATGGTACCTTCTAGTTCACATATATAAGCACATTTTTCACATCAATTTTCAGGCACCACTAGTTTGGCTTCCCTGCTAAGGCAAAACCTTTCCTCCAGCAACATTTTAAAAAGCACTTTATTTTTCAAATGTTCCAGACAGATAATGTGAAAAAATGTTTTACGCACAGAGCAGCAGAAAGGGTACTTGCTAATAACAGTACTTGAAATGAAGAGGCTACTTTTGAGTTTTGTTGCTCACCACAAACATTAATTCACAAAATCACAGCTTTTGAGGCCAGAACAGAAAGGATTCTCAGCATTGAGAGTGCAGAAAGTTTTCCATCTGTACAAGCCCACTTGCTGAACACCCTTACACAAATCTTTCATGGCTTAGCTAGTTTAGCCATCAATGCCAGTGAGCTTCAACCTTCGTTGGGGTTGCAAATGAGAAATGAGAGGAACACGCAGTGTTTGTGCAACGTGCACCATGCTAAATCAACCAACCTCAAATGTTACCAGAACACTTAAATACATTTTCCTACCACGGAGCCATTTTTAACTTCCCATTCCAAGTCATTTTAGTGCTAAAATTGTTCCACAACTAAAAAATATTTTTTGTTAATGGAAAATATTTTCTTGGGACTTTATGGTCTCTTACCTAATATGGGTATATCTTTAACACGTTGGGTATAAAAACAGTGTTAGAATGGAAACTATTACTCTACTTTCACAATCATCAAGTTTTACTCTTTTTAGAATAATACCTAAAAAGAGTATCATCATCTCCATCCATCAAGCGCTGTGATTCAGCATCAATTCTGGATAGAACAGAATATCCTGCTGTGTGGACTGGAGATTTTATAACAATAGAAACAAGGCTGGGAGAAAAAAATGAGGCAGTGAATGAGTTATATTTTAAAAAAAGAGGGTGGTGGCAGTGGCATGAGGGCTACAGCAGAATCAACCACCTGGGCAAGATCAAGTTCTTTTTTTCTCATGGTCTTTGTACTTCAATTCCAATAAATATTAAAACTCCACATTGAAAAAAAAGTGTTAATTACTCTGGTGTACAACTTGCGCTATAAAATTTCAAACACTCCTAAAACCATTAAATTGTGCTTTTGAAGAAATGCTTAGCATGAGATGAAGAGCATTTAATGGGCTGTCATATTTTCACATCTGATCCAAGTACCGAAATAATGAGTTTGAATACATAAATGGTGGATGGCTTTCGGAATAAAACATCATCTCCAGAATTAGGGACTACATCAGTCTGAATGGACCCAAACACAGCAAAGTAGTCACTGAACCCAGTGAACCAGGCCTTCACAGCTGCAGGTGGAGGAATATTGGTACCAGGTGATTTACACCCAATTTGGCCCACTATTGTATGTGGTTTAAGCAATACGCATCTCATCATCTATTTGCTAAAAAAGTATTGACCAGCTCCAGAGTTAAACGAATAACCCCAAGCCCCCAAAAGCAGTAAGCAAATTATTGGGTGGAAAGATGTTGCTTACCACTCACAAAACCTTTGGTATATTTGGGGAACATTACACAAAAGGATCTCAACCCCTTTAATGAAGTCACTATTTATTCCCAAACCCAAATCAACGTTTGCAGAGATACAGCCCTGCTATGTGTTCAGCTCTGTTTCGTAAGACATTTGATTCCACTGTGGTCTAGTCTCTGTGGGAAAGGACAGAGCAGAGCAAAGGCATCAAGGTTGAGAGCTAGGTTTGGTGATGAGCACACGGGTACTCAGCCTCACAAATATCCCAGGGTAAGCATTATTAAGTCTTCCCGAGGGGTAATAGCATACTATATGCCTCTATCATTCGGAGATTACTCCATCACGTCTGACCTCATGCTGGCTCAGCTGCTCTGGGCAACAATGGTGGTTGCGCACACATTTGACTCTTCACTGTCCTTCCTCATCCAACTGTTCAGGGAGACACTAAGCCAACAATGGCTGTGTAAAAATGTTCAGTTCTAGCAGTCCACTGCTAGAAATGAATCCAGGAGAAGAGAAGTACAGACATTCAGTCTGCAGCCGCCCCCTCTCCCCTGCTCCTGTGCCTTCCTGAGACCAGGGTGATCCCAGTCTGAAGAAGGGGTGGGCTGCTCCAGTCCTCCTGTTCCCAGAAGGATTGGAGCAGAGGGACAAAGCCCCTCTTTGCTTCTGGCACTGGGCACTCTAGGGTGAGAAGCAGGCAGGAAGCACCTGGTGGCTGTTTCTCCCCTCCCGCTCCCGCGGTCTCTCTGGCGAGAGCAGGAACAATTGCTCCCTGAGCCTTCTTCAGAGTGCGGGATGCCTCTGGAAAGCAGAGAAGCCTTTCCCTGGCTCTGTTCCTCCTGGTCCTCAGGATGAGTTAAGTCAGAGAAAGCACACCAGACATTCAGTCTCCCAGGACAAACTCTCCCAGGAGTAACTTAGAATCATAGAAAATTAGGGTTGGAAGGGACCTCAGGAGGCCACATCTAGTCCCACCCGCTGATCAAAGCAGGAATATCTCCAGCTAGACCATCCCAGCCAAGGCTTTGTCTAGCCAGGTCTTAAAAACCTCCAAGGATGGAGAGTGCACAAGCTCTCTGGGTAACTTGTTCCAGTGTCTTACCACCCTCCTAGTAAAAAAGTTCTTCCTGATATCCAACCTAAACCTCCCTTGCTGCAATGCGAGCCCATTGCTCCTTGTTCTGTTATCTGCCACAACTGCAAGCAGCCCAGCTCCATCTGCTTTTGAACCACCCTTCAAGTAGCTGAAGGCTGCTATTAAATCCCCTTTCAGTCTTCTCTTCTCTATACAGATGAATGCTGGGCATTTTCATGTCCCCTGAACCTCTTTATGCTATCAAGCACTTAACATTTTCTAAACAAAACCCATCCAATTCCTATTTCCCAAAACTGCTTTATGGTAAGATTGGAAAGTCTGCAGATGCCCAGAGAGACACATATTTCAGGCTCTGACCTATGGAGAAAACAGCACCCAGCTCTTTTCGAGTAGGCCAAAGCACTCCATAATTCAATTAAGCACCTTATAAATGACAGAGTCTTATAAATACAGAATTTCTCTAGAGGTTTTGATTCTCTCCCTGTGCCTAAGTGTAAACTCCATTGATGTCCATGGGATTTTTGTGTGCAACAGAGGCACAGAATAAACCACTGTATATTTAACAGCAGGTTACAGGTATTCTGCGTTCATATTGACTGCAGGGGAAAATACAATCAAATAAAGTTATTGCAAATAAACATAACACGAATTAAATCCAAAGCTTGCTTCACATGCTATGTTGCTTTTTTAAACAGTTCATCAGCTTTAACTTTAACTACAGCTGATTTTTATATGTCCCTCATGGATAAAAGAGAATGGAAAATGGAAAGAATTTTACACAGGATCCTGAAGCAACGTCCCCCAAAAGCCAATGGGAATCTTTATGTGAGCTTTAATAGAAATGGGAATGAAAAAGATCCTTCCCCTACTTTATCTCAAAAGTGTCTGGCAAGCCTATATACGGGGATGGAGATAGTCAAAGATGCCCAGAGGACTTAACCAACTGAGCTCCCGAGGGTAATATAGATACATCCCCTCTCTACAAATCACAAGAACAAAAATCACCATTGGCGATGTGTAGGGGGTGTACACGGGTGCACATGCACCCCCTGAGATTGGCAGCGCACCCTGTGACAGAAGTGCCACTGACACTGCTGGTGGCTGCTGCTCTCCACCCCCACCTCGCCGCTGACACCGTTGGTGGTGCCTGCGGGCAGTCGCGCATTGCTGCTGGTCTGCGGGTGGTCACTGATTGCCAGTCGGTGCTCGCCACCCCAACCCTGCTCACCACCGCCACGCCACCACTCCTGCCCCCCCCGCTTGTGGCCAGTCGCCGTGCCCCCCAGCCTCCCGGGGGCATGCATCGTTCATGAAAATCACCTTGTAAAATTGCCAATCTGGGTGTCTTTTAGGTGGTTACTTTCAAATCCTCTATTGCTCTGTGGCAAAAGCTACAGCCATCAAGGCACTGAAAGCCTAGACTGTCTGGATTTTGGACTCCGTCTCAACGGTCGAAAGTGGGGATGGTAGGTCTTGGGCAGGCTCCACTCCTCCATACTCTTCCTAGGTATATATATGGAAAGGCTTGGTGTGATGGTTGCAGGGCTCTGTACAAATGGATTCATCAGACACCCGACTAGACCGCTTAGGTGCACACCACGATCCAGGAGAATGAAGCTTGCCTGCTACTTTAAAATCCTAGCCTGGGATGGAGTTTGGCAGGGAAAACTGCAGCCACTTCACTAATGCTGCCGGAGAGGCTCCAGCACCTAAGAGCGAGACCCAGCCCCCCAGACACAGAGACAATGAAAAGTGGCATTGGGTAGGAAAATCCTCCTCCCCAGGCCCAGTGTCAGGGCAGAGCAAACTGTGCAAATCCACAGGATCCTATTCCGGTCCCTGGTTCCTGCTGAGTTAGCAGCTCTGAAACTGGTTAGCGCCTGTCCATCCCAAGGCTACAAGTAGTATGGCTTTCTAGTAACAACTAGGGCACCTGCTACTCATCCTTTGTAGGGACCCCAGAAAGGGACACCCTGCCCCTACTATCCCAAAGGGAGCATATTGGGCTTCTTTAGCCCAGAGCCTCTCTTTAACTACATCTCCTGCCATGCAGCTCAGAGTCAGCAGCCCCCGTCACTTCCCCGGACTGTCTGCAACCCATCGTGCTCATACACATTCCCATGGAGGGACTGCCCCGGATACTCTCTCTAACAGGCAAGGAGCGGTACTGTGCCCTTGTGGGACCTCTAACACTTCTGCACCTAATTGTAAGATAGCTATGATAGGTCTGAGATGTTTTGGCCGTATTGTTATGTTTTTTGCAGCTCCTAGAGGCCTCTGATTTCAGCGGGAGTAAGCTGCCTATGCTCCTCTAACAATCTTGGCCTTTGTGCCTTCCATAGCAATGTGGATGCTAGGAGATGTCATGCTGAGGATCTTCAGGACAGTCCTGATGAAGTGTAAATTCATACCGTGCTCCAGCAGGCATGCGAGTGGGTTACACTGATACCATGTCCTGTGCAGCAATAGCGCAAGAAAGAACAATTTCTCTATTAATCAAAATGCCCTCAGTTCGGTCTCTCAAATGCCACGCTGTTACCATTATTAGTTCAGTGCTACCTTTTCCCCGCGAAAACCCTACACTTCTGCTTGATTCAGTTTCTGTTCTGGTTGTTTTTTTCTCCTTAAATGCCTTTCACTTGTTTTTATAACTGCTGCCTTCTGATTGAGTATTTCCCAGGAAATAATTCTCCCTTACAATTTTCAGATTATATTGTTGCTGTTTCTTATCGTGATGTTCTTTTAAGAAACGATCTACATTTTCAAAATCATGCCTGTGAAAATAAATAGCAGCAGTTTTCCCTCCTAGGCCCCTGTTTCCCAGTCACTATTGTCCGTACCTCTTTTCTTACCATCATTTTCAAGAGACAGCAACAGCCTAATTCTATTTTATCAGTGTGTATCATGCATTTTTCACATCAAATTATTCCCAGACATGTGTCTACGGAGCTCAGCTCATGCAATCACAATTATGTTTTTGTCTCCAGCTTCCAAACACAATTAAAAGCACTTGCTTCCCAAATTCTGTCTTGCTTAAATATAAAAACTATTAGTTATTTTTTTGAACAGTAGGTTCTACTGCATTTACTTCTGCAGCTTTACTGTAGCTACTATCATTTCCACAGAATCAAGTACCAAGTCCAAAATGCCAGTATTGAAAACGCCCACTCAGCCTGTCCCTAAAGCCCATAGGTACCTTAGTGTCTTACTTTAAAGTCCCTTCTGGACAGTTGCACCTCTGAACATGTTAAAAAATATCCTAGTCTTGACAAGTCTGAGCAGCTCAGTGCTTAACACAAGATAAACTGAATTGAGTTGAATGACTAATTTTCCCCAGGCACTGCATAAGGAGATTTCTTTCTTAACTTGAAATTCTGCTTAACGTCTAAACCCTGAGGTCTTTTATTGGGTGTAGCCCTGACTGAGATCCCCAGGGCCAGGTGGGAAGTTTGTGACCAAACAGGGGACTGAATTCAGGTCTCCCAAATGCTAACAGACATCTTCTTTGCAGCCTCTGGAAGGGTACCATGGACTCGCTGGGCATCGCAATGGTACCCTCCCTTCCTCCAAAGCAGAGCTGAGGTGCACGGCTAGGGCAGCATCATTACAGAGACCATTTCTTAATGCTCCCTCAGCTCTGTCTATTCTGTGGATTAACAGAGAAGCTCATTTCCCCTGGGTCTTAACATGGGACCTTTCCCAAGCACTAGATTTAATGGTGAAGTATTTTGTGTCTCATCTGTTTCTAATGCATCCGCTGTGAGCTGTATTTCTCTTGCAGCCACCAGGTTTCTATTAGCACTGTAACATAGTGCCAAGCCATCTCTGAGGCTGCATTAAAATGCTGTGATTTTTTAATTGTTTTTATTTTTTGAAAACTTACATTCACGATCATAGTTCGCGTTTGGCCTTTGGAAAGAGATGGGCAAATAATCTGGCGCAGGCCAGATATTCATATGCTATCTTCCTCTTCAGGAACACCCCACAGGTGCTTCTAGATCACCAGGGACAGGGTCAGATCCCACAGGGAGGGAGACTCGGCCAGAAGACTGAGATAATGATCTCTCACTTTTCAATAAAGAAGCCTCTCAGCTCATGTGGCTGCTCTAGACACAGCCCAGTGTTCCCGGGCGCACAATCTCCACAACAACTGGGAAACATCTGGCATGATTTCAGGAGGCAATGGGCAAAGGGGCATTATTGTGCTACCCCAACCTGGGTCTCATTAGATGCTGAGCCAGTCCAATCAGAATCAGATGGAGCAGCTTGGCAACTGCTCTAAATTTATATCAAATACTAAAGGTCTCCAGGAGCCACCAGAGATTGTCCCAGCCACTAGTTACCAGCTGTGCTACCAGTCAGGGTGAGTAAAAGAGTTGCGATGCCTACATCTCCAGCTCCAGATAGATCAGCTCCAGATATACCAGCTTAAAAGCCACTTTGCACTAGCAGTAACATGGTCCTGTCACATTGTCAACCCAGGTCCTCATATGTGTCATATAAATCTGGTCATAGAGGGAGCTTGCAATGGCACTTCCATTAACAGATTTTCATCAAATATCTTACATGAAGTTAACCAGTACCCAGTAGATGAGGTGGGAAATAGCAATAAGACAAGTCTTGTTAAAGCAGTGATTCTCTACCAGATGCCATGGCTTCCTGGAGTGCTGTGAGACTCTTTTAAAGGGTCCTTTCACAGTATTAGTATTGTTAGGTGTGCAAGCACCTACGCATGATTCGCAAATATACCCAGAGGAAATACATATATAAATCCACAGTGTCAGGAGACTTCCTGACATGTGCGTTCCAAGTCTTTTTCAACAGAAGCATTGCTCTATTATTTTTTGGCGCTTAAAAAATGCATGATACCTAAGAGATGGCATTTTCCAAGGGGTATCTTAAGTGTAACAAGGGCTGAGAGTCTAAAACGGTTGAGAACAACTGGTTAAACCATTAGGTTAAACCATGGGAGGTGGCCTTACTGTATCATCGCATGTGCAATTTGCCATGTCCTTTTGCTAGAGGCCCGATGGGGGCTTTCATTATGAATGAGCATGTTAGGGGAAAGATCTTCTGCTGATGGAAGATGAGTGTAGCCCCACTGAAATGACAGCTGATTTACACCAGCTAAGGATCTTGTCGTGGGCTTCAAATTACTTGATTGCCCTTGCAAATACTGGTGTTTCTGACACATCAGCCGTCTGGATCTAGCTATTTGTGCAGGCAAACGATTGACCAGGTACAATGTTAGAGGGTGAGTCTAGGTCCTCCCCTAATATTTTAGAGAGGGATTGATTAATATGGACGGCAACAGGTAGAGCAACAATAGCAACAGGGGGACCAGCAGGGAACGGGAAAACAAAGGTTGGTATAGAGGGACAAACAATGCTGATAGGATTAATAAGCAAGGATCATCCACCTCCATATGCCTTCCCATATGGAGGGCATGGTGGTGGCTTTGATCATTTCTGCAGTAACATTTGAACCAGCCTGAATAAAGATCTTATTACACTGCTTCTGATTGGCAAGTTCTTTACATCTCCTCCTTTGCAATTCTGTATGAAATTTGCTTTGACTGCTGAGTGGAGCCTTTCTCTTTGTCACAAGGACATGTCGTGATCCTGAGGCATGTATTTAAGGTGACAGCAATGGCCTTACAGAGACCTGTACATTGTAGACCTTAACAGAAGGAAAGAGGGTAATCCCAGAGAATAAAGAGCAAGCAGAGCTAATAGGCTGCATTTCACTCACCATTTTCGAACATCCCTAGTATAGCTTTCAATTTAGCCTGACATTTCTGTTATATATGTCACAAGGGCATTGCCCCATCCAGTCACCTGCTAAAAATGAAACCACCTAAGAAGGTCAATAGGCACACAGCCATTTTTTTATAATACTGCCTGTGCTCTGTGACATCCCAATCTAAGAAATGAGTCACCTGGTTGTGTGCAGATGATGCCTGTGAAGAGATTTGCATATTGTATCACCCGAAGGTTACACCTCTAAGGAGGCTGCATCCTATGGGCCATGTTCTGTTTGCAGTTAAAGACGCGTAAATACTGTTGACCCATCTAGATTGTGGCACAAGTCTGGTTTCTTGTATCCCTGCTACAAGTGACTGAAACTGCAAGAGCAACATGAGTAGGAGGAAGAGAATACAGGCAGATTGTTTTCTCCTTTTATGCTTGGAAGAGAGATTCTTCCATCTAAACGGGGAATATTCATAAAGTATTTCTCAACTTGAAGAAAAGTACTTGAATGCGCTGCAGAGAAGGTAGCTCGTCGGTTTAGGGCTGCGCATTCTTTCATAGCTGACTGCTGTGAAATATAATATAGATCTACGAAAACTTAAATAAGGTTTAAATATAGTCTGGATGGGATCAGAGTCAAAATTTAAGCGTATCAGAATTTTGGGCTGGATCTCACTATATCATTTTACTCTCTGGGCTGTAAGTAAAGATAGTTGGGAAATATATTTCTTGTTTTGGGACTTTTTGTCTGTGAGATTCCAATATTTGCCTGTACTTTATCAAGCCTTGTTAGCATTTTTAATAGACGGAAAGAAAAGAGACCCATCCGCCCACCCCAGTGTAGGGCTGGGGCACTACACTGAGGTGTGGTAGATGGCAGTTCAACTCCCTGCTTCAATGAGAGAATGAGAAAGACACGAGCCACTAATTAGCCACCTGAGTATGGATATGGAGCAGCATAGACTTGAACACAGGTCTTGACATCCAGGCACCTCCCATAAGCATTGTGCTACAGAATCAGTTTCTCACCCCCAAAATAGTGCAGGGATGTGCGAGACAAAAGTTCAAACCCTTGGATTGGATCTAGCAGAGCAAAGTCTTGAAGGGATGGATCTCGTATGTCCCTGGTAAGTGTCCCGCCACTGGACCGTCATCTCTGTTACAGTGGATTCCCGCCCCTCTGCCCCCATCTAGTCCATCCTGGAACAGGGGACTTTTGTCTGCTGGACAAACACTTTGTTGAAAATGACCCATTCCCACCCAAAAATGTTTAATTTGGGGGCAGCAAATCAGTGGGAAAAGAAATTATCTGAAAACCCCCCAACTAGCTGTAGTTGTAAGCCAGCATTTTTAATTTCTTATGAAGATTTTTCATTCCTGATGTTTTTAGGGCTTCTTTTTGCAGTGTTTTCTAAGCTGCAGTTGCACGTTGCTGCATAATTTATGACCCCTCTCACCATTTGCTTAGGGTGCTCATTTATGACTTGTTACCTACCACGAGGCTTCAACAACATTTTAAAAGTAAGACAAAGATCAAATGTTTTGCTTGGAGGGCGGTTCTCATGTTAAAGAGTGGCCTGATGAAAGAGGCATTGTGAAGTGCCATCAATATGCAAGCAAGGGGCTAGCAAAAAATTGCCCCACTCATTTTTCTAGAGCTGGCTATGGCTTTTCCCCCCACTTGGTATAGATCAGAGCAACCTTGGAGATGCTCTTAGATATGCCTGGTTGCGGTGCCCCATAAGAACTGCTGTGTCAGTAAAGACTGCCAAGAACACAACTACTTCTGCTACACACGCGTCCACTCGACCGTGCCCTCCATATGGGAAGCCGCAAGAGGAGGGCAATACAGAGTTGGCAAAGCTAGTAGTACATTGTCTAAACAAGCCCCTACTTTTAATATACAATCTGGTGTAAGATCTGCTGCTCTTATATTTTCCTTGACATCAGGAGTCACAAAACAATGAAGTGTTGCCGCTCCAACTTCACAACTTATCCCCCAGTTTACCATGAGATCAGAATCAGATCAGGTGGTAGGTGCCCTGAGTTGCCCTGAAGTATTACATAGCTAACTTGTGGAAGGCAAGAGTGCACTTTTGTCTGGAAAACACTATATTTTACCCTTGAGTTCCTGGTGTGCAAATCATGCATAAATTGCCAATGAATCTGTATGACTCAAACTCTTGCTCCTTCTTTTTTTTGGTAAACTTTCAAAAAATCTACTTTTGTCATGACTTTTCCCCTTATTCAGGCTAGTTGCCAAGTAATTTAATGGGACCGTGTTACGACTGTGCTAAAGGCAGATGAGAGAATTTCTTGTACAAATGGCGAGTTGAGTATTTTCCCTTCCGTATATTTTGGGTTTTGCCTTTTATTGGAAAGTTTCATTTTAGAACCAGACTGCTGCAGCCTCATTCGATTCTAGCATTAATAGGGGAGCTTTCTGTGTAAGACATTGTAAGACATCAGAAGCTTAAAAGGAAAGACCTGGGGAAAAAAACCCCACTTCTATGGCACATAACCCTACCCCACACTTTTCAGAGCTTTTCTTTTCACACCAAATCTGATCTTATTCTCAAAGACAAATACTCACATTCCACACTGTCTGAAGAACTGCATCCTGCCTCCATGCATGTATTCTAATTAGGGGCCCAGATCCGTCGCTGCTGTGAATGAAGCTATACTGATTTACACCAAGTGAATATCTGGCCAAGTCTATGTATTACTGATTGACACTGAGTTTCTGTCTCTCAGACCTCCAAGACTCCTTTCTGACACTTCATCCCAGTACTTCAGAATCAAGATCATAGCAGGCTGTCCAGGTCTTACCAAATTCACTTGTGGCCTCCAAGGCTAAGTGGCAAAAAATGAAAACCTTAACTTTCCCTCTCACAAATATTCACGTATGTCTTCTCAAACGAGGGGCTGTGCTCCCACAGATCAACCATCAAGGGATATGCAGGCTTGCTTTTCAATGTAGATGTTAAGTGACTGTGATTTGATACACTGTAGGTACATCTATGCATGAAATTAATGGAGCACAACCAATTCCAGCCCATATTGTGCCAGAGTTTACTGCTCCTGGGCACTGTGTTTACATGTGCGCCCAGGACTGCACCGTGTTAAGACAGGTTAGACCAGCCCCAGCTGGCAGAGGACCTGGGGGATCAGCTTGCCAGCCCAGGGCTGCTCCGACCCAGCTCAACATGCTGCGGAGGGGCTAGCTGGGGCACAAGTGTGATCCCGTGCAGGGCTAGCTGGCAGGTAGCCCACACTGAAGCACCCTCATGCCCTACCCAGCCAGGTCAGCATCTACCCATGCATTGCTATGTGTGAAAAAACTCCACAGCAGGATAGTACTTGCATTTACAAGTGCTAACATGCTGCAACATTTATTAGTTTCCTGGGGCCTAATAGAGCTGCATGTGTAGATGCTGAGACCTTTGCTGCAGAACTAATTAGACAACTCCACAGTAAGCATCTCATGTAGATGCACCCTCGGAGAGTGCAACAAGTTGCAGTGAAAACTCATGTTACACATTTTTTCATGCCTGCTACCATCATTAACACTGAAATGAGGTATTCCCACTAGAGGCAGCATTTCCATCTAGTGCCAGTGTGTTACTGGCATGCTGTTGATGTAACCCTAACAAAACAGTCTGTAGGGTAATTCTGAATTTTACACTGAGTGACTCACTCTCAGCAACCCAAACCAAAAGTTGAGTCCAAATTCCACTGTTCTTCTTTTCAAGACTGAAAGCACCATCTAAAATTAGCTGGATGCCCTTAGATTTTGCAAATTGATCATTATTTTGTGAGTTTCTGGAGTGCATTTTAAATCTCAAACTCTTCATGGGAGTACATCTCACAAAATGGAAGAAGAACGGGGGTTGATTTACTCCCTTGTAAAAATTGCAAATAAATACTTAGTGCCTGTCTGCGTGTTCCACCTATTAGGTTAAGATAATGAAATACCGTGTGAACAATTGTATTTGTCTACATAAGTAATACATTACATTTCTTCAGACCTTGCATGCTTCTGAAGACACTGAAGGCTAACCCATTAAAGATTATGGATCATATTAAATAATGTATCAGTAAGATTTTAACTGCATCTCTAGATTGCTAACACGTAAAGAAAAATGTTACCTAGGGCCTATGACAAAATTATGGGAATGGGCCAACTATAACATGCAAATATAAGAGAGGAGAGAGAGCAGAGAGATTCTTTATCCCTGTCTTTCTACCTAACTACTTAAGGCCATCTAAGAATGTCAGATATTTATATGGCATCTGTCACCATAGCATTTCATCTCCTTTTTCCTGTTAACGTCAGCAGTATTCCTTTCATAGGGTAGATTTGGCCTAGGCAAGAACCAGAGATGGCAGCTTCAGAAACAAGAGTGGAAATGCAGACATGTACTTGTAGTGGTGCAGAGAGACAGTTATCAGGGCTGGCAGCCGTGCGAAGGTGAAAGCTCTTGATACTCCTCACATGACCTTCTTCTCTGCTGAACAGAAACTGGAGCGTTAATGATCTCTAATAGTGATAACCGTGGATCCAATATGACACCTCTTCCTCACTGGCACAGCCAGGCAGGCAGTCAATCGGACTGCTTGTGCTTGACTGGTCCCGGGAGCAAGTGTTGCAAGGTTAGACTCCACACACATACAACTCCCGTTTTACATGACTGCTATTGGAACCAGATCCTGCAAAGCATGATTCCCGTGTGCAAAAGAATCCACTAGATCTGGCCCTTAATTTTTTTCCGAAGAGATCACTTTCTTTTATAATAATATTTCTAGTTCATTTAGAAGGCAACTGTTTGAGAAGATATAGGATTCATGTCACCTCCAAATCAGAATATGTACGCTGAGAAATTCTGAAAAGGATACTTGAACACTTGAATAGTTTTTCAAATTAAAAAATAATGGGATTCCTGGCAGCCATCCTACCCCCATTTACTGACAACCTGGGCTTTTCTTGCACTTATGTTACTGATCAGAGATACAGCTACACAATACTCATGTCTCGCAACTTTTCATAAGCTGACGGCTGAGCTGCTGAAATTGGATTTTTATGACTAATATCTTTGGGGTTATGCTAATGACTGCAGAAATGTTGCAAGTGGCATTGGACATTTACAAACTCAGCCTAATATTAATCCTGAATAATTTGTGCGAGACAGTTGTCAAGTTTACTGTGATGAGTAACATAGAAGCCTTAGTGGACCTTTCACAACTACTTCCTTATGCTTTTATTATTATTCCTTCCTCTGAGCACTGCTTCTCTAAACGGAGTTACAGCATTTTAAGATTCAGCTTGCCACATTTGAGGAGAGAAAGCATTTAATGGATTACCCTCCTCGTTTTAATCAGACTGGTTACAGAGGACTTAATGCAAGGAACCAAACACGATGCCATCTCCTCTTGGGAACCACAGCTCCAAACAAGCTCACAGAGAAGAGGCAGGAGCCTTAACACTTGAAAAAAGAGAACCTACCCTTTTTGTCCCTACCGCACCACTCTGACGTCCCAGGTGTGCCCCGCGAGTTCTCGTATTTTAGAGTTTTGCTACTATACGTTAAAAGTGACGGATTACATCAGTTTATCTTTCAGAGTGAGATGTGTATGAATTTTGGATCTGGTACCATACAAGCTGTACATAGTTATTATCCAAAGCATTTCAATTGCATTCATGTCTCCACGCTCTAGTATTCAGCACTTTCAAAGCCTATCCCAGACAAACAGGTACAGATTGGCAATTTAAGAGTTGAAAAAGGCTGCTCTGAAGAAAAAAAGACACAAGTTTTGGGGAGCAAAAGCGTTAAACATATGCATGTGTTCTTAACTTCCCTCATCAGTTACCCCCGAATTTTAAGGTTATGGGATAGCATGACTTTTCCTCGGGGATTTAAAATGAAAGCTTTGCTCCCTCTTGTACATCCAAAATGGTGGTCATGGGTGGAGAGGAGGATAAGCCTTTTGGTTCTCCTGTTCTTCTTTCTAATATAGTAGATTGGGTATATCAGTCCTTGATTTAGAAAGCCTAGATTTCACAGTGAAAAAGATGTTCTTCATTTCTAATGAACGGTCATTTATAAAAATGGGGGGAAAAATCTGAATCTGAGGGATTTTTATAGTAGTAGAAAGACTGGAAGTGCCCCCCACCCCCACTCCCCCCAGCCTCCTTTCTAGGAAGCACGTACCATTCATATTTTAGATTAACACTCAAATTGAATCTAAATACTGACTGAGGCCCCCCTTCATCTGCATTTTGCAATTGAGGATGACGACCTATAATGAAGCTTTCTTTTTTGAACCCTGAATTATTGACCAACACTCTTTCATATGGAAAACATATAGCACCACATTCAGCCACAGGAAGAGGTTTTATGTCAAGTTACCTTAAATTCTGTTTCAATGTTGGCTAGTCTTGCTAATTCATTGCTTAGCTCTAAAGCCGTTAGAACAGGGTCTTCACTGGAAAGAGACAAATAAGCAGCACTTGCTAATCCTTTGTAGGCGTTCATTCTTGATCGAGAGTGACTAAAGGAATCTTTCCTCTGTTTTTCCACACATTCGTTGCACTTGCAGAAGTAATCATGGGGCCTTTCTATCCGTGCACCCTTCAGGAGCAAAATGTGAACAATTTCATACTCCTGGCAGTGGGCAGCGAGTATTATGGGGGTGATGTCATGGGAAAATCGAGTTCCGTCTTCATCGTAAGCATAAAAATCGTCATCGCGTAGTTCCTGTTCGAGAGGACTAAGTGTCAGGCGCTGCCCTTGTGCAAAGGCCGGGTGGTTCAATATTGCTTCCACAATGCGGACGTATCCTTTACTGATGGCTAACAACAGCGCATCCCCAACGCGTGCCAGATTCTCCTTTTTCAGAAGGAGTTCAGTTACCTCCAAATGCTCATTCCCCACTGCTAACTGCAGGGCATTTTGTCCCATGTAATCAACGCAATTAAAGTTCAAAGTTTTGGATTCCTCCAGCATTTTCCGCACAACCGGGATATTGCCATATTCCGCAGAATCCAAAAAGCGCTCTTCCTCGGTGGTCAGGCTGGTGCCCTTCTCATTGAACATGTAGGCCGGGCCCCGGATAGCCTGCCTCCGGCCCTTCTCCCGAAGGGTTGTGTGCCTTCGATTCATGTTTTCAGAACTGCTGTTTCTCAACCTGTGCAAAGACAGCAAGGAAGCTCCATTACTTTCTCAATGACTTTGTTTTAGATCTCCTATAATCTCATATAAGGTAGGAAACATTCTATTAATTTAAGCTCTCGCATTTATTCTGCCATAATACAGTTAGGATACATTCTGGATTGGCTTACTGAGCCATAGCCAAATACTTTCTTGACTTCTAGCCTCGGGGATTTCAGCTATGAAGCCCAACATACAAGTCACTATGGGATTCTCCAATAGTAAAACAAGACCTAGCTGAAAAATACACAGCATCTGAATTTAACTTTCAATGAAATTTCACTTTTGCAATGACTGCTGAATGATTTCCACCACTCCCAATGCAGTTGAACCATTTGGGTTTCATACTGCAGCCTTTGTTTTAGTCATTACAGACCCAACCCAAAGCAAATTGAAGTCAACACAAGTCTATCTATTCCAACGGGTTTTACATCAGGCTTTGAGTCAGCAGGATAGTTAAGCTCATACCTAAATGTAATCATTTAGGTACAGTTCCAGTGGGGTTCAAGTGAGGCATGTGGTAATGTATCTACTCAATCTTGGCCTCGGCAGCAACAGATGGAAATTGCCGGTGCAATCAGCTATAGCTTTGGTACGTTAAAACTTCAGAAAATTACAGTGGATCCTCTTGACAAGAATCACATTTTCAAGACAGTTTACTGCTATTTTCTGTTCCACCCGAGAGAGACAGAAATCCTATGCACATCATAGACTATGCCACTGAAACTATTGATTTATGGACTATTGCATGCCAAAGACCCCCTCTTTGTAGAATGCAATTATTATTTAAATATAATTATTCTGCATGTGATAAGACTTCAGATGTTTCCATATGTTTATGTGATAACAGAAACTTGTTCTTGATAACAGAAGCTCCAGAAAACCGCAATAGTCCATTTTAGTGGAAGGTTGTTGCTCATTCAGGGGGAACGTCTTCACTTAGAAAGTATCCTGTTTCTTATAAAGCAGGTAAAAAGACAGAGGGAGAGCAATTACCCCCCCTGTCTTTCCATATCGAGTGGCAACAGAATACTCACATGTGCAGAAAAAGCTCTGCTATATATAGGCCAAGACTGAGCATATTGTCTGTTCTGCTAAATCCTACCTGATACAAAGAAACAAACAAACAGGCATCCATTCGGTTCCCTCTTTCATGTTATTTAGGGCAGCTCTTTTGTTTCCTGACCCAGAACAATTTAAGGAGCAAGTGCCTCATTTTCTTGCTCAAATTCTGTTGCCAGGTGTCTAAAGGTAGGTGCCTAAAATTAGACGCCTCTCCTAAAAACCTAGGTCATACCTTCTGATTTGGTGTTGTGTCACGCTCCAATTAGCAGCTTTTCTGAAAGCTAGAGGGAATATCAGGCAACAGAGATAGATGCAACATTGAGCAGAGAGCAAAGGAGCAAGTTGATCAAAAGTCAGATCCATACTCACCCAGATACCTCACAGCTTGTCATTGGGAAAACTACTCTGTTAGTCTAACACGTTGAAGGGGCAGAGACAGGAATGTCTTTAACTCTTTGCCTCTTTCTCTTACAGAGACCTGTCAAAGGGATCTCTCTTTCCTGAGTCCGAGTACTTATGCTGTACCGGGCTCCGATTTCTTAACTCATCCTAGGAGATTTGGACACCCAACTCCCATTACTATGACTAGAATCACTGTTCTTATTAATGAAACCCGTAAAGGGCTGTGCATTTATCTGAATTTGTACCCAATAAACACCCTTCAAGTTGTATTATTTATATTCCAATAGCACAGCAACCAAATCACAACTCCATTAGCATCAGTGCTGTCCCTATACCTGTACTTTAGTGATTTGGGAGCAGAGGTTCTGCTGTCAGCAGTGACAAAGGCCTTTATACATGACTAAAAGTCTTACGTTCTCAGGTGCTTTTGAAAATTTTACCCACGACATAACAGGCAGCAATAAAAAATTAGCAGGTGGTGCTGCTCTGTGGGCGGCACAGGGTTTATCTCCATGTGCTCCATCTGCTCCCCATTTTGATAATGACCTTCAGCCTAGGAAAAGTAGATGCATCACTGCAGAAATACCACTGCAATGTGAGCTTGAAAGAATGCTAGAGATTGGCACCAAAAGGACATAGGAAATCAGAGAGTATGCATTAATGAACACAACACAATTGGCTTCTTTTTCCATCAATACAAAAGCAATATGAAGCCATACCCACGCACTTCCCTTGCCCCCAGACTTGGGCAAAATAGGCATGGAGCAAAATGAAATGGACCCAGTTTTAGAAATGTTGCTTGAGAAGACAGTTTGGTCCAAAGATCCACATATATGAATGTAGTAACTACTTGCAGGTATAAGCAGCTCACCAAAAGGTTGATCTATCATTTTGGGTTTCCCCCTCCCCGCCCCCCACAGTGAACACAGATGTCTCACTTCATTCTAGCATCAACAGCAAGAGTAAAAAGAGGCAGAAAGATGCTGTTCACCTGAACCTGCCCACCAAAGTGTGACTAACATAAAAATGTAAGCACTTATGTATGTTCTACAGAAGAACGAGCAGAGCAAACTAAATTTAATCTCTACTATGTGCTGGGGAGAAGGGGAGCGCAAGAGCCTCATAGCTTATAGAGAAAGATGTTCCTGTGATGAATGACAGCTCCTAGACTTGGTCATGATGAGGGAAAATCACTAGCTCAGCCACAGTATTTTGTTGTCTTTTAAAGAGAGAGGAAGATGCAGAAAACTCTAACCTTAACTTTGACTATTTCCATAAGAAATATTCAGTGATTAATTCACGTTCTCAAAAACTTGCTTGGCCGTAGTAATGAGTTACAACAAAGCAGTGACAATGCAGAGGATTGTGGATACTCAGGCATACTCGTGTGTCACGATTCTGCTTGATACTGTACTGTACTCTATTTGTACAGGCAGTCTCAGCATTAATCATATGTACCGAGATTGTCTAATGCACTCTCCTAAAAAATGTAATTGTAACTTGATTGCACTTATCTTAACATTTTTGTTTAAAGGTGCTTTGCATTTAAATGACTATGCATTTGCATATTTTATTGAGACAGCTAGTGATCAAATTCATCAGGCATCGTAATTAAAATATTGTGCTTTTCTAGGAAAGAATGTCAAGGCCTGCAAAGTCATCAGGAAGAAGTGTTTTGGTAAGAGGCAAAACCATGGGCCATAGCCTGACCTCAGGGGACTCTCTCCTGAGGATAGATCCACTGTTGTGAACTTCTGCATACCAACTTCTAGTGAAGTTCTCAGGAACGAACATACTAACTAGAGGACGTGTCACAGGACACGTGGTCGCCGCACTTCACAGAACTTGTTCCTAAAGCTTGACAGAGTTTCATTCTCTGTGGTGAGATAAGGGTGCTTAACTAGGTTAAAAACCTCAGATGAACTGGGTTAGCTTGTCTGGGTGCTTAGTCTACAATACTAGAATAGAAACCCCTCCCACAGACCAGTTGCTTAAGCTTGCAAAACAGGGCCCTACCCACAACCCACCCCCTGGTTGCTGCTACACAAGGTGTCATGCAGAACTCAACTAACACCGTGCCATGCAAGACACATTCCCATTTTGGACCCCCTTTCCTTGCTTCTCTTGCACAGTGCAGGATTGCCTCTGCAGAGGCAAGGGAGTCATCTAGACTCAGGGTACAATTTTAACAAGTCCCTAAGTGACCTAGGAGCCTAAATCCCATTTTCAGAAATAGCTTAGAGCCAATGTTTTTAAAGGAACATAGATACTCAAAGATGTGGACATATGTTCACTTAGATTTACAAAAGCTCATAGGTACTTAACCTGATAGGCTGCACAGCTATGCTAGATTCATGTTTGGTCCATGTTATTAGCTCTCGCGGGGCATTTCTTCTACTAGTCACATAGGCAAAAAAGGCTTTTTAAAAGGTATTTCACTTACAAGCAAGGGAGCAAACATTTTTCAAACACCAGCCGAACTTAGATAAAAGCTTTAATGGAGTCATATTCAGTTACTTCCTATTTATAGCTCTAGTATCATCCAGATGGTCAATCTTAGGGCATTTTTGCCTGTTTCTGAGGCAGCGCCAGGCACTTTTAATTACCGAGTTGCACTGATTAAAAGCCCCTGTGCGTCATGTGTATCAGCGGGACAGTGCACCTCCACACTGAGAAAATGGCAGCACTGAAGCACATCAAACGGGTTTTAGTTCAAAGTGCACCACCGCCGTTTTCTCAGCACGGAGATGCACTGCGCCGCAGATACACATGACACATGAGGCTGCCAGAGCACGTCAATTTACATACTCCAGTGTACTCAATTAATTGAGTCTGCTCTGTCACACTGGACTTCCAGCGTGTCAAAGCAGGCTCCCTGCACATGTGTAAGTGCCCTTAAGTCCCAGTATTTTAAAATATATAAACAATGCTAATCTTGAAGTCAGACTAGGCAATCCAGCCTCAAATGTAGTCTGCGGGTTCAGCTAAGTGTTATAAAGTTACATGGATGACAAATGACACTGGGTAATAATCTGAGCACTGGTTTTGCATGCCTAGAGCACTGCTTAATTCTTATAGCAGTCCTGTGAAATAACTGTGGCAAGAGGTATTCCCTCACAGGCTCGAGGTAAAGGAACATGATTGCTCCAGGTCCGCTCAGCTACTTCCCATTTTTGGATGTGATCAGCATGGGTAAGCTGTGTGTTTGGAAAAGGCATGGCCAACATTATTCTGTGTCCTAGCATCTCCAATAACCCAATAGCAAATGCAAACTACATGGCAGGGGTGCATTTACACATGCTATTAAGGCAACTTAAGAAACTCAGAGTGTATTGCTCCGGGGCAGTGTTTGCGCATGTGCCTGGGACTACAGCAAATTGAGCTGAGGCAGATCAGCTGTCAGGGAGTCCTGGGGGTCAGCCTGCCAGCCTGGGGCTACTCCAACCCACCTCAATGTGCTGCAGAGGGGCTGGCTGGGGCACGAGGGTGCTCCAATGCAGGGCTAGCTGGCAGGCAATGACCACACTGAAGCACCCAGGTGCCGCAGCCATCCCCGTCAATGTCTACACATGCATTGTAGTGTAGCAAATAACTCCACCATAGGATGGTATCTGTGTCTGGCAGTACTATCCTGTGGCAGAGTTAATTAGTTTACTCTGTCCTAATAGCAACACATATGTAGATGGTGACATTTTACTGTGCATCTAATTAGTCAGCTCTGCAGTAAATATCTTGTGTAGACACATCCCAGAAGTGCTAATGCTCCAGCCTGTATCTGCAGTTCATTGAGCGGGTTGCAAAATATCTTGCCCTGGCATTGCAAACAAAAAATACAAGGGTAAAAGCTGGAGGTCAAGCCTGATTCATTTGAAAAATGTAATGGTGAAATGCATTCAACCTCAGAGGTAAAAGCAAGGTGTTTCATGTAATGTATTACCCCAGGTATGGCTGGGGAGAGGATCTCCCAGGACTTAGGGGGCTCACCCTGGCTGTTATATGGGTCGGGGTCCTGTTTGAGACCTAGCTGAAACAGTTCAAGGAACCACTAGTCTTTCCTGGAAGTCTAGGGATTTTGATCACCCCTAAATGTCTGTGGTGGAGAAGAAGCAAGAGGTTATGGAGAGAAAGGTTATCTATTTGCTTGAGTAAGAAGGTGGATTCTGTCTTCCAAAAAAACCCGTCTGTAATCTCCAGGTGATATTATTCTGGAGGCAGTTAGTGATTGGATGATCATAGCATTGCTGCTGGGATGCAAGTCATCAGTGTGGCACTGTCAGAATTGTATGTACTTCACTGAAAGCCACAATCTGTAGCTCTTACACAAAGAAAACTTGATTGAAAGCTGTGGCCCAGCTATTTTAAACCAACTACTGATCTGGAATGAAAAACAGACCCTTGCAGAGTCTATCTCTGTGAAGGCAACATGCTATGAGGGCTCACAAAACTGCTACATTTTGGTCATTTGTTGAAACTTCTGGAATATTTTGGTAGTTGGTGAAAATAATGACTTTATTAAGATGCCCTATGATTTCCCCCACCCCTGCCCACCCCACCCCGCTAAATCTACAGGGACTGGATTTTTCTTTTGCTTCCTTTGTCTTTTTACCTTATAAAGCAAAACCAGAAATGGTTCATTTACCACTATAATCCAATTCCACCCCAGGATACATGCCCTACTGGTTATCTATCTATCTATCTATCTATCTATCTATCTATCTATCTATCTATCTAATATACAATAGAATGATGTTACAATATCTCTCTCTCTCTCTCTCTCTCTCTCTCTCTATTAGATAGATATCTATCTAATAGAGAGAGAGAGAGAGAGAGAGA
>NW_017728914.1:30193797-30216703 GCF_001723895.1 Crocodylus porosus
CCGGGGCTCCGCGCCCGTCCCTGCGGCTTCGCTCGCCCTGAGCTGGGGAGGAAGAAGCCGAGCTGCTCGCGCACGCGGTGGTGCAGCCAGCCCCGGCGCTCCGGGCTTCCCGGAGTTTGGAGGCAGGAGGCAGCCCCCGCTTTATAGCCCGGGCTGGCGAGCACCGGGCAGCGCCCGCCGGCAGGCAGCGGAGCGGGGTCTCTGTCGGGCCAGGCGGAGCGGGACGCCCCCCACCCTGCTCTCCGCCAGTCAGCTGCTTGGCAGAGGCTTTCTGCCACAGCTGAGCTGCTTGGAAATGTGTCCCTGTCCGCCGGGAGTCGATCCGGCTTGCAGAGACCCGTGTAACAGGAGGGAAGGATCATTTGCCCCGCAGTCTTGGAGGCTTCCTTAGATTTAAAGACCTAGGATGAAGCATAGGAGACCTGGGAGACGTAGGATTCAGATTCGCAGGGCACGGATACATGTAGATGGTATATATCACACATGCACGCGCACACACGTAGCTACACACACTTTTTAGATAGATATCTATGTATGCATGTGTGTGTGTTAGTACACACACAATAGAGATCTGTGTATGTATTTATATTTGTGTGTTAGTACACACACAATGGACAGATCTATGTGTGTATATTTATATCTGTGTGTTAGTACACATATGTAGACATCTGTGTATATATTTGTGTATGGTACTACACAGAGAGGGAGAGATCCATGTGTATGCATTTGTGTATGTTAGATCTCTGTGTGTGTGCTCACGTGCAAAAATACATACACAGCGAGCTCTGTCTGTAAGTGTGTGTACTGACATACACAAGGAGGTACACACAGCTGTAAGTGTGTGTACTATGTGTACCTCGTTGTGTATGTTAGTACACACCCACTTTACAGAGATCTAGTCATGCATGTATATATGTGTGTATGTTAGTACACACACACAATTTATAGACAGATATGTCTATGTTTTTATATGTGCATATACACACACATGTATACATCTACACATATGGGTATGTCTGGACACATGTGGGGCTGGGGACCTGATTTGCTGGCCCTGAAAGTTTCCTATCACAAATCTAAGGTGCCTCAGATCAGCTCTTCCGACAAGCACTGCATAAAGCCGAAGTGCCATTGCCAGCCTTTGCCTATGGCAAGCACAAAGAAGCTTTCTCTTCAGTGAGGCGGGGAGAAGGGGAGTGGTTGGATGGGGCAGGTGATAGTAAATGAGAGGAGATCTCCGATATGGAAGCACATGTTCTCTGAAAGAGGTTCACTGTAGGAATATCCTGCTCTTGCCTACAGTATTAATGGGACCCACCATACTGTCCTGACACAAAGTGACTATAGTTAAAAACTCCTTTCTGAATGTACAGATTGTATCCTTTCATGCCATGCTGCCCCTTTGCGAAATCTGCAGAGCATCCAGTGGACTTGGATTCACACACCAAGGAAGAGCTGAACAAGTCTGGGTACAAGCCAATAGTTTGTGCTGTGAAGTCATAACCAGCACAAATCCTGACTGCATAGGATGAAGGGGGACCACAGAAAGTACTTCCAAGAACGCAGGTAGGGCCCCCCCCACCCCGGCTCTAATTTCCCACCTGATTCTACACTAACACTTTAAAAACAGACTCAACATCACATTTCAAACTCACTTCCAGGAGCCCTTCAATGTAAGAGAGCTTCTCTCCAAGCTAGGGTGCTGGTAAACACATTACATGACTGGGGAACCGTCAGCAGCCCATACTGTTAACTTTTTTTCTTTAGACAAAATAATCAGATATTCATAGCTTTATGTACTCTGTGAGCTTCCCTGACTGCAATCAATGTAATTTTATGCCAACCTGTAGCTGCCTTTCACTGTTCCAACCTAAACTAGGGAACATTTTGTATGGAAAATCCACTTAAAGGAATATGGTATAAAAACAACACTAGTCACCATTACCATATAAGGAGTTAGAAGTACTTAATCATGGTGATATATGCAATAAATCCTTTATTTTACATTGTTCAAATCTGTTCAATGAGGACATGAAGCAGAATGTATAAAGCCTATTTTTTCTTCCCTTATTAATAATCAATACTAGAAGATCATCAGAAAAAGTATTAATTATGGCAGGAATGTGTGATTGGTTTGACCAAATACAGGACATTTTTTCCCTATTGTGTTGCCAGAAAAGATACAGATGCAGACACAATGTATTGAGCAGTTATTTCAATTCCCTTCTGAGTTATAATTACTCTCTTGACCTTTCTGGTTATAATACAGATAGGGAGCTCTCACCTCATGGTCTTTTTATTTTATTTTATTTTTTAATAAACACACCTCCATTTGGTGGAGGAGATACAAACAATATCCAGCAAAGATCCAAATAGATCTCCCTGGAGAATTTGTATCCAGAAATTAATAAACAGATTACACTGTTCCATAAATGTCGTTTTCATCTGTAGCTGATAAAAAACTGACAATATTCTCAATTGAAACTAATTATTTCAGCTTGCCATGTGTGAAAGGACAGGATGGAATAGAAAATTGTCTGTGAAAGATAGAAGCGATTGTACAATTCTATGGTCCGTGGCATTTTTTGCAGTGGAGTGAAAACCATTTCACAGCATAGCTTTAGGTTTCATTTATAGAATATCCTAGTATTGCTGGATGGCTACCACTGAACAGTCGGCAGGTGATGTGTCTTTCCCTTCCCGGGTATGCCAGAAAGTTCTGCAAGTGCTAAATTGTATAATTCCCATTGATCAAGTGCATTGCTTTGCTGTAGATTTTGTTAGAGCAATATGCCACTTACATGAGCAATCAGGCAGCTGTTGTTTTGGAATATGATAAAATACCCTCCTCTTGTTTGACTTAGACCTTATGGATCATGAAATTACAGGAAAGCTTGTCCCTTTGAAAAAGCACATGCACAGAATTTGACCTCCTGGTGAACAACAATGAGGAAGTCCTTCTTGCAAGGTATGCTGAAGCTGTGCGGACCCTGCTATTGCTTCATAATTAAAGGGCTTCTCTTACAACTAAATGTTTTTACTTGTTGATTTCCAGAATCCTGCATCACACTGCACTAAAGAGCGTGTTGCCTAAATCATCATTATGATAGATGCGTACCACAAATACAAAACCAAGACATTAATTAACAGACATTAGAAGTCAAGACACAGTTTTGTTCTACCTACCACAACTTCCTAAGAAAAGCCCTGCGCGACCACACTGTGGGAAGCCTGATGTCCAGTCTTGGCTTTTTAGAAGCTGTTGAAATCCTCCGAGTTCAGTATTAAGGTCCATGTCCGTTCTAAATAGATGGTCATTTTGGTGATGGAGACATTGCAAAACAGATAACAAACAGCAGGGAAAAGTATCTGAACTTGATTTAGAGACTTGACTTTGGACAGTCTGTTAATGTTAAGGAAAACTATCTATGCTGCCCAAGAAAAGACACAGAAAAGAGATCACTACCGGAAAAGAAAAGAGGTGACAGTGGATCAAGAGGAACCTAAAATGTAGCAGTAAACTTCTGCTTTCTTCTTCCAGCAGACCAATCTTCTGTTATTTTGCAGAGCTCTTCTTACTCTCCCTGTTAGCCAACATTTGTATTAAACCATTCAACTCTTTTCCTCCTGTCATAACCAATACCAGCCAGAGGAGCAAGGGAAGTTACGCCAAGATTTCATCAGTTTGTCAGGAACAAAAATTTATCTTGACAAACTCTTCTAGTTGCTGCCAGCCCTGGCCCAGGGACTTTATTTAGAGTTACTGGTGACTTTGACTTGACCCTTGCTTCAAATATATATAACATTAACTATGAACATTTCAAGCAAGTGAAACAGCAAAACAGTGGAAATGTAATTGTTACAGTAAGTTCAGTGAATTACATGACCAGCAGGACTAATAGTGCTATTATAGACCACTAGACATAAGCACGCAGCCTTGCTATAAAGACTCATACACACTTCCTTTTCAAAAACACACCTTTTCAGGGGGAAATTCAAGTAAATGCTTTTTAATTGCTACAGGTCTGGGCCCCTTTTGAGCCAATGGCGGCCTAGAAATAAAAACACCATATCACTTTTCACATTACAGTCTCATGAATTATCCATTATCCGGGACAATTGGTTATGATGATAGGCAGCTCACAAAAATATTCATGAATAATAATCAGCATTGGCTGTATAATCTGATCTAATGTTATTCCATCTGAAAGAAACAGAATAAATGCTGAAGTGTCCACCCATTTGTCAACGTAGAAAATCAAATCTATTTTGATTGTTGACTGTTTGCTATACCTGAAACCATTATATTCGAGAGTAGTCCCATTCCCTTCAGTGACTGTTCCACTTGTTCATACCACTTTTAATTCACTTTAAATTTCAGAGCAAATGTGTAGTAATTTACCAAGTTAATATATTCTATTTGATAATGTGAGCATGAAATTTGTCCATAAATGGTCACCTCAAATTAGAAGAATAGTAGAGAAATTAAGTTAACTGGGTATGGCCAGCAAAGGGAAAATGAACCCCTAAGCTATTCTTGTTAGGGCATAATTAATATAATAACCAACTGTAGCACAATTTTTTTCCTGTCAGTTATGTCAATCTTAGATGTTAACCTGTTTCCCATATAAATAAGACAGTTAGCATTTGAACAAAATATACTGTAGTGCACAAGTAAAATACCATATTGCTTAAAGAACTGTAGTCCAGTTATAGGCTTAACACCAGAAAGAATGAAAAAAATTACTTACTGGCTTGTGATGAAGCAATCCTTGATACAACCTAGGGAATTTTAAAATAGAAATATGTAAATCCTATTCCCTTTTAAGGCTTAACTAGTGTACTCCGTGACATTTTTGTTTCAAATTAGCTGCCTACGTTCTTTTTAACAGTCTCTCTGTTGGTGTCTCTTGGTAGTATTGGTAATGGCATTTTCATATATTTTTGGTCTCTATGAACATGAAGGGTAATGTGCCTCGATTGCTTTGGTCTTCACTGTTGCTTCACTGAATTTTGGTTCACTTTTGTAGACACTGAATAGCTCTTTGGTGATGTGCGAGACATTAACAGAGTTTACAGCTTTTAGAGCTATGCATGCATTTCTCCTTTTGGAATTGCACATTGACACCTCACTTAAGTTCTTTAATGGCATGCAAATCTCATTGTAGTTCTCTCTGTTCCAGTAAAAACAGCAGTGCTATAGCCTGGAAAACTTTTACAAATAGGTAAGTTTCAAGCCCAGATTCTGTATGCTTGCTTAGGCCCTAGTTCAGCAAAGCAACAGGGTGTTTCTGTAACCTGAAGCACATGCTTCATTTCAACCCTATCTGGTTTTCTAAGGGAAAAGGGGCCTGTTCATATTGCCCCAGATCTTGGGTTCAGTATTCAACTTCTGTGACCTACACAGACTTCAGTAAAAGAGGATGACATGAACAGAGCTCCAACCATTGGCATCATCTCCTCAGTGCTATGGCAGTAGCAGCAGGACAAGCATTACAGGGAAAGATGATGGCTCACGAAGCAGGTCCTCAAGGAATCTATTTTGTAGCCCCTGGGGATGGTCAGGTGATCAGGAGCAACCAGCATAGATTCACCAAGAGCAAGTCAGGCCCGGCTAACCTGATTTCCTTCTACAGTAAGGTGACAGGCTCTGTGGATGAAGGGAGAGCAGTGGATGTGATATACATTGACTTTAGCAAGGCGTTTGACACTGTCTTATATGAAATTCTCATTCAGAAAAGAAATACAGAATAAATGCAAGAACAGTAAAGTGGATACGTAAGTAGTGGGATCATCACGCTCAATGTGCAGTCATCAAAGGCTCAATGTCTAGCTGGAAGGTGGTATCAGGTGGGGCTTCCCAGGGTGCATGTTCAATATTGTTTAACATGCATTAAGGAAGTGGATGATGGGAACGAGTGTGTGCTTAGCAAACCTGAGGATGACAACACATTGTTACCCTGGTTAGGGCTGTATTGCCTCGGCTAGAGAGCCACTGGAATTTGCCTGCCAAGGATCTGGCAGGAGACTGCCAATAACAGAGAAGAAACATGGAGTCACAAGGGTCCGTCAGAGAGCACTGACCATTGGAGCAGATCAAACCCCAGGTTTTCCTTCCTGTAAAACAATTTTCATATTTCAAAATTTTAGCCATGAAAAGCCAACATTTTCAGTTTTTCCCCATGAACCAAAGACTCTTAAAATTCTTTCTAGGCCTTTTTTCCCCCCTTCCCTCCCCCCTAAAATATAAAGTCAAGGTAATTTCTAAACAGAAGGTCAGTTTGAAATGAGAACATGAAATCTTCTGAATGCCCTTTATCATTCCAATTGACATTTTTCACTGCCACCCCATCCCCCAACAAGGTCTTTTAGTTGAAATGTCCTCACCTCACATTGATTTTGTGAAATATTTTGTTTTCTTCCACATGGCATTTTCTTATGGAAAAAATGCTTTGTCAAAGCATTTTTTGACCAGCATCACTGGTCTCTCTTAGCTCCCACGATCTGCGCAGCTCCTTGGGTTCCCATAGGTTAGAATCATGGCTCAGTCCTATTGCCTTCTACAACAAAGGAAGGACTCAGATTCATAGATATTTGGGTTGGAAGGACCCTTAAAAGATCATCCAGTCCAACCCCCAAAGGATTTCTTTTCCCCTTTTTTTGCCCTAAGTGGTAACTTGGCCTTTTAGCAATGTCTGTTGCTTACCTGGGCAGAAATAACCTGTGGTATTCTTTGCAAGTCATGTATTTACAGATGTCTTATTAAACTTATCACAGTATTATTCTTCCCATTCTTTTTCTTTACACCCTACCATTTTATTTATTTAGCTGTAGCATACTTGGTTTTCTTGACACCTTTCCAGAGCTCCTATGATTTTCTTTATATATATTTTTTTGTTTTTATTTTCTTTAGTATTATTTTTCCCCATCATTTTCTGTCTCTGAACAGTTGCTTCCTCCCCCCCCCCAGCATATGGATTCACTATAAATTACCAGATGGTCACTATCACTCTTGAGCATATATTAATTTAGTGTTGAATATTTCCCATCTCCCCTCCACATTCTTTCCCTCCATTGCCTTTTCTAATCTGATTTTATGCAACACTTCCTATACTCTTTCACAATCTGCTTTTCTAAAAACTCCATACCTATCTTTTCCCTATGGTACCCGTCTCCTTTCAGGTTTCACTTTAATTATAACTAATTGCTGCTCTGTATATCTTATTTTTGCTAATGTGTTCAACCTTAACATTTCTACTCCTGAATTGCTTAAATCTCAATTAAGTATGGTTTCCACTAGAGTAGCTTCAGAAATATTATGTAATTGGCCAAAACCTGAATTCTTTCCTCAAGCAAAATTCTTCTGGAAGTCAATGGCTGTATTGCCCAAATTAGGAAATGCAAAACCGGAGGAGCAAATTCAAGATTTTACCCTCCCATTTGCAGAACTGTTACTCTCTTCTGGTCTAGTGGTTTCACAATCTCTCTCAAATCATTTTAATGCTTCTCTATCCTTTACTCCTCCTTTGTTCTCGAGTAAATTGCTGCACTTTGGAGGAAGCGTTATTTTATTCTACTTATAAGAACTTCTACCTAGAGGAAGATCCAAGCCTTCTTCTACTTCAGAAAAATGAACAGCTACTTATGGGAAAAGAACCTCATAAGCTGCAAAATTGCACTTTACTGCAAACAGTATTTACACCCATTCTTTTCATTTTTGTTACCTTTCTGCCAATATTCTCCAGAGCAAGCTTACTAAGAATGTTCCTTAAAATAGTCAAGTGCATCATGTGAGATATTCAGGGAGAGGTAATTTTTTATTCATAGTTGCAAGAATTCACAAAAATAATCAGAATAAAGGTTGTACTAGTTACACTTCAACAATCAGAGAACAAAAATAGTCCATCCAAACTTTGGAGATAAAAGACCCTAAAGGCTGACTATCCAAAGCAGCCTGTAAGCAATCCACATGTAGACACTTGTCTACATAAAATAATCTTTGCATAATTTTACACAACAAACATGAAGGAAAAGGTGATTTGTTGAGTGGGGAAGAGGGTGACCACCTTTCCAAACCCTCTAGACCAGACCAGTGCCATTGCCTCAAAATAACTACCAGAAAATATTATGCCTCAAGGATTCCCTCCCGGTCCCATGAGTGTGGAGGGAGTGTACCCTTGGCTAATGGATGAGTGTGGAGGGAGTGTACCCTTGGCTAATGCTTTAGGGCAGTATAGTGTGTGTTCCCCACCATGATGGACTTCTTTGCCAGTTAGTGTTGCTAGGGGCAGGATCATGGTGCTGCTACTTCTCTCCATGCTCGCTTCTGAGGAGAGCACAGGGACTACAACTGAGTCTGTCTTCCATGCAAACGATGCAAGTGGGCCTGGATATCTGTAAGTGGAGAGCAGAGAGGGAAGACAACAAGAAAGCCAACAAGACAGCAAAGGGAGTACTGGAGCATGTCCCTGAATGAAAGTGCAAGGAGAAAATGCTCCTTCTTTTGGAGAAAAAGGATGACTGGACAGAGGCTTGGAGTACCGAATAAGGACAGTTCCCCTGTTACTTGATTTCTAGTCTGTTCAGTGAAATGCAGGGCTGGGTGGACCCATCAGCTGACTCAACACGGCGATTTCTGCCTTCCTAAAGTATCCAAATCAAAAGTGGAAGAGCAATATTTTGAAAGCCAGACTAAGATGAATTAAGCCATGGGTGGGGGACTTTATTCTTTTGGCTAACCTACCTATGTATGACAATTTAGCATCTACATTTTGTTGAACTGTAATGAATACTATGCATTTATGTATGCATTAATACTATGTAATTAATACTATGAATACTGTAATTAATACTTATTAGATAACAATATGACACCTCTAACTTTCTTTTTTTAAATGCCAAGACAGATAGGTCCAGTAGGCAAGATGCTCTGGCTGAGCTATGCAGAGTAAGAAAACACAGTGCTGCTGTCTGGGGATGTCAGGAACCAAATAGCCCAGGGTTTGAGTTGTCTTTCAACCAGCACTCCAGACACCCGGTCATTACACAGGCGATGGTATCAAGACCAAGCTATTGTCTTGTCATTTTTGGAGCAGTTGGGGCTGACCAAAAAAACAGGGTACCCAACCTGCCTGGCTTCCATTAAATGTCCAAAGGAATTAAACACACAACTCAAGAACTTTCTGAATCTGCATTTTTCCACAGGCACATTTTCCAACAGAACAGTTGTGATCACTTCCCCAGATTATGTTACTGACAAAAGCTCCTAGGAAATAGATGGAGAAAGACTTTTAAATCATATCAGATCTGTATAAATATATGCCCCCACACACTTCCCAAAGGATACAAAATGCCCTTGTGCTTTTCCTCTTCCATTTTTTTACTTCACCTCAGTACAGAAAAACAAAATGTTAATGAATTCAAAATGCCACGGGAGCTAATGGGGGCTTGTGAGGAAAGATAGTTGTGCATGTAAGTGCTTGCAGGGTCAGGCTTAATGTAAGCTAGAAAACTCATCCTATGCCTGAGGGAGAGTCCCCTAGGGCCCCAGTAACATTGCTGGGCAAGAGGTTGACCGCCCACTGAAAACTTAAAGTGATCTGTTGGGAAAGGAAATGCAACTGTAATGCTAGTAATATTGCCAGGGCAAGTTTGCCTACTTCTAGACTCACTAATACAGTGTAGCTACTAACTGTAGATCTCATAATAACTTGCAATGCCTCTGGTTCTACTGCACCCCTGCAATGGTGTACAACGACAGGAGACATGCACATGGGACCCCCATTTGCCCCAGGGGAGCAGATGGCAGCACCTCACTAGTGGTTTATCATACCCCTTAATTAAGCCAATGTGTTTTACTAAACATTATGGATCCCTCCTGTGTACTCTATCTGAGAACCTCAAACAAGTTTTGCAAGCTAGTTCGATCCACCGGCACCCACTTTTGAGGTAAGCGTGGGTTGGGAGAGAGATGTCATGTCATACACTATGGAAGTACAATGGCTGTGTGCCTAGTACACATAAATATTAAGGCTGTGCGAGGCTTTGGACGGAGCTTCAGATCCGGAGAAGCTTCGGATGCTTCGGGGGTCTGAATCAGCACATCGGGTCGCGGTGCCGCCTCGTTCGGCTCCTCGAAGTGGTTCGGAGCTTCTGAAAAGCTTCGGAGCTGCCTCGGAGATCCAGCCATAGTGTATAATGGGGAAACAATAAAATATCTATGACTTTGTTGTTTTTTTGTCCAATCTGGATGAAATTTTTAGGGATGGTAGACTCTGAAGAGAGGACGACGACTGCCAAGATTCAAGAAGATCGGTGCAGGGGTTGGGGGGAACAGCACCCCAAATCCTTGAAAGCAAAACTGATGTCACATCTGGGTGTTACAACACAGGGAGGTGAAAACTGAATGGCTGGTAGCTCTTACTGAGACCACAAAGCCTGCCAAGTTTCAAGGAGATTGGTGCAGGATTTTGGGGGGAACTGCCCCTCAAGCTGCGGACAAGCAGACCTGGTGCCATGGGTGCTGTGGGACTGACTGTGTCTGTCTTGGGGCAGGAGGGGAGACTACTGCAGGCCTGGCTGCTGAGCTGCTGTGCTCCCAGTTACCAATCAATCAATCATGATTCACCCAGGGACCAGGGACTCAGGGCCCAGATCAATACAGAGGACCTAGTTACTACATAACGACTTAATGAGCATCAATTAACAGCCACAAAACCAGCCTAAGGAGAGGAAAGACTCAATACAGACAAGCAACTGCCCCAAGACGGACAGTCTTAGCAGGAGTTTTGTCTGTCGGCCCCAGACCCCCCTGCACCGATCTCCTCCACAGCTGGCAGGCATCAGAGCAGGGGCCACCATCCCTGCAGCTGTCACCCCACTGCACCTTAACACACCGCTGGCAGGCATCAGAGCAGGGGCCACCATCCCTGCAGTGTCACCCATCTCACAAGTTTTGCTTGTCCACAGCTTAAGGGGCAGTTCCCCCCAAACCCTTGCACCGATCTTCTTGAAACTTGACAGGCTTTGTGGCCTCAGTAAGATCTACCACCCCTGCAGTTCTGACCCCCTTATAGTGTAACACACAGCCATGACAGGAGTTTGGCTTGCAAGAATTTGGGGTACAGTTCCCCCCAAACACCTGCACCGATCTTCTTGAAACTTGGCAGGCTTTGTTTAATCCAAATTGGACAAAAATCAGCAAAGTTATAGCTATTTCATTGATTCCATAAAAACCCAGTCTGGGGCTCTGGATTGGATCATGGCCATCCGAAGCAGCCGGATCCGAAGCTGGATCAGATTGCTGCTGACTCGCACAGGCCTAATAAGTATAACACCAGCACAAAAGTACAGCAGTACTACACACCAGTTTCACGTGACAAACAGGACACATAGAATAGTGTTCAACTGAAACAAGAAAGGAGAAATTTAAGGAAGAAAGAATTCAGTTTCCTGGAAGGTGATCTGTTATACTGAGGTTGTACAGTACAGTGTCCCAAGTAACAAAAGTCCAGTTCAGCTTGTTGCAAAAAAACCCCAACTTGTATAAAACAATCAGTCAATGTTAAAGACTGCAGAGCTAAATTCATGCAAACCAAAACTGTAGCCAAAGAGCTCAGCAGGGGTGTTCAGATCAAGATCCAAGTAATGACCCAACCCCTTTTCTGTCTGGCAAAAAGGGACCACTGGGGAGATGGTGACAGTTTCAAAAGCATATAAGGACGTCTGGAACACAGTGTTTATTCATATCAATGATAATTTAGTGCCTAAATTACTATAATGAATGAGATCTCAGTCTAGATTTTTTGTTAACTGCCCAATGCAGGGAGAACAACTTACTTTTCCATTAAGTTCTATATATGGATTGAGAAAACCATCAAGAAAATATTGTAAATCTGACATTTTTAGGTATATAACTTTATTTGTTTACCATTTGTAAGCATTTTGTACTGGGGAGTTGGGTATTTTTGCCTTTTGTTTGTTTGTTTTTGGCAAGGTAATATCCTGCCCTCACTGAAGTTAAGGGCAGATCTCCATTCTCTTGATATTTTTTTTGGATCCATTATATAACTTCATGGAAAATTCAATTGTTCTCCCTGCGTTGGGCAGTTTAAAAAAGTCCAGAATGAGATCTCATTCACTATAGCAATTTAGGCACTAAATTCTCATTCATATGAATAAAGAACTTCATTAGTCATGATTTTAACCAATATCTCTACGGGCCAGCTCCCAAATCAGAAAGCAAAGCCAAGTTCCTGCGGTCAAAAATAGCATACAAAGGACAAACGTCTCCAAGAATGAGATCTTGGGTGATGCCAACAACCCATTTTATAGGAAATTGACAATTTCAGAATTTGCTTTTCTACCAAATCAGAACAAAAAGAAAAGACAGAATTTCAGCGGAACCAGCATTTTTAAACCAATTTCATTTGGGGTCAGCTTGAACTTAGAGCCAATAAAATGCAAAGGCATCAGTTTGCTTTTTATTTTATATCAGCATCGTTTCTAAATGAACTGTCACTGCACGAGGAAAACCTGAAACAACTAAATTTTCTTAAAACGGACATTTCTCACGGGACATTTAGATTCTGAAGAACTGGAATTTCATTGGAAGATTTTCTCGTAGCTGCAATTACCCAGAAGTGTTACTACTTAACAGATGCTATAAAGGGAATTTCCACAGTAAATTGCTTAGAAAAATTACATGCATGCTGCAGCACAGCGGCCCTTAAGCGATTGTATACTGCTTGATCACTGAAAGAGGACCTCCCCATTTCTACCAAGTGTCAGTGAGAAATGAACTATTCCCTCAATGGAAGTCCATGCTAATACAGCTACATTTATCATTTCCAAATTGCTCCTGGTAAAAATTAAAATATGGGTGAGGAATATTCATTGGCAGCACAAGATAAATTTTAAAGTTGTCACTAACAAAGAACTGCGTAAGTGCAAACCTGGAATTCAAAGTAAGGGGTGGAAAAAGAAAAAAAGGTGGTCTTTCCTCCATTAGTTATTTCCATGTTTCCACTTTGTTCATACTGGTTCTTCCTTGTGTTACATTTGATGTGCCCAAGGTCAGAAGCATTACTTAAGTGAACAAAACGGATGCCATTGCCTCCTATCAATGCTGTGTTTTGTGTGTGCCACTACACTGAAGTCAGGTTGGCACCGATTCTAAATATCAAGAATGGATTTAGCTTCCAAGCACTTATTTCACAAGACAAAATCAATAAATCAAAATAAAAACACTAACACCTATACAGCAAGACTTTATATCACTATACATAACATTTTATGAGGCTGTCTACCTTCAGGGATAGATATGTGATTCTTAAGAAGAGTAGGTCAAACCCTCAGCTGTGTCATGCAGACACTCAACGCAGCTGAAGTAACCAGACTAGGAAGAAAGTAAATCTAAGCTGCCTTTCCATGCAAGGATTTTCCTCTTTCAGCGGGAATTCTTAACTAACCCCTTCTAGGTCCTTGTCCCTCTGAAGCAGTACAAAGCATGAAAGGCTGAAAAATAGGCCCCACAACTAGCCCAGTTCTGCTAGATTTTGGAAGCTGGGCCCGAAGCCTCTTGTTTCACCTGAGAGACTTCAGGACTAGGCTGGTTGAAGTGTGAGTGAGCTGTCTACCCATTCTAGCTGTGTGAAAGCTTAATCTGAGATGACCATTTTAATCTGTAGAAACTCACTCCTCTCCAGCGTGCACCAGGTGACTGCGAGGTGCGATGACTTGTTTATTCACAACAGGCAAGACTTACCCGTAGGCAATAGACCCACATTTGAATAAACAATCATCATTACACCTCCACAGCCCTCTTTTCATATGTTTCAACAGCTCATGGTAACACGGGAGGGTTAGATAGTTAAGAAGTTTAACTCAGATACACATTCAGAAACCCGATTGCACATTGGAGCTGATCTATCCCCTATTTCTTTGCAAACTTCGCAAATCATTTAAGCACAATTTTTCTGATGGAAATTAAATACAGTGCTTCCTGGTTCTTGCTGCCATAAAATACATAAAAATCTGTGAGTGATCCTTTTAATGGCCTTCAAAAGACTAGGGAATTTTAATGGAGGCACGAATATACCAGGTGACAATCAGACTATATAACACGCTGGTTGTTTTAGAGACGGACAAGATGGCTAGAAGCTAGAAATATTATAACGTTCACTATAAAGTGAACAAGAAGATATTAACTGAGCTGTGGCAGAGGAGATATAAACCTGTATCATGGCTACTATGCTGAAAACCAGTAGGAGATTAGTTTGTCAGGCCCTCTACAGATCTAATTAAAAAGTAAATGCAAAAAGTTTGGCCCTTGATTTGAGATTCCATTTAATTTTTGCAGAACTATTTGTCCTGCTTTTCAGGTCATCATAGGAAAGCATACTTTCAGTTTGGACTTGTGTCGCTAGCTTTTGCAGGTAGAGGATGATATTTTACAATATACTTGTGTATTAAAGACCTGGAAGATAAAAGATGTTATACAATATTCTGGTGAACCTGAAGATTTTTTGGCCCTCCAGCTCCAAGAACCTGTAGAGTTACTGGGAAAGCATGCCTGTAATATCCCTTATATTTAAAGTTCATGTATCTTCCAGGAGGTGAATCCCAAGGAAGAAAGCTGTTATACTGTTAAACATAACCACTAGCGAGAGTCGGCAGCAATTACGCTTTGTAAATTGTGCTGTACAGATAACAGTATTCAAGGGCCAGGTCTTGGGTAGCTCTCATGTGGTTACTCAGTACAAGGTAAACACATGCCGACCATATTTGACAGAACATGCCTTTGTCAATGTGCTTTTCCCAAGCAATTATATCATTACAAGCATCTCCGTTTTTAAAGCAATGAACCTATTGTGTGCCGGAATAATAAATAACTGGCGTATCTGCACAGTGCTGTACAGCAGTGTATTTTTTGAAGCACTAAAGCATGACACTGTATGGGTGGCTACTGCGCCGTGCATGTGGTACACCGTTCGATTTCACTGCTATGTCACCACAGCGGCGCACTATACCGGAGGAATGCGCCACTCCAGGGAGAAGAGCTCTATGTATGTATGTTTTGGGGTTTTTTAAATAGGTATCTTTATAATAGGCTGAACTTCTCCTTAAAAAAATGGTATTTGATTGAATTATTCAGTAAAGTCTGTGGTTTACAGAACAACAGCTCACCTCCTAGTGCAATCAATCCTATCATCAAGGTAGGATATCAACACGAATGCTGCACACTATTTTTTTTTCCTGTCCAGCTACAATTTTCCTTATAGAAATCATTTTTGTGGCTTTCTTATCTAAACAAAGACAGTAGGATTGAGACTATGATGTTTTGTCATTTTGCCGGGAGAATGTGTTTTCTTTTTAAAGTATGCCTCCAACTAAAATTACCTCACCCTACAACTACAGTGTTTTCAGATACAACCAGGAACAAGCTTGAGAGAATCCAAAGAAGAGCCACCCGTATGATTCATAGATGCATAGATTGCTAGGGGCTAGAAGGGCCTTGTAGCTCATCGGGACAACTGGGGTCAAGTGATCCCAAGGAGGTGGCTGTCCAGTCTCCCTTTGAAGATTTCCAGGGTAGGTGACTGCACCACCACTGGAGGGAGTTTCTTCCACAGTCTGGACATCCTGGCTGTGAAGGAGTTTTCCTGGAATTCATCCTGAAGCGACCTTCCAGGAGTTTGTATCCATTGCTCCTGGTCTCCCCGGGGTGCCCTAGTGAACAGTCATTCACCGAGTTCTTGATGTACTCCCCAGATGTAGTGGTAAGCTGCTACCAAGTCCCCCCTCTTCCTTCTCTTTTGTAGGCTGAAGAGACCCACATCCCTCAGCCTCTCCTCGTAGGGCTTATCTTGCACCTGGTCATATGGGTGGCTGTTCTCTGGACTTTCTCATATTTTTCCATATCCTTGTCGAAGTGGGACACCCAGAACTGGACGCAGTACTCCAACTGTGGTCTCATCAGTGCGGAGTACAGTGAGACTAACACTTCCTTAGTTTTGCATGAGATGCAATGGCTAATGCAGGCCAGCATGTTGTCTGCCCTGCTGGCCACAGCATCGCACTGCTGGCTCATGGTCACGCGATGGTCGGTCACTACCTCTAGGTCCCTTTTGGCCGTGGTGCAAATCAAAGTGTCATCACCAAGCCTGTAGGTATGTTGGGGATTGTTTGCCCCCAGATGGAGCACCTTACACTTCTGAGTGTTAAACTTCATCTGGTTCCAGTCCGCCCAACTCTCCAGCCTGTCCCGGTCCACCTGTGTCTGCAACCTACCTTCCAGCCTGACCACACTCCCCCATAACTTGGTGTCATCCGCAAACTTGGCCAACGTGCTTTTCACTTCCCCATCCACACCATTGATAAAGATGTTGAACAGCATTGGTCCAAACACAGACCCCTGAGGGACACCACTGCCATGATCAGAGTCTTAAAAGGCAAGCCATATGAGAAAAGGCTGAGGGATCTGGGACTCTTCAGCCGAAAAGAAGGCTGAGAGGGGTCCTGGTAGCAGCTTACCGCTACAGTAGGGGAGCTTATCACTACACAAGGGCTTGGTGAGTAAATGTTCACCAGGGCACCTGAGGGGAAAACCAGGAGTAATGGCCACAAACTCCTGGAAGATTGATTCAGACTCAATTCCAGGAAAAACTTCTTCACAGTCAGGGTGTCCAGACTGTGGAATAAGCTCCCTCCAGAAGCGGTGCAATCACCTACCCTGGAAATCTTCAAGAGGAGACTAGACAGTCACCTTGCTGGGGTCACCTGACCCCAGTTGTCTTTCCTGCTTGGTGCAGGGGGCTGGACCTGGTGATCTTGCAAGGTCCCTTCTGGCCTTACAACCTATGAAACTATTACTGAATCACTATGACATATCCACTACGCACACAAACACATACAATGGAAACCCCCCCCAGAAGTGCTGTGGTGTGCATTCTAGGTAGAAAGAGTGCCAAGGAAATAAAAGGACAGTCTGCCAAACCCTGCAGATATACCAACATTACTGATTATATAGAAATATGAAAGTTAACAAGACAAGAGCCACACCCATTTGCATAAAGCTATGGATTCAGAAAGTTAACTCTGAGGTTAAAAATATGTCAATATGAATTGCAACACTAATATTTGCAAGAAAAATGAAAATATGCAATGGGTATTGGCAAGGGCCAAGTCAGGCCACTTGGGTTCTTCCTGTAACATTTACACAATCTTTAAAGAGCTTGGACACCTAGAACAACTTCTGCCATTGTTTTCCTTGTTAATTCCCTTAACTTATTTTTTCCTTTCTATTTTCAAACTTTGTTCCCTTTCCATATTTAATCATTTGTGACTATTACCTCACTTGCAGATATTATGAGATCCCTAGTCATGGGAGAAGAAAAATGAAATGCTAAATTACAAAAGATAAAAAAAATCCCAATGTATTTAAGCCCCAACTTTACACATTTCCAGATGCTTTCTTATGATACAAGATGGAATCAGATGAATTGAAAGCAAAAATGAAGAGAGCACTATTGTAAGAAATGCCCTATTCTATATGCATCATCCAACTTAATAGGCATATTTTTATTCTATACATATATAGCCACCTCTTGTGCTATTATTTAAGTTGCCCTCTTTCATTAAATCATACGCTATATCATTTCACATCTTATAAATGACATTTGCATATTTTTGTGGCTGTCGTTGGCATCAGTGACTCAATACTGTCAAGAGATTCTTAGCCCATAAATAAAGAAGGTGCATGTGTCCCAACCCCCCTGACTCCACTAGGAAAATCTTTAGGTATTGTCTTCAGATAACTTTAAAGGGCCCCTTTTGCAAACCCTTGGGCTGTCATGAAGTTGGCCTCATACTTTTCAACCTAACTGCTTACAAGTTCACCCCACTTCAATTTCTGTTTACAAAAGCAGAGGAATTAGTCCACACATTCAGAACAGCCTGTAACACGTAAGTGTGTTTTATAGCCTTCATAGACACTAGGGCTGGAAGGAACCTCATAAGATCACTGAGTCCAGCCAAGGGGCAGGAAGTCAGCTAGAGTCAAAGGATCCCAGTAAGACAAACGTCCAAACATTCTTAAAAGAGTCCAGTGTAGGTGCTTGCACCACCTCTGGGGGGAGTCTATTCCAGGCCTTAGGGAATAGTAAAGAAGTTTTTCCTTATGTCCAGCCTAAAACGGTCTTGGAGCTGTTTGGCACCATTGGGCCTTGGCATCCCCTGGGGTGGTCTGGTGAACAGGCATTCTCCCAGATCTTGATGCACACCCCTGATGTACTTAGAGGCAGCCACCAGGTCACTCCTAAGCCTGTGCTTTTCCAGGCTGAAGAGTCCCATGGCTCTTGGCCTCTCTTCATAAGGCCTGTTCTCTTTAGAGCTTCTGCAAAAGGATACAAGGAGACAGCACATTCATTTCTCAGGTTTGGTAGGGGTTGATAAGGTAAGCCAGAAGTAGAGGTGACCTCTAATAAGATAATATTGGAAATGTGTCAGAAAAGCATTAAATGGGATGGCAATAGTCACTCTAACTGCCTGAGCACCCAACACATTCTTCAATACCTGACTCCTAGCAAGGGTAAAGATTTCCCCTTAGGAACTCCTTCCTCTAGAAGGATGCTTCACTTTCACAGCACGGTGTAGGAAATGGAAAGAAAGGACTCATGCATGGTCCAAGTTAAGGACACATTGGCTGTGTGCACCAGTTGCATATACTGCATGTATACTTTCACAATTAGCATCATGAACGAGGTACTATTTGTGTTACTGCCCAAACAGACAATAGGATCATAGGGAAGAGGATCCAGAATGGACCTCACAAGGTCATCTAGTACAGCCCCCTGACTAAAACCAGCCCAGCCTGTTAGACCATGAAAATACAGTTGTTCAAATATTCAAGTTAATCAGTCCACCCAAAGGATGCTACTGTGTTGGACCCAAATCACTCAATCAAAACGGCCAATTTATTCTCTAATGAATTAATGAAAGTTTCCACAGTCTAAATGATTCTTGGGCCAGGAAACCAATTAGAGAACTAGCCAGACCATCTAATCAAATCCTTACTAGTTCTGTACAAAATGCTAATTACAACTAATTAAGGATGGACTTACAAATTGGAACTGACACAAATTAACTGATTTATTATTAAAGGTAAGCTGCAGTAAGGTAACAACAATAATACAATTACAAGAACACAACGCAACTACACAATTATTACAGATTTATTCAACAGGGAAGAATAAATTGTGGAGGGTTTTTATTATACAGCAGTGCAGTGCTGGTCTCTGGAGGAAGAAATCCCCTTCTTTCCTCAGTAAGAAGTGCTCTTGGGAAGGCTGATACTCCCCAAGACTATGTGAGCTGCTACTTGTTGTGCAAAGCACACCCAGGGAAAAGGTCTGGGGAGCCGACTCAGTCACAGCTTCATTTCTCTAAGATCAGTGATGAGGGGAGCCAATAAGGTCTTGAACAATTCACTCAGGGTCCCAGGTCTAATGCTGTTCCAGCTCCAGCTGCTCACTATCTCTCTCTGTATATATACACAGCAACACCACCAGACAACAAGTAACCATGCAATAGTACTCACTATCCAAAAGGCCTCTTCAATCCAATCACACCAAAGCACTCAAGCACCCAAGCCCAGACACACCTGCACTCACACTCCCGGTCACATGCTGCCAAGCCCATACTCACGTGGCCAGTCACTGAGTGTCAATCATCGGTGTCTTTTCTATGGAGGGTGCACAATGATACCTAGCCTTACTGTACTCATTTCTCAACAGGTGCACTCAGCACTCAAACAAGCTTCTAGGGCATCCCAGTCTTTTGCTCATGCACACTACAACTAAGGTCTTCTACAGTTCACTCCTTGACCTAATTTCCATTGCACATGTGCAGGCTATGGTTCAGATGTGTGACTTCATAGACTCAGGCCCAGATGCTGGACCAAGCCAAGTGTTTGCACAACCTGCTTTTGCAAGAGGCAAGGCTTTCTTTGGGTGATATATTTTCTTGGACCAACTGCATAGCTGGGATAGAGCTAGAGAAGCTTTTGAATGTAAGATTTCTTTGTCGGGTGTGACTTATGAACATTTCTAAGGATGAAGATTTCACAGTTTCTCTAGGTCTGTTCCAATGTTTGAAACCCTCCTAGTCAGAAAGATCCTCTTAATCTTCAGCCTAAATTTTCTCTGCTGAAGCTTGAGGCCATTGCTTTTACTCCTGTCTCCTATAGCCAGAGATAAAAGGACATCTCCATCTGTTCTATAATTGCTGTTCAGGTATTTGAAGACTGTTATCAAAACCCCTCCTCCTCGGTCTTTTCTTCTTCAGACTAAATAATTTTGGGCATGGGTGACTGGTGCCACCTTACCTGGGGGGGCACGTGCTCCCCCAGCAACCAGTCAGCAACTGGCGGGGGGGGCCTACGGCCAGTCTCACTCACTGGCTTCTGGAAGTGGCCATAGCACTCCCACTCCCCAGTCAGTGCTCAAGTGGGGCACCAGCACTCCCGCTGCCCCTCCCGCCCATTGCCTAAGCAGGGAGGGCAGCCTATCAGGGTATATACCAGCGCTCTCAGGAGATGCACGTGCACCCCTTTGCACCCCTTCCATGTCACCACTGACACTGGGTCTTTCAACTTTTCCTTATAAATCATGCTTCACAAAGACCCTAATCATTTATGTTGCTCTTCTCTAGACTCTTTCCAGTCTGCCCACATCCTTTCTGAAGTGTGTGGCCCAAAACTGAACACAGTAGTCCAAGTGAGGTCACACCAGGGCCTAATAGAGTAAAAGAATCACTCCCCTTGACTTGCAAGTGACACTTCTGTTAATACAGCCTAGTTATGCTGTCAGCTTTTCTGGTGATAGGAACACATGGTTGTCATATATTCAGTTTATGGGATACTGTAACTCCAGAAATTGCAGCCTTGCCATTTCTTTCCCAGACTGTATTTGCATGTGCAATTATCTCATCCCAAGCGCAGGACTTTGCACTTGTCCTAGCTGGCTCTCATCTGATTGATTGTGGACCATTTTCCAATCTATACAGGTCATTCTAGATTTTAGCTATGCCCTCCAGAGTGTCTGCAACTCCACCCAATCTGGTGTCATCCTCAAATTAGATACGCATCTATTAAGTGCCATCATCCAAGTCATTAATAAGATGTTGAACCATACCAGATGTAGGGCAGAACCCTGGGCAACCCCTGCTTGATACCTCCTCCCAACTAGATATTGAGCTAGTGCAAACTACTCATACAGCATGGTGATCCAGCTGCTTATGTATCCACCTTACAGTTCTTTCCTCTAATCTGTATTTTCTTAGTTTGTTAACAAGAATGTTGTGGGTGACAGTGTCAAGAGCCTTATTAGAGCCAAGATATAATCACATCCACTGCTTTTCCACTATCAGCAGAACCTGTCACCTTATTGTAGAAAGGGATTAGGTTGGTCAGGTCTGACTTGCTCTTGGCAAATCTATGCTGGCTGTTCCTGATCACCTTGTTCTTCTCCAGGCGCTTCAAAATAGAAACCTTGAAGACCTGCCACAATCTTTCCAGGCATCAAGATGGGGTGGATTGGTTTGTAATACTTCAAATCCTCCTTCTTCCCTTTCATAAAGATGGGCACTATATTTGGCCTTTTCCAATCACCCAACCTCCATGAATTCTCAAAGAGGATGACTCTGAAATTACCTGAGCAAATTGCTTCAATACTCTAGGGTGCATCCATTCCAGCTCTGCTGATCTGAAAGTATCTAGCATCTAACCTGTTCTTTGACTACTTTAGGCATTTGTTTTCTTCCCTGTCTTTGCTACCAACTGCACTATCATCTGGTAGATGCCCGTCTTTGTGAAGACAATGATTTGTTCACTGTTGAAAAGGTCACCCTGAAATCAACATGCTTTAGACATTGCAGTTGTTTAATGTGTCCCCTTCTACTTTATTCTTTCCTCCTGATTACCTTTATCCCAAACCACTTTCCTTAGATAAGATGAAACAACACAGTATTGTTCATTGTATGGTACCCAAGACTTCCTTATCCTGATTCTTAGCCTTAAGCGCTGAAAGCAGATAAAAGTGGGTAAAAACAGTCTGTGTGGCAAACAGATCCATTCAACCAAAGCTAAGCTGCAGTGGCTCAACCATTTATTGTAACAGCTGCAGCACCAAGATACCACCCATTTAAGCTCTTTACAAATATCAAGGGACTTCCAGAATAGGACAATGCTGTATCTGCAAGCTTGATAATGCTGTAAAGAGTGCTGCACATGTTGAACTAAATAGGAAGTAGTCCCATAGCCAGACAGTGGTATACCTGCAAGATAAGCATTGGTGTTCTCTGTGAAGTACTGATTCAAGGAAAAAGTTACATTAATAGCTCCCTGGCACTTTCTACACTGAGAAAATAAGAGGCATCATTAAGGTGACAAGGAAAAAAGAACAAAAAAGAAAACACAAAACAATGCATACCATTTATTTTTGAGATTCTACTGTCCTTCCAAGCTAATATTCTAGGAATATTTGACTTCATGAGCTTTGTGAGAATATGGCTAAAAGAGGCTGAACCTTCACCCCACAGACGATTACTGCTCTAAACCTAAAGATGTCATTCTGGGACTTCTCCCACTTGTTCATGCTGCTCATGCATACCGCACCTAGAATATGTCTTCACTTTAGAATTAACTCAGGTTTTGCCCCAACCCACCATCTTGTCCATGAGTTCAGCCTAGGCTACCCAGTCCAACGTGGGACACAGGTCACTATTCAGGGGCTGTTGTCATTGATAACTTGCTCACCTTGCAGACAGAAGGTAGGCCAAGGTAGTGGAGCACTGATAATGCTCCAAAGACTTTTCAGATTTCCCCTTACATAGTTGGTAGGGTTGGAAG
>NW_017728914.1:30217145-30328473 GCF_001723895.1 Crocodylus porosus
GATGGTGAATTCCAGCAGGCGATGATCGCTGTCGCCCAAGTGGTCGAGCACCCGCAGCCCCCTCACCAGGTCATCACCCATGGCCAGCACCAGGTCCAACAAGGCGTCTCCCCTGGTGGGGCTCTGTACCTCTTGAGTTAGATGGAGGTCCTGCACTCTGGCCAAGAACCTACGTGAGCGGTCAGACCCGGCTGACTGCTCTTCCCAGCAGATGTCTGGAAAGTTCAGGTCACCCATGAAGACCACGTCCTTTGACCTAACTACCTTTGTGAGCTGACTTAAGAATTCCTGGTCTAGCTGTTCCCCATGGTTGGGGGGTCGGTAGTAGACCCCCACCGTTAAGTCTCTTTCCCCTCGACTGCCTTGTATTCTAATGCAGAGCACTTCCGTGTGACCCTCCTCTGACCCTGTGCTACCTGGTGAAGATGTGTATTCCTCCATAATGTAGAACTCCACACCCCCGCCTTTCCTCCCTGTCCTGTCCCTCCTGTACAGCCTATAGCCCTTGATATTCACCATCCAGTCAAGCATTGGGTCCCACCACATTTCAATGAGCCCCACTATGTCTGGGTTGGTGTCAGCTAACAGGAGGGTGAGTTCCTCCTGCTTGTTTCCCATACTACGAGCATTTGTGTAGAGGCATTTGAGGCCACCTGTGGATGTGTGCACTGGCCCCCTAATCACAGCATTGCCCTGGCCGCTGTTGCTTACCTGTGTATATGTTCCGCTCATCGGTCTAAGCTGGGCTGTAGTTGCAAGTGCTGCTTGGTTTAGCGATCCAAAGCTTCCTCCTCCCTCATCTTCCCCTTCCCCTGACGAGCCTAGTTTAAAGCCCACTGGAGGAGATCCGCCAACCTAGAAGAGAACACATGCTTACCTTTAGGGGAAAGGTGAAGCCCATCCCACCCGAGCAGTCTCTCATCGTGATGTGCGGGTTGTTGTCAAGGAAGCCAAAGCCCTCATCAAGACACCATTCCCGAAGCTGCCAGTTGGTCTCTGCGATGCACGTCTCATGCCATCTTCTATGTCTGCTCACTGGTAGGACAGAAGAGAATACCACCTGTGAGCCTATCTCCTTCAGCACGCACCCCAGAGTGTGGAAGTCAGCCATCAGATGATCAGGGCTTCTCCTGGCTGTATCATTAGTACCCACATGGATTAGGACCATGGGGTAGTAATTGGTGGGGTGGATCACAGCCTGGATCATCCCCATCATGTCATGAATCTTTGCTCCGGGTAGGCAGTACATCTTGCGTGCCGAGGGGTCCTGGCGACAGATGGGGCCTCTGTACCTCTCAGGATGGAGTCACCTATGACGATCACTCGATGCTTTCTCCTCCGGGACTGCTTAGCTCCTTCAGCCTGTTCGGAGCGTGGAGTTGCCTCCTCTCCAGTTGCCTCCTCTCCCTTCTTCTCCTCCAGTGTTGCCAGGGCCTCGTATCTGTTCTCCAGCCGGACTGGAGGAACTGGCACTGCTGTGTTATGAGCAGCCCTGGTTCTGGAGGTGACTGTCTGCCACTCTGCAGTGGAGAGCACTTCTCGAGGTGCTCCTTCCTTGGGTGTGTGGCCCTGCAGGAAAAGGAAACAGCCATCAATTTCTTTCTCCACCTCTCTGATTCCCCTCAGCCTGCTAACCTCCTCCTGGAGCTCCCTCACCTGAGCCTCCAGGGCCCTAAGGCGGGCGCCTGCAGGACAGGTGTGGGGTCCCCAATCCCTGCCCCCCCCGGGCCTTGCTGGACAACCCCGCAGACCAGGGGGTGGGGGCACACCAGCTCCCCCATGGGCGGAGGCCTCAAACAAGCCTCGGGTAGGCTGCTCCCCCGAGCAGAGGTCATGGCAGCACTTCCCGTCAACACCATCATAGGAGTTGCTGCTTGTTTGTAGCTTAGTGCAGTGCCTTTGCCCTGCCCTAGTAGGAGTCTCCCTCCTAGCCCTTCCTGCTCGCCCGCCGACGCAAACGCCGGTGCACTCTGTTTGTCCGGTGCAGTTTGGGAGTGTGGCTCCCTACCGACTCAGCTAAGAGGGATCCAGGGGGCTTCCCCTCCAGATCCAACTCAGCTGCATCTGGTCCCTCTGCCCACTTACCTTAGGGGGGATCAGCTGCTGCTGCCCCCCGCTGCTGGCTCTGCTGCTGCTGCGTCCACCTCCGCCTCTGCCTTGGGTCTGGTAAGGGGGCGCACGTGCGTGCAGGACACACATGTGCACACATCCCTCCTCTCCCCATGGCTCCTGGCTTACATGCAGGACAAATCATTCACTCAGAAAAAATCAGAGTGATTCAACTTATTGCAGCACAAAGGACTACAAGACAGGTAACATTTGTGAATGTTACTAAAACTCTGGAGGTTTTAGAAACATTCACAAATGAGGGCAGGCCCAGTGAGGATGCTAAGTAACTCAAGAATGGCTTTTTAGGGTAGCTACTCACACATGGACTAGCCTGAGCCATGGATCAGTGGGATTTTCTCGACAGGAAGGTCTCTATAACATGGCTAACTACCTCTCTCTGCTCATAGGATCAAGAGCAGTGTTGTCAACCATTAATAATCCCACTACATTGAGTGGAAATAAATAATCCCACTAAACTGAATGGGAATCTGCATGGTCTTCTGCACTTCTTGAGCCTTTAATACTACCCAGATTAGGTCCTAGGTTAGTTAGTAAAGCTAGGACCCCACATCTTATACTGTCAGGCTTTTATAGTTTCTTACCTTTACAGTCACTTTTGCTAGGAAATGCCAGTTTCATCCAACTAAACCAAGGTGCTTGGATAATTCTCTGGGCTCATTTTTCTTTTTCTTAAAAAGGCTTAAAATTGTTGAAATGGGCCATTTACAAAGAGTTTCAGGATTTGAGTTCAGACGCCTTTCAAAACTAAAACAAAATGTTTCAATATTATCTACATTTAACTATGTCTATTAACTCTAGTTATACCCCCTCTTCCTCCTCCCTCCCACATTTTCTATGCACAAAAATTCACTTTTTCATCCTGATTTCAAAAGGGGATAGTTCCAGTTTTTCAAAACATTTCATGAAATGGACAACATATTTCATACATAAACTTAATGAAAATCATAACATCTTAGTGATGTAATACTTTTAACATATAATATTAATATCTGGCCAAATGTACTTCTAACAAAGTAAGTGTAAATTTAGAAAAGGGGGTTAATTCCTGACCAAGTCAATAGGAGTTTTGCTATTGATTTCAGTAAAACTAGATTTGACTGAAAGCCTTCAGGAGACTGAGAATTTATTTTGTGTCTTCCATATGTAAGTGTTAGGACTAGTTGGCTGGTAGAGGCACTTTATTCCCCTTGTTTTTATGCCTGGTGCAATAAATCCAAACAGTCAGAATGATAGAAGTTATTAAAATATTACTTTAATATGTACTATATTTTCAGATGGAGGAGAAATAATTAATGAGATATTTTAGGCTGCTAATGTCCCATACATATATAAACTAATATTGGTGTTAGTCATTTCCTGTCAGTAGCAACCAGCAGGACATTAAAAAAAATACAAGTACTGTGCCATTGCCTATGAAGAAACAATTTAATAACTCTAAAGATGAGAATCAAGTTACTAGCATGGGAGTCACTCCTCATATGAAATACTGTTATGCAAACACAGATGTGATAATGCTTATGTTCAACTTCAGGATATTCTCAATATGAATTACACATTTTATTTTCAGAATGAATGATTATTCAGTGAATTCCTCCTGACAAACCTTCCTCATTAAATGTGAATTTGTAAAAGGGGAATTTCTATAAGTAAATCATTTCCTTGCTAAGAAATGCATTTTTTCAGGGCATCTACAACTATTCAGAGAAAATTAAAGACAAGTTTCAGCCAAAAAAATGGAGAAAATAAATCAGAAATGTTCAAATATAGTGTGCTTTTTTCATTATGAAACAATTACTATTGCTGATACCATGAAGATAGAGCCAGGCTGTGTGTTTTATCTTTGGAGATTGTTTGAATCTATTTAGTTTTAACATAGATTATTATAAAAACTTTATTTAGATAAGGGTGAAAACAGTTCACAATCCAACTGGTCACATATTCCTTTCGCAGGCAAGTTGCTTAAATTTTGTTCTGACTCTTCACACACAAGATACCATTCTTCACCCTCCTTTTCCAATAATTTTTGCTGTGACACTTTACCTCCCTAGAGCCCAGCTGAGGGTTCGTGTTGAGTCATGCATTGCTGACAGTTTGGTTGCTCCTACATCATATCCAAGTAAAAGAAAAGAGAGAGAGATTTTAATGCCCATTTAATGATGTGGGGCTTCGATGCTTAGATATGGCAGGAAGTGTCTAGGCATCAGGCTGACAAGAGGTCAACAACATCTAACAAATGATGCTGTACCAAAGTATCCGTTGGTGTAAATCAGCAACACTTCAGTGATTGCAGAAGCCTTCCTATACGCTCTCTCTGTTGTGCTCTGGAGGGTGCTAATTTGCCCTGAACACATTTCTTATTTACTGAGCTTTGTGAATGACCCTCTAGAGTGTTTCAAATTGTACAATGCACTTGTATTTGAGAAGCAGCAGTCGTACATCTTAGGAGCCGCACATTGTGTTGCATGATGGAAACAGAATGTCAATCCTGTCAGCTCGGGGAGCCTGGGAATTTGTGTCTTTCATTCCTCTGTGTCAGGGGGAGCACCGTAATCCACTGAAGAAAGCTGTCGCTGAGACGCCTCCTTTCAGTGACGAAAGATGCAAGGAAATAATATTTAACAACGAAAATGAAAGCTTATCTGCGCAAAATTAGCACAAAATGGCAAAAATAAGAAAACCCCTTTTCATGCCTTGATAAATTGGGCAAATCTTTCTGGCCGTGATCTCCCCTCACGCCCCTACCGTGCCAAGCTGGGTCTCGAACACACCCTCTTTCTCGCCCGCCACGACTTTGATGGTCTTAATATGAATGGGAGTCTGCCTTACTGTCCCCTTGGACACGGTGTTACCTTTTGTATTGGCCCCTAACCTATAAGGAGTACCCTGGTGCGTCTCAGCCTTCTGGGCTACGCGTGCCTCCAACCACCCCTGTAGCACACCCCAAGCCTCGCTGGTGTACCAGACGTTCTTATGTCTCTGGGTGCGCTCTAAGTACGCACCCTTACACAGGAACCTCCCCGATGAGGGCCCTCTCTGAGCTTCCTAACGTGCATGCGCCCTCCCCGGGCTCTGTCCCGCGCGCCCTGCCCTACCCGGGGTTCTCCCTCGTGCGCACCCTCTATACGTGCGTTCACCCCACTCGGGCTTGTACTCGCACACTCGGCTGGCGCCCTGTTGCTCCTGGCACAAGCCCTGTCTCGCCCTTTCTGGGCTTCTACTCATGTGATCGCCCTTCTTAGGTGCTTCACGCGCTTCTCTTGCCCGCACTGGGGCCTCGCTCGCGCTTCCCGCGCTTCTCTCGCCCGCACTGGGGCCTCACAAAATACCGCCCCATAGGGCCGGGATCACCAGGAACCCCCACACTATTGGGTAGCTCCCCTGAAATTATCCCGATAGCCACCCCCACTGGGGTTGGGGTCAGGACACCTCCAGACGCAGCGCTCTCTACCGCGCCGATTATCCCGATAGTCACCCCCACTGGGGTTGGGTCGGGACACCCCCCCAGACGCAGCGCTCCCTACCACGCTAGGAGCACCCCCACCTTACTGGGGAGCTCCTAATGAGGCCTCCTCCTTCCCCTACAGCCTCACCCGGTCCTCCGGTAGTATAATAACAAAACCAAAGTCTCCCCCTCCAGGGCCACAACAACTTCAAAACCACAACTGAACGCAGAGCCTCTCGGCTGTAACAAAAACCTTAAGCCAACCTGGCTAACCTTCCATCATCTCCTTATCAGGGTCCTCTCCACCCTGTATCCACATGCCGATGCTCAGGCTGCTCGGCTCCTAGTCTGCCAGAGCTCCTCAGCAGAGCTCCTGCCTCTCAGGCTACCAGAGGGGAACTGCATCAGGCCTCAGCCTTGTGTGTTTATATAAGCGAGGCCCTGCCCCCTGGCAGTCAGCTGACCCACTCAGTTGCCTAGGCAACCCCCGGCTGTGCTGCCCTATTGATTGGCAGCTAAGCCCGCATCGCCATCACTAGTAGCGAGCACCCTAGTGCTCCGCTACACTCCTTCCCCCTTGAGTTCTTAACCTTCATCAGGAGCAGGGCACGCAAGTGCCCAGCGACACTCTCCTATTATCGATTTCACCTCATTTCTTTTTTCCCTTTTCACTTTAAAGCGACTGACGGCAGAGTGGTCTGAGATGCATGCAGCAACAAATAATGCTTTGTTTGCATTCTGGTTGTGGTTTTCAATTTATGAGGCAGAGACCGAGAAGACTTCATGGGCCTGTATAGATGTGCTGTAAAGACTTGAACGAGCAAAGAAAAATATCCGAATAAAAAATATTTCACGTTCTAATTTCCTCTTGCTTCCGTGTAGCATAAAACTGTACTCCACTTAAACTGTGCGTGCGTGTGTGTGGGTGTGTGTGGGTGTGGGGGGGGGTGTGTGTGGTGAGGCAGAGATTTAACAGGCATGATAATAAGAATTAAAAATATTGGTAGAAAAGAAAAATAGTGTGCAGCATTTGGGGAATATAAAATATAAAACAGTTAATTCATGATTATCATTAGGTCAGGAGCCTCCATGTACGTCTGACAGGGCTGTCCTCAAGGAAGCAATTAATTCTCTACCTTTACTAAAATAGCTAGCGTGCCACCTAAATACAGCTGAGTGCAGTGATGTGATGTCTGGGTAACACTGAAGGTATAGGCATTTGAACCAAGACGAGGAGGTGGAAGTCCAAACCTTGATGCAAGTCAGGCCATGGCAATTGCACACAAATGAGCAGGCCGGGTATTCGGAAGAGGGATGATCAAGGCAGGCTCTGTCCTGACTAAAGTCATCTGAATGTATGAGAAAACTGTCCCTGACTTTGCTATTTTGGGGGCTGGAGTCACATCACTTTTAGAGGGTACAGCATGTGTTCCCAGCATTTTAAAATAAGGAAAGTCTGGCCTGCTAGATTGACTTGTTTGTGTGCCCACAGTCTGCATCACCCCTGCTTCTCACCAAGGGACAGCAGCAGCTTAGGACGAGTAACTTATTTATTGTTAACAAGGCGCTTGTCTGAGGAAACATTTATTCTTATTCCTAAAACAGTGCAACGCAGATTCCCTCTGTCCCTACTTCGCTTTTTTGCTTCGAAGGCTGGACTTTAAGGTCATGGACCCATTAAGGTCATCAACTCCTCTGAAACAAAACATAAAAGCAATTACTTCATTGTTTTGCAGTCTTTCAAGATTGCCCACAAAAAGGAAAAGGCTAAACACATAGATAAGCTCAGGATAGGAGGAGAGAGCGCTTTCTCAGCTGGTTTCATCTGCTTTCAGGTCTAGTTGGTAGCCTTTCTAATGGTGAAAGTCAAAGGTTATAGTTGGTCAGTTGTCTGGGACTAACCAACTGATAAGTTTTCAGAGGAGAAATGAGCACGTTTAGCCACTTTTATGCAACACCCATGCATTTACATTTGATCCTGCTCATTTATGTCCCAGGTATCTGGGATCTCCTTAAATCAACATGCTAAAACTCACCAGTGACATTTATGCGCTACAGAGATATCCACAAAGCACTGAATAACTCACTGCAATCCTGTCCCAATGAGAAATGAGATCATTGCAATGCAAAGTGTCATTGGTCGTTCTAAATTTCTGGCAAGGAAGCTCAAGGCTGATAGTCCCAACACATTCGGTTCTATATTTTTAAATGCTATTGTCTGATTCTAGGCTACTCACAGTATTACAAGTAACATTTTCCCAGACCAGGCTGCCCTCCCTCACTGTTGGACAGAGTGCCGCCAATGGTGAAAATTTCTCTTGCCTTTTCTTATTGCCACTGACCTCATTAGCATATGGCTGGCTGCTATTCATGGGAAAATAAGGCCATTTACATGTCGTTACCAATCGTACGGACTTTCTCCCCTCATCTTTTATTGTGCTGGACATGCAAAATGACAGGCAAGATGTAAAAGACGTAATTTAATTAAGCCACGGTGTTATTAAGTTAACTCATCTGGGATTTATCCTGCAAGAGTATCATTCCTTGGACAGTCATTTACAGCTAATTGGTAAAAGCTGCCATGACTCCCTCACCCCTGAAAATAATCTCTAGCCTCTTGTTGAAACAACATTTTCCCCATCCTCCATGTATGAGGATTAAAGGACTGGGAAATAAGGTTGCGGGTGGGGTCCTCTATTCACTTCCAGTAGTAGAAGCCCCAAATCTGCTCTCAGGTGCTACAAAGGACACTGTCCTTTTCTGTCTTCTTCCAGCTTCAATTTAAGATGGAACAGGACTCCTCATGAAGCAGGTATCTTCCCTTATTTTGGCCGCCTGCCTCTGCACCTGTACCTGCATCCAGATAGCTAAGTATTCCCTGGCATTAGGAAAAGCATCTGCTCCTCAGCTGGAAGAGTGCTCCTCGTCTTCTCCAAATAAGTCAGGTCCACAATACATACAAATGTAACTACTACCAGTTCTTAAAACTTCTAATTTGGTTTTGGCAGAGCAAAGCTTAATGGCTCCCTGCTTTATCTGTTGCTACAGCTTTTCAAACCTGTTCATGGTCACCTTGAGAAAAGGTCTCAGATCTGTCCTAACTCTCTCTTTGTCCTGATAATGAAGTTAACCCCCTCTAGAAAATCCCAAACTGTTCTCACCTGGGTGTGGCATAGTCATGGCTGATAATTGCTGTCTGGCTGCCAATAAATTAGCTCGTTCCACAAAATGCCCACCTTCTCCGCTCAAACTCACCTGATCACTGAGACTCACCCGTGAACATCTAGGTGACACACCAGCTCCTCTAGGGTTGCTGGCTCAAGGTTACCCCTCTTACAACCCATTAAGTAAAAGCCCACAACAAAGATCTGAGGCCTATTTTCCCACTACAAAATGTGGTGCCTAATAAATAACCAGAGATTTTTCGTGATACCAATCATTATAATTTTGCACCTTAAAGCTCCTAAATGAGTCATATACATACTTACCTTTCCATATTTGAGTAGTTCAATTGAGATCAGTGCAACTCTTCATGGGTTTGAGGACCAAAAACTAATCATAAACCATTAGATCCCCGCACAGCTTACATCGCCGAGGCACCTGTCAGACATTAAGGTAAAGGTGCGATGGGATCTGATGCAGGATCCCAACAATCACACGTCCTGACATGTGTATGGCAGGAGGTGCAACTATGGGATCCTGCATCTCATCCCATTGCACCATATTGCCAGTGCAGGTCGGGGCCTGACCTTAATGGGAAATATGCTTCACCCACCTCTGGGGAAAAAAAAAAATCAAAATGCTTATTTAGTCACCCATCTTTATGCAGCCAAGATAGAAAATTTCAGTTCATGTGTATCTATAAACCAGTTCCCCAATAAATAAAGTAAACCCATTCTGAGTCAACCCTAAATGTTGACTCAAATCACTTAACCCAAGAGTGAGTTTGTTTTCGGGCTATTTCATCCTTTCTTTTAGAGTCTTTTTATTTTTTTTAATTTAGGTCAATTCTAGAAAAAAAAAGAGACCAAAACAAATAAGTCCAAGTTTTCATTTTGCTGCAGCCTCTCCAAAATCAAAAGTCCATAAAAACTCATAATTAAGTTTTCTGCATTTCCATATTTCTTCGCCAACCTTTTTTTGACTTACGTGACTTGCCAAATTAAAACTTTACCTCCTCCCCTGCTTAGAAATATATTGTTTATTTACTTGGGGAAAAAATGTTACCCAACTCTGACTCTTAAAGGCTCTACCTAAAGCCTGCTTGCTTTATAATTGTCTCAACCTACTCCATAATATATGTTTGCTCTAAGAATAATGTCTAGCTGGGCACTGAATCTGCAGCTAGCCTGTGTGGTAAATTACACTCTAATTGTCGCTACATTTTTCAGCTTCATCAGGATTAGCTCACGGGCGGTATATAGATCATCTTGATGGAAAGTATAAATTTAGTGTTCAGCTTCATGGGCCTCAATTCCAGCCTATAAAGAAAAGCCATTGTTTCCATAGGTAACAGAAACCAACTGATTACATAAACTCTTTGAATGCTGTTCCACCTGCTTTGTGTTGTCACTTGGGAGGTAAGCGGAGGCTGCCCCTTTTTTAATGGGCTGAATTCACCAGTGGAACAAACCACTTGTCTTATGGAAGTCATCATCAGAGCCCAGTTCATCATATGTTCTCAAAAGAAATGTATGGGCATACAATTCATCGTGTAAATCAAGCAGAGAAAACGTGTTGCGTACAACAGGTTATTTTTCCCTTGTGCAACATTTGCAGCCATCAAAAGTGTGCTTCGCAAAAAACAATCTGGGCAGATCTTATTTTCTAATCTCTTAATAACATAGCTGTTCATGGTCTGTGCATTTACGTAAGCCTGTTTGTCTCAGTATCTCCAGGAAATAAACTCTGGGAAAGGCTCTGTGATACTCAAAACAAGGTGCCTGTTACCACAGTGAGGGGAAAAGGAATTAATTTCAGCCTCTATAGTGAGCTGCCATGTTGTCTTCAAAAATTATGCATGCCCCTCCAAGCGCTAAAAGTGCCGCCATCCTCTAAAGAGCACTTCCTGTTCTGTCTACGTACTCAGCCTGCAACCAGCCTGAAATCCAGGTAAAAAGACCTTATCTTTCATAAACACACATAGACTCTGTAGTCAATAAGAAATGATTCATGCTAAATGCTTGTCTTTCAATGTCCTATTGGAATACCACGAAGGGCAGGCTGCTGGAATTGTGAGAGATCTATAAAGCAGAAAATGGGTGGAAATAGCTTTCCTCTTCAAACTTTTAATACAAATCTGGCCTTATTTCCTTGCCTGCTTTAGAATTTAAAAGGCTGCTTTGGTGGCAAATCATGGATTTGCCTAAATTCCGTATTTACTACATACCAGTCCTAGTGAAGTCCATGAGGATGTTCCTATTGACTTAAACAGAATCAGGATTGGCCTTATATAAAGCCCATTCAAACAGAAGATTAAGCATCCACCGAATTCCATCACTGAGCCTTATATCAGGCACACAGTCAGCATTTTCCACAACAAAACATGACCTGTACCCTTCCTGAGACTGTTCTTTGAATAATTTTCCTATAACAAAGATAATACTCAAACGCCTCCTGCCTCCCCCTTCACAAGTCTGTATGGAGCCAGGGGGTGGAAGGCCTAGATGAGTAGCCAGGCTGAGGTCCCAGGTTCAAGGCCACAGTCTAACAGCTTGGTACACTCCTGAAACAACTGAATGTTTTTGAACAACAGAGTCCCTTGTATCTGCCCTTAAAACATTTGCAGATTGGCCACATGTAGCAAAGCCCTTCACTGTGGAGCTAGCTCTCTGTCAGTCCATGTTGTTATGAACTGCAAAGCGGTGGTTGTGACGGGAAAGTTTTAAGTTCTTTGTATTTAAGTAGTCATTGCCAAAGTAATGGCCTTTCAGGTACCCAGAAAAGCAGTCTTCAGGCTCTGAAGATCATTTGTAATGGTAGCCCATTAGGGAAGATGAGAATGTCCTCAGGCCACCTCTTCCTCCTTAGTCACCTCTGCACTGAGCTCTACTCTAGCAACCAGGGGCTGCACCTTCAGTGAGCTATTTATTTGGCAAATGTTTTCAACCATGCTCTGAATTAATTGTTTGCAGGTAATAGTGCTCATTCATATCTACTTTAAAGTGCATTCTTGCAGTTTTTCAGACTATAGAGCAGCTGGAGTTTTGCACATTATTCAATCACAGGAATATTTTGCTCCTGCCTTTAGGTTTTTAAAAATTATTTCCTTTCAAGAAGATAGAGTGTGCACTGAGCTAGGCACCTCAAATGAATCGGAATCATTTGTACAACTAGACAGCACCAGGACAATTTTGTACTTTCTTCTCATTTTAAATATTCACAAAGTGAGTATGCTGTCTACTTTTGCTTCTTCAGTCTGCTTCTTTAAATGTCATGACAAGGGGTGAGGACCTCTTGTTCTAGCTGACACTGGAAACAGAAAGAAAAGAGGACAATTTCTGTTTCACGTGTCTATGTTACTGCCCAACAAATTATTCCCTTTCATTCATTTCAAAGAGGCAGCAAAAGAACAAATACAATTTTTGTTTGGAAGAATACAGAGGAATTAGCTAGATCATGGGGGGAATGGGGTTATGTCAATACAAAATCAAGGTGAAATCAAAGGCAAAACCTTATAAATACACAATCCCGAGCTAAGTTTTTGCTGCCATCAACTTGTGCTATTGTGTCAGTAAAAAGCAACTGCATTATATAGCTTGCTTGCTCTCCATTCCAGTGCCCAGATTAGGTATAACTTTTAAATATAGGTATAGCAGTGTGGGTGTTGCTAGGGAAAACAGGCTTGTCCAGGCACTATACAACCCATCCACACTCTGAGACTATCAATGTAAAATAGAGCCCTGGCTCAAATGCTTTACTGGGTCTGGATGCTAGTCACCATATTAGTTAGTACATGTATGTGTGACAGGCCCCTGCCCTACTTACCTTGGCACTGCAGCCCAGATGGCCAGGCTGCAACCAGCACAGCTGGTGCACTGCGGCCCAAGGATCCATCTCTGATTGGTGCAGAGCCTGCAAAAAAGTAGTACAGAGGCTGGAAGATGGGCGGGAAGTGTGCAGACACTGGAGCTGTAACAGGACATGCTCCCCACTCGCAGAAGCACCCTGCTGCCACCTCTGCTGGCCAGGGAGCCAGGAAAAGCTACCCAGGCCTGCTGTAGCCCAGCAGGAGCCAGACCTAAAGGATGCCCACGCCCCAGCCAGAAGGCTGCCTGGACAAAGCTTAGTGCAGTCCCGGTAGCTCATCTGGGACCGGTCCCACTTGTGGTGACCAGGCAATACGGCCCAGAACTGCAGGGCCAACCAGCCTGTGAAATCACAAAGCCTGGAATGATAAAGATTAGTTGAGGATGCCGATATAATAATCTAAACTTAGCTCACTAAAATGACTACAAGAAAAGAAAGCAGAGGGTGGGGGGGTAAGCAAACCTCAGTATCTTCTTGGGGAAGACACTCAGCTCCAGCTTTCTACAAGCAGAGCTGGGTGAAATCTGTTCTACATAAAATATAGCTGGCAAAATAATTGTTGCCAGCGAGATGCAAAATTGTTCCCTTCGGTTCTTCGGTTCATTTTCCAAATTTTCAAGATTTACAGGTGGAAATTCAAGACCACTTGTATGCAGACTCAGTAAAGCAAGCCCATAGCATACAAGAAGAAAAAAACAAATTAAACTGGAGAAGCTGGAGTCATTATCTGGACAAAGAAGGCAGAATCTCTCTCAAAGGACTGTGGGGAGGGATTTAGAATATTATTTGTGCTACTCTCAGCGCAAATATTGCTGAACATTATGATGCCTCTGAAGAAGCTGGGGAGCAGCTTAGAAAAGAAAAGATGGACAATGACTATAGCCCTCAACTGACTTAATTGGGCTGCTGGACAATAGCTAAGAATGACCAAGAATGTAAACAGGGATTGTCTTGTCCCTACAAACAAATCCTATAGTGTCTACAGACCAAGTGCAGTTAGACATGCAATTTCTCAATACCATGCACATTCAAAATTGTAACAGTAAAAACAGGAGTATTTGGGTCTATTTGAGAGGTGACAGATGAGACCAAGTATTACCAGCTATATTTGAACATTGGAGTCAGTCTTTTGGCCATGAAAATGTGCATGCTTTCTACATACATGACTCCATGATGGATGCTAATCTCCACTGGGAGTACACAACAAGAAAGCCCAAGGGGCTTTCACTGGCAGCGACTGAAGACAACAAAACGAAACCTGCTTGCTTTCAATTGTACAGTCTTTGGGAACATCAAGCAACTGAATGAAAAAAATCTTTGTGATGATAGCACACCCTCTATGTTGGCGTTTTAATAACACTCGCCAAGGGAAAGGTGTTCTAGGGGTGAGTAAATGTTATCTTGAGGTCAGAGCAAGGAGCAGTTAAGAACATGAATCAGGCAAGCTTATAATGGGAAAAGATTCTGATTGCACCAGCAACCCTAGAATATGCCAGAAAATAATGAAAAGATTATATATCATTTAACAACAATCTCTCTCAGTATCAATGATTTGTTGACTGAAAATATCAGTAAGTTTCTAAAAATAAATTAGACAGGTCAAAACAGGAGCTGGTTTGATGTTACAAATGGAAATGGGATGATTATGTATCAAAAATTGACATGTTTGCATGGTTTATATAAACTGTGAATTGCAGATTTTTTCCCCCAATTATCCATGTATATTCTATAATAGAAAAATAAGCAAGGTTATAAGAGATCGGGTCATGGTGGCCAATACAGAGCAAATTACATAGCCAGAACTTGAGTCATAACCAAAATACTTAGGCAGCACCTGGTCCATTGACCTCAGGGACAGGATTTTTCCCAGGAGACCACAGTTTCAGGTTTGGGCTAATGAAGTTTGTGCTCTATTGATAGCTTGAAAGGGAGCCAATGAGCCATCCATTTTCATCTTAGACTTGCCTGCTTAGAGTTTAGACATTATATTGACAGCCATGTATATTTAGGTTATGAACATGGAACAGATATAGCCAGTTTTAGGTATAATTAACATTTCATTTCCTTTCCAACTTTCCCCCATACTATGCTAAGGGAACAATCCAGAGAACACCACGGCGCATTTCAGTGTTATTAAAGGACAAACCGTTAGCAGTTGGAAATGAGATTTCTTGCATAGTACTGACTTATAGTATTAATATCAGGTACAGTACCTGGAGCTTTAGAAATGATTGGATTTCATCGCCTTTTACAGCTAGTTTCAGTTAATTATTCTTATAGATTAAAAGTTTCCATTTACAAACTTTTCTCTTAGCAGAGGGGCTTGGGAGTATAGTAGTTGCAGAAACTAGAGTGAGCTTATACCTGGCTTTAGGTCAGATGCATAACAGCCTTCTTTCACTTTTGTTGCCGGCTCCTTCTGCATCTTGCCATACACAAACAACAGACACAATTCATAACCGTAGCCCTTGAGATCTGATTAGAGCTGGGGGTAAGGGGAGTTCCCATCCTCATGGCAATGGAAACAAGATCTTTAAGATATTTCATGAAATCTTGAGATTGGTCAGTGTTCCCTGTTGAATCTATTCCACTTGGCATTAAAATATTCATGGGCCCAAAGATGAAGAAAGATCAACTTTATAGTCCAGACACTGGAGATCCCGTATTATGGAACAGTCGATTATAGTCTACATGTCATCCAGGAAGTAGATGACCCAGTTTCCAGTCACTGCATTTCTCACATGCCCACTGGGTGCCCTAACCCATCCCCATTAGGTGCCCTTGGATCTATTGGTCTGTCTCTGGTTTTGACTAGACATTCTGGGTCTGAAAACCCTCCTGTGATGGTGTGGACCAGCTATCCCCTAGTGAGGAAAGAATTAAAGAGCTGCTGGACTCAGTTGGCCCCATCCCAGTATGCTTGCAGCCAATGCCAGGCCTCCAGGAGGGGTACAGCAAGGGAAGTCAGGCTCAGAGAAGAGAGGACTATCAGTGCTGACTGAGCCGGGCTCCTGGTCAGATGTTTTTTGAGGAAAAAGCCACGTGAATCCCCTGGTCAGTGCAAGTGCCTGGGTAGATTATAGCACGGGGACCGGAGAGCTATCCTGGTGCCCCTTACACTTCCTGATAAACATGTTGCTCAAACCACTGTGTTTCCATGCAAAGTTGAGGGTGGTTGGAGTGATACAGAGGTGTCACACTGAAAAATCCCCAGCTAGTTTCTGTCTTATGCTCTGGCATTTGTTCCTGACAGCACAGCTTGAACCACTAGATACTTCGTGTGGTACAGGGGTGAGAAAAGACGGGATTCTCCTGTCCAGGGACTGTGCTATTGGTACGTTGTCTCGTGCGCACCTGGTTTCTCCTGAAGCCATTAGATGGTCTGCTAAGATTCCCTGCACTTCCCTCTCCCGCACACATTTCATCTGCAATCACAATGAAGGACGGCCAGGAAGCCTTCCTGCAATACAATAATTCCCAGGATTTCTCTTTAGGCTTCTCTACACATTGCCACTGATGCAGATGGAACTGATGTTGTGGTTGCAGACGGTAGATGAGAGGTAGGAGGGATATGATTTTTTGCTATGGCGTTCATTGGAAGCAGGTGAACATCCCAGGCACAAATGTAAATTGTGGCAGTTTAAGCATAAAAAGCTATTGAGCAGAGCTGGGAGCAGGTTATAGAGATCAATTTACATTACTATTTTGCATTGAATTTAATTCTCAACAAAGGTGCTCACAGTACAATCAGCACAAAACCATAGGGAATCACAGCAGAGCCTTGGGAGAATGTCACAATAACCAGGAATAGTCATTATGCAAAACCAGAAAACAAACCCAGAAAAACCAACAAACAAAACTCAATGTTTTATTCATGCTCAACTAAGATCTCCTGAAAGCCACTGACTAACATGGTCTTTTACCCACATGGAAAATAAATCTTTATGATACATGAGAATATTTTCTGAAGAAAGAGGAAGCATTAGCAGAAAATTTAAATTACAAAAAAAGTCATAAAATCCTTTCACTTCGAAAAATATTTTTTTAAATCCAATCCTTCCAATCATGCTGGTATTTTATTCTTTGGATGATGTTTTAGCTGATGAGCTAAAACATCCATAGTTGTTTCAGCCCTGCTGGGCAATGTCTGCCAATAATAAATGCTTTTTAAAAGGTTGTTTCAAAATCTCTAAGAACTAGCTGTTTTAATTATACTGTTTGCTGATCATTTTCTCTTTTTCATACATTCATTACATCAATTAAGCATTACATCAGTTATGAGCGAATACTCTGGCCTGGGATTCCTAACAGAGAGTACAATATAAGAAATTTGATTCCTGAAAGTCAAAGTTATATCATAGTTACTATGCCTTATTTTAAATTGAAAACTAATTCTGTGAGATTCTAATAGCAAGGGCTTTGATTTTTACTCTGACATATCTGAGAGGATGCTACTCCTGTAAAAAAAACAGTTGTTAGGGTCATGCCTTACATACCAAATGCCTGCATGGCTGTATCAACAATTACTTGTATGATGATTACTTTGTGGAGTGGGCGGGGGGGATGTCTGACCTATCCACCTTAAAGTGAAAGGAAAAATTCTAATTATTTCAATGACAGCATTATAATTTTTATCACAGAATCATAGAAAATTAGGTTTGGAAGGGACCTCAGGAGGTCATCTCATCCAACCCCTGCTCAAAGCAGGACCGTCCCCAACTACATCATTCCAGCCAAGGCTTTGTCAAGCCAGGCCTTAAACACCACCAGGGATGGCGATTCCACCACCTTTCTAGGTAACTTGTTCCAGTGCTTCATCACCCTCCTAGTGAGCACTTTTTTCCTAATATCCAACTTAAACCTCCCTTGCTGCAGCTGGAGCCCATTGCTCCTTGTTCTGTCATCTGCCCCCACTGAGAACAGTCCAGCTCCAGCCTCTTTGCAACCTCCCTCCAGGTGGTCAAGACTGCTATCAAATCTCACCTGAAATCTCCAATTCCCTTAGCCCCTCCTTATAAGTTTCGTGCCCCAGGCCCTGAACCATTTTCTTTGCCCTCCACCGGACTTTCTCCATCCTGTCCACATCTTTTCTATAGGTGGGGGGGGGGGCTCAAAACTGAACACAGTACTCCAAATGTGGCCTCGCCAGTGCTGAACAGAGTAGAATACTTACTTCCCTTGATCTGCGGGCAACGCTCCTACTAACGCAGCCCAGGATGCCGTTAACCCTCTTGGCAACAAGGGCACGCTGGTGGCTCATACTCAGCTTATTGTCCACTATAACTCCCAGGTCCTTTTCTGAAGAGCTGCTGCTTAGCCAGTCAGTCCCCAGTGTGTACCATGGGATTATTCTGTCCTAAGTGCTGGACTTTGTACTTGTTGAACCTCATAAGATTTCTTTTGGCCCAATCCTCCAATTTGTCTAGATCACTCTGAATCCTAATCCTATCCTCCAGTGTATCTACTATGCCCCCCAGCTTGATGTCACCCACAAACTTGCTGAGGGTGCAACCCATCCCATCTTCCAGATCATCAGTGGAGATATTGAACAGAACTACCCCCCAGACCAAAGCCTGGAGCACTCCAGGGCTGCCAGCTAGACGTTGAGCCGTTGATTACTACCCACTGAGCCTGACAATCCAGTCAGTTTTCTACTTACCTTACAGTCCACTCATCCAACCCACACTTCCTCAGCCTGCTTGCAAAAATGCTTTGGGAGATGGTATCAAACACCTTGCTAAAGTCAAGGTATAGTATGTTCACTGCTTTCCCCACATCCATAGAATGATTTATCTCATCATAGTAGGCAATCAGGTTGATCAGGCATGACTTGAATCCATGCTGACTGTTCCTGATCACCTTTTTCTCCTCCAAGTGCTTAGAAATGGATTATTTGAAGACTTGCTCCATGGATTTTTCCAGGGCCTGAGGTGAGCCTGACTAGTCTGTAGTTCCAAGAATCCCCTTTTTTTCTTTCTGAAAGATGGGCATATTATTTGGGACCTTCCCTGGTCACCAGGAGTTTTCAAAATAATGTCCAGTGGCTCTGCAATCACATCAGCAAACTCCCTCAGCACCCTCCAATGCATTGTATCTGGCCCCATGGACTTGTACATGTCCAGCTTTTCTAAATATTCCCTAACCAGTTCTTTCACCACTGAGGGCTGTTCACCTCCTCCCCAACTGTGCGGCCCAGTGCAGTAGTCTGGGACTCAACTTGCCTGTGAAGACTGAGATAAAGAAGGCAATGACATCTTTTCCTTATCATCTGTCACTAAGGTGCCTCCCCCATTCAGTAAGGGACCCACACTTTCCCTGACCTTCTTGCTGTTGCTAGCACATTTGTAGAAACCCTTCTTGTTACCCTTCATGTCCCTTGCTAGCTGCAACTCCAGTTGCTCTTTGGTCTTCCTGACTTCATCCCTGCATGCCTGAGCAATATTTTTATACTCCTCCCAAGTTGTTTGTCCAAGTTTCCACTTCTTGTAAGACTCCTTTTTGTGTATAATCTCACCGAAGAGTTCTCTGCTAAGCCAAGCTGGCCGCTTGCCACATTTGCTATTCTTCCTGCATGTCGGGATGGCTTGTTCCTGTGCCCTCTGTAAAGTTGCTTTAAAATACAACCAGCTCTCCTGGACTGCTTTTCCCACCACACTAGCCTCCCAGGGGATCTTGCCCATCAGTTCCCTAAAGGAGTCTAAGTCTGCTTTTCTGAAATCCAGGGTCCATACTCTGCTGCTCTCCTTTCTTCCTTTTGTCAGGACCCTGAACTCAATCATCTCATGGTCACTGCTGGCCAGTTTGCCATCTACTACTATGTTCCCCACCAAGTCTTCCCTGTTTGTGATCAGAAGATCAAGAAGAGCACCATACCTAGTCTCTGTAACACTTGCACCAGGAACTTGTCTCCAATGCTCTCCAAAAACTTCCTGGATTGCCTGTGCACTGCTGTATTGCCCTCTCAGCAATGCCAGGGTGAATGAAGTCCTCCATGAGAACCAGGGCTTGTGATCTGGAAACTTCCACTACTTGTCTGAAGAAAGTCTCATCTACCTCATCCTCCTGCTCAAGTGGTCTATAGCACACACCCAGCACAACATCGCCCTTGTTGCTCTCCTCTCTAACCTTAGCCCAGAAACTTTCAACAGGCCTGTCTCCAATTTCATACTGGAGCTTTGAGCAATTATACAGCTCTTTTACATACAGCACAACTCCTCCTCCTCTTCTCCCCTGCCTGTCCTTCCTGAAGTTTGTACCCATCCATGACTTCTCCAGTCATATGAGCTCCCACCAAGTCTCTGTTTTTTAAATCACATCATAGTTCCTTGACTGTGCAAGGATTTCCAATTCTTCCTGCTTGTTTCCCATGCTTCATGCAGTCATGTACAGATACCTGAGGTGACTAGCTAACTGTCCTACTTTCTCAGGAAGAATAAGGCCTCCCCTGTTGCCCCTTCCCGCTTCTGCTTCCTCCAGGTCCCAAGGTCCTTCCTCCAGGTCGTCTCTTCTGCAGACTAAATAAGTCCAGTTGCCTCAGCCTCTGCTCATAAGTCATGTGCCCCAGCATCAATCATCATATAGACAGCAAGTCATGGCATAACTTTATTGAGCCTATGAACTATGAATATACTATCTAATAAAAATCACATATATGCAACTTGTCTGCTTCTGCAGTCCAATAAAAGCAAATGAAGTAGTCTCAGACTCGATGGCATTCTTCTAAGCCTGTTTCATATGAGGGAGATAATGATAACATCTAAAGCTATAAAAATGAATCCAACTAAATATAAACTCAGCTCACATTGTTGACAACAAACATCAAAATGGAACTGAACTCTCTGAAAGTAATTGAGAAGCAGTAAACTTTGCTTCATTCCTCTCACACTTAAGAGCTTTAATTTTCTTCTTTAGTTCTCATGAGTCTTAAAGAATAATACATAATAATCTAAGCCAGTGGCCACTCCAAAGAAAAGGGGAAAATCTCCCATAATGGGAAAAGCTTTCAACATTGACAAATCTGTCAGAACCACACAATGGTGGATGTTCAAATCAAGCTCTTTCTTTGGGCTGAGCTGTCCAATGAGTCAAATGATTAATGTAGGAGCTTGCAATACAGCATAAGTGAGGGCTGTCTCCTATTCCAGAGGAAATGGCATACAAAAAACTATGTCTAAAGACACAGAAAGTCAGGCCCAAAACAAGGAAGTGGCAGAATGGTTTGCTCCTCATGCATTTCCATACTATTGCCTGGTATCACATAATCTGTGGAAGAAACCAGTTGTCTTCAGAGTCCAAGGCTGGAGATCCTAGCTTTGAAAAGAAGAGCATCTTAGTCCATGCAGCATGCTCTAGTTTAGGAGCTAGCATGACATGTCTGAGCTTGCCACTACATTGGGTTGTAGAACCATACCCACAATCCTGATGCACTGAGCTTGGGAGCAGCTACTACCTCCACTGTAGAGGTAGGAAAAGGATGGTCTTATCTGGGCTTGCATGGTATTTGGACATTTAACTTATATTGTAAAGATATCTAACTTTCAACTGACATCAACAGTTAGGTGCCTAAATACTTCCCATAGATCCCATAGATCCGCTCTAAAGTGCCTTAGCAAAGTTACAGAGGTTACAGTGGAAGTCTCCTGCCAAACTGTCCTTTGCAACTGCCTTAATTATGGGACCATTCTCCCTCTACTTGTCAGCTTTTCTAAAGCTGTATACACTGTGAGGTGGAGAGAATTAATACTAGTCAGTGCAAAAGCTGCTACTAGAATTGATGGCCCTCTCTGGGATGCAAACCCAGCGCCGATGGTGGAAGGTGGCAGCTATTGCTACTACTACTCTATTGAGCTTACTTTATTTTGGGGGCCTCTAGGTCTGAGCCTCAATGCAAAATATCCAAAGATTTCAAATTATTCACTTGGGTTATATTACAAAAAAAGGGTGATAATTCACTTACCTTACAAGACTCCTAATAGAAACAAATAAGAAGTATTCTAACTACTGTTAAAATGAATGACACCTTATCTGCCCTGCCTTCTGCCTGACTTCAGACTACCTTGGCTAACTACCTCTCTCCACTGTTAAAATGTTAAGTAATCATTCAAAACCAACAAGGAAGCACAAAGCTGAAATTAGAAACCAAAAGCAAGTCGCTGGAACTCCTGCGACACCCAGTAAGACTTCTCCATGTCTTTCCCTCAATGAAATAGTCTTCTGTGCATTAATTTTGCTTTAGAGTTAATTTCCTCCCTTTCAAACCTAATACTAACTCTGGAGCTAATAAAGCAAGACATCACATGGCATATTAATTGCAAGAGGAAAAAAAATCTGAAAGAAATTGAAACCCGTTTTTTCCCCCCAAATCAAAGTTAACAAGTGAAACAGCTACACAGACTATTAAAGGGGAAATATTTCTATGTAATTTATACAATGTCACAAAAGCTATACACATCACCGTTCACTTGGGAAACAGATTGCATTAATAGATTTCCTTTAAATATAGCCAAGAAGGAAATTAAAACTGTCTTAAAATAGAAATTGAAAACCTTACTAGAAGGATGAAAAATAGACTGAGATCCGTTAGAGAACTGAAATCCCCAGAAGCCAAGTCCTTATGAGCTTACTGCCAGTCTGTTAACATCAGTGACAGAGCTACAGATTTATCCAACAAATATGAGAATTCCAGAAGATGCTAAAACGTATTAGGCTATTGGAGAGGTCACACAAATATCTTGGTTTCCTGTAGGGAACAATAACTCTAATATTGCCTTTCATTTGACATACATTGAAAGAAATGTTTAGTTAGTTGGTGTAAAGAAAGCAATCCTATAGGTCATGCTGCAGGAAGAGGCAACATTGACTGACAAACTAGGGAGCTAGTTGTACCTTGTGCATGCAGCAAATAGCAATAGCCCTTCTGCAGTGGAAGAAAGTGCTTCCAGCTACACCGAGTGGGAGGACCTTGGTGATTTGGTTGTTTTCTACATTTTGTTTAAGTCGTTTCCCAGTTGCCTCTCCAAATATCACAGCAAGTTTTCTTGCTCATTTTATTGCATACTATTTATTCCTAACATAAAACAATGTCTCACTGAGTTACAGATTGTTACTGGTGCTCCCATTGACTTCCTCCGGGGAAATGGCTGAAAGTACTGGGAAGAACTCCACCCCCCGACCAGCCCTGGGACACCCGTATGTAGAGGTGAAATCTGGATCCAGTGTTCATGGGGGGAGATCAATACTGTGCCAACTTAATCTACTAAAAGCAAAACAGCACAAGAATAACTGCAAGGTGTCAGCAGGCATGCTTATCTATGACAGCTACTCAAAGTAGCCGGTGATACAGCTAGTTTGAGTATCCATTCAGATCCATGCAATTCCTACAGAGGACATAAGATAAAATTAAAATGGCTTACCTCTGTTTCTTGCAGTTACAGTAACAGGTTGTATAACTTGACAAAAAAGAAAGAAATTAAAACTGACTTTCCCATTGCATTCATGAAACGCTAGATATATTTTCCAAGTCATCAAGCAGGGACCTAAAGAGAGGACAATTAAAAAAAAGAAATGGGATCACTTCACTGAGCACTGTTATTCTTCTGAAGAACATGGAGTCATACATCAGAGTCCTGTCAATAATCAATAATAGTCTGCAATCAATATCTGCCAGGTAAAACCTACCTAAACCTTTAACTGTAATCAGAGATGAAGCTTCTAATACTTGTACAATACTCATGAAAACTATTGCATCTGAAAAGGTCATGCTGACATTTCATATCATTGTGTTTGCAAAGTTAAATCAAAGTTAAAAACCACAATGCCTTAACTGCCGCTTCTCAGATCCTAAAATCACAGTGTGTAACCATAGTGTAAGGCAATAGGGCCATGTTTTCACAACTGTTGACAGCCATAAAATCAGATGGCTTACACAGTGGTACAGCAAATGAAAATAACAAATGCTCAGCTAAGAAGCCATGTCATACTAGCCTGATGCTTTAGTGCCAAGTAATTGTTCCTTCAGATCTTTTACAGGATCTTCCGCATCCCTCTCCAGATTTCTGCAGGGAGATCTCACAGGGCCCTCTTGGTCACCATCTCTTCTCCCTTTACACCTTACCCCTGAATAAGCCCATTCTCAAACACCAAACTAATTCTCCCCTCTCTGCAGATGACTCTTGTACCGCCCTCTTGTATCTCCTCTGTACTCCGTAGTCTTTTGTCCAGAATGAAATCTCAGCTTGCCTCTCGGACATTTTCTGTTGCCAAGCCATCCGCTGAAGCGCAACGTGGCTCAAACAGAGCTCTTAATAGTCCCCGCTAACCCTTCCCCTACATGCTTTGTCAGTCATTATGAATGTTACCAAAACCCTGCCTGTCGCTCAAGCCCATGACCTTGGCAGACTGTTTGACCTCATTCTAGGTCCTTATATGTCTAAAGCTATGTCCGTTGTACAGATTTTTTCTGAAAAAAAAAAATCACTAGACTTTCTGTATCCAGCTACACAGCTAAAACTCTCACTGAGGCTCTTGTACCTGAATTACTTGCAACACTCTTTTCTGCATTCTTAGTGCATACAATTTTCCCCTGGTCTTATCCATATAGCATGCTGCTGCAGATATTTTTCTTATTATACCTCCTTGACAATATCACCCCCTTCCTTTAATCCTTTCACTGGTGCCATCTTACTCTATTGAGCATAATCTGCTTTCTTCATGTTTGAAGCCCTTTCCAGCCCACTTTGTTCTCTCTTTATTGAGCATCTAGGCTAGGGACAGAAGCTATACATAAACCGGTATAAGTGATTGGAAACTGGTTCAAATCTGTAATACAACAGAAGTTCAGTGCACATAAACCACTTTCAAAATAGCCAAAACCAATTTAAGATAAACCTGGAGGGATGTAGTATCAGACTTTACTAATTTAGATTAAATCAGTTTAAAGGACTTCTGTCCCAGATCCCCTCCAGATTCAAGTTAATTCACAATTCTCCAGTCTCCCAGGATGTTTTGCACCTCCCCTGCAAGACTCATCCACTGGCAGATTGGGCCCAAGCTGCCTGTTCCAACCCAGCAGGGAGGTGTGCTCTAGCACCCCCCAGCATCTGGCCTGGGCCACTGCAGGCATGTGGCTGCACTTCTGGAATCAAAAGTGAATGTCTGTTCACTTGCTTATCGGTTCAGTCTACACAGTTTAGACTAACTTGTGAAGAATGAATCAATTCAGCCTTGGGCTTTTTGACTGTCTGTACTTAGCCCTAGAGGTCAATACCCAGCTCAGATCAGTCCATGACATCAGCTCTCATTAGCTACTTGTCAAATGTTTAAACATCTTTCAGGTTTCCTCTCGGGCTCCCCCTCACATCTGGGAAGAGATCATCTAGACATCTGCCTAGCTACCTTGTTGGTCTCCTTTAATTCCTTCTTTTGCTGTGATACCCACAAAATCCTGACAGCAGTTGAGTCACTGGTGTCCTGAGACTACCCGCTATCATCCTAACTAATATTTTTCATTATCTACTTGTACTCGCCATCTGTTGTTTCTTCTCTTATGCTCATACGGCCTTCTTATTTTAATTCTGTGGTACCTAGAATAATATCCTGATACTACTGTAAATATATAAATTAAATATCAATAATACATTACTGCACATAAACACTGTTCAGTGGTAGGCCAGGTAGGTAGGCCTTAGTTAGATATTACTAGATGTTCATTTTTTAGAGCACAACCTGTAGACAATCTAAAGTGAAAACACCCAGTGCCTTCAGTGGGAGAGCTGTGTGCTCAAGAACTATGCCCTTAGGAGTTCAACAAACAAGGGAAGTTGTAAAGCAGATTTTAAACAGTACAGCTAGAGATGTCATTAGACTAGATCTGGGCTATGGGGCTAGTAATACTATGGCTGAATTTAGACCTGTGTATCATTTTACACATACATGCACAAACCATTTCATTTGAATACCTAGTCAGATGCCATCAACAAAAGTTGTGTTATGCACATACAGACGTACTCTTGATTTTCAAAAGGGCAATTAACACTACCAGTTAGACAAAACATTACCATTTTGATAGGCAGACAAAAATGCATAAAATCTTCTTTTAATAATAAAGTTTGATTCCTGCATTTTTTATTCATGACTTATATTTTTTCTTTAATTGCCGCTGATTGCTCTACCAATAGAATGTCACACATTGGTCCACAGAGTTTACTAGTTGGGAATCATTTTTTTTTCCTTTCAAGATACCGGTGAGTAGGAACTTTAAAGAGTGGAAATCAAGATTAAGACTCATGTAAAGAAAAACACATGATGATTCTGTTAGGCTACAGGATGAGTAAAACTATATTTCACAAAGAGGAACAAAGTAGGTTCCTCATACAAGTGAGAAAAAGTTACATATAGAAAGGAATCAAATTCCTCTTGTATGCTCTGCTCTTCAAATTCATGGTCCCTGCAAACACTTCATAAATTTCATAGATTTCATAGATTTTTAGGGTTGGAATGGACCTCAGTAGATCATTGAGTCTGACCCCCTGCCATGGGCAGGAAAGAGCACTGGGGTCAGACAACCACAGCCAGGTGCTTGTCCAGTCTCCTCTTAAAGACCTCCAAGGTAGGGAAGAGCACCACAGCACTTGGAAGCCCATTCCAGATTCTGGTAACCTTTACTGTAAAGAAATTGTTCCTAATATCTAATCTAAATCTGCTGTCTGTCAGTGTGTGGCCATTGTGTCTAGTTACTCTCAGGCATAAACAGAGTATCACCTATTCCTTGCTTCTCCCCTCCTCGACAAATTTGTAGACAGCCACCAGATCACTTCTCATCCTTCTTCTGTAGAGGCTGAAGAGATCCAGGTCCTTTCTCATGAAAACATGAAATTTGGAGAAAAAAGTGGTGCTTCTTCAATAATCTTCCTCCCTTTGAAGCTACAGTATTTGCTTGAGAAGAGGAAGGTTTGGGTATGAGCTCCAAGACCAGCCGGGAGCAGGATTTGAACCTGGGTCTTCCAGGTCCCATCCCAGTGAGTGCTTTAATGGGGGTCAGAGTGGCCCTGGTCACTGTAATCTCTGGGATCCCTGTATAAATCACAATACTTGCTTGCAAGGTGAGTAAAAAAAATGAACTGATTCACACTTAATCATTTCCAAAGACTGCATCTGGGGTTGTGGTATCTAGGCCAAACAACTGGATTGTTCATTAAAATTGTCTGGTTGCAATACATTTATCTTTGTTCTCTCAACAAAAGAGCGAGAGAGAGGAGAGATGCTTCTTTCAATCCTTTGTCCTAGAAAATCTCTTTCTATTAGACTGTCTGTTGGGAAGAGATTCTGCAGTGATTAGGTTCTTTGGCGGGTATTTTTAATGCTTTTCATCTGAAGGAAAAGGTAGCTAACATTAAATGAATTGTTTATTGAACAGCCACCCTGCTTTGAGAGACGGTTACTTTTTTACTTGGATGCTTTAATAGTGTGTTAATGATTCCTTTCCTTACAAGCACTTTGTGCATAAAAGGCAAGCGATTTGAGAAATAGATTGGGAACATATAACTTTTTTCCTCTTACATAGAAGTAATTGAAAAGATCATTGTTTTGAAGAGAACGTTGATTTCTGATAACACACAGACCTACTTAGTATGGTAATCTGGCACTGTCAGAAAGAACATGATCGACATACCATGGGCCAGCAGCTGGAACAGTCTGGTTGGCTGATGAACAAGTGCAACGTTTAAATGACTGCACAACATTGGTCACAACTCAGTGAGATCAGCCTGCTGCATTATACCCTGCCTAAAACAGGAACAGAAACAATAATTCTCTTCTGCTTGCATTTCAATTTATTTTCGATTACTGATACAGAATCTATACAATGGTAGCTTCTCCCACTTGAGACCATGTCTTGAAAGAACTGCCGAGTTATACTTCTCATCATAGCCAGAACATCCATCTTTTGATGAATCAGCTTTCTCTCCATTTTTAACCTCATTTGGGTTAAATCCAATTCAGTTTACAGTTTGCTTGAAGAAGCAACTTAAGTCATAAAAATACAGGGGATGAAATAATAATTAAAAAAGATTCCTTTATCTTCCTTAATAAGGGAGTTCCTTTATTATTTGAATTGCTGTAGCTTGCCTACTGAAATGCCATGCCGTGATTTTCTCCAGTTTCCTAAGAGACTGAGAATTACTCCTAACTTCACAACAAACTATACTTATTCTAAGCCTCACCTCTCTTCTGAGAGCCAGCATAAAGTTTAGGACTTTGAGGCCTTCAATTGGAGGCCTTGATGAAAGGTCTAAGTCTTTCATGGGCCTTTTGCACAAGGACAAATTGCATCCTCAGTGACTTGCTGGCATTACTGTGGAGAGCAAAAGACCCTTATGGACAAATTCTGAAGTGTCAGCACCCAAGGGCATGGGCAGGCACTGTCTTTGCTTTAAAAGGGAAAGGAAAGCTGCTGCTAGGGAGTGTGCATCAGCTGTAATGCTGTAATTGTTACATGTGAGAGGTCACTGTTGTGACATTAATTAGCCAAATCACTCTGATTTTGACCCTGGATGAAGCAGGGTTAAAGTTGTAACAGTTTTGCTACACTTGTGTCATTACAGAGTCATGAACCAGTTTATGTTGGTATCCTCCTTTGACAGAGCGACAAGTGTGGTGACCATCTGTACCGTAAGACATCCAAAATGGGCAGATGTTCATTCATCAGTGTGGTAGACTGAACAAAAGCACCTGTGTTGAACAAACATCTCAACTATTAAAAAGTCTGTAGGAGTTATTTCCCTGGACAGAAGGATCACGTGTAACCATCATTGGGGTTTTTGTAGCATTAATCTTGGAGGTACCTATCCAAGGAAAAGTTACTAAGTGGTCAAAATTGACACCTCTCAACACATTGAAAAACTTATCTTGAGCAGTACTTTATCCTCTCACAAATTACTTTTGCAGCATATAGTGTTCAATTCAGTTAGATCTATATTGCAAGCCTTTAACAATTTGTCCAGGACAGTTTTAAAAAGGGTTTCTAAACGGGATTAGACCTTGATCCTTAAATCCTTACTCATATCAGTAGTTCTATCCACCTCGCTAGGATTACAGATAGGAGAAAGGGCGTTAAGACTTAGCTCTTAATTATTGTATAGATATGAAGGCTTACAGTGTATTATCCTTTCAAAAGAAGTATTGAAGAACCCCATATATTAGGGCTCTGGTTCTGCTGTTAAGTTATAAAAAAAAAAAAGTGCCTGGTTCAAAAGGAATTTGTAGAGCTCAGTGAACAGATAAGGAGATATGAAATAATATAGGAAAAGGTTTCTGTGTATATAAAAAAAAAATCCTTATTTTTATATATTTATTTATTTTTAATGAGAGGCAAGGGGTATTTGTGGTATCTTTTATTGGACAAACTGTATAGTTGGGTGAGATTGTGGACAAGCTTTCAACTATAAAGTATCTTTCTTAAAAATATTAACTCTTGGTCAGCTGCCATTTGACTTCAAGATATTTTTGTCTTACAAGTGTGGAGGATGCTAACAAATATAACTTCCATAAGCCAACACCAGACATAAAAATCCCATCACCTGGCTAAAAAGATAACTATTTTATAAATACAGTACTTATACCAACTACCCACCCCTTGGAAGACTGAGTCAGTGAGAGTATGGGTATTTTTAGCTAACTCCAAGCTTAGAAAGAGCAGCAGTAGCACTAGTCACATTGTCCTATGCAGCGGTCGGCTGGGGAGGAAGTATGGCAAAAGAAAGGTAACAATAGCAGACTAATGAACAAAAGCTGAAGTTGCAGCTTATTACAAGATGAGAAAGCTTCAAAATTAAGCCATCTACTTTGCCTAAAAAGCAGAGCCTACCAGTTAGGGGAAGAAAAAAGGAGCATAGAAATCTCCTTTTGCTGAACCATACAGTCAAAACGCACCCTAATGGAAAAAAAGCTGAAGGATGCATGATGATGTGAAAAACAAAAAAGCAAACAAAAATGAGATTTGATCAGGAATTATAACTAATATGCTAGATATGGGAATCAGGAAGCGTTACTTAAGGAAAATATGTGTTTCTGGGTGTCATGAAGCTGCACATTCATTTACAATTACACGTAACATAAATGAAAAGCCTGCAATACACACCGACTGGCTTGCTGCTTAAGCAAATACCGGGCCTTTGCATTGCCTCTGTGTAGAAAGAGCAGCACTGCACCTGCTTTTTTATTACTAAAGACCTGGTGATTTTGGTTCACAACAGGATTTCAAAGCAGGGTCTGCATGGAGAGGTTTGTCGTATGAAAGAAACATTTGTGGTTAGATGAGTTCTTGAGAAAAATCCAAATTCTCTCCAGCTGTAAGAAGGCTTGGACCTGGCTGAATTAAATCTGGAGCTGCACCTTTTCTCGCTCAGTTACGGTTAAAATTTTAACTTTGCAAATCGAAGACTGCAAAAATATGGAGAGCATTCAGCAATGAATCTTGCCCTTTGTGGCTTTCTTCCAGCTCTTCATACCATATATCTTCTCCCCTAAATATTACATGAGCAGTTAGTGAAGAGAATTCCCACTGTAGTCTGCACAGACCAAATAACTTTTCTGTTTTATTACAGCCTTCCAGATATAGCAAAGAAATCACTAACCTTGAAAAAAGTATAAACACTTCTCTCCCCTTGAAGATCCCAAGCCTTTCTCATGCCTTCTATGAAGGTAATAAGAAGCGCTAGCCCAAGAGATCCTTTGATTGCTTCTGATAAACTTTCCTCTCCTTACTCAGTGTAAGGAGTGCCTTTCTGCTTTCTAGGCCTGTCCTCTCCACTAATGTGAAGCTGATTGTTATGTGCAAGTAAAAAACCTCAGGCCCTTTTACCTCCAAACAAAAATACAACACACCTCCCAAAACTCTGTCTCATAGCCCTATATAGTCTAGGATTGATATTTATAAATGCAACTATTTTCCAGCACATGAGAATATGTATTTGCGCGCACATGCTCATGGAGACCATGGGCAACTCTGTTTCCTCACTCTTTTTTTAATATTGACTGAAGGCATGAGTAATAAGAGTCAGGTACTGGTAACATAGGCATGTCTGACTTAATATGAATGAACTTTCACCATTTAGAGGGAGAGGAGAGCTTTTCAGCTACAGCAGAAGATGTAAATTTATTGTAACTAAAATTATTTGTTGGAATGTATTCATTCGAGTGAAATGATTGTCAAGAAAGGCTGTTAAGAACCAAGAGGGAATTTACGATCAAAACCAGGAAGAGGTAAAGCACCACCAAAATAGCCCGTACCTTGGTGCTCCGGGCATTTATATGAATTGCATGCCCCGTAAGAATCCTCACCTCCAAGTATTGGGTGCTCTGAGGGTCAGAGGTGATCATCTCTCTTTTTTTCTTTAAAAAAACCCAAAATTTCAGCAAATTTTGTCCTATAGTGGAATAACGTATTTTTTTTGACATTTCAAATTTTTCTGGGAATCCTTTCCCACTTGGCTTAAGTCAATGTATAACTAGAGTTACCTCCAAGGTACAGCAGATGCCCAATGATCAGACATGAATCATGGGCACCCAACACAAGCAGAATATACAAGAACAGTGTAACTAGATCTTCAAAAAAAAAGGGAGGCAGGAAAACATGTGACTGTGTCAGGATATCACGATAAAAGCCTTCTGCTGCCTAGAGCAAGGAGAGATGGAAACATGGAGGCTTTGGGCTCTACTCAGGTGATACTGGTGTGATTATCAGCTTTGATTATCCATTCTGACCTTATCAGCTTTGATTTTCCATACTTTACTATGCTTGACTGATAAAAGTTGTCCTGTGATGCTATGAATGTTTGCCAGGTTCCCAAAGGGGTCAAATTTCTGAAAGAAATTGAAGGTCTTTTGGGTTTCATTGGGTGCCAAGCTATAGTGCAGATGATGCCAGAACTCAGGCTCAGTCTGCTAGATCTGTGAATCTTTTTCTCGCTAAAAGTGGAGGCCAAGAGCCTAAGAACAAGGCAACCTCTAACCTTTATACAGATTCCCAGGGCATGGCTACACAACTTGTGGACAACTCCAGGGGCACCACAATGAAGCCCTGAACATTAAATCTCTAACTGGTGCCACGTTAAGGTGGGACTTTGAACCCAACCATGTATCAATGGGCACGCCTGAGGCACAAAGCATATTGGTGCTGCCTAGGGACTCTCTAAGGTAACTTTTAAGAGCTGAACTTATCTACAGGTTTAGCATGTGCCAAGCAGGCTTGAATACAACGTCCCATCACACACTACCCAGTGGTGATGTACGCATCCCCTAAGACCCTAAATGTTGGAAGGTTAATCCACACTGGGTGCATCTACACATGGTACTACATTGCCGTAGCAATGCACTATGACAATGTAGCTCATCGCTACAGTGACCTAGTGTCAGCAGGCACAAACCATGATGCCGGCGCTATGTCAGCATAGTGACAAACTACCTCACTAAGTGTGTTGCTACAATGACATAGCTGCTACAAATAACCATGTGCCACCGGGACGGTGCATCCTATCTCCCATGTTCTCCTTGGGCATGACCCTCTCCCCATCAGCAACATTTCTGAGTTAAACTTCAACCAGCTGCTTTTATCTATCAGTTCTTAGGTCCCCGGAGCACTGGGACAACTGGGTGATCACACAGACTAGGGCGGTATGGCTGGGTGTCTGCAGCACACCAGTAGCACTGGAAACCTGAGGGGTTTCTGTATTTGAAGAAGAGGGGAAAGGATTGAATCCTATGGGAATCTACATGTGAGGGTCATAGAGGATGGAGAACAACTGTCTATTATGCCTCTCTGGAAGCTCCCTGAAAAACAAAAGGCTTTTTTACACCAAAGGTTTTCTATTGAGATCAGCAGCAGAGTGTGATAAACCACATTGCTGATGCTGACAATCAGCATTGGCTGAAGTCCCTTCTCTATGACTGCAAGGTTGGTTGGACACCCCAATTTTTTAAACCGCAAGAATACTGGTAGTCTCAAGGATTCTTGATATCTGCCTGCCAGCACCTTCCAGGTGGTTTTGGTCCTGGAATGGATAGTTGGTTACAAGACTTTGGTGGTTCCTCTGACCGGCTGGTACCAAGTAATGGCTTCAAAAGAATAACCAGATTAATTCACCATATCTTCCTTAAACACGAACTGAGACAAAGACATTTAACAGGGGGCCAGATGCCCCGAGCGGGCTTTCACTATCCAAGCTAGGGCTAGGGGGTCAAATCTAATAGAGTTGAAAAGTTGTTGAAAAGCTAATGCATAACACTGAAGACAGTCCATAAAAACTAGTGCTTGATATCTTTCATTGAGGATGCCATTTTTCTACAGTGAAAGGAAGCTGTGTGAGCTAAAATGAAGAGGAGGGAAAAAATGGTGAAAATATCAAGAGGCAATGAAGTGGTAGTGGGGGGGGGGGACATAATAGCTTGTATAGCTTCTCCTGCACTCTTACAGCATAATTTTACTTTGAATGGCAAAGGGCCTGAACTTCTGAAATCCAATCATGATCTAAATGAACCTGAAGTGCACAGGATATTTTGTTCCTGTGGTTTGCTCCATTTTTTTTTCAGTTTTTCTTGGTTTAAAAATTACATTAAAACCTGTGAAAACAGCACAGAATCTTTTCAACCAGTTTTGTAGAGCTGACAACACTTTCCAGCACAGTTCATCCATTCTCACAAGCAGGGTTTGAAGTCAGAGATAACGTATAACACAGGATCTCACACAGAGGTACAATTCACAATTATATCAGCGGTGCACTACATGCAAAACCACCCTTATGGCCACCGATGCTCTCAGTCTCACTTAAGCTACCAGTTAAAGGGAAAAGATATATTGCTTGTAGGAGCACCCCAAAGAAACTAATTCAGAAACTCGGTGTGTTGGTGACAGAGCAAAAACATGCAAAGAAAAGACTCTGATAAAAGGCCAGATCCTGAAGCTCTTTGCTAGGCAAACTCCCATTAGGGGAATAGTTCTGCACTTTGGATTTAGTTACCTATTTTATAATTATATTCTCAGTAACCTTCCACAGGGTGAAGATGACCTAGAATGCCATGGAAAGATTGAACTGCTTGTCAGCGATAATTAGCGAGAATAAGAAAGATCTTCCTCAACTGACAAGCTGACATTAGGGGGTAGATGGAGGAGAGTGTGAAAATAATATATAAAAGGATTGTGTGGATGAGAACCGGTGCACTTTTTAAGGGTCCAGGAAGGAAGGCAAAACTCAGTGTCACCTGTTAATGCTACTTAAACCAGGAAAACCCAAAGCTTCCTCTGCGAGGGGATGGGAAGAGTTAGAGAGCTGTTTCGCTCCCTCTCTTGGTGAGTTCAGGATTTAAAAGTACAGTCCAAGCATTATTCTGGCTGGCACCCTGTGCAAGCTTCATTAATGTCAGTGCGGTACAAGCCCTGGAAGAACTCTATCCAAGGACTTGATTTACCAGTGAATCCAGAGCTGATGAAAGGCATCAGACTCTCTGCCCTGGAAGTGCATCCTTCCATGCGCTGAAAGACCAGGCAGTGACAATGACACCTGTCCCATGATCATTTCTATTGCAACCATTTCTATTGCAACAACAGCAACTTCTGCTGAACCTGCCAACAAGGAGGTAGCAATGATGTTAACACCAGGCCAGCGAGTCGTAGAAGATCACAGCTCATTTTTCATACATCACTGAAAAACCGTCAGTAAAACCCAGACTCCATAGTTTGCTCAAAAACTCAATATTACACTTGCCAAAGAGCTGCTGTATGGGTTGCATGCTTGGCTTTTACAGGGCTGGGCGTGTTGAATCACTAAAGAGCAAGTCTCCCATTCAGTGGAGCAATGCCACCGATGCAGTTGGCATGTGTGTTCATTCAGCACTCCTTTCTCAAAAGGATGATCATGTCACGTGAAAACGTAATGTGTAAAAGCAATACAAAGCTGGAGGAAGCACGAGGGCTTTAACTACCTCAACTGAAAGTTGAGTAGCTTTCTAGATGGACTAGCAGGTTCTTTCCACTCTACTTTTTTGGTTTCTACACTTGGCTGATGTTTTAAGCTTCACAGTGTCTATGTCCCGCTCTTTCTCTTTTCCTCTGCTCCGATTAAACCTCTTTAGAGAATACCCACATCTTTGCAGCCATGGAGCTCCTTCACTGAAGCGAGATATTTTGACAGGACTGATGGGTACTTTCAAAAATGTCCCCTCCGTACTTTGCAACCGTTTCCCTCAGTGCACAGAATGGCAACGTTAGCTGCAGATGTCACTGTACAGCTGCTCAAGCTATGAGATACGTAGGCAGAGGAACGTGTTGTGCTGCAGTTCTCAAACCAGGTTATTTATGCTGAGAGATCCTAGAAGCAGGCTTAATTATGAAGCGCCGCAGCCAACCGAGTGCATTTTTCTGCAATTATAATCAACTAAAAAGTAAGTTTCCTGTTTCTTAAAAAAATGCTGTCTTTATGCCATGTTATTCTAAGTGGCATGACTAGAAATAAGACTCACCTACAAAGTAGATATGAAATGGAGAAAGCCTAAAACATTTACACCTCAAAGACATAAGGACATAATACTTGCACCTAAAAAAGTCTTGAGATTTTTGGAAAACTGACTCCTGAGTCATTATTTATTGAGGAAATATTGGAACTTAGCAAAAACACCAGTTATTTTGTTGCAAACGTTAAAAAAAAGTGTATATGCTCAAATGTTTATTCCTTTTGATAAAATCGGAGTCCAGAACCTTTTCGTGTTCAAAAAAAATTTCAACCAAAAATGTTTCTCTTTGAAATCCAGGATCTGGACGTTTGTACCAACTGGTATTCTTAGGGCAGGCCTCAGCAGTAAGCCTACGGGCACCACTGAGAAAAACACCCTACCCCCACTTCAGTACATAGTAAATTAAGCAGTATAGTTAGGTAGTACACCCTCAGTGCACCACAAAAAATGTGCCAAAGACAGAGGACCTCAGAGCTGTTGTAGCCATGTACTACTCATGGTTGTGCTAAGACACTTTGGGTGCCTCTATATGTTCATTAATGCACCGTAGTTACGGCTCATTAAGTTTAGTACCTGTGTTAATGTGTCATAATTGACACGTCTGCTTATTAGTGCCAGCACATACTTTTTTGGTGCTGCGAATGTGCAGCAGACTAATTGTATTGCGCATTAGCATGAGTTTTGCCCACTGTGGTAATGCGCAGTAGAATTAGTCTGCTGCGTTCGAAGCATCTCATGTAGATGCGCCCTCTTACTGAGTAAGTTGATACAAGAGGGCATGGTAGGCTCTTGGTTCAGGATCCTATCCTAGCCTGTTCAGGTCTTGGTTTGCTTTTCTTTGCAAAACCTTTCAAATTAAAGCATTCACACTAGTTGAAAAGAGACTACAGTGTTGAAAAAAGTGCTCCAACAAAAAAACCTCCAAACCAAAACCATTTATTGCCTATGTTTGGGTAGTTTACAGTTGAACCTCCCCTCCAATGCAGGACTCCTATGCAGGGACATTTAAAATCAAGAATAATAGAGTAGCTCTCCACTTGAGATGAGAGAGATCGTCCTGTGCTGTTTGAAACCATCATTCAAAGGGGTAGTATAGATTCAACCAAGGAATGAAGTTATACCACTAATTAAAAAAAATAAATTACAGGTTCCTCGCAGGTTTTTTTCCCAGTAGGATGAGAATACACAGAGTGATTCTGATTTCACTGACGCTACACAGAACTCAGGCGTGGCCCCACCGAGTCAAAAGCATTTCAGCACTGATCAAAAATGGTTTTAGACAACAAATCAACTAATCAAACCCATCACTTTTTATGATTTCTACTAAACTACCTATCAGTGAATCCTATGGTCCTCTGGAGCCCAGAAGACTGGATTACCAAAGAAAAAAAGATGTCATCTCTGTGTGTTAAGTGTTAATGCAGATCTCTGGCCTAGTCAAGCTCTTTTGCTTCATCCTAATGTAAAAGCTTCTCAGCCTACTTTTTTTCATACAAGTAGGACCATGGGCTCATCAGTCCCCCAGATAATACAGGCTCATCAATCACCCAGAAATACCCCTTGTATCTGTGTGAGCTAGTCCTACAGCAAGTTACCTTTAAGCCAATTGCATTATTATTGCCTGAAGAGTAAATCACTTCCAGCTTTACCCTTATTCTATTTGTTCAGCATTCAGGGGATGAGTCTAACATACAGAAAGTTTAGAACAGAGAGAGAGGAGACGCTGTGTTGCCAACAGGGTAATTTATATCACAGAGATACCTTTGGAAGTACAAGAAGTCAGGCTATTGTCACTGCAACCCATCATTTCTTCACAGTATAATATGCAGCCCACTTTCAAAGGCAAGCCCTAAACTAAATAGGGCAAAACTACCAAAGAATCCTCCAATGGGAAAGCTGGACACTTCTCTTCCTTCCTTTATCCCCTTCACTTCTCTTCCTTCCTTCCTTCCTTCCCTCTCTTGCTCTGGAAATGGGACTGGGGTTAAAAGAGCAAGGAAGCAGGAAGGGAGAAAACATTGGTGCAATGGTCTAAGGCAGGGCTTGGCAAGCTCGGTGGAAGGCCAAAATGACCCAGCTCGTGTTGGCTCCAGGACACGGCCTCTGCTGCCATTTCTCCCTACCACCACTGCTCTCTGCCACCCAGCTGAACACTGCCAAAGCCCTAGCTCCGCAGGCTGGATCCAGTGGCTCTGTAAGCCAGATCCAGTTCACCAGCTGAAGGCTGCTAGCCCATGGTTTAAGGAGGGTCACATTTTTTTTAAATGATTCATATGAATGTGCCATTTCATTTGTCATTTAAACTCTCTTAAAGCGAGATGAATCTTGTCCCACATCTTGTCCCACATCCTCAGCTTGTTTAAACTTCCACTGTTTCACTCCAGAAAACAGAAAGACAGAAAAAACATTCCTCTTTCTATCACAATCTTTTTGTCACAGCAGTTGATTAATTTTGTGTCGTTGCTTGTTTTGTTATAAGATTAATTGCAAGAAGAGAGAAACTATCCCACGCTGGCAAGAAAAGACATCAAATTATTGTAACTCTCTAGCACCACAAAGGGACAATTGTAAATATAATGAAGTCTCAGACCAATAGTGAAGTTCAATTGGTTTCAGTCAGTTGTGGTACATGTTAAGCCAAATGAAAGGATACACTGACTTGGCAGTGCTCATTCCCCACACCTGGTACCCCTCATTGCTATTACAGCAAAGGTTTGAAGGGCTGCAACTTCTCTCTAACACTCGAAGCAAGCAAGATATTTTTTACGTGTCACATAGACCCATCAAAGACAAAGAGCTTTATAAAATAAGGTCAAACTCTAAAAAACAGTCAGTTGGAAGTAAGGAGCAGGCTTCTTTCCAGAGGTAAGGCTAATATGTAAAAGAACCCAAATCTAAACTATTCTTGGATAAGTATGTAACGAGACCAGAACTCATTTTCATATCAGCATTTGTAACTGTGAAGGCACCAAGTCTCTGCTGTGTCCTCAGCAGAAAACACAGATGTTTCTCTGATGTCTCAAGTTTTTGGCTTCCCTCCTCCTATGAAGTTCAGAGTTTGTTGTTCCTCATAAACATAAGCTTTCCATAATCACAGCACAAAGTCATCCTTGAGCCTCACTATATTTAAGGCTCTGCTGCCAAACCACCTCAATTTTTGGAGGCTAGTAACAGGGCAGCCAGAGAGACTTTTAGTGACTGTTGAACCAAAGCCACGTGCCAACGTTAACCAAGAAGAATTACCTTGGCTAGTCAAACCAAGGCTTTAGCATCTGAGCTTCATGAAGACTCAGCAAAACAGCTGACATTCTGGCCACCTTAACACATAGGAGATCGTGTTATGTTCCTCTTTGGTGAAGGACATAAGACTTCCAGGACCATTTTCCCCTCAATTGTATGTTGCCAAGTCTTGTTTTCAAGTGAGGCTTATACCTTGAATACAAAGCTGTAAACATCTGTCACGTGAGCAAAAGCAAGCAGTGGAGGACGACAGATAAGTTTTGTCATGATTTGTTCTTTCCCCAGGTAATCTAAGGAAAACATAAACCAAAAGCCCTAAAAGATGGCATCCACAGATGTTGTTCTTGTGATTAAATTTACCTTGCTAATATGAGTCATTAGAATAGGTAAATTAGTTATATCAAGCCCAGCCTCTGTCCTCAGTTCCCAGTTTAGCTGTTGAGGATAAGGAATAGGGTGAGAAGGCAGTCTGGAAGAGTAAGGAGGATCTTCTCCATCACAGGAGCTCTTTTGGCCACAACTTCAGTTCTCTTCTCATCCTTATAGCTTGGTGGAAGAACTGGACAAAGCCATGTGTCAATACCAACCAACAATAATTATCAGGCCTAGTGCAGATCTTCATCCTCCTCCGCTCCTTATTGCTCTGAGCTCCACATTGCCCAAAGATATCCCCTGGGAATCCCTCTCCAAATCCTCCCTTTTTAGTACTTTGGATTGGCCAGAGGATCCAACCTCAGAAATAGATTGCTTTCACTAGATGAACAACAGCAGGCCAATTCTGAAGAAATAACAGGTCCCTGCCATAGAAGGTGTATGAGTCAAGGCCCGAGTCCTTTGGCCCGAGCCAAAAAGAAGAGAAGTCAGTCAGCCACTAGTAGCAAGAGACATTTCACAGAATCAGCCCGTACAGGTACCAGTAGAAACCAAGCTAATAAAAGACAGGAGAGAATTTGCACATTGAGGACCAGGCTCTGCAGCTGCAATGTTTCCCAAAATGAGGTTCACTGGTTTGGGATTCAATAAGAAGACAGATAACTCACCAAGTCCTCTATTATTCGTCACCTTCAGAAGCCCAAGGGAAGAGCAGAACAAAATGGAAGACACCCTCTTCCAGTAGCAGCTCCACGGGTGGTTAATTACATGACTTGCCGTTTGATCTCAGCGGGGGTTCAGTGAGTTGGAAGGGACAGCTCCAACTTGTACAACGCATTAGCTGACTGTTTGTTGCAAACTGTCATTCAGCAAACTAACTTCTCTCTGAAATTCAAGAGTAAGCTCAATAGCTTATTGCTTATTCAAAGGATCTTTTATGTTTCAGATTCATAACATTTGGCTGACGTTCCACTTCAAGTCTTTCACGCTGCTGAGCCATCAGATGCGAAAGATCTGCCCTTTAAATAGGACCCACCTTCTCTTCCACATCTTTTCTGCTGAGCTTTAGATAATCCTCCATCCTTCTAGTTCATTTGTATTCTGTTGATGGCAGAGATTTTTTACTAGGTGTCAACTCAGCTCTAATACTGAAGGTGCATCAATAATTGAGGGTCAAATCCCATTGCTTGCAACAAAGCTCATGTATAAAAATATATTTTTTGCTTTGTGTTAAGTCATCACAAAGCCTAAATTAATCCTCATCTCCCACTTGGTAGCTTTGCTACCTGGAGGACATCAAGATACCGGAAAAGTTGTTGATCTCTGCTTCAATTTCCACCCTGTGAAAATGGAGTGATGATGATGATGAAGGGGATTATCACTGCTACTACTAGTACTATATAAAACTCATTTACTCATACACTGTTATGTCAAATCAACTTCTAAGAACAGTAGGACAGGGATTGTTTCTTGCTAAGAGTCTGCATAGTGTCTAGCACAAGGGACCTAATCCAATATGCATTTTATATTACATATTACACCTCCTATGTAATAGAAAGTACCGTGGAAGCAGATTTTATTAAGTAATGCTCATCCAAGGCCCCTCCAAGTGAGCTGAGCTCTCCAGTATTCATAAATTCAGGTAACTATCATCAGCATTTGTGGTAAGTGGATAAGGTGTACTAGACTGACCCGAGAACAATGCAGCAACAAAAAGCAATTGCAGCGTTCTGGATGTTGCTGCCTCTTCTGTCAGGCTTTCCCAGGCTGCACTTATTTTTTTGTGTTGGTTGTTTATCTTTGCAAGCCCTTTTTCCTCTTCCTTCTCCAATGTCCCCAGTGAGCGTCAACATGCTTTTAGCAAAACCACCTTGCTTTGCATCACTTAACCTTGCCCCTACCCCTGACACTGTCGCTTCTCCTACATGAAAACCCCCAATGGACTGGCATTCAACACTTGTGGAAACAAGCCAAGCATTTTGCATGGATTTTCCACTTAATTCTACACCCCCCAAAACATTTTGCACTAAAGGACCATGACAAGGAATTGCTGGTTCTTTCTTGGATTTTCCCTTGATTATAAGAATTATTTTCAGGGGGGAGGGGGGTTAACAACCTATTATATTATATAAAATAGTAAAGTGGATTGTGAATGTTGTTGCTTTTTCATTCCAGTTTTTTAACTGAATTATACTTATGATGCCCAAGGGGCAATAAAAGGTCCTAAACCACAATGAATAAATCCTCAGTTCATACCCTAAAATGTTAGATGCCCTTGAAAAGCTGAATTACAGAATTTACCAAAGTTAATTTGCAGCCTGCTAAGAAAAGTTTCATCCTTCCTTCCATCTTACTGCTGAATTTATGGTAGGAGCTTGCTTTTACTGACACTAATGCTATTTAAATGTTCTTCCCCAAAACAATAAATGCATGTGAAGTAAGCCAGTGAAGCAGACTTTGGAGTGTTTTATTCTTTAATCTGGAACAATGCATATGAGAAACCACATTTTGTATTCAATCAAACTTTCTTTATCTTGTAATAAATATTAATTTCCCAACTGAGCTGCTTTGCATTATATCCCTGATTCTCCACTACGGCTTGCAAATAATGGATTATATAGTCATTGTAGACATTTTATTATTAAACATACCAGCTATTTTATTCAATTTATTCTACAGAGCAATTGTCTGGAAGTAATATTACCTATTTATTTTAAGGACAAACTTGGTTCTGCCACTGACCTCTTGTTTAAGTAAAGTGAATTTGCTTCTCTGTACCTCATCCCACCGTTCTGCAGAAGGATAAACAACGCTTGGTTCATTTTGCTAACACAGAAAACTGTGTATACTTCATCCTCATTGAACTCTAACCAATGAAATTTTGTCTCTTCATCAATTAGACAAGACAGAACATATTTTTTGGCAGCATAAAATACATATTTCACGCATAAAGAAAGAATTGTGTATGGATAATGCGTGATTCATGAATCACGAGGGATTTTCTTTAAACTCAAATAATTCATTACTTATGACGGTTGTTGGGGCTCCCACTTCTCTACCTTGTCTATGTAAAAAGTTTACACCTCACTACCACCCAAAAGAGCTAGTCCTGAATTCTGGCACTATTGTCCATAGAAGCTATATTTTAAAAAATTGAAAATATATCTATTTAGAATCTTTTCTTTACAAAAAGTACCCTGGCAATTTAACAAGCAAACAGGTCCTAGGCACAACATCAGTAATATGCTGGAATTGAGGGTCACAAAATGTAAGATTTTTAATGGGCATAACTGAATGCTGTAATTGAAAAAAAAAGCACCCAGCAGAAACCCAGGACAGATTATATTATACTCCAAAAAGCACTCATCATTTGAAAGTATGGAAATGCACATGAATTCACTATACAACCTTAACTCTGACTGGCATTTGATATAAACTACCTGTCTTCCTGGATTTGTTCTTGTATGTCTGAAGTATGATATATGTTGAAGGCTGAGGGATTTTTTATACATGTATATATACACACACACACACATACACACACACACACACACACACACACACACACTGGCTCATGGCCCACTGTAACATAAAGAATGTGTGGGTAGAATACCAAAAAAAAACCTGTGAGGAAAGCAAAAGGCTGGATTTGATGAGTCATCACCAAACAGTTTTGTTCTTTTGAAACCACTGCTATGATCTGAGACTGCATGCTCACATTAGAGTTCATTGGGAAAAAATATGAAAACCTGTGAATTTTTTCCTTCCCATTTTAATCTTTTCTTTCGGTAGCTTTCCATCCGAATCTGTACATGCAAAACACGTTTTTCTTCAAATTAGGCTTAATAATTGGCATGGATTTGGAATAAAGACTGCTGCCAGTTAACACTTGTATACTACACATACATATATGTCTACTTATCCCCAGAGCCAGCCTGAGCAGGGTGCGGGGCCCAGGGCCTGGGGCAAATCAGCTCATGTGGGGTCCTGCCCCCACTCCAATCCCACGGGCCCCGAACCTGAAGAAGCTGTTGCTGCCATTGTGGCAGTGGCGGCAGGGGTGGGTAGCAAGTGGCTGGACACAGAGTTGCTACTGTGCCCAGCGCCACACCACCACTACTCCGCCCAGCTCCACGGGACCCCAAAGTGCAGGGCCCAGGGTGGTTGTCCCAATTCACTCCCCACCTTGGACATCCCTGAATATCCACATACACACACACACAAAAAACATATATTTATCTACGCAAAGACTACCACATACATATACCTACATATGTCTACCTATCTCCTTCTCCTAACCTCCCCTTTGCACCTTCTTCCTGTATATTTGTCCTTCCTGTTCCTGCCTCAATCACGCTTGATTCTTTGAAATTCCTCTTTAAAGACCTTTAATGTTAACCCACAAACTATAGTAGACAATGAAGTTAATGTGAACTATTTACCCTCTAAATTGTGTCTTTTTTGGGGGTACGTAGCATCAAGTAGTGCATACACGAGCCAGATACATGCATTACGTTTCTACTGGGATAACTGCTATTCTTCCAATAGAAATCGCCAGCATACAGATGTTAAGTCAGTTGCTTCAAGAGGAAACGTCCTATCGGCAAGAAACATCTTCCACCTTCACATTTGGAAGATTTTTTCTGCAAGAGTTTCTCTTGATAGGATGAATGCTTGGACGCTTGACTCTTCTGTGATTTGGAAGAGTCCATCTGCTGCTGCTCTCCCATCCTTCCCCAGACTAGGATGCACCATGGGGAAGGCATGGGGAGCAGGGGAGAGGGAGTACCTGGCTGCAGGCTGAAATGCCTGTATGCTCTTTCTCCTGTGAAGATTTCTGCTTCTGAAAATTTCTCACACATTTTCAGTGGTAGGAATGAAAGCCCGTCATGGCCACTGCTGGCACTCAAGCAATAGAAGTCCTACTTAGAGGCTGCCTCACACTGAAACTACCACTCTAAACACTCCTGAACTCCGCAAGTGTGGATATTCAGAGCCTAACAATGTAAGGGCTCAGGGAAAGCTCCCCATTGACTTCAGCTGCTGTTGAATCTGACCCTAGACCCAGGGTAGGTACAAATTAATATTTTTCTGTCTTCCAAGCATCTGGACAAAAACATGAATTGATACATAAAGACTTATCTACGGTATGAGACAGTATTTCAGTGGTGGAAGCTCAGTTTTAGGGAATTTCTGTGCAAACTGCAATATTTGTACCAGATACCATTCTCTTACTCCCTTTTGATAAAAGAACGATCCGGGTAAGGCATATGTAAGTGGATGGTAGACTATGCTACAGTAAAAGCTGAATTATAAATAAAATCTCCCCAAACGGATACATAATGTAACATTCACACTATCTGTAAATAGCATTAGTCTCATCATAAAATATTACAGCGCTAATAGGAAGCCTACCAGAGCGACCAGATTTAGTTATTGAAAGCAAGGGTTCTGGCACCATTTTCACTGGCTATATTTATAAGCCTCTCCTTAATGAATTTTACTTACAGTGAATGACTGTATGCTGTGTGAATGCATAATTGACCATTTGCAATCATGGTGTCTAGAAAATAAGGAATGAATGCTATTAAGAGCATGCTTTGGAAACCTTTCTTTTTGCTTCTTGACAGGATAGAGTTGCTACATGAATTTAGCATCTGCTGTAATGATTTGTTACCACTCTGAAATGGGGAAGTTGTTGGCGATGGTGGCAGTAGTACTAGTTGTTATAAAAATAATACCAACAACAATGATTAGCACCCTTGTCTGGTTTAGCTCTTTTTTAATCAACATAAAAAAAATCTAGTCATTTCTTAGTATTGCACAGTATTGTGCTGTATGTATTGCACAGTAATTTTTTTTGTTGTGGGGGGAGCCTTCAAGTAACATATTTCACAATGGAAAACACAACTAATGATTATCCTTTGCCTGGAAAATTGGATACTCTAGATAAATGGGGACAGTGGATGCACATAACTAGGGAAGAGTGAAATTTTCAGTCTCCCAAGGGGCCCTAGATGTCCAGTTTCCATGTATAATTTAACAGGAATCGGGTGACCACATCCTACAGGCAGCTTTGAAAATCTCAGTGCAAAGGTTTATATCTGCAACTGTCCAAGAGGAGAAGGTTGATCGTTATGGGAGACAATGCATTCGTATTTTCAGTGGAACGGAAGGGACTCGCAGAGACCCATAGAACTAGGAGGGCTTCAGGAGGGTGGGACGGATCTCAAGAGTCATCTTGTCCGAACACCTGCATGAATTCAGGGAAGCTATTCCTAAACTGTCTCGGTCAAATGCTCTTCCACCTTCCTTTTGAAAACCTTAAATGAAGGAGATTCTACAAATTCCCTAGGCAGCCTGTACCACTGCCTCACTGTTCGCACATTAAGGCCACTTTTCCTGAGTTAACCTAAATCTGCTTTGCTGAAATTTAAAACTATTGCCTCATTTTCTGCCCTCTGTAGCAAGGAAGAGCCACTATTCTCCTTCTTCTTTATGATAGCATTTCAAATATTTGAAACCTGCTATCATGCCCCCCTAAATTACTTTTTGCCCAGGCTACATTTACCTAGCTCTCTCAGCCTTTCTTCATATGTCTTACCATCTAAATCCCTCTATCACTTTTTCTGCCTGCCTTTGGACAGCCTTCTCCACGTCCTTCCTAAAATGTAGAGTCTAGCACTCCACACAATACTCTAGCTAAAGCCTAACCAGTGCCTTACCTCCCATGGCTTACACCTGTTAATGGACCCCAACATTACATTTGCTTCCTTTGTGCGATTCATGTTGAACCTGTCATCCACCAAGACCCCCAGAACCCTCAAATAAAACCTAGCTACCATATTCTTTAAAAACAAGGATAACAATCCTGCTCTGTGATGCACAGGTAGGATAAATGGGTGGAGGAAAAGAACATAAGTCTCTCTTCAGTGACTAATCAGGCTTCCGTCTTTCCAATGACCTTCGATAACCTCTATTGGAAAATAATTGTTAACTGAGATTATATGTTTGTACACAAGGAGACTCTATTTAAATGTATGTTGCAATCTGAGTCCTTCTTTCCCCATCTCGCTGTACAGTTCAATTATTAAATAATTGAAAATTTGACTTGCTGACAACCCCCAAAATACCAAAACCAAAAGTGGAAAAAAACCCATATTTCAGTTTGAATTAAGATTATGATCAATAATCAATGATCAATGATCAAGATTATGATCAATAAGCTTTTTCTTCTGCTTGTTAAAAAATAATTGGAAAGAAATTTCAAAATCATAGAAGCACAGAAATATAGGGCTAAAAGAGGTTTCAACAGGTCATGAACTACAATTCCTTGCTTAAGGCAGGATGGTCTGCTTAAACAGGTCTCAGAGAGATGTTTGTCTGATTTCCAGGCTTCCACCCAAACACATTCAGTGACCGAGACTCCACGGTTTCTTTATATAGCCTCTTCTGGTACTTAATCACTGTCATAGAAAGTTCCTCCTGCTATCTAACCCTGCTACAATTCAAACCCAATATTTCTTACCCTAACCCTGTGAACACAGAGAACAATTGATCACCACTACTGAACAGAGTGGAAGAATCAATTCATGCCGCTTGCATACAACATCACAATATTTCATTATACTGCTGGCTTTTTTTCTTTCTGGAACAATTTTCCATGTAGACTCCTCCTTTTTTGCAGTACCTGCAGCAAAGCTAGTTGTTCCCCATTCTACATTTGTGCATTTGGTTGTTTCTTCCTAAATATATTACTTTGCGTTTCTCTGTACTGAGCTTTATCATATTTTAATTGAGACCAGTTGTCCAGTTAATCATTTTGGTTTAGATCGTTTTGACTATTACTCCTATGTTCTCAAGTGTCTTGAACCCAGCCCTGCTTGGTATCTTCTGCAGATCTACTAAGCATATATTCAAGACCACCTCTTAAGCAATTAATGAAGATATTGATCAGTAATAGACCCAAACTGACTTCTTGGGAAATCCACCCGATACCTCTTCCCAGTTTGATAATGGGCTGTGGATGACTACTTTTTGAGCAGAGTTATACAGCTAGGTATGTACCTACATCCTATTGTAGTTCATGGAGACAGGATTTCTTCAGTTTGCGTATGAAATAAAGTCAGTCTGAATAAAAAAATGAATCAAATTCTTTCATTTTGAAAATGTTTCATTAACATTGATATTTTTAAAAACATTTATTGTTTCTATATGAGCAATTTGATGAAGCAAAACCAAAATAGAGAGATATTTTATTACTGAATCTTCTTTCTTGGCTTAAAAAAAAAGGTTTGGTTGAAATTCTTGCAATTCCAGTAAAACAATCCCAATGTATAGCAGCACATACAAAACTTGTTCTGAGGGGTCTCATGAATGGGAACTCTATGTTTCCTTTTTTTTAATGTGTTGCTGCACAGGTACATTTTTTTGCTAAAAAGCCTGTCTCAGTGCAAAACCTGCAGCACATTTATTTCATTTAAAAAATCTTGATATACCTCGAGTGATGATTTACATTTTAATATGCTGGATACATCTCTTCTGTTGTTGTACTTGAAACAGAAGCAGAGAACTCTCATTAATGCTATTAGGACTTGTAAATTGTAATACTGCTGATAAAGCATTCTCAGCCCTGTGGTCTGGAAAATAAGGAGAGGGTACAGGTCAGCTAAAAGAGACTTTATAAAACAGAGATATTTGTAGAGAAATCACAAACCTTACCTTTGATTATACAAACAATTGCAAAGCAATGTTACATACCGGTAAATAAAATCAGGGAATAAAAGCCAACTCAAAATCAGATTATCAAAAGCAATTATATTCAAGTTTAGAGGTCTTCCACCATACTCTTACTATTTTGCAATCTTCAATCTTCACTTATTCCTACATTAAACAACAAAACAAGCTATTTATGTGCTTTCTAATTATGGTACAAAAATAGTCCTTATAAACAGAAAACAACAAGCAATAGGTATTTTTTTCCCCTACCTATAAACATGGATGTTTGTTCACTCCTACTGGATCTGAAATATGCATCGTGCCTTGTCACTATTAAAATACACCATTTAGATATGACTGTCACAATATTTGGAATTATATTTATTCTCCCTGGATGTTATACTGTAGAAATATCTTAACTCTTCCATATGCTCCAGTGTGGATAGCCTTAGAAAAATGAGAGATAAAGGTACCTGGACTATTTAGCTTCAGTTCTAAATACAGGCAGTAAAAATTAAACAATTAGTTCATAAATATGCTAAAAGACTTCCATTAGCCCCCTGAACTAGGGTGTATTTCACAGAGTGAATGTCTGTTGGACTCTTGGCTAATCCAATTCAAACTTTTCTATCAAGATTAACATACAACTTAAAGGAAATATTGACTTTTATAGTCAACATGTGGCACTGAGAATTCTTCAGGGAACGGCACTGCAGGCATGATCCCAGCATATATACATGGATTATCTCAGCATCCTACAGGTTCATAGTTTCATAGTAGCTAGAGTCGGAAGGGACCTAGGTAGATCATCTAGTCCGACCCCCTGCCTTGGCAGGAAAGAGCACCGGGGTCAGATGACCCCGGCAAGGTGCTCATCTAACTTCCTTTTAAAAATCCCCAGGCTAGGAGCCTGCACCACTTCCCCTGGAAGCCGGTTCCAGGCCCTAGCCGCCCTGACTGTGAAGTAGCGCCTCCTAATATCTAATCTAAACCTACCCTCCGCTAGCTTGTGACCGTTATTCCTAGTCACTCCTGGCAGCACACGGGGGAACAGGGAATCCCCCAATACCTGCTGATCCCCCCTGACCAGTTTGTAGAAAAGTTAGCCCTGAAAGGGGGCACCCAGGTTTGAACTAGGGACCTCTTGATCTGCAGTCAAATGCTCTACCACTGAGCTATACCCCCTCTGAGGTTACAGCTATGTAATCTATGAGGTTACATCTCATTGGTCAACTCCTCTCATTTTGCCATGTGAAGGAATAGGTGATTGTTCATGTTGTTTTCACTTTTTATTTTCTAAATGGCTAGTGTGTTAAAAAGTTCAAATTGATCATCAGGGACAGATATTATACATAAACCAGTTTAAGTTATCAGAAACTCATTTAAACCTGTAACAGCACAGATACTCAGTGATATAAGCCAGTTTGAAAATGGCTGAAACCACTTTGAGATAAACCTGGTTGAATGTAGTATCAGACTTAACTAATTTGGGTCAAACCAGTTTATGCAATGTCTGTCCTTGTTTAAGTTAAATCACAGTCCCCCAGCATCCCGGCATGCTCTCTGGGCTGGGTGGGGCTCTCTGCTTCACAGCAGACATGGCCCCTCCCCTTTGCTCCCTAGCTGGAGCTCGGCAGAGACTGCAGGTGTCTGCCTGGCTTCCTCCTGCTCTCCTCCTCCCTTCTCCATCCCCCCTGCCTTAAACAGACACACAGCACTAGCTAGCAGACCACATGCTGGCTATGGTCTGTGCTGTAGCAGACAGGACAACGGTAGAATCAACGGGTAGCTGGTAATGTCCATCTGTTGTTTTCTTAATAGGCTGATAAACACTGAATTAGGGCTGATAAACACCGTCTTATCAAATTCCTGCTGGACTGGTCAGAAGGGGAGGGGAAGCCTACCTAATGAAAGCATCCTGTCAGGGCCTGGCCACACCCCTCTCAGTTCAGCACTGTGGAAGGGAAGGGAAGACTGCTCTAGCTTCCTCTGGCTTTTAGCCTGAGCCACTGCAGGAATTTGCCTGCATGTCTGGGATGTCTGTGCAGTTACAAAGCCTAGCCAGGTACGACTAACCTATCAATTCAGGCTCAGGCTTTTTGAATGTCTGTCCCTAGCCGAGAAAACAAGTGTCTCATGGCTGCCTTTATAGGAAGCAGACAACTTCAAAATGCAATTACTTGAATCCTGTGCTGGCAATATTGCCAGTTCCTAGAGTAGCTGCAATATGCAATGCAGCCCCAGCATTGCAATATTTACATCTAGGGAAGCACTCTTTCAGTTTCTTAACACCTCTTATTTTTTTGGAGGACGCTAAAGGGTTTATTTTATCAAATCCCAAAATACCAATAACCATCAATGTATGACATGTGCTTTGATTTGCAGGCATGAAGAGGAATGAGTAAGTCACAAAGATATTAAAAACAGCATACTTGGGATGAAAAATGTTTTTCCTTTTATTATTATTATTATTTATTCAGGGTTTTTTTCATTGGATGAGAAACATTTAATCACAGAAATTCTTGTTTCAGTGGAATCATTGGGGTACCTAACATTCAGCATGTGCTTATATACATTGTTGAACCAGGACCTGAGAGTATAATTAATCCCATATCTGAATTGCTCCAAGTTGTCCAAAACATGGGAGTATGCAGGCTCTTTCCACTCCTGTGATTTTGGGTATTGGTTTGAGCAGCTCTGGACAAGATGAATAATAGCTGAGTTTTACCCAGCACGCACAAGGAAATACACAGAGCTATGTTGGAATTCAAGGGCACTTATCTCCCTCTCCCATGTATGTTTTTACTGCATGAGCTGTTCTATTTATTGGGTAAATTTAACTCTTTAAAATAATGTACATATTTATCAATAACTAATAAACCAAGATCATCTTTGGTAGCAGTCTCATATAGCTAATATATCATTACAAATGCAATTGCCTATTTTTTTTTGTCAAAGAAACTAGCCATTTTCAGAAGGGAAGGGCTGAAGAAGAAAGTTTCTAACAACCTTTAGGTTTAACATTTTAAATCCTTGTCATCTGTCAATGATAGCCTTAATGTTACTACACTGCTGCAGTGACATTTCCTATAAATGCAGAAGGAAAATATAAACATTGTTATTCAAGGCTTATTTCACATCCTAAGAGGTGTTATAAGGTGTTACATTCTTAGCATGTATGTAGAGTCATACGAGTATGAGAAAAAAATATAAGGTGTGCGAATTTAGAAGCTATTTTAAAGCATATTCATGATGAATATTTGTAATGGTGGTTTCTGCAATATGTATATCAGAGACACTGTAGTAACATCCAGGATGTTCCAGTAAGTATCTTTATTCAATACAGAAGTTATTAGCAGAATAATATTGCTTTTGTAGAATTTGTTTTTGTCATTCAATTGCTTCCTGATTATCTAAATTATAGATACTTTATTATTGTGGCACCACCACTGGCAAAATCTCCAAAATTCGACTATTATAAAAGTCTTAGTCTGTCTGTCTATAATGCTTAATTTGCACTGTGATTGGCTGTCTCAGCAGCCAATCAGAGTGCTCTACACAGATAGAGGCAGATGGCGGAGTGCTGCCATGACACTGGTGACAGGGGCTGGAGTGGAGAGCTTGTCCTTGGAGGCAGAGAGGGACAGTGGGGACTGGAGCACCACCATAATGGAGGGGATGAAGTGGTAGGTCGAGGCCGGTGGCGCTGGCCTCTCCCCCTTGGGTCTGCTTCTTGGAGCTAGGGGCCAATGCCCCCCCCCAACAACAGCTGGCAGGGAGGGGAGGTGGTGGGGAATAGGGGAGGATGAAGGAGGGTGGAAGGGGAGGGGAGCCTACCAGTGGCTGTGCCCTGCCACAGCTGCAACTGCTGCCATGACCGCCACCATGGTCATGGGCCCTGGGCCTGGCCCAAGTGGCAGGGGAAGACTGGAAGAGGCCCTGGCCTTAGCCTAAAGTGGCAGGGGGAAGGCAGGGAACAGCCCTGGACTGAAAGGGAGCGGGGAAAGGGCCCCAGCTCTGGCCAAAAGCAGGAGGGCAGAACAGCCCTGGCCCAAAGCAGGAGCTGGGAACAGCCCAGGCCCCTGCCCAAAGCGGAGCAGGGAAATGACCCAGGCCCCGGCCCAGCCCCAGCCTGAAGTGGCGGGGGGAGGCAGGGAGTGACCCCAACCCAAGGCAGGCGGGGGGGGAGGGAACTAGACGCAGGCCTCTGTCCCCACCCATCATTCTTGACGGGCAATTTTCTAGTTATTTGATATAAATACCATGATGTATTTATTACCTATGAAGAAGACAAATAATTCATGATCTGTTTCAGAATCATGGGCAAATAGCAAACTGTATCTATAACTACCTTTCAATGACCTATATGTAATTCAAATGATTCTCATATTGCAATAATTGAGACTGTGCCTGCAGTTCTTCATACCACTTTATTTATTTTGGTTTCTTTTGTCTGTAAAAAAGTTCTCTGTGAAGAAACTTAAAAATTGCCAGAGCCTAAAGCTAGACACACATCCATAAAATAACATTCAAATCAACAAAGGACATGAAAAAGCAAGAAAATACAGCAGAAAATCATTTACTTCTTTTGGCCAAGACTTATATTCTACGTGCATATAGGTATGTAATGGGCTTTAGGGAAATACATATGCCTAGAGTAACCTGAGAAGCATATACTGAGCTTGAAAGCTTGTCCAAGTCTTTTCCAAACATGCAGTTGGTCCAATAAAAGATATCACCCACAAAAGTCCTTGTCTGTCTTATATTTTGATGTAAAGCTTTTAAATTATTCCCTTTTGAATTCTGAAAGCACATTGTCCTGAAAAAAGTGACATTTCCAAGTAAAATCATTTCTCTCATATATAGGGATTTCAAACACTTTCATTGCTCTCACAGTTCAGGAATTATTGAAAAGATCTGAAAGCATATTTAACTTTCTTCAGAAGTTTCCAGATCTTTTCCTCCAAACCTACCCAAAACAGATGATCTCCTTAATACAGTATTCTTTTGGATGAATGGTTTCAAACACGCCATCAAGAGTTTCCATGACAAAAATGGGGTGTTATAAAACCATTAATATTATACAAGGAATTTCTTTTTCCAGACAACTGTTCCTGAACTGGCAGGTTTTGGTGGAAAATGATGAGTTCTGATTTGCAGACAATGAAAACATTTCTTATTTTGTTTTTGACCAAAAAAAACCAAACAAAAAACAGTTTCTCCAACCATTTCAATGGAATCGAATTGTTTTTACCAGAATTTTTCAAGGGAGAAAATTGCTAATGGGAACTATTAATTTATGTAGTTGCACATAGCCTTTCTACATCATTCTTTGTTTAGCAAGGTAGTTATTATTTATATTATAAGTACCAAGCCACTTTTGAGGGCAGCAGAGCTGAAAACCTTATGCCTAGAGGAAAGATTATTTTAGCTAAGCATTATTAAACTTTCAATAATAGAACAGGATTGGTAAACTTCATTTTCATTTCTGGCTACCTTTGCTGTAAACTTTGAAATGCAGAATACAGCACTTGGGAGACAACAGACTCATGTATTAGCATCAATTTCTCAGAGAATCCATATGGTAACAGACATGCATAGTAGAAAAAAGACTAACTCAGTTCAGTTGACCATGCTACTTATATGAGTCTGATGGCCTGTGGCTTTGCTCTTAACAGCTCGTTGCCCACACCCATAAATCCCTCATCACTGGCATATATTGTTAGGGTAAGTTACATCTAACACACTAAAATCTGATCAAACTGACATATCTGAAAGCATCGAGTCATTTCAATCTTAAATTTTTTATTCAAAAAATCTCCCAGATTATGTAATATCAAGCTTTGTGTGGAGATACGACAGAATAAAACAGCATTTTATTCAAAGCTTAGCTGAACGCTTCTGGAGCTAAACATTCAAGTCAACAGCAGTTTTTAGATCACAAGCAACCTTATACCAATCTGTCCTAAACAGCCTCTAAGACCATAAAAAGTTGTCTGATAATCTATTTATGCTTAGCATACTGACACAGAATAAGTAAAAGCTCTGTATTTAGGCTGATGATGAGATTTCTAACCTGGATTCCAGCACACACTGTCTATATGCTAAGTAGTGTCTTGGGTTAAATTTGAAATGTACTTAAACCAAAAATGTATTAAAAATACATAGTTACTGAAATGGAGGTATTAGAGAAAAAGAATGGCACAATATGTATTTGCTGTTGCAGAATTTAATGTGATTATATGAAATGTTTCTTCATTTGGATAGAGGTGTTTTAACATTTTCTAGGGGCGGACATCCGAGGGAGAAATCTCATGTTAGTTCCTAAAGAACTTTGTGACTCTATCATGTCTGTTCAATGGGCACATTTAGAAATTTCATAGACACACTATGGCACAGTTGTCCCATATTTCTGTTTCCAAGACTGTGATCATCTGTTTCACCTGGAACACACACCAGACCAGGAGAAAATCTCCATTTCTTGATACTGCCGACTCCATATGTTACTATGGGAAGGTGCGTCTTTTTTAGGGTGTACAATATCAGTTTGTGGAGCTGGCTTTAAAATACTGGCAGAAGAGGTCATCTCCTGTGGCAGAAAAATATGATGAGCAGCAAAATGTATTAAGCCGGTTGTGTGGGGGAATATGGGCTGATGGTGTGGGAAGCTGCCTAGGAATTCAAAGGTTTGAATCTCGATGTTCTCTGCTACCAGCTCCAATTCAGACACGTTGCTTTCCCCTGCTGTAATGTTAACGTTCCTTCCCTAGCGATTCCAATTTTAACAAACTTTTTCTAAACAGAGGCCTGTTCTTCTATAGGAAACAGCCAGCAAATATTGAAGTTAAAAGCCTTATATAGAATGTATTTTGTTACGTGTTTTTCTCTAAAATATTTCTACCCCTACTCCCTTTTTATTCCATGTATGCATAGGTACTTTGCACTCTAATACATTCCCGTTTCATTTTACTGCCTATACTGTTTTCCCATTGGATATTTCTCTCTCTCATCCTCACTAATTCCTTTATTCAGTCCCTTTTAAGCAGAAACTGTATCTAATAATGTTTGGGTAGGAACTGAACTTTCAAATTCATCCTACTTGAAAGAGTTCAAAATGAGCCCTTTCCTAATAGCAGTTCAATTTCTTGCAGTATTATATTTGTCATGTAAAGTCAGTCAACTGATAAGAAAAATTATGAGCACTTTGGTGCCAAATCACTATGCTGTTATTTAGCTGCTTTTCACAGGCATTATGTCTCTGCCCAAATGAAAGTTACTAACTGTGTTTTTATTTAAATAAATGAAAAAGAGCTTTGTCTGCAAAATAAACCATTGCTTTGTAAATGACACTGTTCTCCCATTCCTACCAAAGGTATGAGAGAACATTTTTAAATGAAAGACTTCCAGAAATTATATATTTGAGTTATTAAATACTGACAAATCACCTAGAACCAGTCTTTTTTACAACCTAAAAGTTGCAAACTAATTTAAAAAGGAGACAAAAATGTTGACTATGTCCAAGTTTCAACATGAAGGGAGTCGGTATAAATTATGGTTAATTTTCAAAAATAAGAATGATTTTAACCAGACTTAAATATTTGACAAGCCACTGTGAATCTGATGTACAGTGGGCTTGCTTCAATAGTATAGTGAAACTTCCAGATTCATAGTAATCTAAAAATTATATTAAAAGTCTCAAAAATAATAAATGAAAAACAAATAAATGGAAAAATATCAACAGTTATTTTATCCTCCAGAGGCCAACATCTGTCCTGCGCCTTCACAATGCTTTGCTTCTCATTGACCCCAGTGGGACTATCCACAGCATGAAGCGTTACTCAGCATGAGTTAATAACATAATCCGCCTCCACATTATTAACCAAATTTGAATACACACGATTGTGTGAGTGCCTAAAAGAATGCTGAAAGTGATTTAGCTGTACCAAAATCTCACTATAGGATTTTTATATAAAAGGAAGATTACAGAAGTTTTCAACAGCCAGGAAGTTATTATGCACAATAAATAAGAATCCACAAATTAAATAGAGACCAAGGATAAACAAAATCAGACAACTGACCTTGCAGACAAAGCATGGAGCCCTGAGCTAACATACGCTTTATGTCTATGAGTAATCCCATAGAGAAAGCGATATTTCCCCTGCATAATTAACAAAAACCAAACCTGAATCCAATTCCTATGAAATTACTCTGGATTTCAGCCATTTTAAGTAAGAAAAGAACTAGGTCCATCCAATTCTTGTAAAAAGAGGACAATACCAAAATCCCATTACTCTTCACATTCTCCTTCTCTGCAACATTCATCTTTTGAACCCAGAATATATATCATAAGGGTCTTTGACCTATGTGCTCATATACCCTTGTGGTGATTAATGGATGAATAAATGAATCCAGTATAAATGGATATACCTCCATCCCATCTGAATGGATAAAGCTTTGGTATGCTAAATCAAAGTCTTGGATTTGACCACCTACAAATGTTGACATACATAAGATTCAGAGTCAAGTGTTCATACCTATACACAAACTTGTGCAAGATCAAGTTTCCTCAACAATTTAATTGAAAAATGCCTATTATATTAAATGCAGTTTAACTTAATCCTTTGGAAATATCTAAATTTACTTCTTACACTAGAAAGAGGAGGTGCCAGTTCATGGACTATGTTTTATTTTATTTACTGTGCTTGTGCTTGCATCTGTGTATCTCAACAGTACAAGAGTAGTGTTATTAGATCTGATGTGTAGGCAACATTAGATTTCAATGAGTCCTGTTGAAACTCATAAAGAGATGTTCCTTGTAATTCAATGGCCAATTCAGTCCAAAAACACAGGGCATGAAAAAAGGATTATCATCAGCTGCATCATCAACTAAATCATCAACTCCAGTCTCCCACAATCACAAGCAACCATGTACCAGATGTAAAATAGTTCAGAGGAAGATGCATTCCACCACACCTCAAGTCACAAACCACCCCCAGACACCCAAAAATGTAGCTGGATCTTTCATACAAAAAGCAAAGGCCTCAAAAATAACCAGGTGCCCAAAGAGAGCACCTGGTGCCCAGGGACACTATCAATGCCTTGAAGGGAATGCAACTGCATAGAACTTCTTAAGTAAAATATGGCTATGTGATCCTAGGAAGCAAACCATAGAGGAAGAGAAAAAACCCAGTGATCCTCGACAGTTTGACCTGGCCCTATATCTAGTAGTTGACATGACTCTGCCTAAGCACCTAAAAAGGTTGCCAGTACCAGCAGGAGCACCACCAGCGCCCCCATCCCCACTTCTAGTTGTGGCCAGTCTACAATGCTTCAGAAGGTTAAAACAACAGAAGCTCAATTATGTACTCGTGGAAGAGAAACATTTCTTCCAAGCCCCATCAGGCAATTAACAGAAGCTCTGAAGCATAGAATTAATTGATTAAATTTGATATAATTAAGTACAATATAACATGGCGCAACAAGTACTGTAAACCAATTAAAAGTTCCAGAGAAAGGAAGATGAAACCACAGGGAAATCTAATCCAGAAATGGCCATCATAACTACCCTGTTTGCCCTGCTTACTTGCCATAGGCAAACTGTAGACCTGCCTGTAATCTACATAAATTGCACCTTCAAAAAGACATAAGACTTGTTTAAAAAATGGCAGTATAAAAACTGAAAGGAACATGGTACTTTCTGAACCTCTGGATGAAAAAAGAATTCAGAGTACTATTAAAACTACACAAGACCGTCATTCTCAAGTCTAGCACTCCCCTGACTTGAAGTTGAAAATAGGTCAACACCCATTCTCCTTTCTCTCTCTCCCAGCAAGTTGCCTGTACCAAACATTACCCCCCCTCCACCCGCATTCCTCAAACTTTATCTTAGTATCCCTTCCTGTGTCCCCTTTCAAGCTTCATTCCTCACAGAACGGGACTATGTGCTGACAACACCCCTACCCAAAGATCCCTCAGAAATGTTACACCTCTTCTCAAGAAAAGTGCCAACTATATACTCTGCCATGATCTTGCTTTTTAACTTGTGAAGATGAAGCCTAAGAGAGGAAAGAAGGTATAAAAACTTTCTGCATATGCATCACTTAGGTTTCTTTTTCTGGACATCTGAGATTTTCAACAAGATCCCCAACTTGTTCTGTTTTGTAGATTGAATCATGATTCTTGGGCCATTGGTAAATTTTCTGACTTATTGATTTTACAAGGCAGGCACTCCATTTAGTGCTTAGTAATTCATTTTGGGGTTTTTTTAATAGGATGCATTCATCCCTAGCCTTCAAGTAATGACAGCACAGCTGTGAATCAAAACTCCCAGTGATATTTTAACCTTCAGTGCTGTTAATTTTGCTTCTTCCCATTTGCTTTGGGGCGTGAAACCCAAACCTCCACAGAAAACCTGGGTAGAAGATCCTCTGTTAGGTTTTACACACAGATGTGTCTGGAAGGTGTGATAGGGTGGAGTGGCAGCTGCCATGCCCAGCAGGAATGATTACTGACTCAAGCAAAACATCCCATAGGCACTGGCCAGTGGCGCTTCTGGTACATGTTTGAACAAGGAGAGGAATCTCGCCTCATGGCTTGGCTACATCTATTGACAGGGATATGAGGGGCCTGCCCTCATCCTTCCTCCTGGCTCTTAGCATGCATAGGGATGCTCAGAGCCAGCGGCAACTGCCTTCCATCAGAATTTCATCCTGGCTCTGTGTGTGTATGGGGGAGAACCTGAAAAAGTTAGTGTGTGAATGTGGAAGTGTGAGAAACTGAAATATCCTGCTTTCCCCACTTCCTGTACCCAATCCCATCCTGGAGAATGCGTATTTTTTCAAACTTTGAAAATAATTACATCCCAAAAGCACCATTGAACAAAAACCAGAGAACACTGGTCCAATTTGGATTGAGGATGACATGTTTTATAACCACTGTAAAAAACCTTCTCCACCTTTTTAAGCCTACTCAGCACTTTTCTACTAGAGGATAATTTCATTGCCCATAAAGTGTATATTTATATGGAACCAAATGATTTTCTAAAATCCTATGCCTATGAGATTACCTTTATTTTACACTCCTAGTTCTGTGTTTGAATTCTCCTGGGGGAGAAACGTGCTGATCCTCAATGCTATGAAATTTAAAGAGTTCGTGGGGCTAAATTCTATGTTCAGTTGCACTGATGTAAATTCAAACTATCTCTGCCGACTTGAGCCTAAAGGCAAAAACCACATTTCCCTGCATCTTTCATGACTTATTTTTGTCCACACGTGGAGCATCTACATAAGACACTTGCTGTGGAGTTGCCTAATTAACTCCACAGTAAAGCATTACTGTTCTACATGTGTGGAGCTATTAACTTCTTAAGTTTATTAAACTAATTGACTCCACTGTAGGTTAGTTAGTACTGTCCAATACAAGTACTATCTTATGGCAAAGTTATTTACTATGTCACAACACACCTGTAGATGCAGATGAGACTGGCTATGGCACAAAGTGCTACAGTGCAAGAGCTGCCTGCTGTTTAGCCCTGCACTGGAGCATCCTGGTGCCCCAACCAGCCCCTCCACAGCACACTGAGCTGGGTCAGAGCAGCCCTTGGCTGGCAGGCTGAACCTCAGGGCTGTGTCACCCCAACTCTACGTGTTGCAGCCTCAGAGGCATGTGTAAACACTGCACTTGGGAGCAATAAACTCCCATGCAAAATGCGCCGGAGCTTATTGCATCACATTAATATTCATGTATAGATGTTCCCACTAGGTAGGGAAATGAAGCTCCCTTTGTGGATCTGGTGAGATGCATGCACAAAAAAGTAAATCTCATCTCTCAACCTATTTGTTATGCTCTCATGTTCGATCTTCAACTCCTCTTGTGACAGCTGTGTTTTAGGACCTCTCTTTGGCCTGTGAAGAAAGGAAAACTTAGACAAGTTTCTACCACAAGCTCCTTCAGTTGTATATAATTTTTTTTTCTGGCAGGGAGTATACATGAGCTTTTCTGAAGTGCCTTCCCCAGACTTGTTCCTTAAAGAAAAAGAAAATCTTTCCAAAAATAAAGCTCTCCTTTATTTTTTGCATTTTCCTACCTGGACAGAAGTATGGGTATGTATAGAAAATTTATTGTCCAACGTATAAACAGATTCTCTCTTTCTTTTTCACCCCCTCAGGACCTTTACATTAGGATGACGACTCAGACTACTCAAATCACTCAGTTGCAAATGCACTTTGATCAACCGATGACTCAAGGAGACTCTGAGATTACTTCTGGAGGGAAAGATGAGGAAAATTGATCAGTGCTGTCACTGGTGAGAAAAGACTCCTGGAGGAACAGTCTTAAAATGCATTACCTTTAATGTGATCAAAGAAACATGTCATTTAATTTTAAAATGGCTTGCAACATTTGTTGTTCGTACTAAAGTTTCAGAGGCCTTGAAGGCAAATGTTAATCTTAGCAACTAGACATTCCTAAATTGCTTAATGAAAAATGATCCCACTTGTATGGTTGTGTCATCATTAAATAATATGGTAGTATAAGAATGATCTTGCAGCCATGATGGTCCAGAAATCATGCGAGAGGCAGGGTTTTCTTAGGATGATATCTGTTAGTGAACCAACTGCATATCTGGGATAGAGTTAGACAACCTAAAGAAGGTCTTGCATCCAAAAGATATTAGTAATGCTGAGGGTAAGTACATGGGCACAGGATCTCCTTAAGTAACTTAAAAATATTCACTGACAAGTACTTAAAACAAAGATATTTTTTGGCCATGCGTCTTATTAATTACTGTTGACGTTAGGTGTCAGTAATTTCCAAGATACAAAATTACCAAAACAGAAAAGGGCTATTTACAGAATTAACTTTCCAAAGATTAAGGACAACCCAGGAGCTGCCCATTCAAGGAGACTGGACATTATGCAGACTTCTCAGGATTGTTTCTTAACCAGGGACTCCTTTGCTAAGAGAAAGGATAGGCGGTGGGGGGGACCCAGCAGATTTGGCAATGTCCTGAAAAATGCAGGCCTTCCTGTGTCTCCATATTAACTTTAATCTGAGTTACGTCTAAATTCTCTCGACTTCTGTCATCACATTTGATGGAACTGCAAACCAGCTGATGTCCTCCATTCCTCCTAGAAACAGTTCTTGTTTCCACAATGAATATATGGAAAGCACCCAGGGTAATGTTGCTTTTAGCAGTCCTGTGTGAATGTGGTTTTTCTCTTCAAAGCCCCATTACTCAGACTCATCCCCTTCATACATGCCCTTAGACCTTTTAGGAAGAAGTCGTTTTATGTGGTAGAGATGATATCAAGGAACTGGCATTCTGACACTCCCCTCATTCTGCCTTTCTATTCTTTAGATGCTCAGAGGAATGACCTGAAAAAAACTGAGGACAAAATTTTCAGAGTTCAGTTTGGCCATCAGGATGCAAAGGGCCTTCTGATTTCAAGAGACCTGCTAAGCAAAGTAGCTTTAAAAACTCATTCCTTCTTTTTTTCTGAGATTTTATGGGCTTACAAGGGCAGTTAAAAAAAATGTTTTTTGCTCATGAAGCCTGAAATTGTTGTTCATTACATAATGATTCAGGAAAATGAAATGGAAGTTAAGTCAATAACATGTGAAGACAAGACATATTGTCTGGGGAGACTGTATTTATTTCTTTCCTCAGGATATCATGAGATGGCACTACGTATAAATCAAAAATAAATCCTTGTGCAGGCAGAGAAAGGAGAGATCAATTATAGATGGAAAACAGGATTAAGACAAAAGAAATAAAAATTGAATCCTCCTCCACCAATAGACCCAATGTGAAGCCAGTGACAAAGGTCTTCCTGCTTTCTCATATCTAACTGCAGTCCCGGATTTAGACTTAAACTATTTAAGTTACAGTTTAGGGCCTCACAATATGAGGGGCCACTAAATAAGAAAAAAAACCTGGACAATTTTCTGCTAATATGACAAAAATATACATATATATGGCTCCACAGTTGTTATTCATATTGAATTCATAAATTTGTGCAGAAATAACAATAATTCATCTTAAAATGTAATGAAAATCCATTTTCATAGATTTTGTAGATTATTTTTATTGCATGGGGTCTCTTAAAATGAACATAGTGCTGGATTATGACATGCTCACGCCCTAAACTAACTGTACACAATTGAATCACCAAGATAAAGGATTTTAATGGTTAATGCTGGAAGTGTCAGCTACAGGGATCACACAGATAACACTGTTCTGATTCTGATTTCATTTGCTCTGTCTGGCAGGGCACTGTTTGTGCCTGCCACTTTAAGGGCCTGAAGCCAGCAGCCGGCAGGTACCTGATGAAGGCAGCCATTTTAGATTCAGGGCTGCTCATATAAACAGGGCATTCTGCTGCTGAAGGCCAGGCAAAAACATTGCCTGGGTGCAGGGCTGCTGGTATCATCTCGAGGTAAGGGAGGAGCTGTAGGGGATGGTTAGGAGGCTCCTGGTCCTGGGCATGACCTAAAACTGCAGCCTGCTGGGAGTGGGTGGCCTGGTGGGGCTCTCAATGGCACAGGAGCCCCCAGGAAATGCCAGGCAGGTCAGGGCCCCTTAACCCCAGCTCCCACCTTTAGGTGGGTCAGGTGACAATGGAGTAGAGGGGGCCAGACACGGCCATAGCCACCTGAGCCCACCTGAGGAGGGAAGCCCAGAGACCCTGAGTAGAGGGGGGAAAAGAACTAGAGGGCTGAGGGCTGAGTACACATACAGACACTGAGTGTCACCCCAAAAGGGGCCTGAGTGTGCTTAGACCTGGTCAGGTAATTGGCTGGCCACTACCCTGGTGAGGGTCATGGGAGAGGCCCTAAATGGTACGTCTGCCCCCCAAGGAAGGGACTAGCTAAGCCTATGGTCAAAGGGTGCCCGCTCCAAGAGAGAGCAAGGCAGCATAAGTTCTCGATGCAAGAAAGAGACCCTGTGAGAGAGGGCGGAGTGAGTGAGGCCCAAGTGAGAGGCAGGCAGTATGAATGTGTGTGTGACTAAGGCCTAATGGCATGGCTAAGCATGCTCCAGCTGTAGGCCAGGGACATTGGCACACTGGATGGCATCTGCGAGGCTCGGGCCGCAGTGTAGGGAAGTTATGGAGCTGTGGGCACCCCACATATGGGGGTGCAGTATGGGCAGCCTCCCACCTTATTTAAGAGCATATCATTATTCCAACAAGGCGTGGTGGGCAGGCAGGCTGGCAGCAGAGGCAGGTAGGGGACTACCTGTGACTAGTGGGGATATCCACTTTGCCACACACTGGTATAAAACCAAAAGTACCTCCTTTGGATTCCATGGCAATCTTTCAGATTTATGCCAGAATTTATCTCATCTTGACTTTGTTCATCCTTTGAAAATGTGCTCAGTGGATTACATTGGAAGTAAATGCTCTCCTTCCTCACAAATTAGTGACTCCTTAGCCAAATCAACATGAACAGCAAAGAAACTTTCCCAAGAAAAACCATTTTATTTGGGTTAAACTCTGCATAGACTCATACTTCCTGGGCATCTACTTCTCACTATCCGGAGAGTCAAGTATTGAGGATATGGAAGTGCTGAATCTTAACCACCAAAGATATTCATCTTTGTGACAATAGCTACCCAATGCATTGAGTCAGCAGCCACCCCCTGTATCATCCCTGTCATGCATCCTGCTATCATATAATCCATGCTGCTATCTATAGCCATTGAAGTTCTATGATCAGAGCTAAATCCTAAACCCAGAGAACAGCCATTAATGACCCATTAACTGGAGAAATCCGTGGGCTTCCCAATAAGCTGCAGAGAAACTCCATTGCTGTGAGTACAACCTCAGGATGGGCCGCATCTAGTTTTATTGGCCTTAGGCCTCCACAGTCATCCTTCAACCCTAGGAAGCTGCTTTACTGTTAGAAGAGCTCAACAGAGCTGTGTTACAAAATGCACAGTGTACACGGACATGCTGAGATGAGACCCACGGCCTGGCCATTAATCCCATACATGAAGTCATAGCTTTCTATGCTGGAAGTGATATCTTTGCCACCAAGAAAAAATTAGGAACCTTTCTTTTATGGATCTCGCTGGCAACTAGGAGATTTTTCTGCTTCTTCTGAAGCAACGGGACACTGACAGCAGCTAAGAGTGAAGGTTTTTAGACTGGGATGCAGTGGTTGCAGAGGTTCCTGGCTAAAAAGTTTTGCTGTTCTGCTCAGAGACATACCCACTGCCAAATTTTGAGAAATTATGCTCCTAAATCAGATTGGCATGTATTGTGGGGAGTTTTGCCTCCTTCTGTAGCTTAGGGAATGGTCCTTTTCATGTGATCTTCCAAGCGTAAATTAGTTAATTGCTTTCCTGTCATTGCAGTGACAGGACGTTGGCAATACCCTCATCTCTTCTACTTTGTCTTATAGTACATTATAGGATGGGGTTGGTGTTTGGGGCGTTGCCTCTCTTAGCTGTGTGAGAGAGTGATCTGGGGAATTCCTTGACCTGTGGAGGACTGCACTTGATGACCCAAGAGGCCCCTTCCAGTCATATATGCCTTTACATGCCTTCAGTGATCCTGATACAGATGTACCATTAGCCTTATGTTCAGACAAAATACTCATGGGTGGGCAATGTGACTGATCCAAGCTAGCTTCATGTTACCAATTTTCTTGTTTCTGAGGAATAACAAAAAGAATTAAACCAATGCTTTGCAACAATAAGAATTTTGGGAGGTTTTTTTTACATACTGAAGGAATGACAGAAAAACCATGTGGAAGAGCTACTGAATGCTCAGCTTTTTGTTTGTATGGAAATTGTGCCCTCACTAGAGAAGAGCACTCCGTTGCACAATACACAGAACAATGCACAGCCTTATTGTTCATGTACGAGAGTGTCCCACAATATCTACAATGAACAAAGAGCCCCAAAAGTGAGACTGCTCACTCCCTCTCCCTCTCCCCGATATCTTACTGTTTGGTTTTTAATGAAAACCTGAGTGGTGCCAGAGGAGACACTCGCTGGGAATATTTCAAAGCAACACACGGGTCTGAGATATGCAAGTGAGGGCAACAAAAACACAGAATCAGTAAGCGATCTGGTTGGCTGGAGAACAAGAGTTCCATGAAAAGCTTTGAGTTTGGTTACAGCAGCTGGTTTACTTCCATATTTAGATGGAAATGAGAATGTCCACATTTTTTTACACAAAGGAGAAGGCAATCCCAGATTAGCTAGGGGACCTGTGTTAGGGCACTCACTGGCTCTTTGGAAATCCAGGTTCCAGTCCCTGGTGTGCCTGATAAAGTGTAGGAACTTGAACTTTGACCTCTCATCTCTCAGATGAATGACCAGCTTGCCAGTTTGTAAAGTCAGGTTTGTATCTCTGAATGAACCATCAACTCTTCATAGGAAGTGAAACAGCTTCAAAATGAGACACACGACAACACATGCCATTAAGGTGACGTGATAAACTTCAGCGCAGTTTGCTTCGGAGTTTATCACGATGCTTTAATGGCATGTGTAAATGCCAAACTGCTGTGGTCCAAGGCATGCATGCATAGGTTGTGCCTGGGACTGCAGTAGTTTAACCGGGGGCAGAATGGCCCCGGGCTAGTAGGGTCTCAGCAGGGCAGCCCTGGGCTCCGGGAGCCAGTGTCAGAAGGCGAAGGGGTTGGCTGGGGCACAAGGGTGCTAAAATGCGGGGCTGTGTGGCAGGCAGCCCCCACACTTTTATACTCTCATGCCCCAGCCAGCCCTGGTCACCATTTACATGTGTCCATCAGCACAGTAAGCAACTGTGCCCCTAAGATAGTACTATCTTGAGCTTGGGTCACAACCCTCCCAAGAGAGTGCCATAGGCACTGGGCCACACGGTTTTCTGGGCTGATCTCTTCATGTTGCCTATTGTGGCTGTTCCAGCAAGAGTATTACTGCACTGTAACACTATAGTACTATCTTAGGGCACACTTAATTAATCTACTGCACCCTAATAACAGCACACATGTAGATGGTGACACTTCACTGCAGAACTAATTAGTCAACTCCACAGTAAAACACACATGTAGATGCCAGAGACCCAACACAGAGCAGCCAATCACTTGATAGTCCAGGCACACATCTGACATAGGAAAGACTTAAATTTAAGTCCCGGCTCTGAATCCAGTGCAACAAAGACTTGGAACTGCTCCTAACTCTGCTCCCTTGTATTAGCCAATACTCTGGGGTCTCTTTCTACCAGAAAACCCACGCTGGACCTGAGAAACCTACTTAGCAAAATAGATGCATTCAAGTGAAGTCTTGCTTTCTTCTTAGGAAAGAATTTACCAAAAAAAAAAAAAAAATTCCTGACCATCTATGATAATGAAAACCCAGAGAATATGATCTGTTGCATGTGTGCCTCTGTTATACACTTTACTGCAGACAATGACACTTTTTCTCTCTTTTTTTTTTAAAGAAATCACTCCTAGATCAGCTAGAAGTAATTCAGCTATTCCTTGGCTTTGTTCCTGATGTTGCCTTCCTCTCCTCCTTCCTCTTCATGTGCTTGCTCTTTATTTACTGAAACCTTCCAGCTACCCTTGACAGTCCTGGAAAGCAGCCAAGAAAAAAAATTGATGCGAAGACGTACATTCTAGTTCAGGCTCGTAAGCCTCTTCCACAATGCCGTGTGAATAATTGATTTGTTGGTTCAGTGACCAAACTTGGGGGGGGATGTTTCTGATCAACCCCAAATGAATATTTTTCAATTCTATCAGCAAATAAAAGAACAAAAAATGTCTTTTGAGTTCAACAAAATGTTTTTTTCCATCCCCATTTGAAAAGCTGGATTTTGAGTTAGGACATTTTTACCACTTTCTTCACAAAAAAAAAGAACAGAAAGAAAGCACAGAAAATTTAGGAACAAAAGGGAAGATTCACAGAGATTTCAGCACTATTCATAGAATAAGTTTCAATGTGCAAGTGATTTTAGCCCCCTTAGGAACTCTTATATAGGTCCAGCATCTGGGCATATAACACCTGGGAGGTGGGAAAGACAGGATTATATGATGTGATCGGAAGCAGGGGCTTGAGCTTGGGTCACAACCCTCCCGAGAGAGTGCCATAGGCACTGGGCCACGTGGTTTTCTGGGCAGATCTCTTTATGTTGCCTATTGAAGCTGTTCCAGCAAGAGTGTTACTGCACTGTAATTACGTTGAGTGATGATTAGGGCACTCACTCAAAGAGGTGAGAGACCTGGATTCGTTCCTACTCAGTCAGATTCAGAGCAGGGAGTGAAACACCCAAGGTTTCCATCTCGCACCTGAGTTTCCTTACTCCTTGATGTCTATACAGCATCTTGGGGGACAGTAACCCTGTGATGTTTCAAGGAAGTCCCTTTACAATCCCACTCCCAAAATCTAAGAGTTTAATCTCAGGCATAGTTAAGCAGTTTCAACCTTGCTGAAAAAGAAAATTCCAGTCAAAACAGCACTCGGTATGAATAAATTACATTCTGAAGAGAATTCATCCAGCTCTATTCCAACATGTATCCTTTGTTTGATCGACGACCCCAAACACCTGCTAAATTATGCTCTTGCTGAGCTAGGCAAATGCAAGGTCATTGTTCGGGCAGTCAGGGTAAAATCCAAGATCCGTAAGCGCGGTAGGAGAAGAGAAATGTAAGGAAGGGTATTGATATTTTTCAAGTTACGTTTGTCTCATGGTTTTGTACTTATAAACCTAATAAGTATTTTGCTCGTTTTCCCTAATGTTGATTTTCAAAGCAATTGTAATCAATACAAAGGTTTGGAAAAATTGTCCCACACTGAGAAACAATATAGGGTGGTTTCTTTCTCATTTCCAGCTGTCTAGCAATGCGGCACTTAACGTGATGTGCAACAGACTTACAAAATGGTATGAGGGACTACTGACGACTGTAAAGAATTCAGTCCCACATACAACACTTACATTGAACCAGACAGCTACATAAAAAAGGAAATGTCTTACTCAGCGATTACCTTTTTTTCAGACAGTATAGTCATTGCTGCTTGCTTTTAGCATTAGCTTTCTATTTCTTTGGGACTTAAAATGAAGCCACCCAGTCACGACGTGATTTGGTCAATGGACTGCCTACTTTCTAAATATGCCACCCCCAATGCTTCCATTTTTCACCTTAGTATCAATCTTCCTGTCATCTAAGCAGAAACGTGATAATAGAAGTAGCACATCCTAGAGTCAAGAAAACAAAAATGCTCTGAATGTGGCAATTTAAGTCACATCACCCCTGTCCAATCTCTCCCACAGCTGTAGACACAGGAAAGCAGCCACATTCAATCTGGTTTTCATTCACAGTTCCAGCTGTAGCTACAGCTGCAAGAAGCATTCCCATAGGAAGCAGGCATGTGAAAATGAGACAGGAGCAGAAGAGCCAGCATTTGAGGATAAATCTCAAAAACACAAATTCAATAAACCAAAAAATAAAGCAAACTGTAAAATTTGTATCAAAAGAACATGCCAGACACTAGTAAAATTTTTTCTACTAAGTAAATAGTATGGCAGTCTCTCGATCACACCTGCTCTGCCTTCATACTGTCCCCAGAAATCCCATGGTCTACTTCTCTAGGGAAGAACATCCTAATTTACAAATCCAGGGTGACAAATCCAGGCTACATTAATTTTGTATGTTATTTTTTATCTTTTTTATTTTGATTATATTTAGTTTTTATATTTGTTGGTTTTATTTTATAGTTTATATTTCTTTATTATTATTATTATTATTTTTAAATTCTTACTTATTTTTGAAGATGCATTTCTCCAGGGAATTTTGACAAAATTAAAGAGGTTAGTAGTTGCAGTGGAAAACATTATTCCTCTGAAGAGTATCTGTATTGCTGTTAATAGAGCAGTAAGTTGCTTTTGAGGTCTGTGTGAAGTAACGTTGTCTCTGCACCACAGACCTGTTCTGTGCTTTGCAGAATATGTAGTCTGAACCTGGAGACGCTTTCTAACAGGGAGGTGCAAAGTGGGGAGCCCTGGCTCCCAGACTCTGGTTCAGCTCCAGCTCCCCATTAGCTGGGCTTTGACTAGTGCTATAGCCTTTAGGCCTGCTATATCAGATAGCCCCCGAAAAGTCTAGACATTTCCATTCCTTCACTCTCACGTGCACAACATACATTTGTTGGTGTGTACACCAACAGATGTACACTAGGGGCGTGTGAAGCAGGCCCTATTCGATTCAGATTTGGCCCGAATCAGGGACAGTGATTCAATTCGTTGATTTGGTTCACTAGACCCAATTCAATCCTGATTCAGAGAATCAGTGATTCAGACATAGACACAGCTTTAAAAGTTTTTCTACTTACCTTGAGGTAGCAGGCGAGGCTTGTGATTGCTGCAATGCTGGGGCGGATGGAGCGTCCCACAGGAGTGCGGCGGAGCCCTCCACGTTCTCGGCAGTGACCCCGGAAGTGGACCAGAAGTACTTTTGGTCTGCTTCTGGGCCTGGCAGGGAGCACACAGGGGGCCCTCCCCATGCCCCCTGATTTCGATGATCAGACACAGGGGGACGGACCCTGGGTGCACCCCCTAGACGCAGGAGGCACCAGTCACTGAGCCGGGGAGGTGCGGGGGGCCCCCTGTGAGCTCCCTGGCAGACCCAGAAGTGGACCAGAAGTGCTTCTAGTCCACTTTCAGGTCTGCTGCTGAGCACGCTGGCAAGCTTCCTGCGCTTCTGTGGGACGCTCCATGGGCCCCAGCATCGCAGCATTCACGAGTTGCCTGCTACTGAGGGGTATATAGACAAAAACATTTCAAGCTGTCTCTATGTCCAAATCGCTGAATCTTTCCAAATCAATTCAGAAGGTTCTGATTGATTCAGAGAGATTAAAGGGTCCTCTGATTCGATTTGGATTCAGCCACCGAATTAGGCCGAATCTCCACCAAATTGAATCAGGGACCGACCGAAGCATCGCGCGCACCAACATGCTGTGTTTGGATGCAAGACATAGGTAGCTTGCACAGCAGTATGAATGGAGAGTCCTGTTCCCTGCATGTCTGCACCACGGCACTTCGACAAGAAATAACGTAGCCCTGGATTTGTAAATTAAAGAGGCAAGAAAAGAAAGGACAGAAACAATTTTAAGACTCAGCATTGTTACTTGAATAGCAAAGAAGGAGAATACAGAATTTTTGTTTTGTTTCCGGAGCTGGCAAGTCAGCATATTTCCTTCCTGTTGCTCTGTGCCCGTTCCTTGTCCACTGAGACCTACAACTCGCTGTTGGGTCAACATTTCCCAGGACAAGCAAAGAAGAAAAGCTATACTTCTGTTGGACAAAGCTAATTGGGTTCCCCCTGAAATGCTTTGACTCTTCAGGGCTGTTGCAGTGGAAAATGGCTTAGATGTACTTTCATGTTCAGAAACTAGGTTATGTGAGAGTAACCAGCAAGCCACACCTCACAACACAAAAAGGCACAAATAGGGAAAATGAGATTAAATTTCCCTGTTTCAGACAACTGCATAATGCTGTTAGGGGACCTGGTTTGTGGGAAGAAGCTGAGGGCACGCCTACTGCAATACTAATTTGCCTCCATGATTACATTAAAGCTGACAGCAGCAGCTGCACTTGTAAATAAGCTGTGTGACAGGCAAGACGATGAGTGTGCAGAAGGAGAGTGCAGAGAAGTATGGAACAGCACAGTATGTCCAAAATGCATCTTTTTTGACTATCTGCCGAACAAATTGGGATAGCAGAAGCAATGTCCTTGCGATTTCTCCCCAGGCATGATTGCTGAAGGTCAAATTATGTGAATATGGATTTTACCTTACTCCTTTCTATTTCTGCTTTGCACATCTTGCTCTTCTCTTACTTACTATATACCTTGCACTATATCATGCATGCTTGATTTGTTTCTGGTGAATTTGCAAATCAAAATGAGGTGTTATATGAAAGGAACCAACACTAAAATAGAGTCTATTTTTCTGGCCAGTTTATAACGCACTTAATTATAAAAGCAGCATCCAGTACATAATCTGGTACCTCCATGTGTACTTCAGCTAAGAGAGTTGAACTTACACTTTTATTGAGTTATTGCTCAGATCCAGGCTTCCATGATATGTAAGGGCCCCTGCTGCTCATTACATATATTAAGCACCTGACTGGTTAATCGCACAATATTTTTAGACTGACCACACATGCAAAGTAATTATCGCACAATAAAATTGACTATCCAGTGAACATGTAGCAGGGCCCTTACAGCAAGATATTAAAGGACTCCTACCCTTACTTTTCACCCCACCTCTTTTGGGATAACATCTTGGGATTTCAGCTTAGCTGGAGCTTCAGTTTCTGCCAGACTCACAAAACTTGGAACAGCTAGTGTTTCTACTAGAGAGGTGCCCATAACACTAGTGATTCTCTTACATTCTTAAAATGTATGTATGAATCAATTAATTAGTAGACTGAATTAGCAACATTTTCCTTCCATCCCATGTCCAAATTTGCTGTGGGTCTAAATATCAGCAGGTCAAATTCCTTTCTGAACCTGCATGGGCTATAGCAGGGGCAAGCAATTATTTCGGGTGAAGGGCTGCTTACTGAGTTTTGGCAAGCCATCGAGGGCTGCATGACAGGCAGCCAGGGGCAGATAAATATTAATTTTCTAAATGTGTTAGGGGTCCTGCGGGCCGAATAGAATGGTCTGGCGGGCCGCATCTGGCCCACGGGCCGCATTTTGCCCACCCCTGGGCTATAGTCAATAAATCAACTACCTGAGCCATGAGACAGTCTCTCTGATCATACCAGTAGGATCTACGCTAGACTAGGCTCAGCTAGAAAAAGTTCTTTGATGTCTTACATTTTTTTTTCTGTCTTCAGGAGCAGCACATGGGAGCCAATTCCTTTCCTTATTGATGTGTTTATCAGTCAGCGATATGAAAACAGCTGTCATCAGTCTTCTCCTTTTCCCAGTCATATATAGGCAATAGGCAGTTTCTTCACCAGGCTGGACAAAAAGCAACCAAGCTAAGTTCTCAGTGGGTGGGGGGAAAAATCACTCAGTGAAAATGTTATGGCTTTGAGTCAAAACTTTAAATACAAAAAATATATATATTTTCCCCAAATCCATGAGTGGGCAGGAACCTGAGAAAAGAACACCAAAATCAAAAACTATGGGGATCTATTAAATGTCTTAATACACTTTAGCTGACACCAATTTCTTTTAAAATATCTTTTAAGGTTGGTGCTTAGAAATAAATGAGACCATAACAACAATTTGTTTTACTAAAGGCTCTTGAGAATCAGTAGCAAGTAATGGACTGTTGGGTTTCAGAGCCTGTTTAAAATAAACCCACTTCTATTCTCTAACGATTGACCAGAAAGGTATTTGCAACCTGGATTTTATGCGTCTGTTGCACAAAGTAAGTACATGGTTTTTCAATCAAAGCTTCAAGCTTTCAAGCCCTTTGTAAGTGAAAAATGCTAAAAGTTACTTTTTGCCACAGACACTGGACATACCGGACACCTCCAGATGAGCACACATGCATGTTAGAGAGCGCTGCAGATCTGTTTGTGGCACCACAAACCCCACATGCTGCATATGCAGGTGTTCCCTACACTGCTAATTAGTGGTGCAGCAGGGTTTTTTGACACCAGGAGATCTCGATGTCAAAAACCCCCACACTTTAAAAAGCAGCATGCTACATGAGGCAACGGCATACAGCGCCTAAAACCAGGGCGTGGCCAGCCAGAGCCATGCTCCAGCTGTCAGCCAGGCTCCACGTGCAAGATTGCCAGTGCCGGAGCCCCAGGAAGCCCCTAGGACTCCAGGTAAGGCTGCTAGAACCAGCTCAGGTGCTGGCCCCAGCCCCCCCCCACCGCACCCAGGGCAATTTGCTGCACACCAGAACGTGTTCATGAACGTTCCCTGGGGACGAGCAGTGGCAGCACAACTATGTGCCACTGCTGTTTGCCCTCATGCACGATTCATGTGGACCTGCTCACACCGGCCATATAACCCAGCCTAAATTAGGCTGGAAAAATACAAAAAAGAAAATAATTGCTCCACTCGGTAAAGCCAGATTATATTTGAGGAGATGAAAAGAAGACAGAAAAAATAAGTCTGAGGTTGGAAAGAGGCTTGAAAGAAAGCCCAGGTTTGTTTTAGAACATAAAATGTGTTCATCTACAGTTGGTCAAATCCTGCTCGCCTCAGGTACCCTTGGGGCCTCATTTTCAGAGGTCCTGCTGAGTACCCACAGTACGACTGACATCGGAGAACACCTAAAAGCAGCCCCTGGATGTATTCAGCTCACATAGGACCAAGTTGAAAGTAAAATGCAAAAGAAGAGCTAAAGAAGTAACCTCCTATCAAACGACAGAGTGCTTTCCCACTGAATTTAATTAGCCAGCTCCCATGTAGCACTGATAAAGTTCCATATTTCAAAAGAAAAAAAACACGGAATAAGGCACTCGCCCTAACATAATATTGACTGGCAGCCATCATATTTGATCAGCTGCTGCTTCGGATCTGATTATAATGTACACGATCACTGTTTGAAGTCATTTATACATCAGTGTTCTCCTGTGCCAGAAGCAAGATTTAGGATTCTCACTCTTTATTCCAGTTTTAATAATTTCACAGAGTAGTAAATTCAAAGGAGCAGATGCCTCATCTGGGAAAATCTCCAGACTGATTCTGAGGGAAGTGAGATTTCCCTTCCCGGGCTGAGTTCTTTGATGATCAGTGGCAAAACTACCTGTAGCATAAGGAAGAGCTCGAAGTAAAGGTGGGATGTCTACACTTGCATAGAATAGTACTGGACACAGATGGCTTCACGGTTTCCCTTTGGATGCATGCTTGAAGGCATGGATCTGTTACTGTCATATAGACTGACTATTTTGCTTCACCCTCTCTGATACACCGAAGTACCCTGGCTTTCCATACCAACCACTGGATTTAATGAAAACTAAACCTAAAGCGACAGACTGGGACCCCCTTCACTGGTTTGTTTGTTTAATGTTCATTTTCAGGGATTGAGAAAAGATTTTTTTTTTTTTAAATGAGATGAATGTGCACTGTAATAAATATTGGGTGGCTGGACAGATCCTGTCCAGAGCAGCTTCTACAAACATAAGGCATTTTCATATTTTTCCTGCTTTGTGGAAAGAGCAACTCTTCACTTTGAGCCACTTTTAAGTAAAGTGTCTTAGAAAAAAGCCGAGAGACTAACAGGTATATTTAGGCTGCTAAAAGTGAAAGGTACCTTTAGTCTGGAGGGACAAAGTTTCAAGGTCATGACGTTAGAAAATGAGATCCCTTATCTCCTTTTAAAGATGCATATAAGCAGAAGTTTAAAGCCAAAATCTGTGGAGTATCCACTAGGTGTGAAATGTGTCATTTTTTGAGAGTGCAGAGTGAGAGTCCTCAAGGTCTAGTTTTCAGAAGTGTTAAGCACCCACAGCTCATACCCAAATCAAAATGAGTTCAGCAACTGGAAAAACTGAGCTGGAAATAAATCCCAATTTCTCTGTTTCCCCCATCCAATACCTGGCCCCAATCACTCTAGCTGTACAGGGGAAAAAATTGCCCATTGTATCGACCGGTTATAAGAGAGGTCCAAAACTAATTACAGCAAAAAGTTACAGGCAAATTATTTACCCTCCAGCTTATTCTATATTAACATTAATTCTTCTTAATTTTCACTGTGTTAATGAAGATTTAAAATGCATCCTCGGGGAATTCGATTATAAAATAAAAGAGTGAGTGACCATGGTGTGTCTGAATACTTAAGCCAGATTTAATCTTTTTTTTTTTTTTTTTTGCATAGGCAAACAAGAGAGGCAGATGAGCATACCTGTTCATCCCAGGTTAGGAATGAAGGTAATTTAACTTTATTACTATATCTTGTGAAATGTTATGTGCCATCCTTCTGGAAAATGTTCTGCAAAGCAGTTACCATTGACAACCCAAATCAAGGGCTTTCAAAGCGCCACGAGTTAGTTGGCTGGGGGAGAATCGAGCCTGCCAACACCAGCCCTGGCCAGCAGACAGGGTGCTCCAGCAGCTTCCAAGGAGGCCGCTGAACTGTTCCTCGCCCCAGTTCCCTCCCTCCCCGCTACCCACCCCTCCTTGTGCGGCTCCAGCCACCCCCTAGGCTGTTAGCAGGGGCTGGAGGGGAGTGGGCAGCACACAGCTGCTGGGTGAGTTTTGTCTGGCTGGAGCTGGAGGTGGGAGGGCAGGGTAGAGCAAAGCCCCCTCACCTTGCCAGCTCCCCCCCCCCCACAACAACCCCAGCTGGGGTATTGGGGGGAGCCAAGCTGAGCCCATGAGGCAAGGGAAAGGTCCCTTCCCCCACCCTCCACCGGGGTCTCGACAGTGGCAGCAGCAGCTGCTGGCTCAGCTTTGCTGGGGGGGTGAGGTGGAACAGAGCCCCTTCGCTCGCAGGCCTGGCCTGGCCTCACCAGCTGGGGTAGCTGGGGAGGGGGGCAGGGGGGCAGGGCTGCAAGGTAAGGAAGCTCCATCCCCCCCACCTCCAGCCAGGCAAAGCCCAGCCAGCAGCTTTGTGTTGCTTCTTCTCCCTTTCCCTCCCTCTGCTGCCGACAGCCCTGTAAAGGTGTGGAAAATGAACCCTCGAGGGGACACTCATTCCTCAAGGTGCTTCGTTCTGTAGCTTATCAAGGGTTAATTTTTCACATGATTGGCCGGTTTAAAAGCACTCTGAAGCCAGGCACACATTATGCCATGGCTGTAGAGCACTTCCAGGGGCTTAATCACACAAAAATGTAATGTCCCAGTGCCCTAAGACTCCCAAAGGAATAATTTCAAAAGAAAAGGACCCAAAACTCCAGCTTATGTCATTTAGGATACTTTTGCTTTCTAACACACTTCAGGTCATATCTTGTGAAGGTATTTCTCCTTTGTTGTTCACTTATGGCATATATATGTATTTTTAATGCCTATAACTGTCTTTTCTCACCTTCAAACCGCCATCCCCACCACATATAGTCAAACACTAAAACAGGCTACCCAGAGAGCTTGTGCACTCTCCGTCCTTGGAGGTTTTAAAGACCCGGCTAGACAAAGCCTTGGCTGGGATGGTCTAGTTGGGGATGGCCCTGCTTTGAGCTGGGGGGGTTGGACTAGATGGGACCTCCTAAGGTTCCTTCCAATCCTCATTTTCTATGATTCTGTATCAGCTTATCCTTTTCCTGAACAAAACTTCTATTCCTGCCTACCATACTTTCTATCTTTAGAGTCTTCCTAAGTGCCAAATCTTTAATCTTCACTTCTCCCACCTGGGAACGTAGAGCACCGTCTCCAGAAATTCTTTCTCATTTCTCCAACCATTTCACAAAATGGTGCATTATACATTTCACTCCTCACACACAACCCCATTATTTTAGCTTCATTATTTATCAAGCATTCATAGTGCTCCATGCATTTTTCAGGAGAGAATGATAATAAGAAGATGCCTGAAAGTGTACCTTCTTCGGGTTTCCAGCCCCTATAACGTGCCCTACAAGGCCTGTTTCTGTTTTCTCTTCTTTTGCCTGTTCCCTAGATGTGTTCTCAAGTTAAACGTTTTCATCTCCCCTTCCTCCCCCCTAAATCCAGTGGCATTTTTCTTTTGACTTCAGTAGGTCCAAGATCAAGACACAGCAATTTATTAAGGATAAAGCAAAAGTTTAATATGAACACAAGTTTCCAGACATAAATTGAGGTGAACTAAAAGCATTGAGCAGAGCTGAATTCTATAGATAATCACACAAAAAATCACATCAGCTATCAAAACACAGAATACATTTCCAATCAGTGCAATCAAATATCTCTTCAGGGCAAAGGAGTGATGTTTGACCTGAACCCAGAAGACTTCCTTTCCCAAGTAATATATACAGTAATGTTTTACTTAAGCCAGCAACTGCCTTCCTTCACAACGTAAATTCAATCTGACAGCCATTAATTGGAAAGAGAATTACTTGTGTTTATCCCAGTTGTGTTGGACAATAGCTATGAGGGCATTATAATACAGGCTGTAATTCACTCAGGTTTCTTTCAGCTGTTAGACTTATGCTGGCAGACAGGTGGGCCTAAAGGGCTCTTTCTTATGGATTTTGCTGCTGGCTGTATTTTTCCTGTACTATAAAACCCAGCACCTTTTTATTTGATATTTGTTAATATTCTTCCTCCTGCTTTAGCATCACAATTGTGAATGCTGGGGAACCTATTTCATTTATTAAAAAGGAAATGAAAATACCAGTACTCATTGAATTATTATGCCCGAAGTGTGCATTTTTTCCCCAGACATACAGCTCATTAGATGGCATAAAGCAATGGAACTCAATTACTTTGTTAGAGCCTTTTTCAGAGCCCTAAGGGCCAAATCTTGCAGCTCCCCTGCGCAGCTGCTGAATACCAAGTGCACTGTAAATGTTGTGGCTCAACTACACTAGGGAAGGAGAGACTGACTGGTGGGAAGCAAAGAGAATGAGCCAAGGAAAAAACCCCACAATCCCTGGGAACCAGAGAGCAATGGCAAGTGGATGTCTCTGGTCCCTGCATCTCCCTGAGCCCATCTCTAACAACACCGATCTTCATCTCTCTGTAGTCAACATTCAAGTCAGGCTGCTACTTATTTCTGCTTTCCATCCAGGCACCAGTTTAAGAAGGAGGAACCAGCAAAGGTATAGGAGAAACAGGCACTGAAGTGGGAATGTGAAATCTGGTCCATTGCTTGCCCTAATGTTAGGGATATCCATTTTGTCAGTCTGAAAAAGGGAATTTCCCACATTCGAAGGTGAGGGCCTCAATCCCAGGACGTACTGGCTCATCCGCCTCTTTCCTGCTTTGACCAGAAATTCTCTCCTATCCCCGAGAAAGCTTCCCCCCGTGGAAGAGTCACTGAAACAAATATATTTCTGTAACATGTCTCAGTATTGACAAAAATGGCACTTGCCTGACAAAAACGCATTTTTACTGAAAAAAAGTCATAACCAGTTCTAATTCAGCTTGAGCAAAATACCCAGCAGGGAAAAATTGCAGCCTAATTAGCTAAAGTTCAGCAAAGTTACAAAGCCAATGAAAGAAGGTTTGATACTGGAAAGTGTCACGCAACCTTACCTATAAGTAGGGCTACATGCGCCAGTTATAACACTTATTAGACTGCAACCTACCGTGGAGAAAAATTAATGGGCTAGGAATCCCTCTTATCACAGTTTATATGTCAGCAGCTATTAAAATGAACAGCTCAAGTGAAAAGGAGAAGGACGATGCTAAAATGCAACAATCAACATGAAATTAACTGTCACTTTTACAAAGTGCATCCATGCCAAACAAGGTGGAACAGAGCATGAGAAACACTAAATGAACCTGTATCAAACACTGGCAGTTCCCTACAACTTGAAAACAGCCGAGTGTGCTGATGCCCATCCAATTTGAGCACTCGCTACAATAACTTCAAGGAAAGAGATCAAGGAAAAGGAATCAGTATGAGTTCATTTCGCTTTTGAGAAAAGCATGGCACTTCAGAGGGGGGTGTAGGAAAATAACTGGAGAGAGGGATAGAGACATGGAGGAAAGCGAGTAAATTAGAAGGGTAAATGTAACTGCCTGGCCAATGTTATGCAGACCTGTTGCAGTAGGGAAAGGAAACTGTTCTGAAGTCAGCTTATACTAAGCTCACGTTGAAGAATGAGCAAGGCACCCCTAAAGACTATTACACAAAAAACCCCGATATTTCTTTATGTTAATGGAAAGTAGCGTGTTAAAGCCAGAATGAGGACCTAAAGACCTCAATAAACAGTCAGGTGACTCTTGCATTTAGAAACTGGTTGATGAGTCAGACTTCGTGTTACCTATTACGCGTGGATCCCAGATTTTCTCTCCTTTCGAGTTCTGATGTTCCAGCTGTTTTTTTCATCTTCCGAGGGCACGTTTATCTCCACAGAAACCACCTGTGTAGCTGAATAGACGGCTGGGACTTCAGGCCGGGCATGACAGGAAGCTCATATGAACTCTTTAGAAAGCAAAGCCCTTGGCTGGATGGAAATGTTCATGGTATTGTCAAATGAGGGATTGATTTTATTTTAGAGGGCGCACAAGGAAGATGGTTTCCAACGAGAATGGTTTCCATGGTGTTTTAGGAATGTCGTCGACAAAATCAAAGCACGCAGCAGACTGCAGTGTATGCCTATGAAAGGGATGCAACAGCAGGCCTAATATTTATAGCTTGCTTACTAGCTGTATATCGATACAGATCCAAACTTAAGGATCACTGCAGTATTCCTAGAGAAGAGTTGTGTCTGGACATGATGGAAGTGATCCATATGCTGTGTTGTCTTCTTTTAAGAAGCGGAGATAGGTGGTAGGACCTAAAACTCACAAGTGCCACACCCAGCTTAAAGGATTTTGGTTTGCCAAAAGAGGCTTAGGCATCCTTCCATTTGCTTCCTGTTTCATCCCTCTTTTCCCAAAGCAAGAAGTTTTCCCCAAGTGCACTTTTTCACTCTACTCCATGACCTACCAGCAGGGTAAATGGGGTGATTTCAGAAAGGCAAGTATGTCGGCATCTTACTCAGCCCACAGCATTCTCATCAACCCATCCCAGAGGAAGACACCGCTGCAGTCAACCAAGTTTCAAAGGATACCATGCATCTGCCAGTGGGATAAGAAGGGTAAAACCTTACTTTTGAGGAAATACTCATAGAGATGCTCTCATTAAAAAAAACACCCTCCCATCAAAGCAAGATGGTGAGGTTTCTCTGCAATTCCTATTTCAATTGACTGTGTGAGTAGTAGGTTAAAATATATATATTGCCTCCAGACAGTAAGGCAAAGTAGGGCAATCAGAGCTACCTTTATCCCAACATTTTATGTTTTTCCCCAAACAAATTGAATTTTCCGTATTTTCTCCCAGCAAAGAAAGGAAAATGGAAGATGAGTTTGAAAACAACTTTTTCCAAAACTCCTTTTTTCCTCCTGAATTTCAAGACACCCACCCATGCTCTCTCTCTCCTGCTGTAGGCTCTGCCCAGTAAGTCTGAACAAGCTGATCAGAAGACAATATTACTCCCACAAAGCACACCTTGTTGTAAGCCAGAGCAATTCTTTTTGACCTTCTGTTTCTTTGGCTGCTCATAAAGCAACTTTGCTTTCACTCCCATTTCTCCTCTAAGTTGCGGGGGGAGAAAAAGTGCAGAGCCACCCACTTTGGGGAAAATAGGTTTTCTCTCGAGCTAGACACTCGTTGCATATTTTACCATTCAATTGAATTATGTGCAAGGCTTCAAAAAATAATATAATGGTGTGTTGTAATGGATTGAGTCATTAAAGTACAGAGACAGGCGCCAGGTTTGCAACAATACTTTTAGCAGCCAGATAAGGGTTTAGGAGATTCAAACAGCACGTGCTGCTCTTTCTCAGAACAGGATCATTAGGAAAGGGGGCATATTTTTCCATTCTTTTGCACATTTTTTTTTTCTTGACACAGACTTTAGTACCAGTGTTGTTTATGAATGCTGATTCTTGTCTCAAACATAGGGTCAAAAAGGTGTTTTCCAATAACTACCCAGGGACAGTTTGAGTAAAGCCTGAGTAGGTAATGAAGTAACCACTCCAGCATCCCCTGGTAGCAAATGATCCATAGCTTGTGTATTCCAAGCTGCGTTGATATGTCAAAGTTCATCACATGCAGTAGGTGAATTCATATAGATCTGCTCGTTCCCGTTTCATTTGCATTCTGTACATGGCAAATGGACTAATATTTGCAAGACCGTTTATATGAATTATGCAAAATTGTATCAGTGCTGTGAAACACACGCACCCTTCAGCTGCTTATGAGGATGCTGTGCAGGAATGTGGAGCTAGACAGTAATGAAATGTTTTAAAACTTAAAAAAAATAATAACTTAAAAAAATATAAGAATCATTCCATACGTGCTGTTATTTGGCATTGTCAGGTCCCACCAGCACAAGAAGACACGGTGTGCTGGAATACCTTTAGCTGCTTGTTTGAGCTCAAAGCCGTAAAGACACCTTGATAAGAAGCATCAGTAGGACTTAGTGTAACCACTTTCCAAATCCCCCGAAGATATATTGTGTAATTCTTTGAATAATATGCTGGCATGCATCAAGAGATGCATCTCAAGCAAAACTAAGGAAGTTGTTCTCCTGCACTACTTGGCATTGGTGAGGCCATAGCTGGAGCACTGCATCCAGTTCTGGGCGCTGCACTTCAAGAAGGATGTGGAGAAGCTTGAGAGGTCCAGAGAGGAGCCACATGCACGATTAGAGGCCTGAAGAGCAAGTCATACGAGGAAAGGCTGACAGATATGGGACTGTTCATCCTAGAAAAGAGAAGACTTTGTGGGGGGATTTGGTGGCAGCTTACAAATATATCAGGGCAAGCAACAGGGGCTAGGTGAACAACTATTTAGCAAAGCACCCCAAGGGAAAACCAGCAGCGATGGTCATAAACTCCTAAAAGCAGGTTTCAGACTGGATATAAGGAAAAACTTCTTCATGGTTTGTGTGACCAGACTCTGGAACAGACTCCCAGCATCTCCCCAGAGATCTTCAAAAGAAGACTGGATGCACACCTTGCTGGGTTATTTGACCCCAGCAGTATTTTCTTCCCAGAGCAGGGGGACTGGACCTAAGGATGTCGCAAGGTCCCTTCCAGCCCTAAGCTTCTGTGAATCTGTCAATCTGTCAATAATCATAATTTTTAAAAAGCTCCTAGGAACTTTGAAATCTGGAGAAACCATTAAACCCTATGTTACATCTCATGGCTCTTTAACAGAAATGCCTTTTTTTCAGCTTCTTGAAAACCCTCTTGGTGATGATCTTTTCCCCCAGTTGCAATAATATTAGTATCAAATCACATGGACAAATAGCTGCATATTGGCTCACAGACATGAGAAGGAGCTGGGCTGAAACGACATATGGTGATAGTCTTATTTGAGAAGTGTGTCAAATTAGCTGCAATGGGCTGTGGTTTTACGGGCTTGCTTTGGGGTGTGGTTTTAAGGATGCAGCTGAGAAACTCTAGGATATCCCAAAAACTTAGAGAAATTAATCGTATTTTGATATTTTCCCACCAATAGTGTTCTCCTTTAATAAACTGCACTTTAGGAACTATTTATGCTATGGTATAAGAACCTGCTTGACATCAATATCCATGACTCCTGTGGAGGTTTTGATTTCCGTCCCTGTTACCACGCCAAAGTGTGCAGTCATTCGGTATTATTTGAATGATTTTCTCCAGTGTATCCTTCTTTTCCTTCCCCACAACCACCCTCAACTTTTGATCACATTCCGGTGGTCCTGAAACTAAATTTGCCCTTTGCATCTCTTTCCTCTGCTATAGTGAAAACCAAAAACCTACCTTTGAATTATTGGTGGAATTATTATTATATTTAAGTTTTTGGGTTTTTTTTGACATTTTAAAACATTTAAAGGATTCCCTGCATCTACTTATCAGATGCTGTTGATTATCTAGTTGGGAACTGCAGGCACCGTCAGGTAGAGCCAGGCCACAAATCTCCTTGTGCCTTGTAGAGCTGTGGGTTTGATGTGCTCTGTGAAGGGATTCATCCGCTCTCTGCTTCTCCGGTCCTAGAGACACTTGAGTCAAACAGAGTAGATCATAAGGGGAGGGTAATCTGCTGCGTGCTTTAACAAGTCTGTTTCTTAATGATAAAACAATATTCATGTTAGTGATCTGAGTAATCAGGTTTTAACCTTGGCTGTTGCCAGCATTCATTGAGCCATCATATGGATGGTTTCCTCTCACATACGTGAGTGTGTAATAGGTGAATACTTTTCTGATGAATTGACTTACCCAGACCTAGTTCTGGAGAGCCCAAAACTATTTGGGAATGCAGGACTAATCATTTCAGCTAAATAAAGGGGCAGAATTTTTTTGTCGAAAACATCCAAGTATTGCATTGACAAACCAAGCGGTGAAAAACAGTGTATATGCCCTTTCCAAATTGAAAAACATTTTCAAACTACAAAATGCTGACTTTTCATTTCAAAATGGCATTTCTTTTGCTTCTTTTAAAAGTCAAGTTTTAGAAGGTAAAACAAAAGCACTGAACATGCTCAAACAGAAACAAAATGCTTTGCTTCATGTCAAACAAGGTGTCTTGGGTTGACCCAAATATTTCAGGCTCTTCCTTTGCCAAAAACACTTTATTTGGCCACCATCTGATTTTTTCCCCCTTTTATTTCTTTTTAAGGCCCTGGGCCAAAAATAATCCATTATTCACCCACCTCTAGCACGTAGGCTGCAAAATTAGCTCCGTTTAATGACAGTTCTGCTACTAAGTTACTATTCTACTCCAGAAAATGAATACATTAAATCAGAGTAATGTTACAGTTACCTCCATCAAGCTCAGTTTATGCACCATTTTGAGCAGGACTTAATTGACTAGCCTCGCAGCCACAGGGAGGACTTTCAGAAGTGTCCTTCATTAATGAACCTGCATAAAGCTAGAGCAAATGAGTATGGCCCACCTAAAAATCTGACTTAGTGCCACTAATGATGACATTTTCCAGGGTGACCGATTATATACAATTAGCACTAAACCGAAAATGCCGCTCTGCATCTTAAAAGCACTACTGAACCTTTTCCAAGGCTGCCCAACCTATTTATTAAGCATTAGCCAAGCAGAAGCCAAGCACAGGTCACCATCCCCAAAGTTGTTTTTTGCTTTGGGGACCTTTCTGCACTCTCCTCTTTCCCCTGCTGCATGCACGAGCAGCAGTCTTTCCCCCTGAGTTTCAGCCATCTGCTCTCCCAGCGCTCTGACAATGGAAAATTCCTCTCTTTGTCTGAAAAGGTGACCTGCATGTTAAGTTTAGCTGACAGACTTCCGAAGCGTCTTAAAATAAATGAGCAACGCCGAACAATGGAGTGGAGCTTTCTAAGTTTTGTTACAGGTATCCACTGTCCTGTGCCCTCCCCCACCCCCATTGCTTTTTTCACTTTGCTTTTGATGCTTACCAGTACATAGTTTGGTTTATGTAGCTTCTTATACCTAACTTCGGTGCCCAGATAAATATAGTTTGAGGGAATCTCAATGCTCTTTTCTATGGCCCTGATCCCACCGTGGGATCTACTCTTGCCTCTCCCAGATTCCACATCTGTACAGGAGATCACTTTGGCCGATCCAGGTATAGAATGACCACCTACAGCAGTTCTGCTGAGATAATTTGGCCTTGCAAGCTGAAAGTCAGCAAGTACTTTGTAAAGCCAGAGTCAGAAAACTTAAGAGAATTGATTTTTCATAGATTTATGTAGTTCTTTTAGTTATTCTTCCAGTTCCCACCATGCCATCTCTCTTCTTCGAGATACCCTAATTAGTTTTCCTATATGATGTGCAGGACACAAGCAGCCATTCCATTATGTTGTAGCAGCATAACAAATTGCCCGAGATGGGCTGAAGTACTTAACATGATGTGCTGGCACGAAGGCAAGAACTGCAGTGATGTTCCCTGCGTATCGCTTCTTATTACCTAACAGATGTTGAATTTTGATACAACATGTCATGAAGTCTCCTTTGAAAGTTTTATTTATTTTGGTTAAGATGTGAATACGATCACATGGACTAGACACCGGCTAAAAGACAAGAACTGCTACAGAATACAAGGTGGAACCAAAGAGCCATCACAAAGATGGGAAGAAGCTTGGGCTAATCACATTTCTGGGGAGTTTAAGGAGAATGACTGCAATCCTGTTTTCCCCTCCTCCGAGGATTACTGGGATAGACACACACACACACACACACAACCCCCCAGTTAAACAGATTTAAGACACTGATACTTAAACTAAATCTAAACTTCATTAGCAGCTATGATTAGACAGAGACCATGGTTTAGGTTGTTCCTGTAACACAAATGCTAAAAATATTGCCTGATTTTGTCAAAAATAAAATCACAATTTTACATTCCGCGTGTAGCTTTTCAAGCACGTGACAAACACGTGCGATTAGCACAAAATAATCTTGGTTCAGATTACATGCATCTGGCTGGCTGGCCTGCATTTTCCAGCAACATGATTTTACATTAGAAAATCCTTATTTCCCATGAATTGAATTTTTCAGAGAATTACATGAAGATCAGCAACAGTCTCAATGAGAAAGAGGTTCCCATCCAGGATGTAATTTATGTTCAAAATCAAAATGAATATGTGTGACCCAGAAAAAGCAATATCTTGGGAGCTAGGGCACACATCTAGGATACAGGAAGCCCTGGCTCAAGTTCATGTTCTGTAAAATTTGGATGAGGAGCCTCCCATATCACAGAAGGATGTCCTTCTGTGCTAGATAGGTAGGTCTCTCTCTTTCTTGCATGCATGACAATGTTTTTTCACCGTCTTTTTATTCGCCACAGCAGCACAGGGTATTTTTTTTTTAAACCTGAAAATGTTCGCCTGATGGAAAAAGCATTTCCTTCCCAGCTCCAGTGACTAGAAACTGATACTTTGAAGGAAGGGACAAAAATTAAACAACACTGTCACTTTAGGACAGCTGTTCATCAGGGTCTACCCCCCAGCTCCTGAGTTCTTCAGGTATTTTATATCTGCAGGAACCAGATCTTATTACCGTTTTAGCTTGCAAAGCTCCCTCTGACACCACGCCATCAGGATTTGCCCACAGGGTATTCAGTGACCAAGCACAGGGTATTCAGTGACCAAGCACAGTTGGTCTCTCTTCTTCTCACAAGTGAGATCAAGTGGCATCTAAACAGAGGTCCACTCCTAATGCATCAGGTGTGAATCATGTAAGTGCATTTCTGGAAGATCTCTCTGGGCCGCTGGCCCTTGTCCACCCATTCCTGGAGTCTGAAATCTTTGCCCACAAAGCAACTCCTCTGGAGTTTGAAGGAAAAAGACAGATGCCTCAAAGTGGCATGCTGCCCTTATTTCCCTTCTAGATCAGGAGAAGCAACAGAGGAGAAAATATGACACATGATAATTATTCTGCATCTTTAATCTGCATTAAGATATAGTTCAATGAGCCCTGTGTCTAGGCTTTCAGCATGTGGAATCCCACACACGACTTTAGAAAATTGATTTTTTTTATTGCATCTGCAGCTCTGCACACAAGTTAAACTTTTTAATGAACCAAATCCTACCCCATATCAAACAACTGAATAGATTTCAGAGCTGCAAACATGCTGAAAATGGCTGTTAAAAACACAATGAAACAGCTAGAGGCACAAAAAGCAATCTTCCCCCTGACCCAGCTCACTTTTGTATATTGAAATTCCATTTCAAGGACTCTTATACTTTCCAGCTGGATTGATTGTCAGCACTGCTTAAAAAATACTAGTGATAGATGGAGATACTATTGGATCCACAAAGCAATCTTACATTAGGGATAAGATTCCTATAAGTAAAAATATGAATTTCCATACAGTTTCATGCTCTAGTTGCCCTATGACTTGCTGCCCATGCCTGTGGTCTTAACAATCAAAGGTAGGGAAAAGGGAGGAATAGAAGCAGGTTTATAATACTGCTTCTGGATTGCTTTAGGGCATGCTCAAAATGGAGCATAACACAGCCCACCACTCATCCATGATCCCCTAAAACAGCTGTAACTTAGTTGTCATAATCAGCTGCTAGATTTGACCTTGTATATATTGCACTTTGGGGGACAATTGAATGGCCAAAGTCAATACAGCAAATCCTACAGATTTCAAATGACATTTAATCAGGAAGCAGTGACTGATACTCAGGATTTCTTCCAAATCATTACCAGTCCAAAGAGACTACAGATTTACAGGAAGAAGAGCATCAGAAATACCAGGGAAGCAGGTGGGAAGGGAGACAGGGAAAAAAATCAGACAGGGTGGGAAACCAGAATTGCCATTTGCAATTCTGCAAGGGCTAGGGACAGAAATTACACATACATCAATATCAGTGATCGTAAACTGGTTCAAATCTGCAACACAGCAGATGTTCAGTGCACATAAACTGCTTTTAAAATGGCCAAAACCAGTTTAAGGTAAACTTGGATGGATATAGTATCAGACTTAACTGATTTAGGTTAAATTAGTCTATTGAACTTCTGTGGCAGATCCCCTCCAGATTCAAATTAACTGACACACTGTAACAGAGAGCCCAGTGCTCTCTGTTACTTAAAGAGGAAAAGCAGCCCAGCCAGGGAGCTCTGCAGGCAGGCAAGGTGCTGCAGCTGCAGGTCGCCAGGGCAACTGGCTAATGGGATAATTAGCCAGCACCTGCAGGCAGTAGGATGACTGGATGCAGGCAGGGCCCAGTCTGCATATCAGCTCCAGACTGGGGCCAGTATGGCAATCTTTCCCTGGTTGCCACCAGGATAGGAGTTCTTGCCCAGGATACTTGGTTAGTGGGGGCTTATACTGCTGCAGGGGTGGAAGGCTGCTACATGTTGTTGTTGGGGTTGTTGTTTTTTTTGTAGCCCAGGGGCTTGTGTTTATGCTCTATTAATGGGGGGTGGGGTTGCAGATGAGGCTATAGGGGAGGTGGAGGCCTTGCTAGTGTTGGGGTTGGGGGTAGGCATTTGTCTGTTTAAGCTCTCCTGGGGGCATGCTCAGGACTCAAAAGCTTAGTGAACACAGAGGGGCCAGGGGCCCGGTGCCAGCAAGGGTGCAGCCACAGAGGAGCCAGGGGCTCAATGCCTAGAAGGGATGAGGGAAGCTAGTGCCTCAAAGCCATGTCCAATACATTAAAGGGGTGGAAGTCAAGGCCCCAACAGGGGGAATATACTAGTAACACCTGTGAGACATGGGGTGTGGTAAGGGGAAATTTTTTGAAGCCATGCAATTAGCCCATAAGTTGACTGCAGGGGCCCAGCCAGGGGCTTGAGATTGCAGAGGCCTGGGAAACAGAGGGACCAAGGCCTAGCAAAGGTCTAGGGGCAGCCTCCCTATTAACCTATAATTTATCAGGGTGTGGCAGGAAAGACAGGGGTGCCTTGGGGGCAGAGCAGGGCATGGTTGTGGAGTCACAGCCACCCTGGGACCCTGATGTATCATACACATTTCCAGCATCCCAGGATGCTTTGCACCCCCTGCAATCCCCCCTCATGGAGTGGGTGGGCTAGCCTTGGCCTAAGCTGTCCACTCCAGTGGAGCAGGGAGGCATGCTCTAGAGCTTCCCTGCCTTCCACCCCCAGCTTCTGGCTTGGCCCACTGCAGGCATGTGGCTGCATTTCCTGAATAAAAAGTGAATGTCTGTTCACTTGTTTATTGGTTCAATCTGCACATCTTGGACTAATCTGTGAAGACTGAATTGATTTCAGCCCTGGGTTTTTTGGATTGTCTGTACTTAACCAAGAAGTATGGCAAAGCTAAATGGGGGAAATAAATGGTGTGGGGGGAAGTTTTGAAAAATTCTTCACCAAAAAATTAGAAAATTAAAGGAGTGGTTTTTCTGGAGTTGCTTGTGGGGGGGGGTCTTTTGTTTTCCTTTGGTTGGTGTGCATTTTGTTGTGTTTTGGCTTTTTTTGTCATGCCAGAATGTATGCAGCCAGGTCTCGGAGTCACCCAGGGTCTGGGGAAGCACCTAGGATAAGAAGGAGTACACGGAGTCTGAGCGTAAGGGAGCTAGGAAGCTAGAAGCCATGAGGTCTTTCAGAGGAGCCAGGTCAGAGATCCAGAGAGTGACGCAGAAATCAAAGTCAGAAGGCCGGCCAGGCTGGTTAATCAAGAGATCAAATCTGGAGCTGGGTTAGAGAGCCAAAGGGTCAAAACAAACATGGGGTCCATGAGTAAGCTGGATTGGGTAGCTGCAGAATCTGTTGGGCAGCCAGTAGAGACATAAGCCAAGGGCAAAGCAACCTAGGTCCAGATTGAAGTCTGTTGCCCAGACTGTTCCTCTAAGTCAAGAGGTTTTGTAGGAAAAGATGAAGTTTCAGCTCACCCTGGCCAGCCACTCCAGTGGCAGTGTGGGTAGATGGCTAGGCCCTGATGGAAGGATCTGACCTTTGGTATCCCTGTTAGGTGCTTAGCTCAGGAGGTAGCAGACTGGGAGGAGTGGCCATGCTAGACAGGCTGAGGCCCTGGGTTTGAGGTCATGGCCTGACACTATGCTTGTCTGCAACAGCCCAAATGTCTCTCTAGATCTCATTTAAATGTCAGTGTTCACACTCCCACACTAGGAACACAGATACCACCTTAATTGATAAAACAAAGCTTAAATGAAGTAGTGAAGTAAATGATGAACAGATCACAAACATGACTTTTACAATGTGGCATTTTTTTTTTTCTTCAAGACATGCCAACCACACACACTGGCTCTCTTCTGGAAATGCTAACCACACAATCGCAAGATATCCAGGGTTATCCCAGAACATAAAGATCCTTACAAGTTTAGCTAAAGATAAAGGCTGAGTCATTCATGCAGTATTAAATTCTGTCCTTTGATACTCAGGATTTTGTGTCCAGGACTAGAAAAGACTGTAGAAATACCCCATTGGTTCCAAGTTACTGGCATGTCCATTATGAGCACAGTATTTGAGTGCTTCACAGTTCCCTGATTACATTACTTTTACAAAGGCTAGACTATGACATGGCCATTTACATAAGATCACAATAAAGGTCTGGGGCACAACAGTGTATTAATCCTAGGGTTCTTGCCTTGCAGAATGCTCTGAACCACTCAGCTTGCTTCTCCCACTCTTTTCCATTGCTTTCAAGTCAATATTTATTCCTTTATTCAATCATTTTAATGTTGCAATACATCTCTATGGCAATATAAATTTTATATCCTAGACGGTATCAAATTATAGGAGCAATACCCTATCCATATATAGTTCTTGTTTTCAGCCTAAACCTAAAAACTGTCAAGTGCTGCATTTATACACAAGGCATATAAATAATGTAGCCATATCCATTCGTTTGAACCCATACAACAGTCCTTGTTGAATGGGCTTTTCCTTTCACCTGATTACCATACTGTACACTGCCACCAATGAGATGTTAAATCAAAAGCATTCTGACTACTGCTACTAACTCTGTTGCGATGTATAAAAATGTCCAGGGCAGATGACAACTCAAATGCTAGCCGCTTACAGAGGCTCAATTTAATAGGACAGATTGAAGTATAGTCTTGAAAAAGGGCAGACTGTACTATGGGTTACAATCTAGGAAATTTATTTTGAAAAATTTCTGCCAAGACTTACTGCACAGGGTCAGATCTTGTAGTGACTCCAGGCTTTCACCCACTGCAAGACAAATCTCTGGTGCATGGAGTAGAAATAAGAAGATATTGTATAAAAACGTGTCAAAACAAACAGCAGCAGCTAGGGACTAAAACCATCCATGCGGCAGAGCAGGTAGTAAATGGGAGTAGGGCAATACTCATTGAACTGCTACACTGAACTGTGACAAACAGCTACCTCCGGTGTGCTAATTCAGGTGGCAATGCAATGGCACTACTCACAATGCCCAGCTTAACAAGTAAGGGAACAATTTTGATCGGAGAAATGTGAAACAATCAAAAGTCAAGCAGGGCCAGTATCATTTAAATTAAGAGAAAATGGGGGTGGGGGTGAGATTAAAGAGTCTGGTTTGGCATTTTTAAATTATATGAATCCATCTTTCATTTTTAAACTAGAAGTTTAGAAATGTATGTTATCATAACAAAATGAATAAAAATTGGAAAGCTATGTTTCCATCAACCCAATGGGATTTTGGGTGGGGAAGCCAGTTTTGTACTTTTAGACTTTTTATTTTCATTCCAATTCAGAAAGGGGGGGGGGGAGAGACAACAATAATGGACTTGCACTTCAAATGGAAAATCCAGTCTGTGTGTAGCTTGAAGTCGGGCTGAGTTGGGCCTGGTAGAGATTTCAGTACTGGAAGGCTTAACTCGAAAGAGAATCTGCTAGAGCCTTCTTCATCAGACATACTCATTTTGTAATAAATAAAAGCTAGGTCCCCAGAAAAGGGATCACGGAAAATGAAATACTTCTCCACCAAGGACATGTAACAGGAAATTTTCAGGAATATGTTTTCCTTCTGCAGATACAATTTGCATCTATAAAATTCACAACAGCTTTATTGCACCTGCATTTGGCTAGCGATTGACTAGTTGATCTGAGCAACCAGGGCTCTGGCTTAGCACAATTCTGCCCCAAACAGACTATCAGATGGATAAATATTCTGATTTGTTGCCAATTAATAGGGGGGAAATAGTAGCAAGTTTAAACCCAGTGACAGGGAGCCCATACTTGAATCCTTCAGAAAAATGTATCCCTCAATCTACAGCCACAAAAAACATGTGGTTTCACCCTTGAATCAGATAAAAATTAAGGATGTGAAATGCTGTATTAGGATACTGGTACTTAAACAGCCCTGCCAGCAAATCCTTCAGACTGAGAGATGGCATCTCTCACTCCGGCAACATAGGATTAGCCAATATTGGAGATTTGCGACTATGTCATCTGGTGCAGCTTTAAAACACACCAGGTGAAAAGTGTCTCGCACCATCCTTTGGGTAAGCTAAAGTAAAACTAGCACATCCTTCCATAAGTAAGTATATATTATTGTCCAGGATCTTTTCCTAGCCTAAACCTAAACTATAACTTAGTTGAACCAGTCACCTGTCGTTCACTCGTGGCTTGATCCCGCACCACTGAAATCAATGACCACTGGATGGCTCTTAAAGATGATGTTATTCCTCCTGCCTCCTGTGTTTCTTTCCTCTGATCCCCCTTTAACTTGTTAACTGCAAAGGCAAAACAGGCCTTGACCCCAATCAACTACAAAAGTTAAAGGAGAGGTTAGGAAGGAAGACCTTTCTAGTAGGACTTCTGAGGGACTCGGCAACTAATATGCAACCCTTCTTGACCCTGTGCTGTCGACAGAAGGGCTTGAAGCAAGACCTGTGAGTTTTGAGTGGGAGCAGCTGCAAGGCTACAGGATCTAATCTACTGATTTTTAAGAAGAGATCATGGAAGTTACTCTTCAATACCCTTCAATCCCCGTTCTGCTCAAAAGAATCAGAAAGAAACCGGGTGATGTGAATTCTTCTGTATGTAAAAAGCTGAAGGGATAGTGACTTATGCAGTATGAGGTGGAAAATAAACTTTTTTGAGGGGAGAAGGTAAGAGTACCGAAGCGCCTCTCTCCTGCTGGTTGTGAGAGTGCCAAGTTTTATATTGAATTGGATTTCATGCTTAAACCTCTCTGGGATCAGTGAACTTTTAATCTAACAATACCAGCAATGCTGTACAGGTAACTACTCTGTGACTATCACTAAATCTTTAACAAAACACAAAGAGACAATACAAACAGGTTATTTTTAAACTGTTGTTGGACTATCTGCCTGATCACACAGTGCTGAAAATATACCTGGCATGTCTTATATTTGAATGGCACGCTCATTTGTCCAGAGCTATCATATTTGCAATCTGAATAGGTTTTTTTCCCCAGCAACAGGAGATTGAATGATAGTCCCTAGAGGTCTCAAATGCCCATGCTTCCCTTCTATAAATTATCTTCCACGAAATACTTCAATTTAGCTCAGGTTGTTGATAACCAGTTTGATAAACTACTTCACATTTTCACATGTTGGAGAAGAAAAATAGTCTCTTGCTCAGTTTTTGAAATAGAGTTACCTATTTCAGCTTTCATTTGTGCAGAGTAGGACACATGCATGTTTTCTCTGCCTCTGACACCTTAATAATATCATGAGACCGAAGGTAAAACTGGTTTTCACTCTACTGTGAAGTGTGGGTTAAAACTGATTTGTTATTCTTCAGCAGTTCATTGATCTAGTTTTTCATATGGTTGCTCAGCCCTTACTTCTCTCTGCATTCATTTTCACTCTTGTTCTAAAATACTAGCTTTATACTGGAAAACCAAAGGTCTTAACTATGTGTTTATGATAAAAGTATAACACCTTTCATACATTATTTTTGGCCTGCTGGGCAACAAAGCAAAGTTGAGTAATTTGAAAGTTGAGCATGTCCACTGTATGTGCAGTAAAACAGGCATCAAGCATCAAACCAAGCAGCTCTGAAGTGTTCAGGCTTTTAAGGTCAAATCAACGAACAATAAGTAGACCGAAGTTCAGCATGAGGCTCTATTAGTTTCAATGGAGAATAGTGTTAGTGTGATGTTTGAGCCAAGATGGTCCAAGAATGATGTGAGAGGCCAGGGTTTCTTTGGGTAATATCTTTTATTGGACCAACTGCCTAGCTGGGATGGTGTTGTGAAGGTGAATAATATCTAAAAGGAAATGCAAAGCACTGGCATGTGTTGAAACATGGAATAAACTGGGCTGCTGAAGTGTGGATGCAAGGGTCATATTCTACCCTTGAATGCATATCCCCATGAGAGCCTAAGTATGGTGTGATTGCCCAGTGAGTGATATGGACACTAAACCAGGCTGTTATTCTGAAACCAAGAGGAGTTGATAGCAAATAAAATATCTATCAATATAAGTTCTAATACTGCCATGGGTAAACTATGTGCAGTATCACAAAGGGCATGTTCAGTACACATTGTAACAGTTGGATCTCTGACAAGCAAGCTGTCTGTCATCTTGCACTGGCTCATTTGATGTAGCTTTGGCCCCAGGCGCTCGAATAAGAGACAACATCCTGAAGTCCATTATTATTAGTATTATTGCAACACTTTAAGAGTCATGTTCCAGGCATCATGAATACACAGAATAAGTAGTATGTACAGTCCTTGGAGCAAGAGCTAAGTATAAAGCAAGGAACAGATGGCTGCAGGCAGACCTGGGAGCACAAGGAAACCATAAGAGAGTAATGGCCATCCGTCATAACACATCAGGGGTCTTAAGTTTTTAAAAAATGTTTGTAGGCATCACAGAGACTTGAACGAGGGATTTCAAGGAGCATAAGGTTGCTTGGTTGATGTTTCTGCAGAGCTCCTAATGGAGCACAAGGATAGCATTAAGGGGCTTGTTAGCCCATTTAACAAGTTGGCTACTGAGATGGGCATAATAAAGCAAATCAGGGGTGGAAGTTAACTTCTTGATGCTGAAGAGGATACAAGTAAGGTAGAGATAGGCTGTGAAGAGCGCTGAAAGGGAAAAGCAGCTTATAACAGAAAACAGCACACCACAGAGATGCAGAGAGAGGTTGACAGAGGAAGAGAAATGGCTAGGGAAGTGAATTTCCACTACACTTCTAGATGGATAGAACTGAGGTAAAACTGAATTTTTTCAAGGGCAGAAAAAAGGATATTTCAGTAATCAAGATCTGAGAGAATAAGAGTCTGGACAGGAGTTTTAGCCATGTGGAAAGATCTGAAAGGAGGCATCCTGGAGAGATTATACAAAAATAATCTGCAAGATTTAGCTGTATTCTGGATATGAAGGCCGAGGTCAGAGTGAAAGATGGGACCAGAGTCAAAGATGGGACCCAATATGAGACTGTGAAAGGAGTTAGCAAGGATGGCATGGGAAGAGGATCAAGAGCTCTGTTTTAGCCATGTTGAATTTGGTGATGATTAAAGATCCATGAAGAGGTATCAAAGAAAGAAGCTGTTTTCTTCTGGGCAGGGGATGACAAATGGGCAGGGGGGAACCCAACAAGTAATGCACATTGTGAATCGGTGCGTTAATAGACCAAAAAGGTTTCAATAGTCCAGCATCAGCCTGTCATGGTTGAGACAGTCTCTTCAGTGGAGTTGTGCTAATAATCCTATTGGCTGGTAGTAACTATAGTGCTTATAGTAAGTAATTCAGCTTGGGCTGCTTATTGGAAGAGTAAATTACTATCTTTATAACATTTTGTGTTAGACTTGTCCACGTACTGTTCAAAAACCACTTCAAATTTTAATGACTAAAGCAAGATCTCTGCTTTTAAGACAAGTGCACACCAACAACTACCCATTCAACTCATTTGAAAAGAAGCTGAAATTATAGATTTTAAGGAATAAAAGATCTCTGCTTAAATGGAAAATTATACACTGCTTATTATTTTTTCACTGAAATATACAAACTCCGGTAATTAGCCACACACTCTAGCCTTTGTCAGAGCCAAAACACTTAGCCAGAGATTAGAAAATGTGATTTTAACAAAAATAGAGTGAAGATTTCACAATACGAGGACCCAGAATGACTACTTGATAGCCACAGTTGAACAGGATTTTGAAAAAAGCCATTTTTAATGCTTGTCAGTACACTAGCTTGTGTCACATCCTTTGCTGCATATTATTGTGCCCAGCTTCCAAAGAGAAAGAGATTAGATCAGATATCAGTGAACTCTCTTAGCCACATAAAACATACAGAAAACTAATAGAAACATTGGTAAGCAAATTCTGTTCTCCAGTTTTCATTTTCAATGAGTATGAAAGAGTTGGAGCAACATACAAGAGTATCATTATCAAATGCCTAGAGAGATCACTCCAGAAGTTAATAGTGTTTGCGGAGTACGTTTGTCTGTGCACCGTTACCATGGCCTGGTTTCTTTGAGCTGGTCTTAAATTTTACCTCTTCCTACTTCTGTTTTGACATTTGCACTCTTTGAAGCTATGCTTGAGTAAATTCACGTGCCCTTTCCCTCTGCTGTAACAAAATGCATTTCTTCTCAGCAAAATTGCAGTGGAACATCTGAAAATTATTGAAAGCAGCTTAAAAATACTGAATCCATTGCATTCGGCAGCTGCTTTTAAAGCGAAAGTCGGTACACCTGAATTGAAGGTTCATGCCGGACATATCCATGGATATAGGGCTTGAGACTTCAAAGTGCAAGACCCCTGGCCACGAGCAGGTACTATAGTGAAGCACAAATCCCAGTGAAATCAAAGAGAATTCAAGTGCTTAAAGTGAAGCGCATGTTTAAGAACTGCCATACTGGGATTAGACTCTTCTCCCCACTCTGGGATTAGGTTACAGTTTAGCACAGTGTAAGATCAAACAGCATAAATCAAATACCAAATGCAGGGAGGTAAAGAATTTTATTGAAAGGAAAGGTGGAATCAAGTGATGGGACAACATGGTATTAAAACAGCATTTGTTAACGGCCGATTTTTAGCAAGTACTAGGTCGCTATGAGCAGTGCATTCATCCCAAAGCAGCCCCAATAAAAACCTCCACAAGACACTGTGCAATGTATTTTGTTTATATTTCCTGTAAAAAAAAAAAAAAAGAGAAGCAGAGCTGTTTTAGAAAATTCATTTTTTAGCTGTTCTAACTCTTGCATGTCACCCTCTAAAATACTGATCTGTTTTTCGACAACGTTATGGGCTTTGGAAGGAGAGAGAAAAGCAACTCTGCAATTTTGAAACCTTTAAAATGGACAAAACTAGCTTTCTGTACAAAATAATGGGATGATCTCAAAGATGAGATATTGTGATGTGATCTGCTGGAACCAACCAACAAATATTATAGCCAAAGGAGAATTGCCAGCTTTTCAAGAAAGTGTGTGTGCACGCAAGTATGTAAGACAGGAAATGTGCCTGGAAATTTTCCAAGGCAAATTTTGCCCAGCCTAGCACATTTGCTTTGGAAAAAACCCAAGGACACTGGTGTGATTGAGAGAAGCTAAACTGATCCCAATAAATGCAAACGATCATCCACAGCAACAAATTTATAGTCAATAATTAGAAGGCTGCCAGAAATATTTCATTTCTCTTCTGTATTCTTCCCCAGGTAATCAATCTAATTAAGTAGGAAAATGAAGCTTGTAGCACAAATGCAAGTTCTAGGTGGAAAGATGTATATTTTGCCGCTCTGACCTTACCTCATTTGTCAGGCTCTTCTACCTGGAAATTCTCATATAAATCTTTCCAAGCTTCTTATTCCATTGCCAAAGTGAATCAGCATTTCTGGGAATAACTACCTCCTGAAAAAGATGACTCTATGGAGAAGGGGAAAAAATGTTTAAAAACTGCCTCACCAAAAAGGCCAGTTAGGAAAATAAATGTCAATAGATACAGACGTCACTTGAAAAATCCCACACTTTTTTTTTTTTCTTTTTAGGATCCTCTGAAACTCCCTGCCTTCATTTTATAGCAGTCATAACATTAATATTTAACGTACATATTCACAAGAGTCCTTTTACTAACTACAGCACACAGCTCCATCCTAGGGAACTTGTGTTGAAGTTGGGACAAGCCATGCACCTCAAAGGCCAAATCTGACCTCAGCATGAAATTATATATATATATATTCCTTTTTTTAATTTCATAGTGAGGTCAGATTTGGTCAAATTACATATCTATAGACATATAGATATAGCTATGTAATCCAGTAACAGAGACATTTGAGAAACACATTATTAACAGTTCCAAACATGTACGTTGCAGGGAAAATGTCCCGTGTTTCCTCACTTAAAGCTTTAACTGAATAATAGAAGATGACCGGTTCTCTTGACCGCGTACTATATGGTATAATTTCACTAAGACGCACGTTCTGTAGTCTGGATCTGGACCTTAGTGGACAGGCGCCTGCAGTGCAAGAACCGTGATCATTTTAGGCGTTGACTTTCTTGTTATCTTCACAGGCAAGGCAGAAGCTGAGGGATGGGCATAACAACTGAATTGTCTTTTCACCAGGAGATATAGGACACTTAGATCATCACTGTCTAGACCACCAGTGACAGATGTTAACCACATTGCTTAATGTACACTTCAAAGGTCCCAGGTATTACAATGAAGAGCACAGTGTAAAATTAAGGGAATTCTTTCAGGTGTGGTTGCATATAAAGAAAATCAAAGTTGCCGAGTCAAGCCCTCAGACATCAGGCTGTGCCAGATTTAGGGCTGCCCGTACCACCTTTATTTGCCCCTTCCTCATGCATACACATTAAAATGCAGTTTACACGTCACAGTCTTTCCTCCAGCTTCCCCGCTTCATCCAGTGCATAGGTTAAACGGCTGACATAATGAGCAGCTACGCGTTGTTTTCTCCTCTTTGTTCCACACGTGGCTCTGGGCCATATTTACTGCACGCTACTCAAAGCCTCCATTCAAGACAGAATTATTCATTCCTCAGAGGCTTCTCTGTGTCGCTAATCATTATATTATCCAAATGCTTTATAAACATTAATTTATCCTCCCAAAAATCCAAGGAAGAAAAGACATAGGAATAGGCCATTTTACAAGGCAGGAAACTGAGAAGGAATAACTTTGACTCATTTGCTTTGTAGGGATGACCTGCCTGCAGTACTAGGAGCTGTGAAAGGCTTGAGCATGTCCAGCAAAAAGGGAACCTTGGGAGATTTTAGTTGCAATAATAAGTGTTTCTGATGAGGATATGGACAGGGTAACTGCCCAGTGTCTTGCAGCCGAGCCAAATTACCATGTATTTTCATGGGGACGTGAAAGGATACATCCCTGATCATCTGCCTAAGTTCAAGTCCCTGTTCTAAAACACAAGGTTTCTAGATTTGCTCAAAGCAAAGCTTGCCAGAGTTGTTGTTATTATTTAAGAAAAAACATATTTTCCTTGTCTTTGGAAGGAACTGAACGAAAAAGATTTGGCCTGAGGGAACCATGAAGGATGGGAAATTTCAATCGACATGGGTAATGTTTGGCAAAGAAGCTGACAAAGTAGGTGGTTGCCTATCCATGCCCATGCCTTCCTGAAGCGTGACGTTTATATGTTACACTGAGACCATACTAAGGCCGCTTGAAACACAAGGATCCACACATTAACTCAATGGTTTCCAACGAGTCTACTGGGAGTGGAGTGCAGCAGCAGCAGTGGCCCAGGGGCAGGGGTGGGGGAGCTCCTGGCACAAGGTGCAGCTCATCCTTTGTGTGCGGCACCAGCGGCATTGCCCCCGAGCCCTCATTTGGGTCGTGACCCGAGGTTGGGAACCACTGCGTTAAATGCTCACACTAAGTACCCTCTCAAAAGTTACGCTACTTCAGGCGAGGGTTAACTCTGGGCCGTACTACCTAGCATATGTTAGGATAACTTCAGTCTGCTCCGTGGAGATAAAACAAGCAATATGAAGTCCTCCAGCATCCCAAGATGCACTGCTTCCAGCCCCCAACCCTGCCCAGAGCAGAGATAGTGCCCTGGCATCCTGGCACCTAGTCCCACCCCTGCCCACCAGCTCTAGCGGCAAGTCAGAGCTGTGCAGGCAAGAAATGGTATTAACCCTGAACGTGCGACTGTTCACAGCACATCCTAACTTTAACACTTTGTTGAGAGTAACATGCCACAGATTTAGGATGGTCTACACGTAATGTGCAACTTCACCCTCTGAGGTACCACCTTGCCCTACCTTCTGCTTAACTTGTGAGTAACCACTTCTATGCAAAGTTATAAGTAACTGAAAAAACAGAGTTATAATTAGAAGTGCAATATGACCTTAATAGATGGCACTGCCTATATTGGAACAGAATAAGATCATTACCAAAAAAAAAATGCAAGTCAGATCCTTGGATAGTTTGAGTTGACAAAACTCGAGCAACTGAAATAGAATTCTGTTGATGTACCCGGCTGAAGATCTGGCCTATTTTGCAAAGGAAAATTAAAAAAGAAATGATGTAACACCAATCTGTTCAATTAGAGGTACCTCCATTAAGGTATTTTAATGGGGGAAACATAGCATCTCTTCCCATTAGAGATGAACATTGCATGCATTCACCCTTTGTGTGAAATGTGAGCAGGTAAGCAAGCCGAAGAATGTTCAGTGACTTTTATCTATTATTCAAGAGGTTTTATTGCCTTACAAGAGTCAGATAATGTCAATGTCTGAATTGTTTCTCCACGTCCTTTCCCTTGACTTCTTGATTTTGTTTTCAGATCATAATTTTTTTCCACATTCAATTCATTTAAATCATTTAAGTCTGGATTGGCTGTAAAAGCTTTCATCTCTTATCACTCCAAATCTGTTCTTTTAATACGATAGCTGAGTCACCATACAAAGGTGACTCTTTATTGTTACACAGTAGTGTTGAATTGATGAAAAATTATTCTTGAGCTAAAATCTCCCTCTAATGTAAGAACAAATATCTTGATCCATATGCCACTTGTTTGGGGGGGGGGCTTCTTTGTTAATGAAGACAGCCCTGAAATCAATGGCATTTCATAGCAACTTAGTATCAATCTAGTGTCTAATTTGGCTTTACTTTGTTTCAACCTATATACTTTTCCCCCCACTTACTGACAACATGCACTTAATGCTTGCCAGACTCAGATGAAAACCACTTTTGTCATGCTTTTTATATAATTTGATCCCCAAAATGCTTCTCACCATTCCCCATACCTGTTCCTGGTGAACAGCACAGGGGAAAAAAAGAAAAAGATTCTCTTCACCTTGCAAAGACAACGAAGAAAAAATTGCAAAACTTGCTGATTTCATAGACTGCTCTAAATACCATCTTCTGAGTTAAACCTAATAAACATGTTATTATCTATGCTGTGATAGCAATTAAACAGGGGAAATCCATGATCACTTTTCTGTCATTAAGCCTTCTGACATTTCTGTTGGAATTATTTTCATACAAGGCAGACTGATATATCCGAGCACTGCTTTCCCAGCGGTACCTTGAGAAAGCCCATTATGATTCACTCAAGCATTTCTTCCTGGAGCTGAAGAGGAGGGAGTGAAACCCCTAGATCCTCTGTGGAGGAAACCTTCCATAACTAAGTCCCTGGAATTGGCTCTTGAGAAACACAGGAATAAATGTGCAGCTGGTATAAAGGCATTGGCCCTACCCCAGTTTATGGCATCCATATAGATTCTTGCATCGAAACACAGCTACGTCTCACCCACTCATGGCTATTGTTCATTGCCCTGAATGTTTTTCCTGTTTGAGCCATGCTGCCTGAATGCCATAAGACTGAGCATTCCTCGACTGCATGCAGCAATAAAGTAATTTGTCTTCTAAATTTGAGCAAAAGTCCTTCAAGTAAACCATTATGCAGTATGGGTGCTATAAATGCCAGGACATGGGATGTGTGGGAAGGAGCATGGCCTCATAAAGAACTGAAGAACAATATTCAAAGAGTTTATTCAACAACTGTGCGCTACCTGTCAAATAAACTATTCGAGCAGGTATCCTCCCAGTTCTCATTAAAGCAGAGGTCAACAGATCAGGCATTGTGCGATTCTTTTTCTGCCCTGGCAACATAATTAGTATTTATTTCTGAGCAGGTTGGTGATGGCTGGCATTGTTTTAAGGTGCTGAACAACTACAGCTTCACCTGAAAGACACTGGTGTTGCAGATTTTCAGCTACAGCATGGGGGAAAAAACTGTTTGCTCGATAGGAAATGAGATGATGGACCTATAGATGGTAAAAACCTTGACTATCTATATGGAGGAGTCATGCCTGTTAAGGATCAGGTCATGTTGCAGGCAATATTGGGAAGATTCCTTGGTTAACATCAGGACTTACTGCCTTGGGCACAGTGGATGGGGAGACTCTTACGGTGGAGATTGCTACTTCAATCAAGAATATAGCTGCCAAAACACAGAGTAAGATTTTCAAAATCTGCATTGTGGTGTCATGCTAGTCTCATTAGTTCCCAGGGGAATTTTACCACTGACCTGGAGTGGATGCAGACTGAAACCAATACTGACCATTTCTGAAAACCCAGCACTTGAAGCATGTGCCTTAGCACACGTGAATGAATTCCAATTTAAAAGAATCTAAGAACCCCAACACAAATAAATCCACATGAGCTGAGCCTTTGAATTTTGAAAAAAAGGTAGCTGATTTTACAGATTTGGCATTTTTGCATCTGGTCTCAAGCTGCATTCTGGTTGCAATCACAAACAAGAACAGCAAAAAAGAACAAAAACCAGTTCTCTTAGCGTTCCCAGTCTTCTTAAAAGACAAAAAAATAGAAAGCTCATGAGACAGCCTGTCTTCAGGAGTTTTCCAGAAAAAATTGAGAGCACCAAGCTCAAACGACTTTGGAGAAGCAATGAAATCTAAGGTGATTCTCCCATCTAAATGCAATCTCTGTTTGTCCATCATCAAGGCAGAATTTTCCTTCTTGAAAACAGCCTGTCGAGTACTTCAGGTTGCTCAGAGTTTTCTGGCTGCACCCTGGCCTGTTTATACCATATTTATATACATATATTTTTAACATTCATAGCTATGCACTTATTCCATTCCTTCTTCATTAAAAATTTCACAGCTTCCTCAAAACCAGCTCTCCTGTGAGAGGAATGAATTAATTTGGGAGAAGTCACACTGGTGGCACATTAAGATTGTTTGGATCAAGACAGAGAACTACGTGCTGGGACCTGTACTCTGCACAGGCTGTGTTTCTGTATTCAAGAGAAGAGCAACTGCAATCTGCTCCATTTTATCCAAATTAGGCACGGGCCCTAAGCTCTGGGCAAGGTGCCAACATCACTCTCAGTGGCGCCAAGTTTTGACACCCTTGTAACTAGAAAGAGTGAAGCAGCAATTTCTCCGTCTTTCTCTCTGCACATCATATTTTCATGTCAGAGTCATTCCTTCTGCAAGCAAGAAAGAAGTCTGGGATTGAGTCTTCCTTGAATGCAAAATTGAAGCCACGCAGGCACACAAAAATAGTTCATTTTCAGTACTGCCTGAAGCAAAGGTATGAAGTTAAGAGAAATTTGTTCTGGTGATAGCTGGAGGCTTCTTCCAGTCATGTAAGTAATGAACTTTTCTTAAGCTAGAGGAATGTCAAAAAGGGCCATAATCTGACCCGATAGAGATGAGTTGAATGAGTTAGTAGGAAACTCCAAAGCAGTCCTAAGTTTGGCTGTTGGGAAATCTGGCGCTCTCTTTTCTCTGCGCCCTTTAGAGCCCAGCTGCCTTATTGTAGGCCAGAAGCAAATACGGAAACTTGACCATTCCCTACGATGGCAGAGCTTTCCTCATGCATACATAAAGACAACCTTAGGGCCTTGTTACATCTTACGTTGAAAGCCGCACAAACTTTAAATCAGCTTAGTGTTGTTGGGCTTAGGGAAGTGGTCACGGCACTTACGGCAAAAAACCTGCTCCGACTGTTCCTCACATGCCTGGGGGCGACCTGCCGCTAGAGGGTTGGTGAGCGGGGGCAGGGCTGGGAGCTGGGGGAAGGACAGGCTCACTGCTCCCACCGAGCAAAGCAAGCGTTGCAGCCTTGGAGTGCCTGGCAGCCACAGTGCCTCCCGCTGGCGCCATACTCTGCCCCTTCATCCCCACCCACTCTGATTCAGAAAGGCCAACTGCCTCCTGGGATGCTGGAAGACTTCAACCTGGGTGGGGAAGCTGTGCAGACTGGCCACAAGTTATTGGAACAGGAGCAAACTTAGGCAGATCAGTGATAATCCTGCCTTGGAGTGGCATCCTATGAAGCCAAATAACGAGCACGTTAAGTCATTTAGAAGTTGTTAATGTGCAGCCAGGCCAGGGGTTAAGATCTCTAGAAGCCACCTAAAGTTACTGTGCAACAAAACCCTTAGCTATGCACTCTTTCACCCCTCCTTTAAGTTCCTGAATGACTGAAGAGCCTTGTGCATATTATTCACTGTACTCCAGGGCCCATGGGTCTGATAAAAATAACCCAAAATATTACCTGTGCTTGCAAAAGAGCATGCATTTAAGACTTGAATTTGGCTGGCTGTGTTGCTGAGATGATATCTCAGTCCTCATTGCAACACCTCTCTTGTACCTGTTCCTTGAATGAAAAGGACAACTCCAAGATTATCTGTTTGGCCTAGCTATACGTGAAAAAGAAGAGGCTTTCCTCATAGTTCTTCTCGGCTCTGTGGGATTATGAGGAAAAGGAATCAGTTTGAAGGGGAATAAAAGCCTGTAATAGTTTTCTCCAGACTATAAGGCAGGTAACTTGCAGGAAAGTCAAGCAAGAGGATGAGGAAACCAAGTAGCACATTTTCTATTCACTCCATAATGCATATGTTGACATAGATGTATGCATTATCCATCTTTCAGTGGTGGTCTTTCAAATCTGGAGTCCCAGCTCCAACCAGCGTCACAACCAGAGATCAGCTAAAGGACCGGAGCTGTTCAGGCTTCTGCCTAGATTTGTACAGCAGAGGGTATGCTCTTCTACAGGTTTCTAGAGCCAGCTCATGGAAAAAGACGTTACTCCTTCAAACGTATCAAGTTAATACATTTCTATAAATAATATAGACCTTTCCTATCTGCTTGAAAAGGATCAACCAATATTCTTCTAAATATTAAATGGAGAGAATCAAAAATCAGAACTACAATGGATTATTACATATAACAACCAACCAGCCACAGCTAAAGAAAATAAATGACTCTGATTTGATCAAGGTCAGAGGGTTCCCTCTAAAATGTAAAGAGCTTCAGAGTAGAAACAGTGAAGATGCATTTCTGGGATCCACTGCAGAAGAAATTAAGACAGGATGGGTTCAGAGAGCAAATCAACATCTGCAATGCTTGCACTGCTCAGAGCCATGGCTGCTTCTGCAGCAAATTCAAGGTATAAACTGTTTTAATTATTTCTGCAAAGATCAAAGTGGCAGTATGCTACCGAGTTCTTTCAAATTATCCACAGCATCAGAGATATCAGAATGATCTCAGCACATTTTGCTATTCATTCTGCCACAGGTAATGCCCCCAGCCTTTGTTGTCTGTGCCATCCCTGTCTGCATTTCAAGTTGTTTCCCTTACTCAAACTTCAAAAACAGGACACGCTAGTCAAGTTCCTCTTTTCTGAATTTATAGCATGTCTCGTTAAATATGCCACCTGTGTCTTAAAAACTGAGCTGGGCTGAACCTGAGTTCTTATACCTATAAATACTCAATGCACTGTAGTCACTGGATCATGTCACTTAAGCGAGTACATTCTAGTCCTAAATATTTCATTTAAAACCATGATGTAGGGAAAACAGGCCTCAAAGGGAAAGCCAGAAAAATAAGTCTCCCATCTCCAGATGGCTACACAAGTTTGCAGGAAGACATAAATCAGGTCACATATTCAGAATAGCTGTATTGATTTGGGCATGCAGTTTGTGCCCAGCTTTCCACACTAGTACATATCTTAGCAATTGCATACCTAAATGCAGGTCATTAGAAATGCAAGTCTTCTGACTTGCTCATGTCCTTTTACTGTGGGAGCGAATAGCAGCAATATAAAAGGCAGACCTCGGTTTTGTTTAAAATTAACCCAACGAAATCAGCAATTTCTGCCCCTTTTGTGTAACCTGAGGCAGCTTGATAGTTCCAGATATTTTATCCAGCTGATAGGTATACATTAATACCTTCTTTGTAGATCATCTCTTAATATGATTTGTAATTTCTCCGAATAAAAATTGGCAGAGAGAGAATATGTTTTAATGGCCAGCAAATACAGCCAGCAAAGGCTGTCATCCCTTTGTTTTTAAGTTTGGAATAAGTTTGGAAGACATGTAGGATCTTATCTTATTAATGCCTTTCAGAATTTGGAATACTTTATAGGAAGTATTTCCTACTCTCCATTTAAGGCTGAATGAAGATCATGGTCTTATTTCCTGATGTTCTTTAATACCTAAGGCACTTTTGTGAAAATGCCTTAAGTTATTAGTTTGTAATGATGCCCTCTAGTGAGGAGTAATGGATTCACTCCTGAATAATATTTTTCTCGTTATATCACAGCTACAGTGTGTTCATCCAAATATAAAGGTTTGATTATCCGTGTACAAGCTGGCCTAGCTGATCTGAAGCCCAGCTTCTCTACCTGTCCTTCTAATGTAAGACAAGCTAAGATAACCCAATTTTGGTGAAACTCCATGAAGCCACGGCAGGGATGAATTTGACTCATTATGTCTATGGCAGTTTAGTTTATGCTGAGCCGGATCTGTGCTCTCCCTTTATGTCAAGCAATCTGTATTACAAGTCTTGGGACAGATTTGCAATAATGACATCTAATATCAGGGAGGCATTTGCCATTTGACTCATTTAGATGCTGAACTTTCTGACAGCTGGGCACTAGAATGGGTTTGAGGCAGTACAGTAAGTTTGGTGAAGTTTTGAGGAAACCCTGTGCTCTGATTATCTAAAGGCAACTACGACTACCTAAGATCGGCCTTATGCAAACGTTGCTGTAGGGAATGCCCATCATTCAAAAGGCTGTGGGAACCATGAGGAGCGTAGTGAATATCCCCACTCTTTTATGAAAAGGTCCCGCAGCTCGAGCTGAAATAGAGCGATGATTTGATTACTGGTGCCTAGCCAGGCTGCTAAACAGGAGTTTTCACTGGGCTTATTTTCAAGGCAGAGACCCGATTCCCTATCAAACAGATGCTCTCATATAAACACAGTCTGTGCATCCCAAAACAAACTCAGGCTATTTCTGGGTGATTAAACAAATTAATTTTAAAAGCACACTTCTAGGACTATATGGCAACAGCTCAGCATCCTCTGCTAACCTCTTAATGCCTTGTGAGCGGACCGGCACGCTGAATTGTGCTGATTTTAACTGTACTCTTCACAAAGCCTAGCTGCAGACTTCACATAGCAGGAGTCCTTTGGCAAAACAAGCCTCTGCTGTGGCCGTGTCTTCTGCGAGAACGCCATGGGGTTCTGAGTACTTTGACATTTCAAACGAAACTTAGCTCATCCATTTTTTGCTGTTAGTATTTTAACAGTTTAGCAGGAAAGAGAAGGCATACGGGGTTTTCGAGCTGTATCCTCTCCTCATCTTTTCTGGGATGTGAAAGTCCTAGCAAGACAAGCCATGGAAGGCATCCAACAGCATGTGCATAACCCAAGGGGGAGTTTGACATCATCCTACAGAAAGAAACCGTTTGCACAGATTGACAGACCGTACTGGAAGAAAATCCGGCACGCACCACTCTTAAGAGTCTGTTAGTAGGAACTGCTGAGGGAGCCTAGTTTCAGCCTAGAATTAAGTTTATTCTTCTCTTCCATTTGAGGCATGAAGACTAACATCCCTCATCCTTTTAAATTATTTAGATACAAAACCTTGCAGTTGATAACATGTCTTTTCTTACTATATTAATGCCATCTTTACTCAAAACTAAGACAAGATCCCATCCCCTTCCTCCAGTCAACATAAGGGAGAGAGCCCCCTGACATAGATTTGCATGTAAAGGTGGGGGCCAGCAGCCACTGCAGCTCTGACCCTGCTCCTGAGCCCATGTCGGGGCCAGACTCAGACCCACAGCAGCCTCCTGCCCCACCACTCTCCCTGGCTTGCCCTCTTGCTCCCTTTCCTCCTCGTACGGTGAGGTGCAGCTCAGCTCCAGCTCAGACTAGACTCGCTCCTGGGCATGGAGCACAGGGAAACTCCATCCCCATTCCAGATAATCAGCAGTGCTGACACTACTGCATTGCCTGCCCAACCAGTCAGCAGCAATGACACTGCTGCATGGCTGGTAGGGCCTGCGCTTCCATGTGCTGTGAGGCAGGGAACAAAGCCTGAGCAGCATCTGATTGGGGCAGGGGAAGGCTGTGGAGAGCTTGGGGGAGTGGGGGAGTCAAGTGGCATGGGGGCCCAGGAAGGCTGCAGGGCGAAGAAGTGGGGGGATAGAAGGCAAGTGGGCCACCTAAGCCCTACCCCACGCCCTGCTTTTCCTGGTGTAGTGGGAGGGCAGAGGGTTAAATTCAAAACAATCCTCCAATACTTAGATTCTGTACTTGGAAAATTATAACAGATTGTTATATTTTCCATATGTAGAATCTAATTTATTAGGGGGTCATCTTAAATTCAGGGTCGACTTAGATTCAAGTAAATATGGTATCTCCTTTTTAAGAATTGCTCAGTAGCTAGAAACTGTGATACCAAATCATAGGTCTAATTGTTGTCATCCCTCATGGAAAAAAATCCCTGGAACATCCAAAGGTTCACTCGACTGAGTTTCTTTTTTCTGCCTCCTGTGATAGGCAGGAGTTCTGTTCAACCTGACAAAAGCCTGGTAGACATTTTTTACCATTCAGAGGGAAAAAAAATCAGGTTAAAGCAGCTAGCAAGCATTTTAAAAAGTGTGACATGCCTTTGTGACTTAGCAGTGGAAAGAGGCAAGTAGTGCAAACATTCAGATATCCAACTAAGGACAATTATATCAACAGTACTTGCTCTTAAGAAGGAATTAAGACCACCTTTGCTAAGGAAATGGCTTGGATAACTTCTTAGTTAGTATCTCTCAATGCTCATATGTATTACCCAAAGAATATGAAAGGATTGCTTAGTCAAGGTTGATTAAAATAGAGATATGAAGCTAATACCCAGTTAAGTGCAATTCTTACAGCATGGACTGATGGTAAAGGGTCTGTGCTGGCTTGCTCCATTTCCTGATTTACCCTTTTTTGTGGGTAGAAAATTGATTAAAAGGACTCCAAGAGGTTGTCCAGGCCAGCCCTCTCCTGAAGACAGAATTGTCTCCATCTAAAGCATCCTAGACAAACATTTGTCTAACCTGAATTTCAGGACCATCAGCGATGGAGATTCGACAGCCTTTGTGGGCAATGTGTTGTAAAGTTTTGCTGCCCTTGAAATTAAAGGGCACAGACAGAAGTGACATTTTTTGCCTGCTCTGGCCAAGGAAGCAGTTTATAGCTGTGACCAAACAGATGTGCCTGGCTGCAGACTGGTTCAAAAAGGGCCAATTGGGTGAAAATCTGAAGCTTCATTGAATAAGGGTTCGGATGAAGACATTTCAAAACAGCGTCTTCCCTGCCAACTCCAAGTTGTTTTCAGAATGGGAGAGGAAGGGAGCAGAGGGAGTTTGGTCTGGGGGGTTTTTCAGCCCCTGCTGGAGAGTGGGGCGGGTCTACTGGTGTCCCCCCAAGGTTGGGGGGAACCCATCCCACCCTCCAGTGGGGAAACCCCTGGAATGAGCTCCCTCTGCTTCATTTCCCCACCTCCCCTTCTGAAAACAGCCCAGGGGGCAGGGAGGAGGGGTTGTTCCTAGGGGAAACTGGCTGCAGACTCGAAGCCAACGGCTAGAGTCCCCTCCCACCTGGACCCAACGGTGAACTTCTGTTTGATTCGGGGGATTGTTGCAACTCAGAATGCTCCCTGCAAAGCGTTTTCAGTTACAGCAGGGAGCTGCACTTCTGTCTACACCTAAAAGTATTTAATATCTAACTTAACCAGCCTGCCCTTCCTGACTAAGCTATGGACTAGTTGCTTGAACTACTGTTACTCCGAATAAAAGAGAATAAATCTGTTGTTCCAACTGAATCCTAACTGATCTGGCTGCTTTCTTGGACCCCCACCACAATGGTCAAAGAATTCAAAATCTTACAGGTGGCTTCATCTGCACAGCTACACATTGATCTCCAGGATGCAGCTGTCCTGGCCCAGATCTTTCCTTTACCAAAAGGTATTAAATGAGAACAAACTTGAGGTTCTGCCTCTTTTCCACTCATTTCCAGAGCTGTATAGTCACTTTTGATCTGTTCAGGGCCAATACTTGGCAGTATTGTTAGTGCCGACATGGATAAGCAGCGTGGGGTAGTAGTTAATCGAGATAGATGATTTAGTGCAATAGGAAAGTTTAAAAGGAACTGCAGATGAGTAACTGGAACCTCAGGTATGAGAACAGTTCCTAGAAAACTTTGAAAAATTGAAAGGAAGAACATTTGACAGCGTGTGGCCATTATGAGGCCAGGTCCTATGATTTTCACGAGAAGGTTGTTAGCTTTCATTAATTGAAATAGCTTGAAGAGAGGCCATTGCCAAGAGGACAAAGTTTAAATCAAATACTGAGACTTTACTGGCAGCATGTGATGACAGGTTTTTCAATCAGGCGACTATCTGATAACGATAGGGTGAATTTAGGGTGGGGGAAATAGCCAGAATGAAAACTGATGAGCAACGAGAAAAAGAGAGACTGACCAGTAGGAAAATTTTCATAACTAATATCTTAAAAGATAAAATCCACAAGACTCATTGCTAGATTCACTTCATCAGTACAGATTGCTATGAAGATGACAATGAAAGCAACGCTTCCTTGTTTAATGATGTTAATAATTTATGAAGCATACTAATTAACAGAAAACAGTGGTGAATTTATCTCATCAAATAGCCCAATAGGGAAAATGACAAGTGGAGTTCAGAACTCATGAGTGAAAAATTTAACAATTTGTGGTTAAATGGGGGAACATCGCATGATTAACACACTACAGAAATCACTGATTTCTATACTATACTATATGATGTACGACATGATGTGTGGTCCCATGTGAATATGCCTCTTCCATCAACATGTTTCAAAGCATTAATGAATTACCCTCGCTAGTCCTCTTGGAGGCAGGCATTGTTTTCATTTTTCATATGAAGAAACAGATGTGGAGAAAGATTGAGAGGAATTCTCAAAACTGTCATTCAAGGAATCCAGTTTCAGATGCCTGCACCTCTCACTGCCCTCGGCTAGTTATGAATACCGAAAACAAGTCCTTAGATCCCTGTATTAAGGTGCCTACAATTTTTAGTCACGTATAAAATTTGAGAATAAGTGACAAGTCTGTGATCGCAGAGGAAGTTGTGGGAGATGAATTTATCATGCATTCCTGTGCTTAAATCGCAAGACCATCTTTTTCTTCATCCCTCATAATTAACAGCACAGTCCAGAGTGCAATGAAGTCAATGGGATTTTTTTTCCTGTTCATTGTAATAAGGACAGGAACCAGCCCCAGATGGCAGCAGGCCATCAATCTTCTGAAACTAATCATTTCATTGCAGACGTCGTTCTAAAGCTGTGTGATCTAGATGGCATTGCTCTTAGCAACAATAATTGAGTGCCAAGGTACACACACGAGCCAGATTCTGATTTTAGTTCCACTGATATCAAGTTAGAGTCATTCAGTGGAGCTATTCCAGATATGCAACTGTAACATTTTGTTGGAAAGCATCTTATTCAAGGTGGTATTATTTCAAGAAGTGTCCATCCACGTTTTGCACTGTTGGTCCCATTTTTTTGCACCAATTGATTTTCAAATCCAATTCTTCTCCTCAGGGAAAATGTTCATTTAAACTATTTTCATTTTTTCTTTTCTTTTTTTAAAAGCAGGAGATTCAAAATATAATATGACTGTTCAATCCAATATTATGAAATACCTCCCCCCATAAGAGAGAGGTACGTTGTGCTTCTCACAGGCCAAGAGCATACCCATAGGTAATTATAATGGACCAGCTGATGCAGAGAAAAATTCTGCCCCCACTTACCTCTTGGAAACCTGTATACCTATGCTCTAACGAAACACAGCCTGACAGGTGATAATGCAGATTCATTTGTTAACAAGGCATTCAATTCAGTTTACATTATTCAGCTGGTTTCCTTACCAAGGATCACATACCATGCTATGGTAAATGCCATTTTTACATATACACAGCTATTAATGAAATAACTGAAGTAAAATTAGGATTACATCATACTAATTTGCTTTGCTGCAAAGTTTTCCAGTTCCCATCTGTCTTTTGATGATAATTAAAAGCCTCCTTTACCCCAGCTGCTTTAATTAAAACAAATACACTTAAAGAAAGCAAATACATCTTAGTTACTGTAACTCAATCTTCATCAATCAGTAATAAATTAGGTTAAACCCATCAAGCCAAACCTGAATCCCTGGGTATCGCTCTTCAGTTGCCAGCATATATTTAGTTTCTTCAGAAATGTCTTTCTAGTGTCACTCAAAGAAGAGAGAGAATTTAAGTCAGGTTATGCATTCCTTTTATCACACCATGAACTAACCAGACCTTGGTTCCTGGAGTAGAGGAGGGGGAACAGCTCCATACTTCACTGTCTGTTCCCAGACCACGTGGGTTGGAGGAGTCAGGGAGTGGATAAGACATTGACTTCCCATTTGCTGGACAGAATAGCTGAACCAGCAGCAATAGCTTGCATGTGTCCTAGGCCAGCACTCAAGTCATTGCCCCTACAAAAGCAAGGGTATCAAGGACTAGGGCTACTTTACTTTAACTTGTCCGCTCTGATTTAGTTGGTTACTGTTTTCCCTGTGTCCAAAGTTGCAGTCGAAAGCAAACAGAATTGGTATTTTATTTCCTTTCTAAGCCAATAGTAGAGCAAATGAAAGCTAGTTTCACTAGCCTGCAA
>NW_017728914.1:30328573-30361127 GCF_001723895.1 Crocodylus porosus
GGTGCGGGGACAATATTGGGCAGGAGCGCGAGTTACTGCCATCATTTAGTACTTGGTTAAGCAAGTACTAAATGACTGCACAGTCGCAGCCATTCAGTCAGCTGCTCATGTAGATGTGGCCAATAACTAGCAGTTACATTATCAGTGTGTTAATAAGAGACAACCTCAAAAGAGTATACTAAAAGGCTCAGTGTAATTATAGCCCTTAAATAGTCTAGCTGTACTAGGAACAGGTTTCCTACACTGAAAGTCTACCAACTTTAGGCACCCCAGCAATATGAAAACGGGAGCCTGTTCCAAAGCTCAGTGAAGACACCAGAGATCCGGTCAGTTGACTTCGGAAGACTCCTGATCAGGCTTTTCAGGAAAAACGAGAGCAGGCAGAGTGAACCCCAGTGTTTTTAAATAACATTCAATTCTTTATTAAAAAATGCCGTTGGAATCCATGACACTGTCAAGATCACTCCACCCTTTGAAAAAAGGTTGCTTCTGTAAGAGAAGTCCCTTTTTGATAGCAATGTCACTGCCAGCCGAGTTAAGTTTCTGCCTGCTTCTTGGTTATAAAAGCTTCTCAAGAGACATGGAAACATTGTTGAGAGATGGCTAAATGAAAGAAAAAAGCAGAAAACTGCTCTTGGGAGAAGTTCTCAAAGTGGCTTTCATTTCCTTCTCCTTCTGTACAAACAGGATCATTTTATCTGCTTTGCTTTGCACACACACACACTTTTTCATTCTAGACAATTACAATTTTTATTCATAAATTGTGCTTGAAGACACGTGAAGGGAAAGCATGGCACATTTCAAGAGGAGGAGGAGATTTTTCTCTGTGCTTCTGCTCTCAGTGATGGCAGATAAGGACATGCAGAGATAAAGCTTCTAAATGGAAAAAAAAAACTAGTGCATGCAATGGTATTTTTTCCCTTGCCTGTTGAAACTCTGAGTATGTGGCACGTTTATCTCTCTTTTATTTCAGACATAGGTAGTCTTAAGTAAGACAGATAGTCTGTTTTCAGTGCTGTGACATGCATCTGTTTGTGAATAATGAACAGCATGAGAGCCTGATTAATAATAATGTTATATTGTGGGAGGAAGGTGGAGAGGAGGATAAGAGAGTGGAACATTTATTAATGAAGTACTGTTAGTGCTGCATGAAGAAGAGAATGGAATTGGAAAAAAGGGAAAAAAGGGCTTATGTGTGGATGGGTAGGAGGTGGCAAGGCAGAACAGAAGAAGAGAAAGAAGACAAATTGTACCAAAAGGAGAAACAGGGGAAAAAAAGAATAAGCAGTTCAATAAACTTAATTGATAGACTATAAAAGCTCCATAAGCAATTTCCAAAACCAGGAAGGATCAGAATACAGAGCATGTCAGCATTGTGTCTTACTGCCAAAATAATGAGAGATCTATAATTAAAGGAATAAACCTTACTCCGAGCTGTCTGATGTTTCCTGGGTTCCTACTAGGCATCAGTTCACAATCGATGAATCTTTCTTTTCATTAGATCTGATCTTCCAACAATAAAATCTATGTTTTCCCCAAATTTAAAAAAAAAAAAAGAGGAGAGGTAGGAACTGAAATAAAATGCCATGACAAGCTGAACACTGAGGTCCATCTCATAAAACACCCCCATTGAAACTAGAGAAGCAAAACCTATTACTCTTCTTATCTAGCTTTTCAAATTAGGGGTCCTATTTTCAGAAATGCCCAGTGCACATCAGACTCCTTATTAGGAGCCTGCTGGACACTTCTGAAAGTCGGAGGAGTCATTTGGAATAAGGAAACATTAAAAAACCCAAAAGAGGAACATTCCAGTTCAATACTTGGAATTGGGTTTTTTTCCTTCAAAAATGCTGATATTGATACATTCTGACAGAAGGTCTTGATTTTCACAAAACAGCTTTCTCTAGTGCAGGGAGGAGGAAGAGGAAGAGGGGAATGTTGTAGGAAATGTCTCCATTGGTGCCATTCAAAAGGAATGATTATTTTGACATCACAACCCTGGGACATTTCAGCCCTAATGTCTTGTCATCCTAATCCTAAAATCAATTCTAGATATCGTCTAGAGGTATATTTCAGCTATGCATTCCCATATATATAATCTCACAATATATGGTTAAGCGTACCCTCCTAGTGTTTCTGGAGACATCAAAAACAGCCCTCAGTAGGGTAGGGTGCTAAGGGAGCCATCCCATGAAAAGCTCAGCAAGAGATTGTGCCTTCAGATGTCCCTCTCACAGTGTAGTGGGCCTCCGGTCCTTTCTTCCCGACTCCTTTCAAAAGAACGTGGAAAAAGCTATCCCTGCTACAATTATGATGGACCGGTCACAAAGTAGCCCAGAAATACTCATTAAACTAAGTGCTGATACACAGAATATAACAATATCAGAGAAATATGGCCTAGCTGCCTTCATGCATTAGTGTCAAAACTCATTGGTAATCACCAAAGACTATGTTAGCTCACCTGCTCACTCATTCTGTATGTCCCTGAAGGACTTGGCCACTCTTATAATTTACCTCTTTCTCTTTCTGTCAAGGGCATTTTTTACTCATAGCCAGTAATACACATTAAGGCATCCTAAATGGTACTCAATATTCTCTCTCCTTTGTCCTTGGTTATCCTCAAGGTCAAACACTGCAGAGCAGCTTCCCAGGAGACATTTAGCAGGTCTGTCTTCTGTCATCCTAACAACCTGCTTTGCTCACCTCAGCTGCTGGGATTTTGCTACACTTACTATGCTTAGTTCTTCAAAGTCTCCTACAATTCATTATTATTTCTTCTCTTCCGCATCTCATTCTTATTCTCTGAACTGTGCTGGAGTTTATTCAGCCACTCTAATTGCACATGTAGATGTGCCCTCTCAGTAGCAGTTTGAAACTGAAAATTTCAAAAGAAAAAAACACAGATGGCTTTCCATTCCCTTATTTTTTAATAATTATTATAATGCCATTGGCTTTAAAATTAACAGCTGCATCAATTTTTATTCCTACCTATAACATAAAGGCACTCACTGAATAAGATTTACATATTTGTCCTACAAATACTTTGTTTGCAGCAAAAACTTTTCCAAAATGTAATGTTTTCTTGAAAACTACTTCCTAGACACTATGCTATAATGCTGCCTTTCCCCCTCCTCTTGATCTAGGTTTTGTGTGTGTCAGCTGTTGTAACAATCAACATGAAAAATAAATTGCAGTGGTAGTTTCCCTAATATACCATAATGGAGACTGTCACTCCCAGTTTAAAGAAGCAGGGAAGCCAGAGTAAAAACACTCTGAAATCTTGCATACCTTTCATCGTAGCAGGATGAGATGCAACTCTTAGGGTGTCTACATGAGATGCTTTACTGTGCAGCAGATTAATCTGCTGCGCAGTAAAGTATCAGCATCTACACATGCACACTATTTACAGTGCAGTAAATTAGTCTACTGTGCAGTTAACTACTACCCATAAATACAGGTAGGAAACTATATTTATAGTATATACAGTAGCGCATGTGCAGATGCCGACCGGGAGCAAGTTTGCTCCTGGACAACCCAACGCTAGGGGCCACAGAGGCTGGGGAACTTCCCTGCTCCTGGTGCTACTTGGCTCCCAGCTCCCTCCAGAAGGTGGGATCCCAGCAGCACCCAGATGAGGTAGCTCTCTGCCCACCTTTCCCTGCCCACCCCACTTGCTTCTGTCCTGGCACTGCTCAGTTCCCAGCTCCCCACAGGAGCCAAGCAATACTGGGACTTGCAGGCTCCCTGCTTCCCCAGGCAGCCAGGAGCTGCCCAAGAGCTGTCCCATTTCTGGGGCAGCTCTCAGCCAGCTCCAGGCTGTGCAGGGATTTCCCTCAGTATCCCAAGGCTGGCTGGGAACTGTCCCCTTTCTAGGGAACATTCTGGGAAGCCCCAGAAGGGACAGGTCTCCCAGCTACTTGGGGAAATCCCTGTGCAGTCTAGAGCTGGCTGGCAGCTGCCCCAGAAAAGAGGCAGTTCCCAGCAAGCTCTGGGCTGCTCAGGAAAATCCCCACACACCCTGGAGCTGGCTGGGAGCTACCTCAGAAGTAGGACAGCTATCAGCCAGCAGTGGGTTGCACAGGGAAGTCCCACTGGGCACAGGGCTTGACCCCCCTGTGCATGGGGCCAGGAGAGCTCTGCAGCAGCAGCTGTCTCCCAGCCCTGTGGACATAAGGACTCCTCCCGAAGTGTATGGGGCAAGGAGACAGCTGCTGCAGCAGCCAGCACAGCTCTCTTGGCCCCATGCACATGGGGATGGTCCCTGTGCTCCCTGCCAGCACCAATGCTATTCCCCAGGGGAACCAATGCTATCCCCCTGCTGCAGGGGACGAGAAGAGGGTAGGAGCAGCACTATATTGGGCTGCTTCCTTTGGGATCTGATTTGCTTCCAACAGGAAACACATGTAGACATGCTCCTGGGGAAGGCTTAGTGTGCAGTATTTTACTGCGGAGTAAGCCTTTATAGCATCAGTAGCACGTGTAGATGTGCTCTTACTGTATCCACCATTCCACATAGCATTTGACTTTGTCCACTACATTCTACTTGTTTTCTTTTCATCAACAAAATAGTAGTAGCAAAATGCTCTCATTCTGCCCTTGGACATAAAAACATTAATATTCAATCAACAAAATCAGGAAAGTACCATGTTTCAACTGACAAGAAAAGGCAGATAGAGAGGCAACTGAATAATCAGCTATTGAACCGAAAATCAAAATGTTGGCCCCATGTCATGGAACCAGTTTCATAGCTGGTAAAATGAATGGAGTTTTAATAGTCTATAATAGCTAAGAATTGGGCCCTTTTTGGTTCATACCATAACATTCATACGAACTAAGATTATAAAAGAAAGCTCTGTGAATTAGCATTTTGGCTATTTGTGCTACAAACTTTATTTTTCTTTCCTCCTTCCATTGTTACAATCAGTCTGGATTATTACTGCATCTCAGTATCTTCCATAGGTTTCATTCTACCTGACAGATGCAATCTAATCCTACAATAGCTGATCACTAACTCTTAATATCAGTCCTTTTAAAATAAATCCAGTCATCTCACTGGGCCTACTTAACCCTCTAAAGAAATACGAGACTGTAAATCATCCCCAATTCCAATGTACAGCTATCTTAGAAACACAGTACTTTCTGTCACTCTGGAAATAGTGGTGTGTTTTGTAAAAGAATTGTAATAAATGAAGAACAAGGGACAAGTACAAGCTATCAGTAAAATGTTGTAGAATACGGGCAAAAAATGAATCTTTCAGGGACCTGCAGGGGGGTTAAGCTGTCAAACCTCTTAAAAGTCAATATGAAATGTATGCACTTTAACAAGACAAAAGCAATGGGAGAACAAATTTGCTGTGGGTACAACTCTCAACAAACGCATCAATTAGTGCTATTCACTGTAATGTGGTCCAGGTACCACCATTTTGGGAAATGGATCACATTTAAGAACCGACCAATCCTCTATCACAGATGTCATTGTTGCTGTTCCTTTAACCATGACTGATCTGCAGTCAGCATGAACCAGCAGACATGAAGTTAAAGTTCTGTATTCCAGCTGGTCCCCAGTACTATTTTTAATCAGAAAAATTAGTCATAATTGGTCAATGTACAGACCAATTCCTTTCTCAATCAGAAAAGATTCTTTGTATAGTTGTTAAATCAGAATAATTTAAACCTGGGGAGAAAGAGGCCCTTTAAAAATAATCTGCCTAATAGCAAGAAAATACTGAGAAGTTTGAAAAGAAAAATGTCTGTCTGGGTAGAATCTTCTACAGTCAAAGATTTGTTCCAGCCTGACCCACAGCAGTAACAATAAACCATTATATTACCAAGGTGATGCACTGATTTCCTGGATCATTGAGCCCTGGAAGTTTTCTCAATATATCACAATTACCAAAACATCTTGGCTAAACAATGTTGTACTGACCCAGCAGGAGAAAATGACAATTTAATACTCCTCCAGTATTTTAAACAAGGAGGTGGCATCTGGACCACATTACAGCCACTTCTTTCTTCAAAACTGCAAACAAGACTTCATCTTCCACACTGTGCAACTGAGCAATTCATTCATAATACTTGAAGTGTGTATTTTTTCTAGCACAAGTATTGCCAGCTGCTGAGAATAAGGGAAGTCCTTTATTTAACCTCCACTGCTGAAATCTACACAAGCACTAAATGAATCAGGACTACTCACATGCTTAAGTTAGGCACAAGCAGGAATACTTTGGAGAAGGTGGGGCTTAATCAGTAGATAGATTAATTCAGATCCTTCCACATGAAGGAGAGATATTTGGATATTATCTGAACTAAGTTACCATAGGAAAAAAAATCCACTTTGCAGTCCAAACAGCTTTACTGAATAAGGAAAGAAACATGTTGTGTGGACATGCTATACCTTGACTTTAGCACAGCTTTTGATACGGTCTCTGGCAGGGCACTATTTGTGCCTGCCACTTTAAGGGTTGGAGCTGGCAGCTGCCAGGTGCCTGATGAGAGTAGCCATTTTGAATCAGGGGCTGCCCATATAAACAGGGCGGCTCTGCTGCTGGAGGTGAGGTAACAATGTTGCCTGGTTGGAGGGCTGCTAGTATCATCTGGAGGTAAGGGAGGAGCTGCAGTGGATGGTAAGGAGGCTCCTGGTCCAAAACTGCACCCTGCTGGGAGTGGGTGGCCTGGTGGGGCTCTCAGTGGTGTGGAAGCCCCCAGGAAATGCCAGGCCAGCTACCATCCCAGTGAAAGGTGGGTTGGGGCACCTTAACCCCTAGCCCCCACAACAAGGTGGGTTATCCTTGTTTGGAGGGTCTGGAAGGCGACCTGGGGGGGTTTTATGAGTCTGAAAGAGATGTGCACTTAATTCTAATGACAATAGGACTAAAGATACAACACCTCTTGCATATTTTTTCCACATTTGTTGTGTTATTAACACAAAATGTAGCAAACTGCATACAGCAAATTAATGCATATTCCAATAAAGTTGCATTTATTTTTTGCTTCAATTTTAAAAGTTCATAATATAGCCCCTACCATAGTAGTAAAGCTGCTAGCTTCTTTTTACCTGGAGAAATATGTCTGTTGTTTTGCATGTGGTAATGTACCTTGTCGCCTGCATCCCCCTTTTTCAAAATCCTAGATCTGCCCATGTCTACAGCATAACAAATACCAAAGGACCTTGACTTCCTCTTCAGTTCAGGACCAAAAGCTACAACAAACAACCATGAAGGAGGGCTTTTTTTGTTTTGTGTTTTTGGTTTTTTTGGCAGTAGTTCCTAGTCTGCACCAGAAAATGCTGAAAAGAGAACTAACATCATACAACTCCTATGATTTGCAAAGCAAAATCCTCAGTCCAATTGAGTCGTGCTCAACAGAAGATTGTGTGTGTGCAAACATGCACGTGTGGAGACAAAGCAAGACGAGGTTTTGCACCACATACAAGGCTCCCTTGGAGTCCCCTGTGGTTCAGTGGTAGAATCCTTGTCTGCCGCAAGGACACCCGGGTTTACTTACCGGATGCTTATACAACTACAGCCATGGAGGCACCAAACATCTGGACTCAGTCTGGTCTTTGGATTCCCAGTGGCCTAAAGTGGGGATGGGAGGTTGGGGCTGCCTCTGGTCCTCCAAAACTCCTGCCTAGGTGTATGCATTGAAGGTCTGGGTGACCACTCATGCATACAACATGATCCAGAAGGATCAACAGCCAAACAAGGCTTCTTTATGCTGCAGTTTGGCTCAGGCATAAGATTCCCACCCACCATTTACACAAGGTTGCAGGGAGTGTTCCCGCAGTCATAATGCATCGACACACAGGCACAGGCCAACAGTTTCCCTCCCCCTTGTTCATTGCTCACTCTGAGAACTTGTAGAAAAAATCCACACCAGCTCCATGCTATCTAATTATTTCTCCCAACTAAACAATATATGAAAAAGAAAAGCAAAAAGAAATCTCAGAAAAGAAGGATCACTGCCATTAAACTAGGCTACTTGTTACAAGCATGTAGATGTCTGCTGAGAAGGCAAATCCCTTTATCTAAATAGGAGCATGGGGGGAATCTTAGCCGCACATTCATCCAGTACAAAGCACAACCCATGACAAAGCACAAATGTCAAGCTGAGTTTGTTTTTGTCTTGTTTCTTCCCCTGGTTTTAGGAAAGAAAAAACCTTTCTTCCACTACCCAAAGAAGTTTTCACTCTCATAGCAAAGAGAGTTGGGGATTCTTTACAATCCAGATATTCATCTATATAAAAAAGGGACATGAGCATCAAAAGAGGAATCCAAGGGTAAGCAGTGTTTGCAGCAATACTTGTCATGAAGGAAATATGGATTCCTAATCTGGAATTACAGATGCATGCATTAAGGGAATTATAGAGAAACAGATACAGCATTTTCTGAATATGCCTTGGGACTTGAGGGGGAAAAAAAATGAAAAGGAAGAAAGAAAACACATATATACCACTATAATTTAACATCCATATCATCCTTCCTTTTTTAAGGGGCATGATTTTATTTACAAAAGAGGAAATCTGATAAGCAAAAAAAGGAGAACAATGACTATAATATCAACATCAGGTACTGACAGTTCATGTAGAGTGCCATAAACGTTCTGTAAATTTAGGGGCAGATAGCATAGCTTAACATAGGTTCAGTTAAGTTCTTAAGGACCGGGTAGATGGCTAGGGTGGAATCAAAGCACCTAAATCCAAGGTAATTCAAGCAACACCTGTGCAACTACTGCGCAGAGTTCTGCTTTTGCCCCAAGACTTTCCCTGAACTTGACTGGGATCCAGAAATTAGGCAAAGCCCACATGTCTCCTCTCTCGGGTCAGCACTCTAATAGGTTGTTATATGTAGGCCACTCTCTTGTTCCACTCGGCACGGCAAAGACTTCAAGATTCATTGGGCCAAAGGGATGGAACAAGCGGAAGCACAATTCGGTAGTTGTACACCATCCTGCACTAACTGATGATCTGACACATCCACATCTGGCTAGACTGGACATCTAACAGCTTAATTCTTTACAGCCTCATAGCTACTGCAACTGCAGCGATTTTTTTTCTGCCACAGAAAGAGCTGGTTAACTGTGTGGGGGTGTTTAAAAAGTTCTGTCCCTATGCAATAAATGATCAAGTGCAACACAACCTTACACTGTGGTACTGATACATTTGTAACTAATGATATATGAGCTACCATAATAATTATTGATTTTGTTGGCATACTCTGTGCTGAGTAAGAGAGTCAAACACTGCCAGTTAATTATGTGTTCATTGCATTTCTCCTTCTTCCCACAGTGGTAGGTAGAGAAGTAGAAAGTTAGTTCTCCCTCGCCCACACTGCCTGAGCCGAGGTCTTTTCTCTTTGCCTCTGGTAGTTATACAATTCATTCTTTATTTCAGTGTTATCAAACTGTGCCCCCCTCCACCATTTCTTGGTAGTAGTTGGGTCCTCATCATTGATCAACCTCAATCTCCTTCTTCTAAATGGACTTACAAGTTATTGACAAGCAATATTGACCTTTGCAAAATAAGTGCCACTTTTACCCTTTAAAAAAAAAAAGGACAAGAATTAATTAAATACAGGACCACATGCTGGCTTGATGATAATCTACTCTAGGCATCTTCCTGAACATCTCTACTGAAAAAAAATAAGTGATTTGTCCAGTGCCATGCATTAATCAGAATGCCATGAAGAGAACTTAGAAATCAATGGTCCTCACCACCCTTTTCATCACTAAAATAGGCCATTTCATTTTTCAGTAACTGTGCTGGAGCCTCCATTCCTTCAAAAACTCCTGCATAGTCCCATGCATCGAAGGTCTGGGTGACCTCTCATGCATACACCGTGATCCGGAAGGATCAACAGTTGCCAAACTGCATCGGGAACCACATGATCTTCCCTAATGGTTAAGGGCAGATCAGATCTGGAGAGCAGGGCTCTAAGGTAAGGGGAAAGAGATGAGAGAAGGGAAGGGAAAGAAAGGCAGCTTCGGTTACAAAATGGTTCAGTATCCAAGGTCTATGGCAGAAGGAACAGAAAAGGAAGGCAACAAGGAGCTAGGCAAGAAAGCATTCGGGAAACCCAGGTGGACCTTAAGGGATGCAAAGCATCAAGCAACCAAAACTCTTGTGCAAGTAGAGGGCTTACACCCTGAAGCTCAGCTGCCTGCAGCCAATTAGGCAAGCCAAGCACAGCCAGATCCAATCAGATGACTCCTGGCTTTGAGCTTGGTGCCATTTATGCTCCCAGCACTCTTACAATCCTGCCCTTTTATTGCAAACACCGCTTGTTTACGTCAGTCCTCCCATAAAGCAAGCAACATACTGAAAATCCTTATAGACCTGAGTATGCAGCCTGGTTTAAGATGCAATGGATAATGATTATCATGGTGGTTACATTTTATCAGCTTATAATATGCACCAAATATGCCATACTGCTTTGAGGAAGAGAGATACAGCATTAAGCAAAAGTGCCATGGAGCTCTGACAATCTACATTCAAAACTGTTCCACATTTCTGTGGCTCCAACAGTGTTCTGCTTTGATCTTGGTACCTGCACATTGTGATTTCTTTTACGCAGTGAATAACTGCTCCAGTGATATGCAACGCTGGACAAAAAACTCATTTGCGGTACATAATTTTTGTTGTCAGTGAATAGCCCTGTCAATCAAATGGCCGCAGCCTCCCAAAGAACTATTCCAGGAGCTGTATTTTTCTTGCCATTATCCATAATCAATGTGTAAAGGAGAAGCAGCATATTATTTCATCTATGATTGTGTTGGATAAAAAATAACAAAACATTGCTCAGATACAGCCTCCACAGACCAGCCAAGGCCTCCATTTCACAGGATCAGTTCCTTGTGCTGCACAATTATTGACTTCAGCAGTTCTGCACTGTAAAAGGCAGTGGCCAGAGAGTCCATATGCACAAACCATCCTTTAATACCAGAGGAAATATCATTAACCTTGGAGATAAGTGGGACTCTGCCACTACCAGCTCCACTGCCTTTTGTTGCTGTGTGGCCCTTGCACATAGCACACAGCTTATGTCTTCTTCTAGAAGAGGTGATCTCTCCTAGAGAGAAATTTTACTTGTCTGTTTAGGAGCAGATATGTTAATCAGGCTATGGCAAGTTGAGAAATTTTAGCCATAAAGGGTAAAATTCCTCTGCATAAGGGTCACCTATACCAGTGGTGGCCAATGCATGCACATGTGCCACACATGGTATGCAGCAGATCAGGGAAGGAGCAGGGCACACAGGAACAGACAGGTCAGGGAGCAAAAAGCAGAGCAACAGATTGAGGATGGAGCATAAGGCACTAAGCAGAAAGCAGGGCAACAAATCAGGCCTGGAAAGGGATTGAATGGTACTCAGGGAGGGTGTGGGGCTCAGTGGCATGCCTGCCAAACACGTTGGCTCCTATGGATGTATACCATTCATTGGCAACATGTAGGGAGTGCACGCGGGTGCATGTGCACCCCCTGAGCATGGGGGGGCACCCCTTGTGAAAAGGCTCCACTCACACTGTCAGTGGTGCCTATGGGCAGTTGCCGCTCGCCTCCCCCCTCGCTACCAACACCAGCAGTGGCATCTGCAGGTAGTCGCTGCTGGCGATGTCCGCGGGTGGTCACCGATCACTGGTTGGAGCTCACCAGCACCCCCCCCCCGCCAACAGTGCCATCACCACCCGCCGGATCTTGCCACGCCTCCTCAGCCTCCGGGGATACACGATGTTCATGATACCATTTAAGCCCTGCAGAAGGGCAGCCTATGCACATACACTCATTGTAGCAAAGGCCTTCCAACCAGCTATGCTTGGTCTTGCAGGGAAGGCCTCGGTGAGGGCTAGTTTGGAGAGACCACAGTTCCACTTCTATAAAGACACAAGAGGTCTTGCAAACTTTCATCAGTCCTGTCCCTATAGATTCTAGTCTTCAGCTACAGTAGCCTTCAAAGCCTGTTTCTATACAGGAAACATAAATTTGGCCCTTCATGGATATGATTGATGGGTATGATTTTTTTCCCATTGATTTTGCCTTTTTTGCTTCTGAGCTGAAATGTGTAATAATCCCCCCCAAAAGACATTGTGAGCCATATTGCTATCTAGAAGCTAATCAGTTCCCCTAAGAGAATACTTGTTTCTCTGTACAAATGCATATCAACTGAAATAATTCCTCAGATTTTTAATTAGTACATCCCTCTTTAGGCCTCATCTTTTAATCGTTCCTTCTTTCACCTGCCCATCTTTCTTAAAGCTTGAAAACAAGCCTTTCAGAAGTTTCTGTGGTATAGTAATTTGTATGACAACATTGGAACAGTCTGAAGCAAGAAAAGCTTGTCAGTTCTTAGGTCAGAGGCTCCGCGCTTCCACTGGAGCATGAATTCACGGTTACTCCAGAATGTGTCATTGCTTTTTGTCAGCTCTAATTTTAACGAATGCAATGATGAATAATACTCAATGACATAAAATACTGTGGGCAATATTCTCTCCTGGCCCCCAACTCTGCTCAGAATAGAAAAGGTTAGGACCACTAAAGACAGACCCCTGAGTTGGACAATCAGTTCACAGCCTCAGCGTGACTCAAGGACGGTGGCCAACTCAAGAGTACTAGGTCATGCCTCTGTTCTGCCTCAATTACCACTTCTACCCCTTTCATCTGAGAGAGAGCTGGCATTAGCAGCAACTAGGATTTGATGTGCAGGCTCCCAGAAGAAACTTTTCTTGAGCTACAGGATTCTTTGTTGGGCGTTTACACCCAGACTATAGCTTATTTTATGCTGCTTATGGGCTTACGAAATCTGCCCTCCTCTCGTTTCATGGAAGAAAAAAGTGCCATTTAGAATTATCATTTTAAAACCTGAGTGAAGTCGGTCAGAAAATACTTAGCATTTTACTCCATATTGTCATATCTAAGCCCTCAAAACCATTCTGCATGTTCCAACCCTAACTCTCTGGCCAAAGCTACTGACGCCATCCAGTGACTCTACCACTTGACAGGCATACATATTATATTTGTATAACGGCAAGTACTTCACTGCTGATATGGGAACAGCAAGCAGAGGGAAAGAAAATAGTTTGGTTTAAGTCTATAGTTCTTCAATTTATTTTATTATAGGTTGTTTTAAGGGAAAAAAACCTTTTATATTAATGACTAACAAAAGAGTCATTTTACAAGAGTGTTATGCCTAACCACTATCCATGATATATCCCCTGGTTTGCTTTTGCTCAGCAGACTGTATTTTTATATAGGTTTTTTTTACCCATCTTACACCTTTTTTTAAACTCATGCTGCCTGTTCCATTTGATAGGCTACTATGGTTTTTTTCTGACTAATACTCATTTGTTTTTTGGATACCCCGATACCTTCATACCAGAGCCTTTCATAACCAGTAGTGTATTTTTTTCCACATCATTTCAGTGAAGTAGGGAAGAACTGTATACCCCATATTCTCCAGATGAGGTATGGGGATGCAGAAGCTCTAGACCCCAAAGAGGACTTGGAGGTTACAATACTAAGAGTTGTTAACAGAGGCTAGCTTCCTTTATGCGATTTAATCTCTTTCACCAGAACCAGAGGCTCTACTGCAAAACCTAGCATTCACAAGCATTAGGAAGGCACACTCACCACAAATCTAATGCACCACAAAAATGGTTGCAGCTGTTCCCCCTACTATGTATTTCCCTACCAGCAGTTGATAATGAGAAATGTATCTGCTATTTTTTTAAAAGTACACAACTATACAACAGAAAATCTAGATTATCAGCCATGATCTCCATGCCTGTGGCCAAAAAAGAGCTTTCAAATACTTGTGTGACAGAGTGATTCATCACAGAAAGTACAGATACCCAGTAGACTGGCTTGCAAAAGGGTGAATGGATAATGTGTGATTTATAACAAGAGCTTTTAGAAGCCTCAGGGAGAAATGGGAAGGCCAAAGCCCCATTACATGCATCCTCTACAGAACCACACTTTATTGGTTTATAAATAAGGCAAAGCAGACTTTTACCTGGATAGAACATATTAACAAGTTTGTGAAGATGAGAGAAGCAGTACTGTTTGTCTCCAGCTGTGAAACTCCATTTTGAGTCAGGTGTAGGTAGCTAATTGTCTAGAACTTACTAAGGGGCAGGCCAAGTACCTGCAAAGCCTGATCCCAGCTGACTAGGCTCTTTCTATTTTGGGATTTTTATGTGTGGTGGAGTGTCCTAGCTCTGACGGGCTTATCCGAATTGAGAGGGAAGCCATCTAGACAGAAGCCTTTCCCACTGTGAAGGTGACTCTAGTTTAGGAGCCTAGTTTTCTTAGAAATTTCTCCATCTGTAAAGACTTGTATCTGACTGGAAAGAATGGCCTAGTCCAGGAGCTCCCTGTAGTTTAGAAGCTTGCTCTTATCCTGGAGCACAGTTTAGCTCTGGAACATGGTCCAGCCATGACAGCAGCCAATTTTTAATTAAGGCTTGCAGTTGGATACCTTCATGAGCGGATGTACGAAGAGCTCTGCTATAAGCTGTTGTTGGAAGCATAGCATTTTTCTATTTTCTTATTAACCAAGCAAACCTGATATCTGAAAATGCCATGACACAGTCTCACAATAGACTGTCACATTAGACGTGCATCTTGTCATGTAAAAAAGCATGAATCATAAAAATGTAGGGATAGAAAGGGATCTTAAGTGGCCTCACCATGTTTAGAAATTCATAGAATCATAGAAAGTTAGGGTTGGAAGAGACCTCAGGGCTAGGGACAGACATTAAAAAATCCTGAGCCTAAACTGATTCAATCTTTGCAGGTAAGTTTACCCTGGCTAGGCTAAATCAATTTGTAATCATACAGACATCCCAGAAATGTAGGCACATGCCTCCAGTGGCTCAGGCTAGAAGCCGGGGTGTGCTAGAGCAGCCCTCTCTTCCCTTCATCAGTGCTGAGCTGAGGAGGGGCATGGCCAGGCCCTGGCAGGATGCTCTGATTAAGGAGGGGTTCCCTGCTCCTGATCAGCTCAGCAGGGAATTGATAACAAAGTATTTATCACCCCATCAAGAAACAAACAGAGGGACATTACCAGCTACCTGCTGATTCTGCCTGTGTCCTGTCTGCTACAGCAGGGACTGTAGCCAGCATGTGGTCTGTTAGCCAATGCTGAGAGGTGTCTGTGTAAGGCAGAAGGTGGGGGGAGGGAGCAGGGGGGAGCCAGACAGATGCCTTCAGTCCCTGCCGAGCTCCAGCCAGGAAGCAGAGGGGAGGGGCCAGCTCTGCTGTGGAGCAGGGATCCCCACCCAGCCCGGAGAGCATGCCAGGATGCTGGGGAAGTCTGGTTTAGCTTAAACCAGCAAGTGGTCTGGGACAGACATTGCATAAACCGGTTTGAGCCAGATTAGTTAAGTCTGATACTACATTCAACCAGGTTCATGTTGAACAGGTTTCAGCAATTTTCAGACTGGTTTATGTGCATTGAACATCATCTCTTCTGCTACAGGTTTAAACCAGTTTCTGATAACTTAAACCAGTTTATGTGTAATGTCTGTCCGTAGCCCAGGAGGTCATTAATCCAACCCGCTGCTCAAAGCAGGACCATCCCCAAACCATTAAAGGGAAATGATTTTATAAGGGAGGAGACATGGGGAAATAGAGAGCTGATGGCACATCAAAATAAATGACTTTGCCTCTGTTTTATGAAATCTGGTAGAAGCCTCAGGGGATTCAAGAGAACAAGAGAGCACGGAGAAGCCAAGAGGGAGTTCTGTACTGTCCATGGATAATGGTGCATTGCAAAGTGAAGGTGTTGCGAATAATCTGAGAGGGAAAGTAGGGAAAGGTGAGTTCAGTCAGGAGCTACCCTGCTCCTGAAACAAAAATCATCCATAAGAGGAGTATTGTGGGATGCAGTGATATAATTGCACTTCACCCTTTAGCTTCCCAGGTGCTCAGGGGGTTAGGCTGAGAACACGTCCATCTCTGTACTTGCAGGCACAGAACTCCAAGAAGAAGGCACAGCTTTTGCAGAAAAACGCTACTGGAATTTTAACCTTAAGGGGAAACTTTTTGCCCGGTGACCAGTGCAGTTCTCAACTCTCAGTTCAGCAGCACACATTACTCCGCAATAAGCTTTCTCACTTCAGGATGCAATAACAGCGTTTGCAGAATATGAGACTGACTGGAGTCTGTGTAGAGCAGATGGATGATGCATTTATTCTGTATTCTATATCAAGAAAATAGGGCAATAAAAGGACAATAAAAAACCGGGAAGTTTGATGAACTGAAAATGGCAAATATAAAAGCTAAAAGTCAATACTTGGTATATTTAGATGGAGAATGGTTAGATATAATGAATATGACCAGTTTTAGATAGTAACCTACCACATGAATAGTTTTTCCTTTTCAGTTGCCAACTTTTAAAGCCAGATGATTAGGCAACATTATGTCAGGCATGCAACTCAAGCGGACGATTTCTTTATTTTTAATACTGTTGAGATAACGTGTCTATGAACTTTTATGAAGATTCGCCCACATGGGAAATTAGGGAAGAGGATTTAAAAAGAGGTATTATAAAGGGCCAGAAATTATCACATGTTCTTCATAGAGTAAATACAAGAAATATGCCCTGTTTAGAACAATATATTCAATAAAGGAAATTATCCTTTAGCATGTTTCCTGCTACTTGAAGTGGGCCCACGCAGCTCCACGAATAATGAAAACAAAGGCAGTAAAGATGTCATGCTGAAGTAAAATAATATTATTACAGAACTTCAGTATTCCCTTGTTTTAAAAGGAAAGCTTTTATTTTTAATTAGAGGCTTTAAACACCTACAGATTTGGATAGGTTTCAGAAAACAATTTCAAGGGATTAGACGTTTCTCAGAAACTGCACCAAAATATAGTAGGCTAGAGTAGAAAAGGTTGCTTATTTATCCTGCTATGAAGCGATATAATGAATCTGGTAAAATAATATGCCAGACAAAGATTTAAAGTTTTGAGTCTTAGATTTTAAAAAAAACCCTAGGAAATGTACCTTTATTACTAGACTTATAGTTGTACTTCTTGTGGTCTTTTTTCAGCCCTTGTCTTTAATGTGTTCACGTGCATTTTTCAGATGTAATTCCTGACCTATTCGTTTGGTCAGCTTCAATATGTATCTGTTTGAAATATAATGCACTAGTTCAGTATATAAGCACCAGTTTAACCATATTGGCATGCTATTCACCTTAAACTCAGGGCCATTTGGTACATCAATTCATTGTTCTACTATTATTGCAGAAGTTACTTTAAAGAATTTGGGAACCATTTTCTTTATAACTGAGATTTTGAGACAATAACATTTCTTTTCTATAAAAATCTGATCTTCGAACGGAACCACTCACTGTCATATTTTCTTAACAATAGCACCCAGAATCCTAGACTACTTCACTTCTTAATTCAGGGTCTAACTTCATAAAGAGGATATCCATTTATTGGAAAAAAATACTTTGTATTTTTAACGTCAAGCTACAGTGGATTTGCTTTCATAATACATGAATGGCTGACATCCAGGGTGTTGGCATATCCCTATACCCTAGGTAGTAAAAGAAAGCACAAAATAATCAACAAACCCAAGACAGATCATTCGGAGAAAAATGAGAAGATGAAACATTAGACAAGAATATGGTGTTCTGGGCACCCCAAGATAAAACATTTATACAAGCAAAAATGACAAGCTGTTCTTTTTCTGACAGCTAGGAAGGAAACCAATATATACCCGAGAAAAAGAGCCCAATTAGGATAATTAAAGAAGCAGAAATCAAAAGTTGACCAACTGGAAAGCTTTTCAGAATTCAGAGAGTCATATCTGAGACAGATGTCGTTTCTGAATGTGATGGTATTGTGCATATTTTATTTCTGTATGTAGCTAGGGTACAACCACTAATATTTTGGTAATAACAATTTATCTTATGATTCATTACAAGCCATACAGCCTGATAATTTAGAAGAGTATTTCAAGCTTCCTAATCAGATCAGGTTTCAACCCTGTGGTTGGATGTCAAATGTTCAGTTTCAAAAACGGAATAGGCACTGTCCTAGAGCTGGTGTCTCCTAACCCCACACTGTCTGTTGTATTTAAACTCGTTTCGGCATAACTGCATCATGGTTCAACCGAGCATTGCTTTTCCGACATTGGATTGTGACGCTTTAGGGAGTGCACTGATGAAAAAAAAACTCCCTGCAAATGTTGTACGCAGGAACTTCAAGTGAAGTCTGACATACAGTGTTTTTGGCAAGAGCCCAGTTGTTCCCTGTGACTTAGTTGACAGAAGTAAAATTGATCTTGGGTGGAAATTGTTTACATCTTTCTTATTCAAATGCTTAAATAAACATGGCCTGGCCATCTGTTTCCAGCCTGCTGGCTCTAATTGTGTATCAGGAAAGTACAAACCCTACAGGTTTCACTATGCCTGCCAGCGGGCTAGATGCAGAGTGAGCTGGAGCTTTTAGTGCTCTACGTGCCATTGAGTGACTGAGTGCTTCTATGGTATTATCAGTACTGGAGTACACAGTGTGAAGAAAACCTGCAACTTGAAATCTTGGTCTGCTTCAATAGGCAATGAAATAGAAAGTGGTGTTACAATTTTCCAACATGCAGCCCGCTCAGTGGGGAAATCCTTTTCGAGTGCATTTCACCTGTGGTACTGAAAACTTCATTAAATCATTCTATCGTGGGTTGTTTTTTTTCCGGTATGGCTTTGTTATAGGTTTCCAAACAAGCAAAAAGTCTAAGAAGGTGTCCTTGATATATACCCTTTTCCCCAGAACACAGTCCCATTTTGCATCAAAAGGAAAACCTGCCATGATCCCAATTTCACAAGGCACTCGTGCATGTGCTTAACTTAAGCACGGGATTTCAGTGCAGGGCATTGCTTAAATAGGCCCTACACTTCTTCTTTTCTTTTCTTTCTACAGCTACTTGAGCAATTTCCCACCATACAGTTATCCTGGTTATATAAAGCATGTCAGGATTTGACCTCTAACTATTCTCAGCTGTTTCACAATACATAGAAATGTATTCCATGCACATACCAGACTCCAAACAGCGTTTTCCCCTCTCATAAGGCCTTAAAAATAAGCACACAAAAATCACAAGAGCTTACCATTAGACCTGATATCTCCTTGACATATTTGAAAGAGTAATGCACAACACTTAATTTTGGGGGGAGAGATCCATTGGCATATGTTATGCTGTGTTAGTAAGCTGTGATATTGTCATGCTGTTTTCATTAAAAGGTCATCATGCAATTGTCATTATCAGCTTATATTATGTTGTATTTTACTATAAAGATTTCTCTGAGGCACCAATAACTCTCTAGCTTTAGATGACTGATTTAGTGGAGTTTGGAGATAAAGCTTAAAATGCTCTACTAGTGATGGTTTTGTGTTCGTTATATATTTAATTACTTCATCTCCTGTGTCAGGGGAACCTGAACTTCCTGAAGTTCAAGTATATCTTCCTCTGAGAAGACAGCCCTGTGAGCAAGCTGTTCGACACTTTACTTCTGTCTGTTCTGAATCTTAACAGAATTAAGCATTATAGACTCATGTGTGCGCGCGCGCACACACACACACACACACACACACAGAAATATATATACTCAGTAGAATGCACTGGTGTACCACTAGGATATCTTAATAGAAATCTCTAGGAATTTTCCAATGATTCATAAAGCATATGATTTCTGACACCTTAAAATAAAGCTAAAAGCACAATATTCTTAAAAGAACACACATCTTTTTTTAGGAAATTCCATTAACCGCATTGCTAGTAGACTCCTCAGAAGCTGACTCATGAAAGAAAACTTGCATAGAAATATTTTGAAGGCAATAAAAATATGAGATGCCCATTCTGATGGCTGAATAACCAATTTTGAAGTAAAGCTTTTCATTTGGAAAGAATGGGAAATAGTTTTACATATCCTTAGACTGAAAAAATTGAATATTTAATGTTATGTAATACACACCAGCAGTGGGTCCTATTGCTGCATTCATTTCAAGTAGAATCCTTTCACTTTTAGTGAAAAATTAGAGGTACAACATTATATAATATTATTATATAACTTGATGCATTCTCAACAATATAAAAATTGCATTTCTTGAAACTTAGAGTCTCTCTAACAGATCATAAACATTACATTCTCTCCAACAGGTCATAAACATTAACTGTTTAATTATTGCATTTTACACATTCTTAATGGGCCACAAGAGGATAGTTCAGAAAATCAAAAAGTTTGAATCATTTTTAGTCTTGCTTACTATTTGGACTATATTCCTCTTCTACAGTCTTAACATTTTGGGAGGGAAAACGAATATTGAAAAAATGTATGTGATAAAATCAAAGAGCGATACAGGGTGGTTATCATCAACTCCAATTACCAAATTCTTCAATCATTATGAATATTTGAAGTGGGTGAAAATGTATGAGGCCAGCTTAGTTCAGATCAAGGCTTGCATTAAGGCTCTGCTAATAAATGTATGATTTCTAACAAATGAAATAAAGCCTTAAATAAGAAAACAGGAACAAAGGAGTCTCTATATCTGCTCTTCTGACACTTGAAGCGTTTGAACCAGCTTGCTGGACAGTAGAGGGATTTGAGGGATAAAGTATAAAATACCTTTCAGCCTTGCACTTGTTCTTTGGGTTCTCCAAGTCAGGCACAATACCAAATTGTTGGTGGGTCAAATTTAATCAAAATTAAATTGTCTTGTCTTTTATAGTGTCCCAATATTAGATCAATACAACACATTTGATGACATCTGGCCTAAATACTCAGTAGCCAACATTTTCAAACAGGGGTGCCTTAAATCAGGCTCTAAATCCTAGTTTATACACCTGAATCAAAATGGCCTGATTTTTAGAAAAGCTAGCCCCTTTGCTTCAATAATCAGCATGGCTGAAAATGTTTTATTTACATCTGATTACCTCAGCCAACCACCTGAGTAAGTGTAGGGTCATTCTCAATAGGTATTTTCACAAAATACAATAGCTATTTTAAGAAGATAGCGCTAACATACAAAAGTAATAGTTAAAGTGCTTCATTGCAATTGACTCAGAATCATGGCTGAGGTTCAGACAGAAAATCAGGAGTTAGTAGGCAACAACCAAATCTGGTGAGACCACAGGGGCTCTTAATCAAGCCTTCATAACATGAGCTATCGTAGAAGTCATATTTTGTATGGCTGGAAAAACAGGAAAGGAGAGGGTCAGTTTGTCATTTTCAGGAAGGGCCCTTTATATTTTCATTGTAATTAATGGAAAATATTGGAAATATAAAGGAAGTATAGATATCAATATCAATATAAGATATAAGTATAGATATAAGTATAGATATCTTATATATAAGAACGAAGTACAACATATTAGCACGTAGGCTCTTTGTTGCATTTCCCCAGTACTTTGGATTTTAAGAGAAATTGTTCTTGGTCTAGGGATAAAGGTGCACAGGGTCCAATATTACAAGAAAGGATCTCAGCTTCTTGCTACATATGCAAAATAATTGAAATTTAAAAAGTTGTTTTGTTTTTTTTAATCTGAAAAGCTGGGTGTCTCGCAATGAAATTTAAGAATGGTTACTCATTTACTGCCCAAATCAAAACATGAGTCAGATGATTGTGGGAGTGCAGTGGCGTTTTCCATACAGGAAGCTATGTTCCCTGAGATAGGAGGGTGCTTTCTGTAGGTAAGGTAAAATGGTAAACAACATAAAAAGGAAAGAATAATCACATGGATATATAGAAAAGGCAAATTACACTACTTAGATGAGTATTTGGCACAGATGACAGCTGAGGTAATATCCCTGTTATACATAGACAAGGCATTAACAAGAGTAGTTGACATTTATTCAGTTTTTTTCAGTTGTATTTTAATTGTTTTGCTTACCATAAGAGCAACTGTAAAACTAATAGAAGTGGCATTTTCATCAAGGCCGTGCATCAGCCTTTTCAAGAGACATTTTTCAGAGAGTTGCTAGCATGAAATCAATGTTCCAGGTTCAGAAAGGCTCTGCTTACCTATGACCTTGAGTGTAAATAATTCTTTCAGCATTAGACAAGTAAACTGTATTCTCCACCCCTCTATATAATATATAATTTAATTTACAAGAGCTCCAAACTCTGGAATGAATTTCATCACGTGCATGTAACTGACCCCCTCATTTTGCACCCAGATTAAAAGGTGACACAGATGTGCTGCATCTTGCCAAAATAATTATTTACTTTTTTTACCATTATGTCTTTTGGAGATTTTATTGTATTGGAGAATAAGCAGTTACGTGAAAGAAAGGGAAGTAAAAGGGTCTCTTTTCTGTGTAATGAACCATTAATAGAGCCTGTGTGGGTACCGTAAGTCAATCTGTGATGGGTGTTACTGTTACTTTTCATGTTGTCACCCTGACAGCATATACACATATTAGTTCATATATAGTATGTGCAGGAAATTTTGCAGGGAGTTTGACTGATGTGCATCTGCAAAGCAAAGCAAGGATGCTGTTGTTAGCTTGACCATTTCATGGTCAAAGTCTCTTAAGTGTCACACTGAGGATGTAGAGAATGCACTTATCCTGTGAAGGTTGCATGATGCCACGTTTCACATCTACCTCATGCTGTCAAACACAGGGTTCAAACTGAAGTAAACCCCAAATCCTGTCTCCTGGATTCATCACTTATTGAAAAACAGGAGTATCCCCTGTGAGTGGTGTAAAGGTGACTACAACTTGAAAGTCAGGTCAGGGATGCAGCCTGGAGTGTGTCCAATATTCTCTAATGGGAATTTCTAGTAAGAAATCTTTTTAGCCCCCAGACAGTGTAAACTGACTATGAATACATTGGTTTGGAATAAATGATTGGAAATTAGAAGAGATTTTCCTAACCCTCAGATCCGTGATACCTTATAAATAGCCTCCCAATAGGAAGAAATTTAAGACTGTGTATAAAAGGAAAGATAGGACATAGCTGCCTGCCTTCGCACAAGGCAAGACTCAATGACCATGTAACAGGCAGCCATTTCCTGGCCCCCAACTGGGAGACTTACCATAATAAGGCAGAGAGCTGGCCCCCCTGAAAGGACAGGCAAGGGGTACTAGAGATCAGCCAGGCTTGCTCCTAGCTCCAAGGGGCCTTTGGCTGCTCTTGGTATGCCAATAGGCAACTGCAGAAGTCCTGGGACTGGGAATTTCCTGGCTACAAAGAGTCATGTGGAGGAAGGAACCAAAGGGGATTGGACCTTCTAGGAGCAGGCCAGCCCAAAAGTAAGAGGCTGAATGCCCTTATTCCCTGGAAAGGGTATTGAGAACTCTATGTCTTAGCCAGGAGTGATGCAGAATAGGGTGGAGGCATGGAGATAGGCTTGGCACTGGGAACCTCTGAGCTATGTGGCTCAATGACTGAGGCCCGTCAAAGAAGTATATCAAGCTGAAGAGGCTTTGGAATTGAAATTTCTGTCAGCTGATGGAAGGCAGCCGGCATATGGGACATTGATCTTTAGAACTGGGTTTTGGTCCTGGACTCAAGGTAAACTTGTTTGTGTTCTGGTTTGGAGAAGCCCTGAGAAGGAATTACCTGTGGCCAACTGAGAGAAAGTAAGGGGTCAAAGGAGAGTCACACTCACATAATTAATTGAAGTAGTGACTGAGGAAGAGGAGTGAAGTCCAGGAGGGAATGTGGCCAGATGGCCAGGACTTGCCCTGAGTCTATTACTCAGGGGCCAGGGTGTGAAAGATCCTAGTTTCACCATATGGGGTGGGGAGGACAGGGTATAGGGGAGGTGGAGCCCTGTAATGAGGATAAGTCTACAGTTCTTGTCATCTTGTTGACAACTAGCTTCCCTTTTCTTTTCTATCAAGCTGTGGTCAGTGACTGTGGGGAGGCAGACTGCAACTCAGATCCAGAGATAAAGAGTAAGAACTTTCTATCCACGGATCCTAGCAATCTCTGCCAGTCCTATGTTCCAGTGATTGGATAAGAAGTCCTGAAAAGTGGTTGAGATACTCATTTGGACTCAGTGTAAGCAAGATAGTGTTAAAATCAATTTCAACAAAGTTCCTGCATTTGAATTACAAACCAATGCCAAAACAGCAATAAGCAGAATGTTTTAGCATCATCTTACTGGTCTCCAACATTCAGCAGCATTCATCAATGAAGCTTCATACTAATGCATTAAAGAGTTAACTGCCTGAGAAGCATTATCATATTTGCAACACATAGTTTCTGAAATCTGCTTGACAAAGCAGCTGGTGAATGATACAATGTTAAGGCACTTGAAAAGGATTGTTAGCCAGCTGTCAAATGTTTTATATGTTTTCATCTATCAAATGTTTTACAAGGCCACCGTTACCTTTTGCTATAATTTAGGCCCTATAGCTATGACAGAAAAAAGACATCCTAGATAAATTCTGTGCAAATATAAAGTAATTGTACACCCAATAAATTTCTTGATCCTTCATGTAACCTTGTAAATCTGGCAAATCCAATGGATCTTTCTATTTAAAATTTGAATTCAAATGCAGCAAAACCTCCTGTGTCTCAGAAATCCCAAGATTCACCTGAAGTTAATGTTTGTTTTTCTTCTTCCTTTCTTCATGTTTTGGCACACATCCTGAAAGGCATATGTTTCTAGACTGGTATGTAAAATGTGCCAAGCCTTGTGAGTGTATCAGGAGTCCTGTGAAGTATTAAGGTTTCTCCTATGGCCTCAGCTCCTGAAAACATCTGATATGGTTACTAATCTCAACTTTCAAGGGTTTTATTAAAGTATATTTCTAGTCCTGGTTGTCTTGAAAACATGACTTAAATTCCTCTTAAAGACTCAAAAATATATTTTAAAAATGACAAATATAATCTCGTGACTGTTCAGGCCATCTTCTAGGGAGTGCAACAAGGGTCACTGAGTCTAGACACACATCAACTTTAATTAAAGCTAATAACAGAATTTAATGGGAACTGAACTAGATCTTAAGTGATAATGGGAACTGAACTAGATCTTAAGTGATCAAAAAGCCTATTGTTTCCAGAAATGACCCGTGTCTGATCTTATGTAGCAGTTTATGTCTAGTAGTGCTAGAGGCCAAAATGAGGTTCAATAAAACCTAGGAGCTTCTTCACACTGGAAATGAAATCAAGCACAAATATGACCCCTCCCTCAAAAGGATTAATCTGCCAGACATTTCCTGAGAGGAGATGCCAACTTTTTCCTAAAGACAGGTGTCAGAACTGCAGCCCATGGAGCAGTCTGATTGCTGGCTGAACACTCTGGGGTACTTTATAATTGACAGAATAGACAAAGATGACATGAGGAGCAATTCATCTGTCACATTTTATATCAGCTGTTTTCTGCCCTGGGCAATGGACATAGAGAGAACAATCTTCCTTCCTTAGCTACTTCTTCCTTATTCAGTGTGATAAATAGCTCTCTAATTTCCTGATGGCTACCACTGGCACTCTTTGACATGACAATATCCCATTGATGCCTCATATGCATAGTTATGAAATTATTTGTTTATTAACGTACCCCATAGCTATGACTCATTGAAAGCACTGTGACCATTGACACATTGAAAGCAGTTCTCAATGTTGTGATCATGATGCATAGAAGTCAGTGACAGAAAAATAGCTGGAGGATTTTTAGGGGGATTTAAATTTCTTAATTATTGATCAACTTTTTCACAAGCACCTTAAATTATGAGCCTGGGTGCCATTCTTAAGAGACACGTAGGCACTTAAGAGGCCAAGTTCAATTCACAGTTAATGTGTGTCACAAGTTGTTGTGGGACAGTTGCTCAAAATATGAATCATCCATACTGTGGCATACATTATGCCATAATTAATAGATTATACTACTTCTTTCACTTAAAAATACGATTTTAAGAATGTTCTTCATAGTAAAAATTTAATAAGCAAATCCTGTTATGGGATATGTATTGAGGGGGCAGTTGAAAAAAAGTTGGTTTCAAGAGAGGGTTCCTGCTTGGTTCAGGGTCAGGTGAAAGAGTTCGGGAAAGTGCAGGCATATCCCGAGCTCTCCAACAAAATTAATTCAGGATGTTCATACCCTGAAGAAGACTAATTTAGATCAAACACCCCCTTATGACAAAATTAATTCAGTCCTGTCCCATAGCTTCTATGGAGCTCCATCATGAGGCCTCAAGATGCTCATTGCTGATATTATGAGAACCCTAGAACATGTCCACTAACGTGGGCAAATTAGCCAAAAGATGCAAGAAGAAAAAAAAATCAACCAAGGTCTCATTATTCCCTCTATAGCAGCCCACTGATTAACTTGATGTGACAGGAAAGCAACCTACACCAGTCATGGCTAGTGCAAAAATATTACACCCACATGCCTGGGGAAAAGCTGTGGGGAAGACTATGGCTCAGGCGGCATAATCCTTGTGTTTTTTTTCTGAGAGAAGGTGGTTCTCTGCCGCTCCCTATTCTGAGTTTATGGCTAAATGTACGAATCTCACCCTTAAATAAGTCATAACGCTCATTCATGAGTTTGATTTTCAAGCAGTTAGACACATGGTTGTGCATGCCCGTCGCAGGGCACTAAGGTGCCCTGCTCCTAGAAGAGCAGGAATGGCCTGCAGAGAACCCAAACAGCCAGGCAGGAGCCCAGGTGCAGGTTGCCATGGCAACCAGATAAGGCAGAAATTAGTCAGCACCTGTGCCTGGTCAGCTGGCAGGAAGGGGCAGGGCCTTGGGCCCGTATAAACCCCAGGCTGAAACTAAGGGAGGCAGGTCTCTGCGGGCAGCTAAGGGGGAAGGAGCCCTCTTAGAATGAGAAGGGAAAGAGGCCTGACTAAACTCTGCTCCACGTAATGGAAAAGGGGCAGAGCACACCTTTGGTAGCCTATGTTAAGTTATAGCCCAGGGGGTGTATGTTTTGTTTATAATTTTATAAGACTGGTGGTTTGGATGAGGCTATCTGGGGAAGGAGGGGGCCTCAGTGGGGCTCACTACAGAGTGGAGACCCCGGCACCAGAGTTTGGGGCGCAAAGACCCTAGCGCCAGAGAGGGGATGGCATTTTGGGGTGCAGAGATCCCAGCACCAGAGGGGGTGCAGCATTTTGGGGTGCACGGACCCCAGTGCCAGTGAGGGAGCAGAGGCAAGGCTGTGGAGAGCCCAGCACTGAGGGGCACAGAGACAGGGCTGCGGAGAGCCCAGTGAGGACAAGGTGCAAAATTATAACAAGGCCGAGGCAAGACAACGCCAGTACCATCTGCAAAGTTTGGGGTATAGTAAAGGAGAGTTTGAGCTATGCATATAGCCCATAAGGCTAGGGTGCACCCAAAGCACCCATTGTGAAATGAGACCCACAAGGGGTCCGGGAACCCACGGGGTTCAGCAAGTCCATCAAACTGTGTCCAAAAGGACTTAAAGGCAGCCTCCCTATTTTCATGTTTTTCATCAAAGACGTGGCGGGCAAGAACTGAGGATGCCCATCAGGCCAAATTGACACGGTCAAGGGGCCTTAGTAGAACACGGCCATCCTTAAGGACCCCCATCCTGTGACAGTGCCACAATGTACCCTTCATGCACCCAGAAAATATAGGCAGACTGCAATTCTGATCTATATGTATCCAATTTCTATGTACCACCATGGCAAATGAGCACCTGACATGTTGAAAATTAGACCATACAGTGCTTTACATCATCAAAGCACTGTACAAATGTAAACTAATTAATTATAGCTATGCAGTGGCAGTGCCATTAAGGAGATAAAAATTAAAAGAAATGCTCTGAAGCCAACCTTATTCACACTTAATATTTCTTGTGGAAAATGTTTAGGAAAGAAATTGGCCACCCTATCATATGCGCCTGTCAAATGATGAAAGATCATACAAAGGTGAAACCTGAGTTCTAAGGAAATGATGATTGACTCTCAACTAGCTACAGTTTACCACAAAAAAAAAAAGGAATCAAAGGCAGGAAAACTTGGAGAAATTTATTTGCAATTCATAAATCCACATCAACGTCATCTTCCCACAACATCTATGTTTCCATTTTCTTTCACAGATTAATTGAAGGCATTGTTGACAGAAATGCCGAAGGAAGGACTCATGTCTAGGGGAGGGGTGAGATGAATGAGAAAATAAATACAGGAATAGACCTTTAAGTAATCAATGCAACATATTTAAATTGATATCTGATATTGTCAAAGACTTGGAGTTTCTTGTATCACCAGAGACGTGAAAAATATGCATGGAATTCTGACTTTGTTAAAGTCAGTAAGAGTTCCAGCAATTGTTCAATAACTTTCATCTTTATCTTCAGGTCCTGCTGAATTGTGCAGAATTACAGAATGTAACCATGGAAAAGGTCTCCAAGAACAATGTGTCCATGCTTCTGTCACCGCAGGATTGTTTATACTGAATATTCACCGGCACTTTTTCTAGTACAGGATAACCTCGTAAATCTGGATATCAAACATCTGGAATTCTCAAAAATCCGGCACATCAGGCGAGTAGCGGCAGCCGGTCCTGGAGCAGTGGAGCGGGGAGCTTGCACACAGCAATTACCGATGCCATCCACCATCCTGTGCTGCTGCTCCACATGCGGTCGCTGCTGTGGGACCAGCTGCCGCTACCCCCTCCCTGTCCCTACCCCACCCCCCACTCCACAACTGGTCACCACTCCGGTTTCAAAAATATGGAATTTTCAAATTTCCAGCAGGTGCTCAGTCCTGCACATGCCAGATCCATGAGGTTATACTGTATGCATAATGGAACCTATTGCATATTCTAAATTTTTAAATGCTACACAAAAAGTTAAAGGATTTCTTGTTATTTTAAATGTAATCTTCACTGGAAAACGAGTAAAGGATTTCACTATCGACAGACTAAAAAACACTGAAAAAACCAAAATGCGCTCTCCTCTCCACATAACTTTTACAGCCATTTTCCATCTTCTGTTTTCTTTGTAGGCAATACCTCAAACGTGGATTCACGCAATCCATTATTCTTGTTTAATTCAGGAGTGGCCAAGCTGTGGCACATGGCAGACCCAGGAATAGACAGGCAGCACTGTGGTGGAGAGGGCCATGTGCAGAAAACAGAGCAGCAGATTGATTGTTCAGGGTACAAAGGGCAGGAAGCAGAAAGCAGAGCAGCTAATCTGGCAGAGGATAAGGATAGAAGTGGCAGTAGGGGAGAACATGAGGTTAATTTGTGGCATACCTGCCAAAACGTTTGGCCCATACTGGTTTAATTAAACAGTTATACTGGCTAGCTCTGCAAAGAAAAGGAAAAAATGAAGTATAACAGCACTTTTTTAAAAATTGCTTTTGAGGCATAGGCCTTTTTGCAGTATTTTTCATTATTTGCTTTTCAGAATATTTGTTTTGCCATCTGATACTCAAGTCTCATTCTTCAAAAATTAATGACAGCTGCTGGAAATGAAAAGAGAATTTGTTATGAATCTGCCTAAATTGCTTTCTAGAGGATACTTACAAAGCATACCATTTTTGTCTGAGAAAAGTGCAACTCTAAATGTATGCAAGATTTTCCTCTATTTCTGCTAATTGGGTCTTATTAGACTGTAAGAATAAATCATGTGCAGAATTAATTATTTGTTCAATGCTTAAGGTAACTCTCACAGGGAGGAGGAGTAAAATAGCTATGTTCCTTTTATGAAATCTCCTCCAGATCCATGATAAGGTCATATAAGAGCACTGTCAAAAAAAAAAAAAAAAGCAAATAGAAATGTCAAATGAACAATGCCCTATCAATGGACATTCTACATTTGTTCTTTTTAATGCAGCACAAATATTCATCAAGCACATTGTTGTTTGACTGAAGCAGGGCTAAGTTTAAAAATGGCTTTCATTTCTTGATTTGCTGTAGAATAAGCACCACGTCTGACCCTCCCCAACCAGGAAAGGGGAATCTTTGCAGAATTATTCATTTTCTTGAGCCATCTGGTGGTTTACAGTTGTAAATGAATGATCAGGCCAGCTTATTCTTTAGAAAGGTGTCACTTAGTTATAGAGGCCTTTCTAAGTAAGCTTGAATGTTTTTATTTACATTCAAATTTGGGTGTGGTTGTACCTTTTAACACCCCTGCTTAGTTTAATTGCATTATGCTTTTGAAAATCACAACAAAGGGCAAGTGTAACAGGGCACCATCTCCAGAGTAGTCAAAAAACCCCAGAGGCACCAAAGAGTCCCCCCTTTTTTTCTGACTCACTCTGGGAAGAGTCTCCCTTTCACTCTCCTGCCACGTCTTGCTGTTCTTTCTGGTCCTCAAAGGGGAGGCTGCCCCAGGGCTTCCCAGACCTGGTTTTCCTCCTGAGAACGCCCAAAGATGTGGAGATCCTGCTTTAAGGGCTAATTGCATGTCTTCATACCATCCCTACACCATGCCCCATGCCTCGCAGATTTCAAATCTCCAATTGGATGGGATGCTTGTCTTGGCATCTCCAGGCCACTCTAGGACTTTTCTTTTCCTTTTTGTCAGGGCTTTAGCCTTCCTGGCTTCCACACCTCTATACTAGCTGGCCCCAGAGCCCCAGCCAACTGCTCCAAGCTTGGCTTCTGGGCCCCAGCCACTGTCTCTCACTGCGCCTTGTGCCCTCTGTCCACATAGGCCTTGAACCTGTCTCTGGTAGAGCTCAAAGGTATTACATGCCCCAATAACTCAAGTGTCCAGGGTCTGGAACAGACTTTCTCCAGACATGGTACAATCAACTACTCTGGATATCTTCAAAAAAATGTATAGACACTCACCTTGCTGGAGTCATCTGACCCCAGCAGTCTTTCCTTCCCAAGTGCAGGGGACTTGGACCTGCTGATTTTGAGAGGTCCCTTCCAGTCCCTAACATCTATGAATTTATTAATCTATACCCCACATGCACTAATGGGACATCCTTATACCACTCCTCACAGTCCCAGTGCAAACCGCCGGTTTAAACCACAACATAAACACTAACCCCTGGGCAATAATATAACAAGGAAAACAATACAGTCAGTGTGTCTGCTTTCCAAGCACCTCTTTCTCTCTGGGTCACTCTGTGCTGTCCCCCAGGCTTCAGAGCTGTTTTCTTCAAGTCTCCTTGGCATTCAGGAGCACCTCACTCCACCACAGCCAGGGCTGCCCTAGCTAGCTCAACCCAGGTCTTATATAGCTCTGGCCTGAGCTCTGTTCTGGTCATGTGATAGCCCCAGTCAGCTGACCAGCCTGCAGGGCTACTTTTTCACCTCTTTTCTGCCCACAGGCTGTGCTCCGAAAAATCTGTCCTTAAATGGGCCACCCCACTTTCTAGTAATAGAGCTAAGGTTCCCTGTTATAGCAAACCACCCAGCCTTAAATTAATATTTGAGGCCCTCTGTTGCAACCCTAAGTTCCACAAGTTGTCCAACAATTTCTGCTATCACAGATCTTCTTACAAAGCCCCATGAAACCAGTGTAACTGTTCACATTGACTTAGATTTTGGATCAGTCTAAAAGTAAGAACTGCTTGCAATACATACATGTCTACAAAATCAGGCCCTAAGGTACAATAAATAACTCAAAGACAGGATTTAAGTTGGAATGAAGTTCCTTTTGTTTTCACACCTGGTGTGTTCTCTATTGTAGCTTTGCTACAGTTTGTGCAGTAACTTTCAAGTGACAGCCATATGGGAAAAGCAGCTGAGTACCTTTTGTAGACGTTCTTCCTCCTACTGCATTAACAAACATACTCAAGGGAGCTTTTATTCCTGCAAAACACTGTATAATTACATGCTTTGTCTTCAAGTCATAAATGAAATGAGGAGGCCAGGGGGAAGGATAGCACTTTCTGTTGTTCATCCACATCACTGTAGTGTTATTTATAGGTCACTTGCAGGTAGCTGTGTTTGCTGTATTGCAGAAGAACTGGATCTTGCATTCAATAGGAAATCATCCTCCCAGGCTTATTCCCATAGATTGTCACTGGCTCACAGGAATGGTCCCATTTCAGAAACTGGCCTCAGGCTCTTTAAACTTTGAAGTCAAATCAACGCCTTTTAAATCAACAGGTTCATTAGAGGCAGCTCCTGTCAGACCAACCTGGTGGCCTTCTATGACCAGGTCACCAAATCCTTAGATGCAGGGGTAGCAGTGGACATAGTCTTTCTGGACTTTTGGAAGGCCTTCGACACTGTCTCTCACCCCGTTCTCATTAAGAAACTGGGGGGCTGTGGTGTCAACACTCACACAATCAAACGGGTCACCAACTGGCTGGAGGGCCACACCCAGAGAGTGGTGGTGGACAGGTCATTTTTGACCTAGAGTGATGTGGGCAGGGAGGTTCCTCTGGGCTCAGTCCTCGGGCCCGCACTGTTCAACATCTTCATCAGTGACTTGGATGAGAGGGTAAAAAGCACCCTGTTCAAGTTTGCTGATGACACTAAGATGTGGGAGGATGTGGGTACATTAGAAGGGAGGAATAGGCTACAATCGGATCTAGACAGGTTACAGGGGTGGGCAGACAAGAAGAGGATGGGATTCAACACTGACAAGTTCAAGGTGCTGCATCTGGGGAGGAAGAACCAGCAGCATACCTACAGGCTGGGGAACTCCCTTCTCA
>NW_017728914.1:30361337-30405531 GCF_001723895.1 Crocodylus porosus
CCCGAGCACTGCCAGGAGTGACCAGGAATAACGGTTACGAGGAGAGGCTACAGGACCTGAACCTGTTCAGCCTCCACAAGAGAAGGCTGAGGGGGGATCTAGTGGCCTGTTACAAAATAGTCATGGGGACCAGCAGGCACTGGGGGAGTCCCTGTTTCCCCAAGCACTACCAGGAGTGACTAGAAATAATGGTCACAAGCTGACAGAGGGTAAATTCAGATTAGATATCAGGAGGCGCTACTTCACAGTCAGGGTGGCTAGGATCTGGAACCAACTTCCAAGCGAAGTGGTGCTGGCTCCTACCCTCTAAGACAAGGCTTGACAGTCACCTCACTGGGGTCATTTGACCCCAGTACTCTTTCCTGCCATGGCAGGGGGTCGGACTTGATGATCTGCTCAGGTCACTTCCAACCCTACTAACTATGAAACTATGAAATTAATGTCATGATTCTCATTGACTTCAGTGAAGCCAAGATTTAACTTTATTATATTTGTCTATATGGAGGTAGTAAACTGATTTCAGTAGGAGACGCAGGTAACCGCATGTATGCAAAATTTTGCCCACAACAAGTTTGTACTTTTCACAATCCTCTTTCAGCCAGTTATGTCTTCCATTTTGGTGGTCAAAAGAAATCTATGTTCAGCAAGCTGAAAAATACATAGATCTATAATCTATGTGTGTAAATCTAAGTGGGTTTCAAGGGACTTACTAGAACTAGAGCAGTGGTTTTCAACCTTTTTTTCATTTGCAGACCCCTAATTTTTTTTTAATTGAGGTGTGGACCCCTTTGAATTGTGAATATGGGTATTCATATACTTTTGATTGATCATAGTCATCATTCAGGGACCTCTTAGGCATAGTCTGCAGACCCCCAGTGGTCCATGAACCACAGGTTGAGAACCACTGTACTAGAGTCACAATTAGCAACTTTAAAAGTGAACGTACATAAGGGATGCATCACTACACCTGCTGTCTACACATGGGGTTCTCTATTACCATTCAAACAAAGCAGACCATTGCAGTTTTGTGATAGCTCATAGGAAGTCACTAGACTCCCAACTAAATCTAGACAGGTTACAGAGGTGGGTGGGTGAGTATAGGATGGAATTCAACACAGACAAGTACAAGCTGCCGCATCTAGGGAGAAGGAACCTGCAGCATACCTATAGGCTGGGGAACACCCTTCTCAACAACACAGTGGCTGAATGGGACCTTGGAGTCATTGTTGACTCCAGTTTGGACATCAGCTGCCAATGTGAGGATGCGGTCAGTAAGGCTAACTGCACCTTGTCCTGCATCTACAGATGCATCACAAGCAGGTCCAGGGAGGTGATCCTTCCTTTCTATGTGGCACTGGTCAGGCTGCAGTTGGAGTACTGCATCCAGTTCTGGGTGCCGCACTTCAAAGGGGTGTGACTAACCTTGAGAGGGTCCAGAGGAGGGCCATTCACATGGTCAGGGGGCAGCAGGCCAGACCCTATGAAGATAGACTAAAGGGCCTGAATCTATTCAGCCTCCACAAGAGAAGACTGAGAGGGGATCTGGTGGCCATCTATAAACTCACCAGGGGGGGCCAGCAGAAAACAGGTGAGGCTCTGTTCCTCCTGGCACCACCTGGGATAACACGGAATAACAGCTACAGATTGATTGAGAGCAGGTTCAGGCTTGATATCAAGAGGCATTACTTTACAGTTAGGGCTGCCAGGCTCTGGAATGGGCTCCCAATGGAGGTGATGCTGTCCCCTACCTTGGGGGTCTTCAAGAGGAGGTTAGATAGATATCTGAGTGGGGTATTATGATCCTAGCACGCATTCCTGCCCAGGGCAGGGAGTCAGACATGATGATCTGTTCAGGTCCCTTCTGACCCTAGAACCTATGAAACCAGGATGAGGGGAAGAGGTGCGTGGGGCAGAGGTTGGGGGAGAAGGATTTATTTGCTTAAATTATAAAGACAATACTGAGTTATTAATTTTACAATTTAAAACACTAGCTGTTCAAACTAGTATGAGAGAGAATTCTTTCAAGCAATCAATTTCTAAGCAATCACTTCCATAATATAATTAAGTTTGCACGAGCACCAGGCATGTTGGATGGGGATTTTTCTGCTTGGAAATTTAAGACAGTAAGAAGTTTAGAATCTGCTATTCAACAAGGTTACTAATGAGCTATGCAAATTGAGATAGATTGAGAAATAATGGAAAAAATAGTCCTAACTTTCCCTTCTGGCTTTAAAATCTATGAGTTTATTAACAATTTTGGTTTATAGAAGGTAAAGTTCATAAAATCTCATGGCAATCCATCTTGGAATCTTTAATGTTATCAGGCAGTGGGACACAAGAGAAAATATATCATTACCTTCTAAATGCTGACACAATGATAAAATGACCAAATATTTTGTTAATAAAATAACTCAGGAGGGTTATAAATGAAGAACTGTAGAATATGAAAGGAAAAATACAAATGGAAAGGAAAGAGAAAGAATAAAAGTGAAGGTTATAAGTGAAAAGACTGAGAAATTCAGTCCAAATATGTATAAAAAATGTAGAGAAAAATTGATTCAAGCTATAGCCCACAAAAACTCCAGTGAAGTCTATATGAGTTAACATGGTCTAGAAATGATCTCCAGCTGTGTAGTGAAACTTCTCTAAGCTGTTTCCTCTGGAGTCTGCCTCCCTCTTTAAAGAACGACAGTACAAACCCCAGAAAAAATGCCTTTATAAACTTACACACAAACAGCACCAAAATTCCAGGTGCAAAGAAGATATCAGCCAGGCAATATTTATCAGAATTAGTCAAAAATGGTATAGAAAAAATATTTTTTTCAAAAGTTTCCATGCAAATGTTTCTATTTTCCAATGAAAATTCAAAAACTGAGTAATTTGGAAATTTGTTTTGCAGGGAAGTGGTTCTCATCTCTTATCTCCCCCCACTTCCCTCCTCCATGCCTTTCATCATTGTCCTCCCTTTGCATGGGAGAAATGGCATGTCACCCCACTAGTGCATCAGGGTAGGGGGTTAGGACCTACCTCACCCCTGCAGCGCTTTCCAAGTCCCATGCCTTGATCACTTGATTGGGGCACAGAGCTAGGATCTGCCTCTGCCTAAGACAGTTCCCAGCCCCTGCTCCATGATCACCGAGCAGGGGTTGGAGAGCCTGTTCCCTGCTCAGCTCCACAATTTCAGAGCTGAGTGGAGAACAGGCTCCTCAGCCTGTTTCTCACCCTGCTCCATGATCACAAAAATGATCAGGGAACAGGTTCCCCAGCCCCTGCCAACAGGGAGCCTCCAGCACCACCGCCACAACCGTAGGGCTCTCAGGCTATGAGATAAGGATCTCCCAGCCCCCCACTCCCTGACTGTGATCTCAGAGTAGGGAACAAGGGCCTTGGAGCTCCCTGCTGCAGGAGTAGGGCTCATAGTCCCTGCCTGAGCTCCAGTGGTGGAGCCAGCCCAGCAGCAGGCGGCTCCTGGGAGCAGGGAGCAATATCCTGCCCCCTGGTGGCCGATGACTGGGAATAGATTTGCTCCCGGCCAGGTGTCTACGTGAGTGCTACTGCACACTAAGTAATCACAAGCAAATTTGCTACTTGCATTTGCAGGTAGCAAATTTACTCTTGATTAGTGAAGTTTACTGCACAATAAGCATGTGCATGTGTAGATGCACATGCTTACTGCATAGTAAACTGCTACTGCACAGTAAAGCATCTCGTGTAGATGCATCTTCAGATAAGCAAATCTCAGCTTTACAATTCAGCACTATCTAATGTCAGATGTTAATCCTTTCACTTGAGTAATATTCATTGCAGATAAAGCAATTAAGAAGCTGAAGAGACTGAAATGATCTAAGGATATAAAGTAGTCCAATGGATGCGAGGCCACACTTAGCCATGCCAAGACCCAAATTAAATTCATTTTGTTTTATTGATGATTTGATGCAAGAATCAATCTGTGCTTGTTTCCTTAAATGCCACAACTTTTTTTTTTAAATGCTTATTACTTTATCCCTTGGGCACAGTAGAATAACTATAAAATGAATGAATAATTAATTAATTGATAATTAATGAATTGATAAACTGGCTCCATACAGTTGTATAAAATTTATTTGATATTTGCTACACACAGGGCACATCTACATGGGCTGCTACATTGCTGTAGCAATGTGCTATGGTGTCGTAGCGTCTGCAGGCATCTATGTGTGACCAGCAGCTACATCGCTGTAGCAACGCGCTCCCCCAGTATAGCATGCTGCTACAGGAAAGTAGCTGCTAAAAATAACCATGCACCACACATACGGCACAGTACAAGCTGTTACTGTGCTGTGATGTCGTACTTCCAGAAGTGCTAAAAAACAGCGCAGTAAGAACATCACCATAGTGGCATGTGTAGATGTGCCCACTGTATATTGCAAAAGCTGGGAAATATATAAGCACTTTACCCCGAGATGTTCAGAAAATATATAAAAAAGCCATCTCCCCAGACTTTTGCACATTTTTAAGGACAATTCTTTTTTTAAGATTGGAACTTTTAGATGTTTAGCACTTAGATTTATCATGAAAAAAGGCTCTTTTTGTTACATCTTGAGCTAGCATATAAAAGAAAAGAGTCTGAATTTGTATTTTACAAGCTTATTTTAACTTAAATCCCAAAGTAAGATTTTTTTTCTTTCTCTCCAGTGCTTACCTCCCTATTTCCCTGAAGGATTTTTCTATTTAAGTAGTAAAAGTTCGCCTTCAACTATTTCCCTGTAGCATCACCAGCGTTATTTTTTCCCTGTGTATAAAAGTCTGCAATCCACAAACATGTCCTGATGATATGCAGAACATATTGAATTTAAAATGATGGAAAATAACACATCTCCTTTTTCTTTAATCACACTGAATATATGGATTTAAAAAAATAAATTAAAACTCATTTTCACTGTTAAGTGTCATAATTTTAGTTTTTATCCAGTCTCATCTGTCTCATGAATTCAGTTTATCTATTCGTTCAGGCTTCTGCAAAGAGAAAACGATGGGATTTTAGTGGGGCTCTGAGTCTCATTTGATTACATCTATAAACAATATTTGGTCACTGGAAATTTTGAAAGCCGCATACATGCTAAACAACGAATGAATGGAATCTTTGTGTAAATGAAAAAAAACAAGCAAGTCTTCTGTGCAAAATATCCATGCACTGGTAGCACTAATGTTCTTAAAAGATATAGGTGCACTAATCATTAATACTGATAGAAAGTTTAAAAATAAATCCAGTAAGATTCTGCCACAGACTGATTGTTCCATTGTATTCCACAGTTCCATTGTATTCCATTAAAGACTCCTCCATTTGTATGTTAAAAGCAGAGTTGCACTACAACTTCAAAAAAATAGGCCATGACCAATTAGTTCATGTAGGGCACCTCACTGCCAGAGCAGGACTGTCCTCTAAGTGCATCTCCAAGGCCCAAATTTACCCCTGTGCAACTCCACCATAGTCGTTAAAATTATGCCAGATTAAACATAGCTCTTTGTCTAGTATAATTTTAAATGACAGCTTGCTTCTTTTACCCTTTCACTTCTCCTCCTTCTATCTCCTTTTTTGCTATGCAGAATTTATCTTCTTCCTTTTATTTTTATACCCTTGAATTTTTTATACGTTGTGTAGTCATCAATAAGCCACGCTACACAGATATAGCTCTTTTAATCTCTTCTGATAAATCGGCCCCTTCCATCTGCCTGTTAATTTTCTTTGATCTTTTGTTAACTCCCTCCAGTTTGTCAATCTTTTTGGTTAATGAGATGAATCTTCACCAATAGAAGTGGCATTTATACCTTACTTATCAAGGACATGAGTTTTCAGTGTATGTTGCCCTGTGACTGGAAGGGGGAGCAGGGAGAAATGTAGAAGGAACACTTGTTAAACCAAGCAGACATGAAATGCAACAACACTGAAAATTTACAGTAATATCTCTTTGTGCTCCCCATCTTCTCTAGAGGCTCAAGGTTATTTTTTCCTTACTGAGCTGCTCTGAACTTCCATTTACTCTGAATCCCTTTTTGAATGGGTTTTAGTGACTACCTTTGAAACTGGAAAAGTGCCCCAAGTTATACAGAACATCCTAATTAACTAACTCTGAGTCATTCTCCTGTATGTCTCCTGTAACCACTGGATCTTATTCAATGTTTTTCTTGCCTTGACAAGTTTTCTTGCCAAGAGTGGACTATATACACTTATAAAATATTATTATAACATATATTGTGGTCTTATATTCAACCCAAAGCAGTACTTCACTTCTGTGGCCATGTTGCATTCTAAAGACCTGATTACCTAGCCCTCTCCCTTACTGAGTCCAAAGTCTCCCTGCCCCACCACTGAAACCTTGGGATTACAACTGTTGTATTTTCCATGTTAAATCTTATTTTGTTATTTTTTTGCTCTTGCTTTCACTCCTGATCCACTGGGCTAGGGACAGAAATTACATAAACCGACAGAATTGATTGGAACGTGGTTCAAAGCTGTAACACAACAAAAGTTCATTGCACACAAACTGCTTTCAAAATAGCCCAAACTGGTTTAAAATAAACCTAGATGGATGTAGTATCACACTTAACTGATTTAGGTTAGGAGGCGGAGAAGCCAAAGGTGAGTAAGGGAGACTCTACAGTAGCAGTAATTCAAGGTAGAAAAGAGGCTGTCTGTGAAAAAAGGAAATAGCTGGAAATTAGGAAGACAAAGGACAGAAAAGTAAGGGGGGGAGAAAGGTGGGGGAGAAAAAAAATGTAAGAGGTCAGGTTTGGCAGGTACCTAGTGAATCAGATGTCAGGCAGCTTGTAACATGTCATAAATCTAATGTCTATATTGTGTCCATGAGAATTTGTATCCAGTAGATTTAGGAAGTGAAGTTCATAGGCTCATCTACAAAGGGTGCTTTGTAAGTTTCCGTTGAGGATTAGAACCGAGAGACCAGAGAGGGAGTGACTGTCTTGTGAGAAGTGTGTCCCCACAGGTAGTTGAGTATTTTCTTTGATAGATTTCCAGTGTGTGTTCATAGTTTTATAGATGCTAGAGTCAGAACAGACCTCAATGGATCATCAAACCCCCTGCCAGTGGCAGGAAAAAGTGATGGGGTCATGTGACCCCAGCCAGGTGCTTGTCCAGTCTCCCCTTGAAGACCCCCAAGGTAGGGGAAAGCACCACCTCCCTTGGAAGCCCATTCCAGATTCTGGCAACCCTCACCATGAAGAAGTTATTTCTGATGTCCAACCTAAATCTACTCTCTATCAGCTTATGGCCATTGTTCCTGGTTATTCCAAGGGGTGCTCTGGTAAACAAAGCATCTCCTATTCCCTGCTGCCCTCCCCCACTGGTGAATTTATGTACTGCCACAAGATCTCCCCTCAGCCTTCTCTTGTGGAGGCTGAAAAGATCAAGGTCCCACAGCCTTTCCTCATAGGGCCTTCCCTGCAGTCCTCTAACCATATGAGTGGTCCTCCTCTGGACCATCTTGAGGTTGTCCATATCCCCCTGAATGGTGGTGCCCAAAATTGGATGCAGTATTCCAGCTGTGACCTGATCAGTGCTACATAGAGGGGAAGCATCACCTCCCTGGACCAGTTCGTGATGCACCTACTAATGCATAACAAAGCGCGGTTAGCTCTGCCAATTACTTCATCACATTGACCACTCATATTCATTTTGGAGTTGACAACGACTCCAAGATCTCTTTCCGCTGCTGTGCTGCTGAGAAGGTCATCCCCCAGCCTATAGGTGTGCTGGCAATTCCCTCTCCCTAGGTGCAGCACTTTTCACTTGTTCTTGTTGAACTTCATCCTATTGTTCTCTGTCCAGGTCTGCCTGGATTCAGTTTCTTCCTATCAGTGTGTTTACTTTGCCCCAAAGTTTGGTGTCATCTGTGAACTTGAACAGAGTGCTTTCCACACCCTCATCCAGGTCACTAATAAAGATATTGAACAGCACTGGCCCAAGGACCGAGCCTTGGGGGACCCCACTGCCCGCATCTTTCCAGGTCGATACCAACTCATCCACCACCACTCTCTGGGTATGACCCTTAAGCCAATTTTTCCACCCACATGACTATGTAATTGTCTGTGGCACAGCTGTTCAATTTGTTTATGAGAATAGGATGGGATACCATGTCAAAGGCCTTCTTAAAGTCCAAGTAGATGACACCTACCTCGACTCCTGCATTTAAGCATTTAGTGACCTGGGCATAGAAAGAAACAAAGGTAGTCAAGCAGAATCTGCCTGCTGTGAACCTGTGCTGGTTGCCCTTCAGCATTATATTACCCGCTAGACTGCTACAAATGTGATCCTTAACAATTTTTTCAAGGGTTTTCCCAAGGATAGAGGTGAGACTAACTGGTCTATTTTTACCCAGATCCTCCTTTCTCCCCTTCTTGAAAATAGGGACCACACTGGCCCTTTTCTAGTCCTCTGGGACCTGACCTGAGCACCACAAGTACTCAAACAGTCATGCCAGTGGCTCTGCTATGACACTGGCTAATTATTTCAGTACCCTTGGATGGAGCTCATCCGGTCCCACTGACTTAGACACTTAGAGGAGCTGGGAGTGTTTCTTTACTAGGTCGGCAGTGACAGTTGGTGGGCTGGTGTTCCTCCTGCTTCTGTCAGTAATGCATTTGGAAGATTTATCTAGATCCATGTTCAAGAATACAGAAGCAAAGAACTCTTTAATGAGCTCTGGTTTGTCCCTCCTCTTTGTCACCAACTGCCCTTGTCTATCCTGCAAGGGTCCTATGCTGCCCTGCACCTTCTTTTTGCTCCTTATATACCTGAAGAAGGACTTTTTGTTTTCCTTAATTTTTGTCGCTTTGGCCTTGCTAACTGATTCCTTGCAAATGCAAGCCAAAGAGGTATACTCCTCCTTGGTGGCTACCCCCTCTTCGACAGCCTGTATGCCCCCCTTTTTTTGCTCTTAGGCTTTCCTGGATTTACCTGTTTATTCAAGAGGGCTTCTTGACCCCTTTGCCCCCTTTTCTACACAGTGGGTTTGCCTCCTTCTGCACCCAAAGGATCACTTCCTTGAGCAATGGCTACCCTTCCTGGACCCCCATTTTCATTCTAGTGTGCAGTTGTAGTTTGTTTTAATATTTTCTGTCAGGGCATTTGGTGCCCTGGATGAGCTCTGTAACATTTCTGGAGGTGCAGGTATAAGATCCAGGCATGGTGATGGTAGTTATTGTGGGGGTGGTGGAGAGATGTTGGCAGGTTTTTCATTTCTTGTCCTGGCATGATCTGGATCCATTTGGTGTGGTTTGTGTCATAGGGAGTTTGTTTCTGGTGATGAGGTTAGCGAGGTTCAGTGCTTGTTTAAAGGCTAGGATGAGTGGTTCTGGGACGATCTCTATAAGAATGGCGGGGGGGGGTGTTTTTGCTGTCATCAACATCCTGTAATTTATGACAATCTCTCTTTCTGCCATATAAAAAACATGTATCTCCATCTCACCCTGAATCCTTGTTTTCATTCAGACACAAGTGATTTTTTTTTTCAGTACAGTATAAGGAAAATCCTATAATCAGTTGGTTTCAGGGAAAACTCTGCCAGAGTGATCCCTGATCATTAAAACTGCCTTTTACTGAACATACAGAAAGCATCTTTAATCACAATCTTGATTTTTATCATGAAGAGATGTAAAGCCCTGCTTACGGGGTTAAGGGATTACAGAATAATTCACAATTTATTTTTAAAATTAATTTTCTACAACTTACCGCTCTAGAGAAATGCATCAAAACCTGACCTGAGTGAAGATTAAAAGATCAGACGCTGAAAAGAGGTTTAGAACCACCCCAAATTTGGTATTTTTAAAATGTGATTGTTATTTTTAAAGTAATCTCATACTGTTTAGGCCTCACTCATGAATTAGAACGCTTGAGTTTCTCATTACTGCCCCTAGATAATTACAATTTTGATGGCATATATGAAATGAAACGAGTGCAATTGTTTGTGTCCAGCTTTATAACAGGCAAGGATATCCATGTATATCGTTAAATTTAAATTCTTAGTCTTCTTGATACTGGAGGGAAACAGGCTGCTCTTAAAGCCACAGATTTCTCATTATAGTCCCAGCACTCCACATGATTCTTCCTCTTGATTACAGAAAATTGTAGCTTACTTCACATCAAGTGTGCTAAGCAAAGCCCTTCTGCACTGTGGAAGCTTCGCTGTAGGCGTGTTCCAGGATCTTAGAAATCATGCATCAGGAGCTGCCCATTCGGGTCCCTAAGACACTTGCAGAAGTAGAAGGCCTCTGCTTAGGTTACATTGCTCTGTAGATCAGCATGATTTGGTGGAAAAATCCCCTCCTCTCCCATGGTCATAGACCATATTCCCTTTCTCTAGTGGGGAGATCTGATGGAAACTACATGGATTCTTCTCTCCATCGTTTCCTTCCCAAATGGGGCAGGAGAGAACAGACACTGTCTGCAAAATGAACCCAACCAAGCCTCCATATTATTTCATCTCTGATTCAAACCACACTCCTGTGGAAGTCACTTATGTCTGTCCTGTCCTTTAAAGAAAAGTGATTGAGTTATGAAGTGCAAAGTATTAAGTTTAAACTATAAGTGGTTTGTCCATGCTCTTGCTCTTTCGTTTAGCTGAAATATTTCAATTGCATTGTGACAGGTTGGGCTTGGGGGCATGCACTTGGAGCTCCGCCATAAACATTTTCATTTCTGTCCTCATCCAGGTTGTGAGTGTATAAATTGTGATAGGATCGATCAGCAGCTGCTCTCTCCTTCCTGGTACCTTGCCAGCATACCAGCGGTATGCTGATGAAGAAATAGGTGGCAATTACTTTTGATCCAGATGTCTGTCTTGCTCTTGTATTGCTTCCGTTCTTGCTTTTAAATATAGGATACTTAAGCATTCTGACATCCTTAGTGAACTCAACTGGAAGTTGGAGTGATGGTTTCAAGATTTGCCCTATACATAAAGAAAAAATATCACATATAAGCATCCTATCAAAGTGCCTGAGTTGTCTCCTTCTTCATTAACATAGCTCTGGGATGCTGGCAAGTTGCCTGGAAGAAGTAAGCAACCGCCTGTGGATCCAATTTCAGCCTCAGCACCTGGTAGGGGATATGACTGCACTGAAGCCTCAGCCACTATGGGAAACACTGCCAAACTCTGGCGCCTATTCTAATGAGGCAACTGAAACAATATTAACAATTTAAAGAGCACATTACTGTTGACTTCAGGTCAATTTAAATAAGACTTTGACTAACTTAAGAAGCTTACTTATCTTTTAATGGTCCCAGGGAATGCAGGCTGCAGGTATTCCTCTTAGGATGTCACAAGAGGCAACCTCTGTTCTATAAAGATCTGTTCTGTGGGAAGGAGGGTGATAAGACTGGGACTGTAAACCATACCTGAAGGTCATACTATTATCATCATTCCTCATGGGTTTTTTTCACCCATATTACTGTGAGAAAAGACTACCTTGACAATTTGAGTGTGATGTAAACAGAGGAGGTATTTGCCTAATTATTTTCAGACAGTTGAATTCCCCATTGCTACAATGCCTCTAGAAATGTTAAAAGCGGCAAAGCAGAAAACACGATTTTAGAATATAAAAAATAGCACTTCCCCCATATTTTGCAATATTTTATAAAAATGGATAAACAGAGTAAATAGGTTATTTACAGTCAGAAGACATGCCAAGTTACACAACTCTTTTTGTTGAAGGGTATTCATTTGTGTCATTCTTAACTGGAATATACACTAGATGTTCAATTATCCAATAGTTCATTAATACTGAGGTGGCTCTGTGTTCTTAAAGAACTGTTGAATATTTCCTTCTCAATTAAAAACTGTTAACTTTAAGGGTGGCAGTTAAGTAATCATGCAGAATATGGCAGAGAAAAGGTGTAATTTAGCCAGCACAATTAAAACGTATAATTTATTATATAAAGTGTATTATATAAATACATTTTAAAATACATATAAAAGTAAGAGCTAGAAAAAGGTTGGAGCTGTGCCAAAACAAAATCAATACAAAATAAACACTAGGCAAGAAATTGAAATAACATTTGAAAAATCATGCAATGGCAATGGAAAAGGCCTGAAGGGTACATGGTCCATTGATTGTTCAGCAGTTATTGCTCATTGTGTTGCTGCCAGTAGGCTCATTACAACTGCCTGCTAATATCAAGACAAGAAAAGGTAAATCTGAGAGATGACAATAACATTTGGCATGTGCTTGCCAAGCTCTGTGTGCTCCCCTCTCTGAAGAGCATTCACCTTTTTCAAAGTGATTATGTAGAACAAAGCAGTGACTTTCCCATTCAAGGCACTTATGTAATGTTTGCACTGTATCTGATTTTTCTGTCCTGGAAGATCATGCATTATAAAGATTTATGCTGATATTATTCCTTTCTTCCAGAAGGACTGGAAAGAACATTAATGGCCTGTGGGCCAGTGTGACAGGGCACTGTTAGGCCTGGGTTTAATTCCATACTTTGGGTCAAAACTTCCCCGTCAATGGAAATCTCTCCTGCCACGTCTTGATAGATATACTGGGGACCAGGGGAAAATATGCCCTGGGAAATCTTCTATGACTAATCTTCTCTCTGACTCTACAGTCCATAAATTCTCCACCAATCCTGGAATGGATCTTGTCCAGGGCTCCTGCACCCCTACACCCCCATCCATCACTCACCCACATGTCCCCGTCAGTACTGGTAGTTCAATAAGGAAAATAGTTTGCCTCACTGTGTGCACTCAGTGTACCATGAGCAGGGACAGTTGCTAGTATCATTTGGTTTGTTCTGCTCATAAATAATAAGCTGACGCAACTACAAAGCAAAAGAAACAGTCTAGCATATGCCCAGTCATCTTCCTCATATGCTCTCCCTTTACATGGGCTCTCTTACTCTCAGAGAACTAGCCACCACTTGGCTTATCCTCCAACCTATTTGGGCTTCATTGTTGCCTTTGTTCACCCAGTCCCACGTTGAATCATCCATTTTCACTGGTACTCAAGGCTTCTTACTAATTACAAGCCACCTTCCCTCCAGGCAGCTCACACTCAGGGCAATTGGCTTGCTGGCCATGCAGATGCCCGTCAACTTACAGAGTTCAGAGTCCTTCACTCTCCAGACCTGGCATCTGGAGATGCCTTCTGATTGATCTCAGCTAGCCCTGTGTGCTAGGGGCATTGATCTAATTCAGGCACAGACTGCATTCTTCCAGCTATCCAGCTACAGGGGTTGGTCTCTCATTGCCTTGAAAGGGGTCAATTCTCCCTCCTCTTAACTGGGTACCCATTTGTTACTCACGGGTCCTTTGTCTCAGTCCTCTTCTCTTTCTTTGCAGGAGCAGCAGCCTTGCCAGACTCCCACAGTCAGCGACAGTGGCAACACGCAATGCCTTCTCCCTCCTGGCTGCCGTGGATTCCCCACCTCTATCTCCTGTGCGGTCTGTAAGCACCTCTGTGCTGGGTCCAGGTAAGTCTCCTGGTCAGTATTCCCAATTCCAGGGGATTGTTTTCTTCCTGTGTCCTCATGGGTGCCTCCACCTCCCAGTGACCCAGAACTCCTGGCGTTTTCTGGGGCACTGCTTTTCTCCCATGGAACAGGAAAATGCTGACGTTAAAGGGCCTGCACCTGTGGTGGTACCGCTTTGCCACCAGACTTTCGGTGTTGCCTCGTCCATAGGGGTGAGTGTAGCAGGACCAAATCTTGGCTCCCTGCTACAGCCAGATCCTATAGTCATGGATTATTGGAATATTTTATTTTATTACATTTTAGTTTTCTTCATGCTCTTTAGAGGGCTTTGGTCACTCTGCGCCTAGGTGCAGGGGTAGTACATCTGTACCAATGAGCTGAGGTGTTGATGTGTGAACTGAAAGAGGATCCAGGATTATGTCCTATGATGCATGTCTGGGCTTCATTTTTCATGGGTGAAGAGCTTCCTTGAAAATTAAGCTTCTTCTCTGGTGGATAGTAATTCAAATTTATGGCTAATTCAGCTCCCGAGATGCTTTAGGGTATCAAAAGCCAAATTCAGAAGTCCCATAGTGAAACAAAATCTTCCCGAGCCCTCCACAAGGTGACAGGTTTCCCACTCAAGGTCAACCTTCAGTTCCTATCCAGTCACTCCTGGATGCACCACTGACAACATCATGAAAGATGTAGTCTAGACAGGAAGTCCCGGTGGAGGGCAATGTGTGAAGTACTCAAATTCTAGTGCTCATTGTTACCTCAAGGGCTACGGCAGACACAGATTCAGGTCAGAGCTAGGGTACCACAGAAATTATTTGACAGTATTAGAGCAATTTAAATAATGTCTGCACTGGGAAATAAGACACGGATACCAGACAAAACTTACATCCAAGGAGCTGCATCATCAACAGCCTCATTTCTGAAATGCTTAATTTAGGAATCCCCCAGAAGTCCTTGGATCCTCAGATGGAGAGTTTGCATTGGAATACATCCAAAGCCTGTGCTTGTCAGGCTGCATCACTTTCATGAAAGGGAAAGGACTGCAGCACCAGCCAGAAAATTCTGGGATGTCTCCTCCTAGAAACACAAGCCTATTGTTCTCCCTGCCTGTCTGAGTGATTTCTGGACAGAGAGGCAGCAATTCATCAGTGACAGGCAGCTGCTTCCAGAACCACAGTATCAAATTGTCATTGATTTCCCCAGATCTTCTTAGTAACAAATTTTGTTTAAAAAGAGGAAGCTAAGGACCAATGCCAGTTGCCACTTCAATGTACTGGCAGGCATTTTTCACACTTCCTCATAGAGCTCAGCTGGAGCTTTTTAACCCTGATGTGAAACAACCTTTGCTGTTTTCATTCTCAATATGTCCTAATACAAAGCCCTGGTGTTTTCTTTTCAGGTTCTGCTAACCTCCACCTGAAAACCTAGGTTGCATTTCCTTTTGTGTTAGAGGACATACTTGGATAGGAGACACAGTGATACATGCTTCCTTTTACAGTTCATTCTCTGGCAACCTGCCCAAACTTACAGGTATAGCCTGTAATTAAAGGGCTAGGATTAAAGAGAAGGGTCAACCAAGGGAGAGTCACCATTGTGATGACAGGATGCCATCTACTCAGTGGGAAAAGCCCAAGAAATAGTTTGAGACATGGGATGGAAAGCATTCACCAGCAGGTTCTCCGGTTACACAGCACATCGACCTATCATGGTCAGAGCATCATAGTACGCTGTTAAAAGTCTTTTGGGGAGCAGCCAGCCATCCCAGGTAGTCCTCATTGGAGCTCCTCAGTATACCCCAGATTCTTTGCATAGTGCCAGACAGGCTGATGTCTTGTAATCACAAATAGAGGTTGGTCTCCACCTCATGCGGTGCAGACAAATGCTATTGGGCCCAAGTATTGTGATTGTTTTATCCCAGCGAAATACAGATTACTGTTCGTGCACAGCTTGAATATGATTAATGATGTATGACAATTAAACACCTAGATGCCAACAGTCCAGATATGAGAGGAAATGTCCCTTGTTTGACACACACAGCTAATCAGAAATTGTTCCAATAAAACAAGTGTTATTGAAAATGTCCTTATGTTGGGCAGGAAATGTTATGTCTCAGGTTTGATGACTATTTGCCAAGCCTCAGCCTTGACCTACGCAATGAAGTTCTGCTGGTATAGTTATATTGGCAGACAACTGAAAAAACCAATCACATAACTCTTCTGATAGAGCAGTGCTGGCAAAACCCTTGACGCTGACAGGCAAGTGCTTGCATTGGCTCAGCTTTTACCCTTCCAGGTCTGGCTAGGCTGGCATAAAAGCTCCATGTTCAAGCATATGTCGTATTTCTATGAGCCATAGATTTGCTGGCATAACTAAGTCAACAGGAGCTCCATACTGCAGACTTGTCCTCTGGCATGAGAACCGTGCCTGGATTCCTGGTAGGTCCACCTAGCTACAGAATAGGGCAGCCCTTTAATGGGACTTCACCAGGACTGGGAACTTTGGAGCCTCTTGTGGCCACTCAGTAAAACCGATCTTCTCGACAAGAATGCAAGTTCAAGAGCTGCAGGACCTGGGAGCTTCTGGTTTGCCAGAAATTATAAGAAAAATCCTATTTCCAATGACCAGCTTTTTGGCTGATATTGTTCACAAACACCTCCTGGGTTATTTGCAGCCTCTCTCCCTCCAGAATTTGGACTAGTCATTTTTACTGGCACAATTGCAAAACCAGACTTCAGATACTCAGGAGAGTACAGGTATTCACCGGTTTGCAATTGTGTACCTCTTAGTTGCATGAGCTCATGCACACATAAGATAAGGAATTTGCGTGCACATACCTAGGCACAGACTCACTCATATGTATGCTCTGCTGCAAAGGTATCATTCTTTTTAGATCCTGGCTATAGTCGTATGAAAAGATTTGCTTTTTTGTTTCAAAACCATTGAAGGGATCTAATTTTCTGCTTAGCATGGTAAATATGTATGATTTGCAACCTAAATATTTATACCACTCATGATGCAGGTTTTTGCTTCTCTGTGACTGTGGGAGAAGTTAGCTCAGCCAAGGCAGGCTGTTGGAATCTGGAGTTGGAAATGAATGTAATATTTCAGATCAGCTGGTAGGCTAAGAAGCTATTCATTCTTCGTTTCCTGATAATTTCATAAAGTATCCCTGCAGAATGATACGTATTTGTACATTTACTTGTCAGTGAATATCAGTCTCCAGCACTGCTAGAAACGATCAGCTGTCACTATAGTACAAATGCAAATTGCAACCTAATGTCTGAACAATTAAGATCTAGTGTACAAGTTATTGCTGTAATTGAATTCCTATTGCTGTCAGACAGGTTGGAAATTACAGTAATGAAGAGCATCAGTTGTCTACTCTATATCCCATTGTTTCAGTTCAAAAGCATCTGTCTAAAAGAGGTTTTCCATCAAGTAGGTCAAACCAAGCTAGGAAAGGAAAGGAAGGCCACGGACTTACACAAACAAACTGAGGCTTGGGTTCTAGCTATACAATATCCTTGGCTCTCCTGGGGGGTCTTGGTCTCAAGCATGATGCATCCATTCACTCTGTAACAGGGAGCCAGAGGTTCCTGTTACCTGAAGGCAGAGGCATCAGTAGGGGATGAGACTGAATGTTTTGGACAGGCTGCAGGGGTACTCATAGGCTGCAAGTGCCTATTGCAGAGCTAGCTGTTCAGCAATAGTATGATAGGGCAGAGCCCTGCTTCAGCAGTTGGGTCTCTCCTAAGACAGCAAGGGTAGCAGCAGTAAGCTGTCCTGAAGGCAGCCTGGTCATAAGGCCCAGAATGGAAACACCTGTGGGTGGCTGGAAAGTCACCTGACAGGAAGGGGTAGGGCTTAGGGGAGACATAAAGCCAATGCCTGAGTGCAGGGAGGCAATCTGGCCCTGCTGGCTGTAGAGAGAGGAGCTCCTGAACAGGATGGTGGAAGGAGATTGACTGGCTAACACCTAAGCTGCCCTAAGAACTGCAAGCAAGGCGTCTGTAGCTTGCAGGGAAATATGACCCAGTATGGGGAGAGTTTTGTTACCTGGCCGTGGGTTTATGTTCTAGTTTTATACCCGTCGACTGGATGTGGCTAGAAGGGTGATAAGGAGACCACTTTGGTGCCCAAGGGCCACATGTGGTTTTGAGTTCTGCCAGGGGCTGGGCTCAGGAGGCAAGCAGGCAAGGTCTAGGCTACTAAGGTCTGCATTAGGAAAGCCAGTAGAGGCCACCTGCAGCTGGGAAGGCTAGGGGCAGGACCCAAGACGAGTGAAAACCTGGGGCCAGGGACCAAGCGGGCTGAGACAGGGGCTGGAGCCCAGAAGTCAGCTCCAGTATAGGCCTAGGCTAAAGGACCCAGCTAGAGGACAGGGGAAGGCCGAGGCCTGAACAGTGATGTAGAGGCCTGAGAAGACCTGATATTGTCTTGGGGCAAGGTGCCTCGTGGATATGAACAGTCCCATCCATGAGGCATGTCTTGCTTAGTCTTTAAGGCAATGAACGCACTACAGCACAGACAAGCTAGGAGGGTCCCATCTAGTGCCTGAGGGCAGGACAGGGATCAGCGGGGTTTGGGAGGACCCCACAGTAGACCAGGGCTCACGCTGGGTCCCTGGGCAGCCTCCCTTTCACTCAATAAAATAATACCAGTAAAGCACGGCAAGTGAGAGAGCCAAAAGGGAGGGTACCCAGAGAGCCAAAGCAGGGCAGGAGTTGTGAGGCCGCCAGAAGATGTCATAGCTACCCCTAGGACTCAAACCTGCTACTCAGATATGATAGAAGAGAAATGAGAGAATTAATCCACTCCCAAGGTACCTCCTACGCCCATTCTTAAACATGCCAGCAGTAAGGTATCTCAGTATTGGCAGCATGGGAAACACCGTTAACTTTGGTTTTCTTACTGAAAATAGAAAATTAGTTGGCTGCTGTGAAATAGTTTTATTGTGATGTTTAAACAATAACTACTTCTTTAAAGTTCTGTTATTTATAGCTGATGGGGCATAGGCCTACTGCATAGTTTTCAGTCTTTCAAGAAAAATTAGATCAGCTAAGACAACAGGCAGATGAAAACAGACAAGTCGTTTTTTGTCAGAGCCCTCCAGTGTCCTGAACCTTGCTAGTGCTGAGGTGATCATGACAAACAGCTTCCTTTTGGCAAAGAGCAAGCCAATTACAATCTAATAAATGTGTACTATATCCCAACAGCTAAATAATTCATTCTATTGGCAGTAGGTCTTCTTTCTGTGTGTCACACTAGTCAAATATTGTTCATGCAATAGACTTAGCTGCAGTTAGTAATTTCAATTTACATTGAAACAACAAAAGAACCCTTATTTTCAATTAAATGTGCATGCTTATTGAAACATGAACAAAACAAGGCTTGTATATATCAAGTCTTTATTACCAGTTCTCAAGCAATGCCAACAGCATTGGAAAACATAGTATTATTCCCTCCAGGCCCTCAAACTGTTTTGTATCGCCATGCATTGTTAAACAGCAGTCAGATATTCCTCTCAAAGGGTGACTACATTTCAATGGAAGGTAAAGTGAGTCCTGGGGAATGCATATGCCTACAATGTATGAAGGAAACTGTAAAGGATGTTAAGAGAAAGCCAGGAAAAAAAAATTCACTCTTCTTTTTTTTCCTATCAACTACCTATATATTTTTTATCAGTATCTTTTCCTTTACATATGAGTATTTCCCTCTCTTCCTACCCTCAACTCTGGTATTCATATCCCACCAATACATGATAGCATATGGTGTTTGAAAAGCAAAAGTCATACAACAGAGCATTCCCAGATTAAAATACCTTTATTGTTATGGGAGGCTTTCACTCCTGATCAATATAAAAGATGTAGGCTTTGTTTCGAGTAACAAGGACTGTTTCTGGATGATGACGAACGATTGTTCTGAAAGGGAATCATTTAACAACATGCGCTACTAACAAAAAGTGACATTTTTCCAGGCTAGTAGTCTCATAACCAGTAATCACCTGATTTTGGCACTTGACATCTCTCATTAAAAGGTGAGAAAAAAATATTTACCCTAAAGAGCAGCAGAATGTCTAACAGTTCTAGTATTTCTGGCAACTCACCAGTATCACGCTACATTGACATGCAAGTTACTTTCAGTTAAGCTTTGGCGACTGCGGACTTCTTCTGGCACGTACCCGTCCCAGCTTGAAACAGGATTTCCCATGGGAAGTCTAATAATCTTTCCCTATTGTTTGGGGCTTAATTTTGTGAGCTTCATCAGTTCAAGTTCTACATGGTTTTCGAATATAATACCTGCCACATTACCATATAAAGAGCTGAGCTAAAGTTTAGTACTCCTAGGACACATCTACACGTTGCCCTACAGCAATGTTATTACTGCACCATGCTTTAGCTCTTCCTTCTGGAAGTACTAAAGCAAAGTGCCGTAACTGTCCGTGCTGCACCATGCGAGCAGTGTGTCGTTCCTTTTAGCTGCTACTTTGCCACACAGCAGCTCCGCTACAGCAAAGTAGCTGCCAGTCTCATGTGATCGCTACATCACTGCATCGCATCATACGGCGATGTGGCGCATCACTACAGTGACGCAGGGTGACGTGTAGATGCGCCCATATGTGCCGCTATGCCAGAACATAAGAGTTAAACCAGGAACCTCAAGAACTGAAAGCCTATACCTTGTGCTACTGAATGAATTCTTTCAAACTGAGAGGTTTAACAAACCCATCCCCTTTGTAGTTTGGGCACAGAGCCTGACATGCTGCCCATTGGTCAAACCTACTTGATAAGGCAATGTATCTGCTTTCACTGAAAAACCTCCACGAAACTGTCCCTGTATCCTCACACATAAGAAACAAGATTCAGAAACGAGAATACCAAAGGCTATTTTATAGCAGAAGTAAGTACTAGGTAACACACTGTATAACAGCATAGATAACACCACAAGCCTCGTTGCCTTCCTCTCCAGATTCCTCCTCACTCATGGTTGTGTGAGTCCCTCATAGCCCCACGTGCTTTGCAGTGTGCCCTACCCCACAACCTCCGCAGAGAGGCTCCAAGTTGAAGTGAAAATTAGAGTTGCTGTAGGAAATCTTGGTTCAGCTGCCTGTCCCAGTGCTGTTCATATTGGTGTTGCCTGAGAACAGGCCAAGTAAGCCGGTTACTCCATAGCTCCACCTCTATGGCTCCGCAACCGAGCAGGTGACTTCCCCATGCTCCCAAAGAATAAGCAGTGACTTCTGAGCAGTGCTTTTGACTCCTTGAGGAGCTCCTGTTGCTCTTTGTACTATCCTGCATTCAGTGGGACCTATGTAGGATAACAGCCAATGGTTAGCTTAATGAGTAGCACCAAAGAATAACCAATAAATATAGAAACGGTTCCCTTTATGCCTGAACAGAGAGTGTTTCTTAAAACAGCAGCATCAAGCGCCATCAAGACTGACATTTTCTTCTTCGGTAACTCAACCGTGCATGGAGGCATCATTGGACCTGCTGATGACCTTTCCCCATGCTCCAGTGTGGGCTACACAATAGTCTGCCACTGGTATTGTGATCCATAAAAAGACATAACATATTCCTGGTTAACAACCAATGAAGAGTTTTGCGGTTCTGACGTTGTGTGATATTACATGACAAATGGTCATCACAACCAATTGGATGGAACAGGAAGGCTTGAACGTGCCATTCATTCCCTCTGCTTTTTTTTTCCCTGTGTAATTTAATATTTTCGTTCACCTATTTTTGCTCCACCCTGTGGGATCTCCTGCCACCTACCACTCTTTTTTACCCAGATATATATATAAATATAAATGAGCTGTTTGATGACAATGGAGGGAGGGTGGGAGCGGGTGTTACTAAAGCATATTTTTTAATACAATTTCCAGGAAATATCAAAGCCCTTGCTAATATATATACAAGCAAAAATCTGTCTCTATTTCTTCCTTGCTGAATCATTATGACTCAATTTGCATCTTCTGCTTTTAATGATATGTACAAAGCACTCCAGCTTCACGCCACTTAATGTTTTTATTGTTACAAAGACATCCTTTTTAAAAAAGACTACGACCCTATAATCATACCAAAAAGGCTAGTTTATTTCCAATTTGCTGTATAATCTGTTAATGTGCTTTGTAGTCAAAGATAATGATGTTTTTGGAAGGACAAGGCAATGAATGCAATAGCAGAGGGTAGAGCATCATGGATTTACACTCCAGCATGCTGACGCTTCACCAGCTGATGCTGTGAGACCTTGGAATGAAGTTGTAGCACTGAAGGCTCATCTTTGGGGAAAAAAGGATCTTTACTGTTTAGGAGTGTCTTTGCTAGAAGTAGTACGGGATGCGCCTTGCTTCTGCACAATTATACAGCAGCTAAAAAGCATTTAACTTTTTTCCTCTCAATATGTCTGCCTTGTCACTTAGAATTCTCCTCCTGAAGCTCCCACTTCCGTGTGTTAGCAGATTTCAAATGCTAACAGGGAAATGCCAATGCCAGGCTTGGTTTGCAATGTAATATCCGCATGGGAAAACTAAAGTTCTTAAAGAAACCCCAACCCTTAGGTTATGACCAGAAAACATTCCCTGTTAGAAAAGAAAATGATGCCCCTAGTGGCCCACTGCTCGGCTGTAGGTCTTGCGTTGAGACACGATCGTTTTCTCTCAAGCATAGAAGAATCGTTGCAGACTAACTGAAATATGTCAAAGAGAATTTACACTCATTTGTAGTGTGACCGGCATGCTGTGTTTGCCTCTCTGGTTTCTCCCAACTGCACAGCAGCTCTATAAACCAATAAGTCAGAAGGAGCTTCTGTCTGCTAGTTGCTAACAAAAGAGCAGAGAGCCTGCAGGGGGTCAGATTTGTCTTGGCTTCAACACGGCAGTCCCTAAATGGGTAACAGGAATGACTTACATCAGCATAAGGTGGTACCATCAAAATACCACTGAATACTAACTGTTTACAGTGGTTACCCCAGTAGCCTAACTATGGGTCGCAACTGGGCATGAGCCCTAGGCACTGATTTAGAGGGGGCATACAAATGGAGCTGCCAGCACTCCTGAGCCAGCCGCTGCAGCCACCATCCCTGGCCCACCCATCACCACTGCCACCCACAGAGCATAACGTTCTGGTCACACCACTGGGTTGGATCATACGGGTGCGCAGTACATAAACCACTGCATTTCGCAGAGGTGAATCTTATGCTCACCAGTGCTTCATGTGATGCAGAGACCCAAATCAAGCCAACTTTTTAAAGGGGGTCTTCTGGTAGATCTCAGGAACATGCAGCTTTCCAAAATCGAGAGTTCAACTGTTGTGCTTTGTTGATTCCTGCCCCATCTGTCAGGCTACACCACTTTTAAGAAGGAAAAACACGATCCATACAAAGCAGCCGTTTCTCTTGGGTTCCACCATCTGTTCCAGGAGCATGATTTTGTGACGGTTTTATAAGCTGAACACCGGCATAACACTGCCTACCCTCCCTTTTTGTGTGGTTTAGCACACCTGATGGCCATTTTCTAGTTTAAGATAATTAGCCACCAATTACCACCACTTATATGTTCAGCTGTTCCATTTGTAATTCCCTGTAGCCTCAAACGTGTCCAATTACTCTGCTCCAGCCTATCCCCTATGAAAGGAAATAGGGAAGCATCCCTTCGGCAGAAGACTTACGCTATAATGCCCAGCCTCTTCAATTCTGTCTCAACTGGAGATAGTCCATCAGTAGGATAATATCTTCCATGCAACGAATACATGGCCATATTGCCATGTTGAACATGGGCAGGGGAAAAAAGCATACCCAGGTACCAAGTAGCCTAGTGGCATATGTGGAAATTGTGTAAATCCATGCTTTGCCCAAGGACACTTGACTCTGCCTCTCTACCAGCTATTCAGTTTTCTGGGCTGAATCTCTCTGGTTCTGTCAAACTTGTTTGACTTCATATACTCTGTTAAAAAATAATTGAAGAAGGGACTACTTTTGATTTGTTACAATTATTGTAACCCAGGCTACAGAGAGAGCACCGTCTCCTTTGTGAGAGAGGGTTGGCCTAGATGTCTACCTCTAAAAAAGACTTTATTGTTGAGAAGTTTGAGTGGCAGAACACACCTCCTTCCCCCTTGAGTTGGGCACCTACTTCTGCTGGAGGGAGGGGGTGTAAGCCCCACTACTCTCCTGAGTATTGCCTGCTGGCATAGGCAACTTCCTATACAGCCTGCTGTATTTTCTTAATTGTGCTGTGCTGACTTTTCCCCCTTTGTGCTATAGAAAGCTAGGGCCTACTTCAGGGCTTGGGACCTAAGAGGCAGCAGGACACCTGAAACATAGGCACGAAATGCTGAGCCCTGTGACTCCTAAGACCTCGAATGAATCTGCCCTATAAGGTGTGATATAATGATTGTATGACTGATTTTCCTTTGCTAGGCATTTACACTGCGAAAAAACCTCATAGTAAAATCCTTGTCCATGAGGAAGACCATACAGCCTTCTGGTTTATCCTTCAATCAAAGAACAGAAGCTTTCATTCCTTTTTTAGATCCTCAGCTTTCTTTTAAAAGCATTGTTTTTTTCTTTAAAGAGAGCTTCCTACCTAATTAATAGAGTACTGGTGTCGAAATTCCTCCCTTTCGCATGATATGTGTATTGCCCAAGTAGGGATAATGTTACCAAACTTCTCATAAAGTCTATGGTAAAACCAGGTCTACAAGATAGAGATGCTAAATCCAATACGCATGTTCAGTGATTAGTTCTGGATGAAGTCAAATGCTTATTAATGTAATGTGATATTGAGCCCTGGAGGATAATTAATTAAAGGGTTTCAGGACTGAGTGCTGGAAAAGCATTAACTCAGATTTTTTTCGTGTTCTGTGTTATTTGGGCTAATCAGTATAAACAGCAGCAGAAGTAAATATTGTTCTGTTCACCTAAAAAGCCATCATTTCAAAATGACTGAAGAATAAAACATGCTCTTCTCCAGCTCCCTCCATCACCACGCGACTCAAAAAAAAAGATTTTAAAGCTCATATTACTCATATTTAGGTCTGATGCTACCTTTGTGCAAAACCAATTAAAACAATTTCTGTGATAGTGTCTGTGTACTAATGAACTAGTTAGAGAAACAGCTTTGACAGCACCTAATTTGCCAATTGCCTTTAGCAAGTAGGGAAAAAAAATACATTTTCTTTGGGTTTTTTCAGATTTTTTTTTCCTTGGGAGCTGATTCTGCAAGTACGTGGAGAATAACAGTAAATGTTATTCACGTGCGTGCTGACTTCTATGGGCTACTATCAGTGCATATTAAGCCCATGCGAGTCTTTGCAGGAATTGCAGGATTGATTTTAATAGCTAAAATCATCTGGTCATTAACTAGTTACCTAGTAACATGTTTTCAAGCTAATGTAACCCACAGAAATGAGTTTCAAAGTGCAGGTGAAAGAAAACAGTAAACTCTGTATTTTTATAAGAAGATCTAATTTAGCATTTACTATTGCAGAGGCTTGATCTGACAATGAAATCATGTCTGCAATCACTAGGGTAGAAATCCATGAAGCTATAAAATCTTCATTGCCAAGGAACCTGCTGTTGTTCTGAGGCATGTGGTGTTTGGGCAGCCTCTTCCTTGCTGTGACGTTTGGTATTTAGGCTGCTGGGGTCTGGTTGCTTTTGAAAGTCAATACTAGGAAGTGGCCTTCTTCTGCAGGCGCAGCTCAGAGAATGACTCAAATTCATGCTTGGTGGCGACAGCTCAGAGAAGTTCATTGTCACTTAGTACACTGGGTGGTCTGGTAGTCAGGCCAATTTAGTAAAACAGCTGGATGATGGTAGCAACATCGTTCATTAACTGGGATCTCCTTGAGTGCCACAAAGAAACAACTAATGCAATGCTCCTATTCAGACACCAAAATACGCCAATGCTTACTTATCTTTTGGTTCAGATATTCATTTTTATTTGATGGTTGTCTAGTTTTTGTTTTTTGCAGACTTCATATAGCTGACATCTTCTGTTCTTACCTTGGCACCCTTATTTATTTTATTTTTCTCATGAATTAATTTTTACATTACTTCTTGAGTCATCCAAAAGTCAGCAAGGCCTGTTTTCCCCAAGCTTCTTTTTGGTGCCTTAGCTTAACTATAGCTTAGTATAACTATGGCTTAGCATAACTGGAAATCTTACCTTCTTAACGATCTGATCCAGGCACTGATTTCACCCATATGAATATCATGTGAACTGTACATAGTCGCACCTAAATGATTTGTTTTTCTACAGATCAGTAGGAGACAAATGTGTTGAGTTACTCATTTTATATATAGATCTATCAGTATTCAGTGTTGTCTTTGTGTGTCTGTAAATGCTGGGAAGTCTGCATGTTTACAGAAGCACAAAATCCCCTAATACATTTGCTTTGCAGAAGAGAAGATACTACAGATCCTCTTCATTTCTGATACGCAAGATGTAATTGCTTTCTGGTAGCAAAAAAAGGGAAATCCTTTTGCTATGCCAGTCCTTGGTTGGTCATGGTACTGGCAAATGAAAATTAACGCTAGTACGTCAGCTTCAGAATTGCTGGCGTGTTTCGTTTTCTTCTGCCAACCCAGTAATGTCAATCACCTTTGTTGGCAAGGCCTCTGAAAACCTCATTTATCTCTGGAGCTGAGCCTCGTGGTGTCCATGTTTCTTTCAAGCAAGTTTGCAAAGCCACACATTTTCCTGTCCAAATGTTGCTTGTGTAGAGAGGTTTTTTAGGGGATGGGAGAGTGAGACCACTGAGCTCCTCCATGCAAGACTTTGCTTGTTCTAATCTTAGAAGACCACAAAGGGCTTTGTTTGCAAATTCCCTTTAAAAGTAGACAGAAGCAGCAGTTCAGTGCATTTTTTTTGCAATAAGAGTGATGATGCACTTTGAGTGTGGATACATGAACCTGACATGAGAAAATAGTGATGTAGGGTTGTGGCTGTGCTATCTGGCCCGACACCAAAAGACCCACAGCAAATATCTGGCCACATTTTTCTGGTGACAGTTATGTTTGTCCCCTATGTGAAGAAAATAGGATGATCCTGTTGGGATAAAAGTTCGGCCTTACAGTAGAACGATCTAGCACAGGTGCACAGGGGTCAGAATCAACCACTTATCAAGGCTAGCATTTCAAGAAAAATGCAATGTTCATGAGTATAAATGGTACAACTAGGAATATTACAGTCAGGGGATAGGATCTGGGATACAGGAAGATAGCGTGAGAACTCATGCAGGCTTCCTTTATCAGGGCTATTTCACACCATGGTATTATGTGGCTGTCATCACCACAACGTGAATTCATTATCAAAAAATGTTCAGTTAGTACTTTAATATTAAATAACATAATGTTCAGGATCCCTGGCAGACATTCAAATAACAGCATGATGGGATCTGATCCCCAATCCTGACAGTCATGTGTCCTACTAAGCTGCAGGCACGTGGCATGCTCTGCTTTTGGAATCAGGGACAAACCCAGTCACGTCCTTATTTTAATGGGAACCTTGCAACCCAGCTGGGGTTAGCAAGGTTTCCATCCAAGGGAGCCGAGGAGCTCCTGCTACCATGAAATTTAACCCTAATCCATGCCCAGCAGGCCAGCTGGGCACAGGCAAACCTGGCTGGTTGGCTGCATGGCAGAGCTACCGTCCCGCATTTTCTATTTAAGGTGCGATGGAAACCAGCCACAAAACCATTCCACAGCCCTGCAAAAACTGTTGCTCTTGGCTTACCTCCCACTCCTTTGAGGCATCATAGTTAACATCTTTAAAGAAACCAGGCATCAAACAAACTGTGACCGCATCTTCATATTAAGAGTTAACAATTTCAGCTCCAGAGATTTGAGTTAATTTGGAGCCTGAACTAATTCAATGCCCAGAAAATTCAGTTTGACAGAGAATAAATAATCTTTCCGTTCTGCACATATCAGTGTCACAACCACAGTGTTTTCACTTGTATGAGATTTTTATTTTTTTTATGAGAAAAATAAATGCTCTAAACTTCTTGGCAGATTTTATAGTTCCTAAATTCAACATGTATTTGCTGTATTGTGACCTTGTCCCTGACAAAAGATTGATGTCTTAAGGAAGTCATGCAACACACACTTTGGGAAATAATTTAGCTAATACGATTGATTCAGATTTTCGTCTAGCAAAATGCCTAAGCATCTGCTTAACTTTAAAGATGTAAGAGAGAAGCATATGATTTGCTCCATCAAAGCTTTAGAAATGGCATACCTGTTGGAGACATAGAAGAAAGCACAGCCACTGAAAACAGCACACACCCCCGTGAGCTGTTTTGAGTCTATGATAATGGCAAATTTTCATCTATTATTTGAGCTTCTCTTCAACTCTTATAGCATTATGGGTGCATTATATGAGCCTGCTTATGTAAAATGGGTTATCAGTTTCATAACTGTGAATTGCTCAAATCTGTCACAACATGCATCCCTCGCTCCAACCAATTTACACCTACAACAATGAAACAATATCTCCTCTTTCACATTAAAACTCTAAAAATGTTGGAACAACAGAGAATTGATTTGCCACTTATTTTTGTGACTGACAAGACAACCTACATGCCTGGCCTGGTGCATAATGTAAAAAAACCCCTAACATATACATTGCAACCATAAAATATATGTATTTCTTTAAGATTTGGTAAGGAAAATGTATCCACTTTCCAAACACTGAGCTACTGGTTAGGAAGCATGTGAATGAGTCCAGACCTGAATTAGTTTAAAAGATTTAAGGATGGAAATTAAAATGTCAGGTGTTCAGTCATCGTTTTCACCCAATTTTTCTGTTCCTATCATCAGTGCAAATATGACCGTTAGCTGCCATGAGATCAGGATGGGGCTCTTGGAAAGACTGTTGTTTTTCATCAAATCATATTTCTCAAAGGGTGTCGGAAACGTCACATATTCAATCACTCAGGGGATTTATTTATAAAATATTTATAAATATTTATAAAATATAAAACAACTGTTTGGAAATGTCTTCACTGCACACTTGACCCGAGCTCTTTCCTGGGTTTTACCTCTCCCTTGCACTTCTGACGTAGCTTTCAAACCTGGATTAGTATGGATTAAATTCCAGGCTAATTTAAAGTAGAATCTGCCCCTTTGCAGGAAGGAGGCAGATAAAATCTTTCATACGTTAGCACTTCTCCAACACTGACCCCCCCCCCGGCCAACTCCCTCACCAGTTGCAGGCCTGTGGTTTGCATATGTGAAGCGTGAGCCCATGAATCCCACCTGTGATAGGGTGGATTTGGTAAACAGAGCCTGCTCTCTCCAATCAGAGCAGCTGTAAAGCATAAGGGCATTGCTTTGCCGGTTGCCTTCCACTTGCATGTTAATTAATGAAGTGTCTGTTCATTTTATGAGTGCTTGATGTTTTAGAGGAGTGAGATTAGAGCCCTTCCTCATGATGCTCTGAGATATGCTTAATGTCATCTTTCATATAGGAGAAACTAAATTAACCTTGAAGCAATGCAGACTACGTATCACGTGACAGTCTTCCGGACTGAATAGTGGGATAACCTGTTCGTTGCTGCTCTGTATCAACAAAACTCCTGCTTCGCTTCATCATTCATTGGAGCTCACGTAACAATTCCCTATAATAACAAAGTCCCCTTTCATTTATTTATCTGTTATGCATAGTAAAGCCAAAGCCTTTTGTTGTGTTTTCTTTTCACTAGCATCATTTCCACACTTTCCCCTTCCCTGCTCTAGCCTGAACAAGCCGCAACAAAAATAAGCCGCGACTACCAAAATGAACGTGTGCCACACTAATCTCATACTCTTCATCGTACATTAGTGTCCAGTGGAGAATAATGTAGTCTGACTGGCACGGTAACTAAGTTTTGTTTCAATAGAAATCCATGGGCTGGATGCTAATCTGGCATAAAGAGGTGTAATAGCATAGATCCTCAAACTTGGTAAGTGATATGGAATCAGCTTGCACCAGATAAGGTTCTAGCCTAGGGGCGGGCAATTATTTCGGGCAGAGGGCCGCTTACTGAGTTTTGGCAAGCCATCGAGGGCCGCATGACAGGCAGCCCAGGGCACATTAATATTAATTTTCTAAATTGTTTAGGGGCCCCGTGGCCTGGTTAGAATGGTTGGCAGGCCGCATCCGGCCCACGCAGGCTGCATTTTGACCACCCCTGGTCTAGCCTATGATTTGGATTATGCATTGTTCTGCATATTGTTATTTTGTGATAGCAGACATGCCTGGGATGAAAGGCCATCATTTTATTCTACCTCACCCCAGTCTATCCTGAAGATACCTTTATATCTGCATTGCACACCTGGGTATGGGGATAACATTATACCCACCACATATCAATCCCCCTGGTGCTCCAAAACTGTGCAGCTGAAGCCAGCGGCATCGGCTTCTCGCAGCCACTGCAAAATTAAAGCAGCAACCATTGAAGCCAATGGGAATTTTGCCGTTGACTTTAAGGCAGGAGGCTTCTCTGGGGTTGCTCAGCCTGTTGTAGAAGGCGGTATTCTCCTGTCCCTTAGACTGCTGCACTCTGACCCTCAGCAAATCTGGCCTTCGCCCTTCCTTTCCTTACTGTATCTAGTGACATTTGGCCATTTTCAAATAATTTTATTTTGAAAGACACCTTCCCTGGGGGACACTGTTTATCTGGATGCTCAGCACAAAATTCCTCTACTGTCTCCTCCGTCAAAGTCTCCTGGGTCAGAGTGCAGTTTTCTGCAGTGACAGTGACAGGAGTGCCCAAGGCTATATTCGCTACTCGTATTGCCAAAAGCATCCATTATGGGGAACGGTTCTTCGGAGTTTAGTAAGGGAAAAAAAACCCACACCTGAATAACAAGCCTTTTCTTTTGTGGGGGCAAGGGGGAAGGAAATAGGTGGAGGGAGAACTTTGGTTCCCATCTGAGGTACCACCAAATGCCTCTTCTAAACAGCTGCATCTCCAATTCTTGTGTTTAACAGTGCCAAGCAGCTGCACCATTTGGATTTATATTGCAGGTTTGGATAGATTCAAAAGTCATGAGCCTATCTAGTATGTGGAGAGGAGGACAACTTAGGTGGCTTTACCCTACTGGTATGTTCTCTTCATATTTCCTTCCTCGCTGCATGGTAAATACTGACCAAGGATTAAACCTTGCAGAGGAGCAAAAGAGATCCTAGTAGTTTCTGGACTTTTTTTTTAATTTACATCAAGGCTGGTAAGATACCATTCACTAAACATACAGACAACGTTCTTTGGGTGAATCTAATATCTTTTATTAGACCAACTTTAATAGTTGAAAAAAAAATTTAACAAGATTTCGGGTTTAAAAACCCAACAGTTGGTCTAATAAATGATATCAGATTTTTTAGGTTGGTCTAATAAAAGATATCAGATTCACCCAAAGACCTCTGTCTGCCTATTTCCTTAGACCACCATGGCTACAGCCTACATCCACTCACTAAATATCAGATTTGATTTAGTATTTATTGTGCTTGACCAGCAGATTCTAATAGGACAGAGTAAGGGGTCATAACTACCATGTCTTACACAGCAGAAGACTTGGCTCCATTGCAATCCCTCCACTCTCGAGAAATCCTGCCACTCCCTCCCTGGTGCTTTGATGGTGTCCCAACAAGGGCTTCCGATATACACGCACCAGCAAAACCAGTAGGGCAGGTTGGCTTTGCTGAAGGGAGGAGAATAAAAGGAAGATGGACTAGCCACAGTGTGGATGCGCCAAAAGATATGCTAATACTTCTGCCAGGGAGGATTAGATCAACGAGTGACATCGTACTGTCTGCAAAGGCAATTACTGACTGTGACAACAAACAGTTGCACTGGCTCATGGGCAATGAAGTCTCCCTGTGAAGAATTTCCCTGCAGCATCTCCAGTGCTCACACCCTCACAGACAGGTGATACGAGCTGCATGACATTAAACAGACGCTGGGGGACACAGGCATAGCAGAGGCCAGGCGCTTAATGAGCCTGCCAGGAAATCACCAAGGCTTTTCCATCACTAGTTATTTTCTTTCCTCTGTCCCAGCTCTCAGTCACTACACATGCCAATGTGGAATAATATTTATCTTCCCCAGTGATAACTGTAAAATCAGCTTCTTGGGACAGATATCCAAGGCCGCCTGCAGGGATTTCACCATGTAATTTCTTCTGACATCATGATTAAAAGCCTAGTGTGCTGCTCCACAGTTATGCCTTGCAGTGCTGCGTTTTTCTCCTCTTATAGCATCACCGGTGATTCAGTGTAACCAGAGCTGTCAGAGGCAGATGAGCCTCCAGCCAGCCTGGTAACAGTGGCTGCTCGGTGGAACACCTGGGAAGCGACCTGCTACTTCTGTCCCATGAAGATACATCTGATCCTGCTAACGCTGGATGCAGGAGGTTCGTGCATCTGCTTTGCACAAGCAGGAGCAATGAGCGGTGAAGCCAGATGGATGTTGGGGATGGCTGATCGTTATGGCTCCATAAGTTTATTCCCTTCCCAGCTGGACTGTGTTAACCTAAGTCAAAGAGGGATCCTTTGCGAGCTGTGTAGTGGGACAACACAGCACATCCCAGCTACTCAGATGCACCATCTCAATAGTGTAAGGGAGATTGGGCAATGCTGGTGCTCTGTGCCCAGTGGGCACTCTTCTTGCTTTGGAAATCTACCTGGAAGAGATAGGGTAGCCTCTGGTGGTGTCACACCACCTGACCCATACATGCACAGTGAGAGGAGCAGAGACGGGAATCTGCACCAGTGACCCTTAGGGAGAACATGAGAGAAAGCTAATACAACACCCCGGCACATTAGGCATGCCCAGTCACTCGTAGAGCCAGTAATTAGAGCAGGCAACTGGCCAACACCAAAAACTCGCTTAAGAAAACTTTGGCCCTAGCTTCATTCGTGTTTCCTTCTCTCAAACTTACACTTTTCTTCTCTGTTTTCTCCTTTTTTCCTTCTCCTTGCCTTCTGCGACTTCCCCCTTTTTGCCCATCCGTTCTTTTGTCCTGCCCTTTTGTCTTTATCATGGTTGGCTTTCAAAACCGTGTTCATTTCGAGAGAAAATTGAAGAGTGTTATTGCAGTGTTTGCAGAATGCCTGGCAGTCGGAGCAGAGACTACTGCAGATGCTGTGGTGCTGTTAACAACAGCAGTTTGCTAAATAAAACTGGGACATTTTAGGACTGACTGCTGCCTTTTATACTTTTGTACAAACACACACACACACACACACACACAGAGAACATAAATGTTTATCCACACACTTATAAAATATCACCATCACAATCTTTGGACTCATTTACAGCACTTTACAAGCATCACAACAAAAAGATGAGCACTTCACTGTCTTCCCTTGTTCTGGCCAGAAATAAGCCCTTTTACGAGATAACAGTCCTCCAAAAATCACTTGATTTAGAACTTGAAGCCTTTCTTCTAGCACACTTCCGAACTGTAACAAGCCTAAATAGTAAATGCATATCAATAAAATTTAATGCTGCTATTGTTAGTCTTTTTTTCAACAAAAAACTCAATTGATGTTACCCTTGATGCCTGTTTTCCAACAAACAAAGTAGAGCTACGTACATGACTGATGCAATATATGTTCCTTTTTCTGCCAACTCATCAGTGCATGAGGCTAAACTGGAAGATGGCATTGATGGCTTTGCAGAAAAATACTTCTGTGGTTTTGAAAGGCCTATAAAATTTCCTGAGTGAATGTTGAAGAAGGCACTTCAAGTGTAAACACATTCCCAGCTCTGTAGTATCAGATCTGTGTGAACTGCAAAGCAAGAGGAGTTAACAAAAGTGACCTTAGGCAATATTATTCCTCTTTCAATCCTAGATCAGTCCTTTCAATATATGTTAAAGCATCCTAAAGGTGGCTGTAATTGGATATGGCTGCTTAACAGTCCCAATGGTAGTCTACATCGGCCACTTCTCAGCAAGATATTCTTCCCTCCTCCTTTACCACCACAAGTGGCAGATGAAACAACAAGAAGCAATGGTCTCAAGTTGCAGGAAGGGAAATTAAGGTTGGAGATTAGGAAAAACTCTCTCACTAGGAGGGTAGTAAAGCACTAGAACAGGTTACCCAGGGAGGTTGTGAACTCTCCATCCTTGGAGGGTTTTAATACCCAGCTTGACAAAGCCTTGGCTGGAATGACCTAGTTGGGGCTGGTCCTGCTTGGAGCAGGGGGTTAGACTGGATTACCTCCTGACATCTTTTCCAATTTTCTGTGTTTCTATAAGATTACCTTGCACTCAGGTGACCTCCCCTCTGGTTGCCATCTTCTAAAGTTACCGTATCAGTAGCCCAGGTTGTGGGCCAGGGAATTCGTAACCAGCCTGAGTGGCCCTTTCTAGAGCTCAGCAACACGTTCCTAACAGTGCCATGGATTAAATAGTTAGATTTGCATTTTTATTCATGCTATACTCAGCTGGCTCGATAAGAATGTAACAATGTCCCCATATTAAGAAGCCAATAATGTTGTAACAAAGCTGGATTAAAAATTGTATCTGAATCTTATGGATAATGAAGAATTTCATAGTACACTTTTTGTCAAACCGTTCTGCTGGTATTTCCCCTCTAATTGAGCAGGCTGTTTGTGTTTAATTTTCGGAAGTGATAAGCAAGAGCTTCTTAGAGCTATTATAAGAGAGTTAATAAATTTTACATCTTCCTGGTAGGAAGATGATGACACCAATTACATTTATGTACTCCAGCTTGGTACATGTTACTCACTCTGATGGGGCTTTGAATTCCTCATTTAACTTTATAGCATTAATTGCAATGTGTTAACAAAGCAATGAGTTACAATGAATCAGAATAAGTTGTGCCATGAAAGCACAGTAGTAGTGCAGACCACCTGAAAATGCTTCTTGGGCTGCTTAAACAAGGGAGGGATTCAGTGCATTTCCATTGCAGCATTCATTACAATGTTTTCACAATATCACAATTTCAACATACTCTTAAATAGCTCGTGATTACTGTATCTCCTAGTAGCAAAGTCAGGATTGTAAATCATTGCTCACCTCACACTGACTGCATACAGCTTCATTTTTCTTTCCATTTGCCTTCTGCACAAGCACATAGCTGAGCTCTAGGTAGCATTTTTGCAGTTATGTGCCCGAGCTAGTTGATTTCCTTCCTTGAAAATAGCAAATCAGCTGCTTTTGGAGGGGCTGTAGAAAGTGGAATCCAAGCATCAGGGTTTAAAGAATTCAGCATCAGCTTTTACAAGATAAAAGGTGAAATGATGCACCCTGCTGCTTACCTAGAGGGCATAAAAAAAAATTGCACTCACTTGTCATGTCTTATTTCAGACTAGATTATAGCTGCTTTGGGGCAGCTGCCACACCATGATCGAGAATATTATCATAAAGCTGAACAGAAAGTTGTCCCCAGACCAGCTAAATTACATCATCGCTTACACATCCTAACTGTCAATTACCCCATACAAATAAAACAGAACCTAATTTCCTAGCCTGTTAGGTAAACTGTCACCCAATTTGCTTTCCTCTTACCCTGTTAAACCTAGCACATAATATATTAGTTTAGTCTTACTCTGTATGCTGAATGCTCAATGAGTTCCTTGTTGGTACTTTTTATTAAAATAAGTTTTGACAGTAGCAAAAGGTTTACGGGGGTAAAAATGTATTCTCAATAATTTGGATCAAGCCAGAGCATCAACCAACAAGAGTATGTGAACTTCCTCCCTCCCACCCCCCCAAACCTCACCCCCTCCTTTCTGGCACATACACACCTGACTGGGTGACATTTGTTTTTCCCCTGAAGAAGTAAGATGCAAATACTCAGAAGCACTAATGCAGGAAAATAATGTAATTACGGGGTAAAGGTTAGGTGTGTTTATGCTTATTACAGTAAATCCCAGGTGAGTAACAGTTCAAGTTTATTGTATTTTTACATTACCATCATACTGATGAAGGGAAAATGGAACAAGTTGACGTGGACCTGAAGCCAAACCTTGTTCTGAACTTGGAGAAGTCTCAAAACAAAGTACCTATATAGATTTCCACATCAATGTCTTCTTCCCTTTCTGATCTAAGGATTAATATTCTGCTTATCATACTTTATAGCAGTAGGGATTCCCAATGCTATAAAGCTCAACATTCTCGATTTCCAGTACTAATTGTGTCTGTCTGTATATCCATCACCTCTTTCCTGTTAGATAGTGAGCTTTTTGTAGCAGAGCCCATCTCTTGTTATAAAGCATGCCTACTGAGCTCTGATCTACAACTGGCGCAATGTGTTCTAGTGTAATACATACAATGTATAATGATAAGAATGATAATACTGTAATAGCTTTATAGAATTATAAAGAAGCAGGGATGGAAGGGACCTCTACAGGTCATCTAGTCCAACCCCCTGCTCTGAGGCAGAATCATCCCTATTCAAACTAAACCCAGAATCTAACCTCTTAGTAAATATACCATCAACCCAGACAAAACACAAGATATAACACTGTAACCTGCCACAGGTAAAGTAGGGGGGCCACAGCCAGCTTTGTAAGACAGTAGGTTACTGTGGGTGCATCTAAATGAGATGCTACTATACAGCAGCAATGCACCATAGCTCATTGCTACCATGCAGTAGCATTGCCAGGCACTAACCATGACATGATACTACTGTGCAGTAGCTCGATGCTACTGCTCAGGAGCATTGGAAAAAACCATGTGGGGATGGTACTACACAATAACTGCTGCATAGTCTGCTGCTCATAGGGATGCAGCCTGTGAGTCCAAGAAGCAACTCACTGGCGATGTATAGAAGAAAATGAGTGATCTAAGCAATACCCTGGCACCCAGGAGCCTGATCCGGATCCAGCTGAGCTTATACTTAAGCTAGGAAAAGCAAATCTGCTTCTAACACATATGGACATTGTGTCCATTTGTGCCAGACCAGTAAATGCTGGGTGGCTCAGGACCATGCTATCAAGGCTTGGGCCCCTGTCTGGGCTGACACACTGGTATGATGAACATCTTGTCCTTGGGAGGTCTCCCCCTGCTTGCTCACCACATCTTGATCTTAAGGATAAATCAGGGAAGTTCCTAGTATGTTGTAGACCACCCTAGGGCACACTCAATGTAGGTGTTTCTTGGGGCTCCTCAATCCCTACACCCCATCCGGTGGTGCTGCCTACTCTCTCCCCATGCTGCTCTCTGCAGGCTCTTGTAGCCACTTCCCAGGCATCTGATATCATGCCTCCACACCCTTCCAACTTCAGCGAGCAGGTACTTAAAAGCCGCTCGCTGCTCTGTGACCCCCACCATTCCTGCACCTACATCAAGTAAGTATTTTTTGGTTCTCGCCCTTACTGGGCAATCCATCCCATGGGGCTTCCAGTCCCTGGAACCAGTCACACTATGACAGATATCAGCTGGAATTGTCCTAATGCTGCAACAGTTGCTACCATGAATTCAATTCCTGCACTGGGTCCCCAGTTCCTACAGCAACTCCTGTGCTGCGGCCACAAATTTTAGTTCTACAAGGAATTGCTTTCTGGTAGCACAGCATGTTTAGGATGGTAGAGTGGACTTGAAGGCTTTAACACTGAATGGAATGAATTCTTCACATGGGTATATGACTAGCTGAAGGACTTTTAAATACTTTCCGGCTTCAGCACCTCAGAAAGCCTGGAATCCAGTCTAGGTGCATTTAACAAAAGAGTGTCATTTGTCTTGGGTATCCTAAAGCTACCACTGCTTAGAATATCCAGTGATCTCCTCCTTACCAAGGCAAACATATAAAAGATATATACAGTCACAGCCTCCATCAACTGCACTGCTCTTTTTATATATAGAATGCAATAATGCTGCCTCAACATATACAAAAATTGGCTGCAATTAAGAGCTGACCTAACCAGATATTTTGAAAACAAATTCAATTTGGAGAAAATTCCTTTCTTGGATCCCTGTAAATGGTTTCAGTTAAAATTTCTGCTTCCAAAAGTTCAAAGTGTTCTTTAGCTCTAAGGGCTTACTAAAATAGCGGAGTCAAAATCTACCCACTGAAGTAAGAAGAAATTTGTTCTTAGAAGCTGAATTTCCTTCAATATTGTGCAGTAGTTTTTACTTTGAAGTCAGGGTTTCCAAAATAGTTCCACAAAGCCAGAGGTTAATATATGAGGTGCTTATTTAAGCTCAATCTTATGTTCACTGATAGAGTGAGTATTCTGTTTTGACTCCCTGGAATTTTATATTTCAGATTGTATTCTTCATGTGCAATAGAAGACAACACGTGGAAGTGACTGTGTGTTTGATTCTAAACTAATTTACAAAACCCAGTGGACTTAGCACTCTCTCTTTTTGCACAAGTTAAATCAATGGGACTACTCACAGATGAAGGTCCTGTGAATTCTGAATAATGATTTCCAGACATGAATATCATTACAGGCTGATTCATTTAAAAAAATATTTGTACCTGCCCAAGGCATCATCCACCTCTTATGCACGGTGCTGCAGAATGCTCTTGGGACTCTCCCATAACTTTATGCCTGCTTTTTCATTTTGGGTGGTCATTCAGCAGTATAATGAATTGAAAAATGATACAGAGGAATTCAAAGAAGCCCAAATTACAGTTGGTAATTTACCTAAAATAGAGAGAGGAAAAGTAAAGGATGAAAAGAATAAAGTCATAGTGAATCATCCAGGTAAGTCAATCAGTAATACCATGGACCTGCACCGCTAGCTATTTTGTCTGTTCTTCATTTAGACTATAGACTCTGGAGTTAAACTAGCTTTGGACAGAGAAATGGTAAAACTCTAATGGGTGTATATAATTAATTCATGCATTCAAAATTGATAATAGTTTCTTTTCTGGGTAATAAAACTTCACATTGGATAATTTTATTTCACCTGGACATGAAATGCAGGATGCATACCAATTGAGTCACTGAGCCTGGCTACTCTAAATATGAATTTAAAAAAAACTGGGGGGTTTCCCCAGGAAGGAGTGGGAATATGTAAATAAAGCATCCATTACCAGTCAGAAAAATACAAACTAGTGATGTGTTTCTAAGTATTTAGTTAATAAACCTTTTTTTCCCCTCAAGATTTAAAAAAAAAAAATAGAAATCTAATAATAAACTTTGGGCTTTTTATATAGATTTTACCTTGTACTTCTCAAAACAGTTTCAGAAAACAGAAGCAGAAAAAGAATAAGTTAATGATCTTAATTTAGCAGAAGAGAAAAAAAGGAAACCCATGACTTAATTCATAGTCTCTTGACAAAATGATCATAGATAGCCAGCATATACTGCCCTTACACACATTGATTAATATCTAATTGGCAAATAGTCCATTTTTTGCAGCCTTCTAGATGTGGACGGTACTACTCAGAAATAGAAAGGATAACATAATCCAGCCAGCAGTAAATTATACATGTCAGGAGACCCATACGTCAAAATGCTATAATCATTATTATTGAATACAGATTCACAGGATTTTCAGGAAATGCTTTAGTCTTCCCAGAACCCTACAATCTTTTTCATAGCCTGAAAATAAATGCCCCATTTTACTTCATAAACAATGTAGAGTCATAACTATGTCAGAACAGCAGGCAGTGCTAGGTGAAGTCAATGTAAGGTCCCTTCACTTCTTTTGTGATTGTCTGTTTTATTCACTTTGAACATATTGCTTCAAAAATCATTCCTACATGTAGCGAATGGACTCCAAGAGTAGTTATTAAGAAATGACTGTAGAAGTGGTTACAAGCTGACTGTTTTGCATCAGCGCCTCCTTCAAGGGGCAGTGGTGCATAATGGATCATCTTCCATCAGCCTATCTTTATCTTCCGCACTCTTTTATCACCATGAAGAATCACAACAGTGCTTCATAAGTATTTTGCTTACAAAGGCAGTTCAGTTTTCTCCCACTGTCATAAAAGGTGATACATGCTGTTGATATAAATTAGAGAGTAAACCAGTCTGAAATCCTATAACACATTCCACTCTAGCAGGGGATTTTTATTTAGTGCTGAACATACAAATCATCAGTCACTGCAAATCTGCAGTCCCTCGCTGGTGGTAGGAATAGATTGGATTGGCATTTATTAGTGCAATGAGGGGAAACAGGACAGAAAAATGCCCAGCTGTGGAACTTAGTCCACTGTGGTGTGTCAGTGAGTCCTAATTTCATAGGGACTCTTTATATAACTAATGAGGTGCATCTACACATCCATTAATGCACCATAGATACTGCGCATTTAGTTTACTACTTCCCTAATAAAGGATGAACTAAATGCGCTGTACCTAAAGTTACTGTGCATTAGCACCAGCACGTGGTGAATTAGAGACAATTACTATGCATTAGCCTAATAACACTGTGCAGGAGACTATTAGCATGGTTTGGGCTCTGACGCTCTACTGAGCAGTGTTTTTAGGTCAATGCACAATTAAGTGTCTCATGTAGATGTGCCCACATGCACCATTATGAAGAAGCACTTTAGAGGTCAGATTTGATATCTAATGGCCCTATATGGCTTTGCTCTGAATCTTTGCAATCCAGATGCAGGTAGAGCTGCGGGTATTATTTCCAGTGGTTCTCCCCTTAAAATTATAACCAGGGTGTTGGTTATAGGGAAAACAACTTGAGAGCCCAGATTGACCAAGATGAAATCTTATCCTTCCTGAATAAAGCAACATCAGAAACTGGAGCAAGGAAGCTGAAAGAGGCTGCTGTTTGAAAGAGAGCAAGCCAGGGCTAGCATTCCTTTCTGCCCAAGTATTAAATGAAAGAGATGTGATTGGGGCAAAATTGGACAACTGGTTTAGCTTACTCTGTCTGACTTTATTGATCTTGAGGTCCAATCTTGTTCAGCCATAAAAGGCTAACAGGTTAGCTGGAGAATTTATCACTGTATTCAACTGCCCTCATGTATATTGGTGAAAGGAAAGAGCTTCCGAGCCTGGAGTAGCTGTATCCAAGGAAAACCAGTCAGATCTTATTCCATCTATCCAGTGATTATGCATGAATGTATTCCACTCTGCTTCACTCCCTGAAAAACAGCTAATGCAGAAGGTAGGTGGTTCATGCTTCAGCTTGCTGCATTGTCACAGTCTTAAGGCTCAGGTGATGGTATATTACAAAAGCAGATGTGTTCCTGGGTTTTTTTAGGTGGAATAAGATAAGATTTAGGTGTCTAAGAGCACTTTGGCCATTAATAGGTGGCCTAGGGTCTGGCCCTATGAATTTAAGTCTGCGCATCTTTCCTTTCGCACAGGATGAGACAAGGGCTCTGGCCAGGCAGAGAAGAAAGTCTGTGTATGTGTATTTCCACATCGCAAGGAGATGGAGTTTGAGATTGTTATTCTGGGCTATTTTTTACTCTCTCTGACTTTTTTTTTAAAGAGTAATATGTTAAAAGGATGGCAAGTTTCACTGAACTTTCTGGAGAAGCACTCAGTTTGACTGACATTAATCAGAGAGTTCATCAATCTACCTCAGTGGTATTTTCTGATGTGGCATTTGAATAAAGCTTTTCTTTTATCATTCATATTAGAAGAGTTACTGGAATTGTTCCCTCGGGGCAAAAACCTGCAATTCTTGATCCACATTAGAGCAGAGAATCATTTAAAGAGAATTATTTCAATCAGTTCCACTATTTTCTCCGTACATGGAAATCTTCATGAATGACTTGTGATTTTTTTTCCAAATGTGCATCTTTAAACTGTTATGTTCTCAAAGTGAAAATCTTCACCACATTGGGGTCTGACTTCAGCAACTAGCTGAAATCAATAGAAAGGCCAAACTCAATTAACAGCAAGGACTGCACTGGTGATGATTTCTCTTGCTAGATTTTATTAGTATTTTCCTTTTATCGAGTCTTTGCTACCAAGTGTTCATCCCCAGCAGTCTTTAGAGTTTGCAAAACTCTGGGCTGAACTTTGAGCCCTGCAAATTAGCGTAGCTCAAATTTGTGAAGCTTTCATCAGCCGATGTAGTTTGTTTAGGAGTCACTTTTTCAAATTCCAATTTGACATGGTTTTCTAACTTGAGAAAAGCCTATATTGCCGCTTAAGACAGTGTTTGCGTGGGTAATACAGCTTCAAAGACAGTCCATTGGCTGTAGTGCAGGCACAGAAGCAAAGGTAGCTTAGTTAGGATAAGAGTAGTGATTTGTGGCAAGGATAAAAAGAACCGACTCTGAAAAAAGCAGAGACTGGTAAATAGGGCAGCCTAGAAGCTGCAGAAGAGATAATGGACTTCAATAGTGAAGAGAGGCTTGATCTTACATTTATTTTTTCCTGTGCCAATTTCTTTCTCTCCTCTTCTCCAATGCCTTTTCTCAGACTGCGCTTCCTTTCTCTTTCAGTTTTGTGCTTCAGTTTTCTCTGATTTTCTCCAGGACAGTTTTCTTGATCTTCCTCTTCTTTCACTCACCCCTAACCAGAATTGTGAAGAGATGGCTTTCAGGACTGAGTTGAATTTTGTGAACTATGCTGTGGGCTTGTTAGAAAGTAAAACAAATTTCCCAGCCTAACTTTCTTACATGCATCTTGCAGCACCAAGTTTTAAAATGTAGTATGCTGAATGCTCACCTGGGAAATGCTTACTACGATCCCATGGCCATCATTCAAGAATCATAATGGGGCATGTGACTTGTGAGGAGAGGCTGAGGGAACGGGTTTATTTAGTTTGGAGAAGAGAAGGCTGGGGGGGGATTTAATAGCAACCTTTAACTACCTGCAGGGGGGTTGCGAAGTGGATGGAGCTGGGCTGTTCTCAGTGGTGCCAGATGACAGAACAAGGAGCAATGGGCTCAAGTTGCAGCAAAGCAGGTTTAGACAGGAAAATATTTCTCATTAGGAGGGTGGTGAAGCACTGGAACAGATTACCCAGGGAGGTGGCAGAGTCTCCATCCTTGGAGGTTTTTAAGGCCTGGCTCAACAAAGCCCTGGCTGGGATGATCTGGTTAGAGATGGTCCTGCTTTGAGCAGGGGATTGGACTAAATGACTTCCTGAGGTCCCTTCCAACTCTCATTTTCTGATTCTGTGGTCCCCAGGGAACAACGGTGTTGTAAAAGGGGTGGGGGCCAGGGCGCAAAGCTCTGCTCCTCTTCTGTGCTGGACAGTAGGCAAAAATATGTCATACTTTGTTTTAAGAAAAAGCTGAACAAGGAAGAAGCAGTGCCTCGAGAAAGATGTCGAAAGAAAGAAAAGTAATAAAGATTCAAGCTAAAATGCTCTCTCGTGCGCACTCATAAGTGACATGCAACTGCCAAGGGTCAGACATCATGCAGTCCTCACCAGAAGATGTTCTTGACTTCCTACAACCCACACCAGATCCATGCAAAGCAAAATTCACTGTTTTGATCTTTTAACTTAACCTGAGATACCCCAGGTCATGTTCTGCTTTCTTGTTTGAGCAGTCAGGGCGGCCAGGGTCTGGAACCAGCTTCCAAGGGAAGTGGTGCTGGCTCCTCTCTCCTGCCCAGGGCAGCGGGTCAAACCAGAAGACCTACAAGGTCTCTTCTGACCCTACAGCTATGAATCTATGTTGCCTGGCAAAGTGGGTGCTAACTGTTGATTCTCCTCAGAGCACATATGGTCTCCTGTTATTTCAAAATGAAGCAGTTCATTTCTGTTCATAGGAGTCACACGACTGAATTCAACACTCTGGCCTGCTCATGAATGTTGTAGTAGAGATCAATTACAAATGCTCACAAACAACTGACATGCTACAGCGTCTGCAACCCATTCAGCGAGAGCCATGTGTTTTCTATTGTCAGAGAAACCACACACGAGTGGGTGGGTTTGGAACAGCCTCTGACCTGGAAGTCTGAATTTCGAGTACTACAAAACTGTGAGCTGAAAACAGAGGAAACTTTAATTTTTAGAAACAATTGGTATAAACGCATCAGGTTTGGTCCATTTACTGCTGATAAGACCTCTTTTTTGGTATCACTCTTTCCCTTTTTTAGAAAAAAGGCCACAAATGGCAGTGTCCTTGTATCCGTTGCTCTCCCTTAGGTGAGGGTGATTCCATATAGGCTGTCAGTGTAAGCTATTATTGAGACTCTCACAAATTCCCTTACTTTTTCTATGTCCCCTGGGGAAAGCTTATTTTCACAACATGGATCCTCTCTTAATAGGAGCAGATAAAAAAAGAAATCATAGCATGAAGGGCCATAAACTGCCTTGAATTCAGGACAGACTTCTCCCTGCAGAGCCCTATCGTGCTACATCCAACTCCCACTGATAACTGGTGGTGGGAGTGGAGGGCATGTGTAAGGTGAGAGTTACACTCACAGGATGGTATCTGGTTTTTAAAGTTACGTACTGCACTTGTATTATGTATCACTATTTTTGTTAACCAGGGCTAATTCAAGGGTATTGAGTAAGAATGAGGCAAGACAACATTTAGCTTCAGCTCCTACATCCGAAAAGATTCTTTAAGAAATTGAGACATGGGGATGGGGTTCTGCAGGGCTCGGTCCTCGGGCCCGCACTGTTCAACATCTTCATCAGTGACGTGGACAAGGGGGTAAAAAGCCCCTGTTCAGATTTGCTGACGACAATTGGAATTCCGAGACAGGTCACGGGGCGGGCGGCTGAGAACAGGATGGGACTCAACACTGACAAGTGCAAGGTGCTGCGCCTGGGGAGGAAAAATACCTACAGGCTGGGGAACTCCCTTCTGGTCAGTGCAGAGGCAGAAAAGGATCTTGGAGTCACTATTGATGCCAAGATGAACATGGGCCGGCAGTGTGGGGA
>NW_017728914.1:30405631-30420484 GCF_001723895.1 Crocodylus porosus
GGATCTAGTGGCCTGTTACAAACTAGTCAGGGGGGACCAGCAGGCACTGGGGGAGTCCCTGTTCCCCCGAGCACTGCCAGGAGTGACTAGAAATAACGGTCACAAGCTGGCAGAGGGCAGATTCAGACTAGGTATCAGGAGGTGCCACTTCACGGTCAGGGCGGCTAGGGTCTGGGACCAGCTTCCAGGAGAAGTGGTGCTGGCTCCTGCCCTGGGGGTCTTTAAGAGGAGGCTGGATGAACACCTTGCTGGGGTCATTTGACTCCCCAGTACTTTTTTCTGTCATGGCAGGGGGTCAGACTTGATGATCTGCTCAGGTCCCTTCCGGCCCAACAAACTGTGAAACTATGAAACTATGACGTTGGGTTACAAGTGCTGCCTTCAACGTAGGGTGATTGCTACAACTATGCGCACAGATGCGGGGTGGTCAGTGATGCACACATACAGAGCTGTGCAACATAGAAATAGACAAGTATATGGCTTTTTAGTCTAGCCACAAAGTGTACCATAGCAGAGGCTTGGGACTTGCATGTTATTCAGAAAATTCTCACTTGTGTATTACATGATAAAATGGCTCCAAAAAACCCAATATTTTAAAAACAAAACCAACACCCCCCCCCCACACACACACACGTCTGTCTATGTGCAAAAATTCTTCCAAGTCTCAGGTGTGTGCATAAAGCTTAGAAAGTAATTAGGGATTTTAGGCTTTTTGTTCTCAGTTGTCTTCTACCCTCCCAGGGCTGGGAGGCATGGGAAAGTAAATGGAGCCATTAATTACTGATGTTCCAAGATTAGCGTATTAACATTTAATTATCCAAGAGTACTGCCATAAACTCCCTTTCCAAAACCCCTTTTCCATCTAATAAAAAAAAAAATCCATATTATCCATCATGTTCATGTAAGACTGAGTCCTTTATCACTGTCTTATTATTCTCTCCCTTTTTTTTGGTTGGAGCCAAGGCATCCTTGTGCTGTAAGTGGAATGACACAAAATTCTTGGCTTGCTCATTGTTAGCAAACAAGGACATTTTATCTTTAACCCTCCGGCCTTTGGTAGTGAACATATCAGATGTTTGGATACCTAAGATATAAAACTGAAGAGAAATGTATTCCTTCTCAGCAAGATCATTTTACTGATAGCAGAAGCAGTAAACTTATTGGACCATTCAGGACAAGGAGGTAGGTAGGGTAGAGTTTATATCTCCTAGAATTGTCAAAATCACTCTAAGACTGGCACAGAGACTCAGACCTAGGCCATGAGATGAAGGTGCCAATCCTGGACGGACTAGTAGTAATTCAACTCTTTGGTTCAACTCTGACAAAATAGTATTTTGACATGATAGTTACTCAGCCAGGTGGACTGGTGCTTAAAGAGCTGCTCAGACTGCAAAGACTGTATCGCGCCCCCTCCTTCCTTTGTGTGTGTATTTTTTTGCTCAATATAATTGTGACTATTGCACCATGAGTTGTCCCTTAGTTTAGTAAAGCACTGGAACAGCTTACCCAGAGAGGTTATGGACTCTCTATCCTTAGGGTTTTTTTAAAGACACAACTAGACAAAGCCTTGACTGGGGTGATCTAGTTGGGGCTGGTCCTGCTTTGAGGGATCTCCTGAGGTTCCTTCCAACCCTCATTTTATATGATTCTCTGATTGTTAGAGACATTGACTGGAGGAGCCATTGGCATTTCCCTATAAGTGAAACAGCATCTGGAGTAAGTGTCACAAAGACACTTCCATGGACCCAGAGGGACAGATTTCCAGCTTCAGCTTCCTCTGTGCAAAAATAAAGTTTATTTCCTATATATGGGGACTTTTTACCAGCTTTAACTTTCCCTGAACCTGATGAAGGGCATGTGATCCGGAAAGCTTGCAGCAAAATATACTTATTTTTTTTGCAGTTTCTCAGGTGGTCAAATAAAATGTATCATCTCTGAACCAAGAGTTCTAGATTTTTGCATTCCTCTGGAGTAAGCCGTCATTCTTGTGCCTCTCTAACGAATGCAGCACATGTTGTACATGATCAGCCTCTCCACAGCTGCAGGATTTGGGTTTATTGGAAACCCAGGCCATGCCTTCTCAGATTAGGCTGTTCCTCGGATTCCCTGCATTTATATTTATATGTATCTCCTTCTCTGGCGTAGAGAAGTGGATCACCCCCTACAAAGAAATAATCTCTCTCTCTATCCATTCCACCCCAGCAGCAGCAGCAGCAGCATCTCTGTGGGAGATGTTATTTACATGAACCTCATGAATATTTACAGTAATATTTATAGCTCTGTTCAGCAGGAGTTGTGATCAAGCCAATCGTATATCTGGGGATTTCAGTCTTCAGCATACTACTTGTAACAAGAAGCATTTACATATATAGGAAGACTGAAGGTAGCTTCAGATCTGAATTTTCCTGACATCTAGGGGTATTTTATTAGTTGTTTCATATCCATTTCCATTCGCAGTGAACAGACCAAAGGGGAAGCAACCAAAGAAGAAATTAGATAGGCAGCGGTGGGAGAAGGGATTTTAATCCACAGCTGAGTGAAGGAAATGAAACTAGAGAAATGACCCTGAAATTAAATTGTACCCCCTGACAGGTTCGCTGTCGATAGCCCCTCGCACCTGGGACTGTGATTCTCATTAGGGCCTTAGGGTTCTACCAGAAGCATCCAAGTCAAGGGTAAGTGAAGTGGTAGAGGGGGCTGTGACAGACTGCGGTTGGGCCTGGGTTAGCTTCCAATCTCAGGTCAGCACTTCTCCCTGATAATGTATATCTTGCCTGACATGCCTTCATGGATTTTTTTTGGAGACTGGGGAAAAATGTGTCCCGGGAGGACTTTCCTCTGGGGGATCTCCTCCTTGGTTCTGTGCTCTATAGTCCATCAATTCTCCACTGACCACAGAAAGTATTTTGTCCAGGGCTTCTCCACCCCTACACCCTGGTCCATTGCTCACCCAGATGATGTCACCAGTCATGGTTGTCTAATGGTGAGGATGGATCAGTCTGTCTCCCTGTACGCACTTAATGGGCTGCACTCAGGAACGGTCGATAATCCTGCTGAATTTGTGGCATGCATAAGGAAAAGCAATGTGAACTAAAAGTAAAAGAAACAGTCTGGGGTGTTCCCAATCATTTTCTTTGCACAGCGCTACTGCTATGGGGCTCTCTTCCCTCAGAAGGCCACCAGTCATTTGCCTTTTTGCTGAGCCTATTTGGACTTCACCATTGCCTCTGCCCACCCCCAGTCCTAGGGTTAATTGTGCTCTTCTCCCACATATGCAGGCTATTTGCTAATTGTGGTCCAACTTCTCATCAGACGCTCTAAAATGTTTAGGAAGGAATTGACTCAGGGAGTACTTTATCATGAAACTGGAAATTCGCTGAGATAACATTTAGAGTAAGCCAGATATAAGAGTCATCCCTTCAAAGGGCTTCTTCTGCCGTAACAAAAAACTCATTATTAATCTGGGGAATAAATAGTTACCATCCAGCTCTTCACAAAATGTGGAAATGCCTGGGAGGTGCACAACATCTGCAGCCTGGATCATGGACCGAAATAGCTTTGAGATAAGGAACATAGGAATCTTTTCATTGTTCCTGACCTTTTAAAGTAATTCCAGGAGAGTGAGGTTTCAAGTTTCTTGCTGCTCAGTAATGGCCTGGAAATGGACTGTGTTGTTTCATGTGTGGCACACAGTTTGTTTGCACTGTTTCATTTTACGTGACCATACTGGGAGGGAAAGAGGGAGGAAGGAAGGAAGGAATGAACTAACTAGAATTAGCAATGTAAGTGGCAGAGGCAAGAATTTCAGCCTGGGCAGATTGTGCTGTAGTTGTATTACCTGGTCCCTCTAATACTGTTATTTATTATTTCTGTCTAGCTAGAAGCCCCGAACAGTGATCTGGAATCCAATGTCATTAGCACTGTACAAATACAAAGGATGAAGACCCTGCCCACTCAGGAGAACTCATGACCTAGGAGTAAGCTGTTCTTCAGCACTATCCACAGGCACCACTGAAGAAGATGATCACCTTCTTCAAGACCTACGGATGAACAGTGCTGTATAAAAGGCAGGCATCATTCACTGCCAAAGACACTGGACGATGTGGCCAAATGTGATATGAAAAACAGTGCTTGTGTATTATCACCACCTCCAGCAGTTCACAGACGGTTGGCAAGAGGCCACAAGTCCTGAAATCAGTCCTTTTCTTGCTAACCTCAGTGAATGTGCATGTAATTGGCCAGAATATCATGAATCCAATCTCTGTCACCTCTTATACAGTTTAGAATAGGTTTTTATAAAGTAGTTTAATCAATCTGTCTAGACAGTAATTTGTTGTACCTGAAGTTTTATACCTTGAGTTTGAGAATAGGCCTTATAATAGGCCATCAGAAAATGAATGGTAGGAACTAGATTTTGCATGGCCTTGCATTGGAAAGTGGAGTAGGAAGAAGGGGAGCCTTTCCTCAATGTTCATTTTTTCTGGTTTAGGCTTAATCTAGACACATGGTGACCTTACTCTGAATGATATTAGCTGCCAAACCTTCCAAGGCAACAAAAAATCACAGCTTTGCCGTTCTCTGCATTGACCAGCTGCAGGGCCTCCCCATAGGTTAGGAAGTGTGTTCTTCCCCTTTTGGAAAGTTATCAGTGCTGACCCTCAACCCCCAGGATAAATTCTAGCTTAGTGCGTCCAAATCCTTCTTGCTGTTCCTTCTGCAGCCTCCCCACCCTAACATGAGGTAAAGCTAGCACCGCCTGCTTCACTAAGTTCTAGTAAGTCTGTCATTAAAAGCTTATTGAAGGGAGATAAAGGCATACTAAGTCAGTTTTCAAAGGTATGTAGATACCTAAAGATGCAAAGAGATGTTTATTGGGCTTGATTATCAAAATTGATGACCCTAATGAACGCTGAGCTCTTTTGAAAATCACATTATGTTTCTGCATGCATCTTTAGGTACTTAAATACTTTTGAACATTTGGCCCATACTACAGTCTAAGTCACCCTTATCACAGTGATTTGATTTTCTTCTTCTCATACTGCAACCCCTCTTTACTTCACAAAGCACATATGCAGCATTTCCTGGTTCATTAGTCTCCCCAAACTCTATTCGAGTACTGAGCCTGTGAGTGTTAATGCATTCAGCACTCTCTCACACTGTGCATTGCCTTTGCAAGGGAGACTGACAAACTACCCACTTGCATGGTTTTTATAATGTTCCAAGACGGCTTCAAACCAATGACTTGAATTCACATTTTGCTTCTTTAGAGTGATATTTTTTAAGCTGGCATGGATCCCTGAGCATGAAGAATGAGTGATTTGAAAGTTACTAAGAGAAAATACTAAGATGAGTAATTTAAAAGATACCAAGAGAAAATGTCTGCAGTTTCTTTGCATTGAAGATTAGCCTCCAGCCACACTGCGCACTTATTCGTGCATTTATCTTCATAACTGGGAGATTTGGTTATAATGACAGGAGTCTAAAGCGTAGTTATATTGGAAGCAAAGATCAGGTGGAGCTCCACTTGCACTCCACTGTAAATTCACATTTACACAATGGAATTGAGATCAGAACTTGAACAAGTGTGTCTGTGGTAAGGAAGAAACTCAGATTGCAATGTTGGTTGTGCACTTATGTACGCTGCTAGGCACAAATATCCAAGAATTGTATCGAACTGTTCGTCTTTGGAGCACATACATGAAACAGGTTGTAGTCCCTTGTGCTCACATGTTAAAAAGAATAATAAGAAATTGAGGAATATGCAGAAAAAAAGCCTCCAAATTAGTTGGTGGCAGGAGAAAAGGCCCAACAATGAGACATTTCAAGATCTCAACCTTCTGTGGCTTATCAAAGAGAAGATTGAGAGGCGACTTGATCATAGGTCATCAGTTCTTCTCCAGATTAAAAACGGTGGCTGCTAAAGGGCTCTCATTTAGTGGGAAAGAAAGCGACAACCCAAAATTAATGCCAGAAAAGCTCATATTATAGACCACCTCTTGAGGTCACCAAATCAAAACTGGGTGCATTAGACAAAACTCGAATTCGGTTTCAGCCTCACATGAGTTACTGGACTCATACCTGGGTAAGCTTGTGAAAGGTAATGGCTTGTGGTACCCAGGAAATTAAACTATGTGATCAGGTCATTTCTTCTGGCCTGAATCAATTAAAGGAGTCTCCTTGGAGCCTGTAGCACCTCATTACACACCTTAGCCAGGCTAGTCTCAATCTAGCCCTCAGCATCCAGGCAGCCTAACAAATTTCCTCCATACAGTTACACTTATTAAGATGTATCATCATAAAAAATACATTCCTGGTTCTTAAACACGGCTCCCAATGAACTTTACTTTAATAGGATGCCAGGGGACTTCTGGAACTAAAGGTTAAATTATGTAACGCACTGATTTAGCAAGTCAACATCTAAAAAGTGCTTTTAAATGAATGATATGCACACTTTTTCTCAGCTGAGTATAGGCTATGGCAAGCATAATAAGCACACACTTGATGTATTATCCATTTATTTAGTTCAGTAGCCATTTGCTAATATAAAAAATGTTTTCCAGTATTATTTCATTTTTATAAGCTTTTTCAGTTAGTGAAGTAAATAAAGCAATAGAATGCCCTCCAGCCTGTTGTGTCTATCATATAACTACTATTCCTATCACAAATTCAGCCTACATATTTCTCACTTTCTTCATAGTTCACCCTAATTACTTTCTTCTAAAGGCATAACATAGCATGTAAAAAACTGTGCGGGGGTGGTCTTTCCTTTATTATATTTTTTAGGTTTTTTCAGGTTACAAATGCAAAATGAACAAATAAAAAAACCCTTCCATCTTCACTTCAAGTTGTATAAGCAGACAACAAAGCTAGAAGAAACCCTTCAAACAAAACAGAATAATAAAGCTCATCATTTTTTAATGATTTTATTATAATCCCTGGAGGTATGTTAGTTCAAAATACAGACAAGGATCATATAGCCCCCTGACCCAAAAATTGCCTTATCTTAATTTGTATATATTATAATTAGGATAGTCTCAATTTATGCATATTATAATTAGGATATTTGGGAAGGTTGTCATCATAGCAACTACTTTATTGGAAAAACCTGCTTTAACAAACTTACCAATTTTCATGAACTCATGAATTTCAATGGGAATACTCACAGAAAGCCATTTTGAAATATTTTTTTCAGCTAATTTAACTTTTTGACAATTTTATAATTTTAAAATATTTCAAGCTTTACGTCATTCATGTATTACTCTTTATATTTTATAATGTAAAAGACCTATTGTTACTCATATATTTTAATGTCATACTTTTTGAAATATTTTCTCTCTATTTTATTTTTAAAATAATAAGCGAGAGGTGCTACTTACTGTTTACTGAAACATCTCATTGTCTTGTCTAGATTAAAATATCCTCATTTTGTTTTGTAAGGAACCAGTTTGATACTTGGCCCCTATCTACACATTATAGCTATTGTGCAATTACCTTGTTAACTACACAATAGACTTATACTGGCTCCATGTGCAAATTAACCACCATGCCTTAAAAAGGCCCAACCAGCTATAAAGGTATCGCTCAGAAATGTGTAATAACTTTATAGCTGATTTTCTCCAGCTTTAATTTGCATGTGTAGACAGTCCATTGCAGCCAATGTGGTCTCCCAGCCGTAGGGTTGTGAGGATGCTCCAGGCAGCAGTTGGGAGATTGCAGCTCCGGCGATCTCCTAGCCATTACAATATCAGAGCTGTGGGAGTGCCCCCTGCACCCCTGCTTCTGGGAGACCACAATGGAGACAGAGAGTCCTGTGCCCCATGCACAGCCAGGACCAAAAATCCCCACACCTGATGGGGCTCTCAGTCCTGGCTGCACATAGTCCCCATAGCTGGAAGACCTGTCAGCAAAGGGGCTCCCAGCCGCTGAAGCCTGCTTCTTGTCAATGCAGGGGGAGCCCAAGATTGCAGGGGGAGCCCACATCTAATGTGTGATCCCACAGTCACAACTCCTGCCATGCACATGTGGCATGGCCAGAGGCATCATTGTGTAGATCAGTGGTCACCAGCCTCTGACAGTCAATCTCAGTCTGTCAGAGGTGCCACAATTGGGAGTGGCAGGACGCATGTGGCTGGGCTGGGTGAGCGGGGCCAGAGCCGGGCAGCTTGTCCAGGGGGTGGGCGGGGTGGGGCAGGTGGGGGGCCGTAGATCCTTGGGTGCCAAAAAGAGATCTTCACCATAAAAAGGTTGGAAACCACTGGTGTAGATAGAGCATTAGGTAATTGTGCCTTTACCTAAACATGTAGACAGGGCCATAGAAATCAAGGAGTTAGATACCTAAATTACTTAGGCACTTTTGCAAATCGCAGTAGGCACCTCTGTGTGTCTTAAATGCCTATATACCTTTGCAAATCTTGCCCTAAGACATGGGACACAACTTAGGCTCTCAACTCGTTTTGAAAACTTTACCTTTTGTGGCTATCTGGCAAAAGTTTGCGCACTCTAAAAACAATGTATGGTGGACGTATATCTCTTACAATATTCCTCCCCTTCTTTCACTCCTTTCCAGTTAATTTATCTGTATAACTGGATCTCAGAGATAGTGGAGGGGAGGGAAAGCAGTGTCTCATAGAACGAATTCAGGGGGATGTTCATTGTGACGGTAGAAGGGACCTGCTTGTTATAGGGGAAAAAAGGTTCATAGTAATAATGAGAAGGTGCAAAAATAGCAGCCTCTGATCATGCTGTTGAATTATTAACAGTGCTGAGGATGTTCAATGTAGATAGCTATGCGTAGCTGCCTGTATACCAAATGACGGGTTCTCTTTTTTTTTCCTTTAAAAGCAAGAACCTAAATCTACCTGTAAATATTTCATATTATTCTGATCCTGAAAACACCAGTGTAATTTCAGTGAAGCCGATAGCGTTACCCTGCACTTACTCACATGGGGGAAGTCAAACTCAGAGAGGAGATGGGGAGAGGGTGAGGAACTCAGAACTCTGCCTAACTGAATGACCGTGTTGTACTTGTAATAAGCTTTATGTGGTATCTTGGTGTGCTGTGTTATAAATGAGCAATCATTTCGGGGCATTAAAGGGAATCTGAAAATGAGTAAGAGAAAAGATATGCAAGGTTCAGGAGGGAGTTGAGCGACTATTTCGTTTGATCCCATCATAGAGATCCAGACAATATTCATACATTTTGTAAATTCCAAGTTCAAATGAATCTAAACCAACTTTAGTTAAAACTGATGAGTTCCATTAGCTACACATCCACAAGAAACTACATGAAGCCTTGAAATGTAACTTTATTTTGATAGCAGACCATTAATCAGCCTGGCATTGCTTGAAAGGTTCATGAGCCTTGGCAAACATCTTTGACAAATGTAGTCTGAGCTGTGCAATAAACCAGTTGCTTCTCTCACCGTTCTAAAAAAGGGGCATCAGAACAGTGTTATTTACAAATCCTCCAAAGAAAAATCGTTGTGTCTGACAAAAGTGAGAAACCCCCCCAAAAAATCCACTGATGATCTGAATTCATCATGGAAGGCAACTACTGATGTGTCCCATCATGGGAGCAGGGACTGGCCAGAATGTGCAGGTAGCATTCAACACCTAGGGCCATCAAGAGGGCATTGTCTGTCTTGTTTCTTTTATGACAACCGCTGAAGCCTGGGACAGAAGTTTCATAAACTGGTTTGACCTACCTCAGTTAAGTCTGATACTACATTCAATCAAGTTCATCTTAAACTGGTTTCAGCCATTTTAAAACTGGTTTATGTGCACTGAACTTCTGTTCTGTTACAGGTTTAAACTAGTTTCTGATCACTGAAACCAAATGATGTGTAACTACTGTGCCTAGCCTCAATGGCAATGGCTAGTTGCTATCAGTGAAAGTTTAGCATATTTTATTCAGCTTCTTTTGAGATTTAGGTATAAGGCATATCACAATTAAAAAAAAGACGGCTTCTTACCCTACGTGCTTACCACTATGAGTAAAATCTTGGCTTCTGTAAGTCAATGGCAAACTGCCCATTGACTTCAGTGAAACTATGATTTCATTCCATAATTCAAAAGTGCCTTGACTGATATTGTTTGGACTGTAAGTCCTTTTTCAGACCTTCTACAGCATTCGGTTTACTGCTGAAGAAATAAACAGAATTATAACACAACTGTAATAACTGCCAATAGAGACAAAAAGACAGAAAGCTTTTCTTCTTAGAAAGCACATTTGATGTCAAAATTAAACTGTTTTGTGGAAATGTATCAATTTTGACATCGTTTTTGGCAGAAAAATGTTGAAACCAATTCATTTCAATTTCCACATTTCTCTAACGTCTAAGTGTTTTCTTCTGATAACATAAAAACAATTGGTTTTGACTTATATCATTGCTATTTATTTATTCTATCATTTAAATTTTTTTCTGTTTGTATTACATACTGGGTGCATCTGCACAAGATGTTTACTGCGGAGTAAAGTAATTAGCTCTGCAGTAAAATCTCAGCGTCTTGACACAAGGCCTTATTAGGCTGCAGTGAACTAATAAATGTCTCCGTAAGTTAGTACTTGTAAATACAAGGACTCTCCTGTGGTGATGTTATTTAGTGCACAGCAATGCATGTGTAGATGCTGATGGGGCTAGCTAGGGCACAATGGTGCTTCAGTGTGGGAGCTGCCTGCTGGTTAGCCCAGCACTGCAGCACCGTCATGCCCCAGCCAGCCCCTCCGCAGCACACGTGCTGGGCTGGAGCAGCCCCAGGCTGGCAGGCTGACCCTCTGGGACCCCTGCCAGCCAGGGCTGCTGTGACCCAGATCAACTTGCTGTGGTCCTGGGAGCACATGTAAACGTGGTGCCCGGGAACAATGAACTCCGATACAAACTCCCAGGGGTTTATTGCATCGTACTACTATACATATAGATGCACTCACTTTGTTAAAAGAGAAGACAAACCATTCAGGCGTTTTGACAACTATTTAATTTTTTTTTCCCCGATTAGAATGAGAAGTCCAAATGTGCTGCCTGAACATGGCTGGAAATGCCACATTTCCAGCCATCTCTAGTGCTCAGGTGCTACAGTGGTCTGTATACAAGAATCCAGAAATAAAATAAATATGATCCTACAAACCAAACTATATAAGACCCTGATTGAAATATGATACTGACTGATTTGACTGAGTCATATGTATTTAGAAAGCAAGATTTTTAGGCCACATCATGGTTTCTAAGGCCTGGTTTGCGTTGGACATGGTATGGGAGGGCTTGTCTTCCAAGATGAATTCTAGGATCTGAGGGACTAAACCCTGAAGTATTAGCTCTTCTTAAGTGGAAAAGACCCCATTATTATGGAGTAGCAATGCAATAACTTTGCCTTTAAGCAACTTCCCTTTAGGTCAGGCTGCCACAATGGTTCTCAATATTTTTAGACTTGTGAAACCCCTCATTAGACTCACTCAAGGCACCCCTCCAGAATTTTTATGAATTGAGCGCACCCCATTTTGAAAGTGAATTCATTTATCAAATGCTTACCTCTTTGCCCAGGTTCTGGACAATGGGGGGCAAGGAAATGGATCAGTTAGGAGAGCCTGAGCCCACCTTTATCTGTTTATCTTCTCCCACCTCTATTCTTTCCTTCAGTGCACTTCTAAGGATCTTGGTGCACCCCCGGGTGCCTCAGCTTCCTGGTGGAGAATCACTGGGCTACCATCTGCTAAGGCACACATAGGAAAGAGACTTTTGCCTCCCTATCGATTATCTCTATGCTCACTGAGGGAGAACAATGTTCCATTTTCCTTTGGTCCCCCTACTTCTTGCCTCCTCTTTTAATCCCTGCACGCTCCATATAAACTCCATATAAAGTCTTTCCTTGGTAATTAAAAAGGCAATGCTCCATTTCCTTGGTAATTAAGGCAATGCTCCATTTTGCAGACAGACCAATATTCGCGAACCAGGCTATGGAATCACACACATAGCGATGACCAGATTATGCTTTAACACATTAATTTATACCTAGCCATCTACATTACTACGATGGTTTTGTTCTTAGGAAAAGTAGATTTGCTTGTATATGCTACTGTTCTATTTCGAGCTACTATCTTGTTTCTATTAACAGCTCTTCCAAAGGCGTCTATACTAATCAACAGCCTCGTCACACATTTACAAAAAACGAGTGTTTATACTTTCTGGAGGTTTTAGAAACCTGCCTCTGAAGCCAGCTTCCAGTGCCGAAGGACATAATGCAGAGTACTGAACAATTGCTATGTAAAGGATGTTAATTTGTATGCACAAGAAAAGAAAGTCTTTTCTGTCACTAAGTATGTCTTTGATGACTATACCAGAGAACAAAGTGTACAGGGCCTTGAATACAAATCATAAAGTTTGCTAGTAGACCTAGAGCTGCCATAAGACAAAATCCAAATAAAGATTAACTCTGGGCTGTATTAGCCACAAATTTGAAATAAGGCATTGATCATATCACAAGCTATAGGTGACACCATGAATTGAACACAGGGCTTCTCACTCCTTAGGTCAGTGATTCTCAAAAAGGGTGCTGTACCACCCTGGGCTGCCATGAGATCCTTTTAAGAATGGCATGGGATGCCATGCAATATTAGATGTGCAAACACACATGATTCACAAGAGAAACCCAGCAATTTCACATAGGAATCCATAATGCCAAAAACATTTTGACTTGTTATCGTCTTCCTGAGTTCTTCACAGGAGAAGAATTGTTGTATTACTTTCTGCACTCAATAAATGAGTGTGTGTGAAGAGCTGGCGTTTTCTGAGTGTATCAAGGCATACCTCAAGTCTAATAAAAAGTTGAGAACCACTGCCTTAGTTACTACCTTATCCCCAAGCCACATTTCCTCCCTTTGATAACACAGAGATAGTGGTACTTCACCTCCAAGTACAGTGCTACAAACAGAAAATGTACCTGTGAAATCAGAGCAGTTTTTATTCACGTTTCTGATGGGCCCTAAAATATGTCTCAATAATGGTTACCCGTGAAAGCCATGGAGGTTAGATCACTGGTGTTGATAACCTCAGCTGCAGAAGTATCTGCAATGGGACATGTGTTTGCTAGTACTGATCATAAAGTCAGGTTCTCAACTGGGATAAACTAGTTGATCATTCAGGAAGACAACACCAACCCATCGGTACCAATCCAACAACAAGCTTTATCCAAAGGAAAGAACTAACCAACTGCCTAAGAGAAGCTGAAAAAGGTAATTGATAAACCAAGAAGCTTATGATGCTTGTTTGAAGTTTTGTGTCTTTTAATGTCTACAACCCCCCTGCCTTAGCCTAATAAGAATGCTTTCCATTTAACACACAAGGAAGTGGCCAAGGGAGAAACTGTGGCATGTTTCATTTAAAGAAAACATGGGAATTTAAAAGTTGGCTGCTATTAGTCTATTTTGCTGGGCCAGGTACTGGGCGCATCTACACGAGATGCTGACTGCACAGTAGCTTCTTGTTACTACACAGTAGCGTTGCATGGCATAACGCGCAACGCACAGCAGGAATGAGCTACTGCTCAGTCAGTGTCACAAAAAAGCCATTCGGTGATGCTGCTGAGCACAGTAACTCCCGTTACTGTGCAGACATTTAGTACTTGTATTTGCAAGTACTACATGACTGCGTGCTAACAACTGCGCAGTCGGCGTCTCGTGTACATGAGGCCACTAAGAGCCAGAACCGCTGAAAGCATTTAGGTGCCTGGCTCCTGTTAGGGTTTTACTCATATTGATTATAATAGCATTCAGTTCATAAATAGCAGATAGGGTATGTCTGGGGCTCAGACAACAGGATTTGTACTTGCTGATATTTCTCTCTTCGTTCTCACAGAAAACCATGTTTATAGCTTGATTCTCTGCTGGAAAGAGATGCCCTGGGGACTGCAACATTAGGGAAAGCTTCACTGCTGAATTTAGGGCCATTTCTATTACAAGAGGCACATGGTCAAAGTGCAGATAGATTATAAAATCACAGCCCACGGTCATTAACATGAAATGAAATGTCAGGGGTCAGATTCTCCATTTGTGAAAACTGTTGTAGCTCTGCTGAAGTTAATGAAGCCGTGACAATTTACACCAGTTAATGATTTGTCCCCAGAATTTAGGGTGATAATTTTAAAGGCTTTGTTTACTCCAAAAGTATAATGTGAAAATACCAGATCTTTTGTCAGCACTGAAGCCGAGGCATGCTGAGCCATTCTGAAATCGGTCTAATGTAAAAGTTCTCCCAGATTCAGAAAGTTGGCATTTTATGTAGAAATCCATGATGTCTTTGCAGCTCAGCATCTAGCTGCACTTTGTATTAAAAAGACTATACAAGTGAGGGAATATTCATAGATTCATAGATTAGAGAGTTGGGAGAGACCCAATGGATCATCGTGTCTGACCCCCTGCCCCTGGCAGGAAAGAGGACCGAGGTCAGACGACCCCAGCCAGGTGACTGTCAAGCCTCCTCTTGAAGACCTCCGGGTTAGGTGACAGGACCACCTCTCTTGGCAGCCCATTCCAGACTCTGGCCACCCTTGCTGTAAAAAAAAGTCTTCCTAATGTCTAACCTAAATCTACTCTCCACTAGCTTTCACCCATTATAGCTAGTTACTCCCTGGGGTGTTCTGGTAAACAGCGGATCTCCAAATCCCTGTGAGTGGCCTCCTCTGGACCCTCTCCATGCTGTCGACATCCCTCTTGAAGTGCGGCGCCCAGACCTGGACGCGGTACTCCAGCTGCGGCCTGACCAGTGCCGCATAGAGGGGGGGATCACCTCCCTGGACCTGCTCGAGATGCATCTGTGGATGCATGACAAGGTGCAGTTGGCCTTCCTGACCGCGTCCCCACAC
>NW_017728914.1:30422784-30460189 GCF_001723895.1 Crocodylus porosus
CTTCAGAGTGCCCCTCCCCTGACTCCTTGCTAATTGATGAGGATGTGTATTCCTCCTTAATATAGAGTGCCACGCCCACACCTCTCTTTCCTATCCTGTCCTTTCTGTACAGCCTATAGCGCTTGACACTCACCGCCCAATCATGCGTTGAGTCCCACCATGTTTCTGTAATCCCCACTATGTCCGGGCTGGCGTCAGCCAGCAGAAGGGTGAGTTCCTCCTGCTTGTTTCCCATACTACAAGCATTTGTGTAGAGGCATTTGAGGCCTCCCATGGATGTGTGTACTGACCCCCTAGTCCCAGCATTACCCTGGCCCCTATCTCTTACCTGTTTATTCGCTTCGCTCGTTGGTCTGGGCTGGGCTGTAGTTGTGTGTGCTGTTTGGTCTGGCACTCTGATGTTTCCTCCGCCCTCATCATCCCCTTCCCCCGACGAGCCTAGTTTAAAGCCCGCCGGAGGAGGTCCGCCAACCTAGAAGAGAACACACACTTACCTTTAGGGGAAAGGTGGAGCCCATCCCATCCCAGCATGTCTCTTGTCATGATGTGCCGGTCATGGCTGAGGAAGCCAAAGCCCTCCTCGAAGCACCATTCCTACAGCTGCCAGTTGGTCAACTATGACTCCCAAGATCTCTTTCAGTCTCTGAGCTGCTGAGGAGGTCATCCCCCAACCTGGAGGTGTGCTGGGGATTGTGCTATATATTTCACAGGAATATAGTTCATATTATATCAGAACTGCTCTTACATTATTTCCTCCACAGTAGGGTGAGCCAGAAAAAAACCCCAAACTTTTATTTTGCAAAATATCTCCAGGTTTGGGGATTTATTTTGCCCATGGAATTTTATTCCACTCATTAGGGGAGTCATTTGGTGTGTGGGGAACCAGAAGTTCAAGTGCCTACTTGGCTTAATTCAGAGAGAAGATTTGAACCTGTGTCTTTAAGGGATGCTCTAACCACTGCTCTGCTAGCTATTCTAATATACTTAAAACTTCTACTGGAGCTGTTCCATTTTGCATAAATACATGTAACTATATCTTTGGCCAGAGTGAGATATATTGACTCAATAGCCCAGCAGTTACAGCACTTAACTGGGAAGAGGAAGTCCCAATTCACGTGTCTGTTTTGCAACAACAAAACAAAAGCCTGGCGGTGCCCAACTGGGTGTCCTAACCATGGTATGGGGCAGTCTCTCTTACTTGTTTTGATCAGCACTATCATCATGGACCTGAGACATCTCCCAGGAAAAAAAATTGTGTAGAAGTTGATCTATTGCCACGCAAAAATCTTATCTTTATAGGTAAATCCTAGGATCAAAGGAAAGAGTTTAATTGAAATATACAATGTTTAGCTGTCGGTAGATTTAATTACTTTTGTTTATAGGGATATAAAGCCTAATAAAAGAAGCTTTTGTTGAAAACCAATTAAATGATTAATAAACCCATTTCATGGTGGTTCTTTATTTCACTTATAGATTTGATTAGAAAAACTGCACCAAAAGAAAGAAGTGATGCGCGCAGCTCTCACTGACTGTGACGTTCACTTTCTGGAGCTAGGAAATATCACCCTGCAGAAAGTAAATTAAAACCCACGAATGCAATTTTAAACAGCGCCATCTATTTTAACAGCACATTTTGTCCCATATTAAAATGCCACACACTACAAGTGTATGCTGCAGGTTAGCAACTATTGATCTTTTGCGGCAGCTACGTGTAAGCGTGCCAAAGTGCGGTGCCAAATGGTTGTTTAGTAGGTTTCTTAAATAAAAGCATGGTATGGTAAATCATAGAGGACAGTATCTGTGAGCACTTTAATCTGCTGCTAGCAGTTGGGCATGTCAGAATCCAATTACAAAGAGGGAAAGGACTAAAGAAATAAAGTCTAGATAGCTATGGAAAAAGTCAAGAGAGAGCGTGCAGCTGGTATCATAATGGTCTTTTAAAGCAGTGGCATGAGGGCTCAGTTTCTCCTGCACCAAAAGCATGTCCTTCTGTCACTGGAATGAAGAGCCAATTTCTCCTATCATGTCCTACCAGCCATTTCACAAGGCGTTAAGCAGCTGACGTTTGAAAAGTGGTTGTGGAATTGCAGGTGGTAAAACATGATGGGAAAAGGAAAGGTCAAGTTAAGGTTAAAAAAAAGCAGCAAGCACTGAATAGAAAAACCAGAATTGCTTCAGAGACAGACTCGTTGCGACACTTAACCGTGCATCTCATTTTTACCAGGCACGTTGCTCCAGTGAAATCAGTGAATCTGCTCACGTGCTTAATCCCCTAGTTGAATGGGGGCACCCGTGAGTTGCAGGGGGCAAGGGGGAGAAGTTAGATAATTAATGTAAAACACATTAATCTAATTCGGCTGAGGCTCCAGATTTGTTCATCACAAAAACACTCATCAGCATCCTTCAAGAGCGGGGGCGGGAGATGCAGTCACGTCTGCTAATTCTCTCGGCGTCTATTCTGTCAGTCCGCATACAACAGCAGGCAGTGATCCTTCACGTGGAAATCCAATAACGTTCGCTTTGTGTTGGCTTCCCTTTTTTTTTCCCCCCTTCACTCTTCACATGCTTCTGTGTTTTTTTTTAGCATCTTGGCAGTTGTCCAGAGGAGGAATTGGATCAAAGGAGGAAGGCTTTAGAAGCATGTGCAAGGTTTCTCATCTCCATTTGCTCAATCGCTGCTTACTTACCCTCCGATGAGCAGTGTACAAGTGACCCTGTATTTTGGGTAATGAGCAGATGGGGTACCTTCAAAGAAGCCAGGTGCTGGAACTATTCAAAGCCCACAAGTGCAAGAGCAGCTAATGAACAAAGAGCTGTAAGCACCTCTTCAAGCTGAGCCTGCCACAGGAGAAAAGTCCCAGATATCATTATCACTTTCTCGGCTTCAGAGGAACACCGTGCAGTTTGAAATATCACCTGTTGGATGACGAGCTGAGAGCGTGCTTTTGGCTAGGGCAAAATAAAGTGCTCTGTGGGATCTGAAGTGAGCGATGGGACTTGGCTGCTTGATACCATTCAGCCAGGCTAAAGACAGAACCGGTTTGCAAGCTGTTTTCAGTACAATTAAAACAAGGTGGATATAAAACGCAGACAACACTGTGGTCTCTGGTACCAGCATAGCGATCTCCTATGGACAATCTGATTTGCCAGTGGGTGATTTCCAAAGCCCTTTTGTCTCTACTAGTGCTCAACCCTGCCAGACTTGGGGTCAAGGGATATGCCAAAAGGTTCTTGGGTCCCCCTGGGCTGACACCAAACCTAGGGAGAAGCACCAGGCTGGAAATTCGCCTCCTTTTCCACGTGAAAGGTGCCACAGCTCTGATGACCTTGCAGGGGGAGGGCAGTGGAAAACCTCCATCCTTGCAGCTAGTTCACGTTGCCCACAAAGCACGTTCTTACCCCAGGCTCCTGCTCAATATGTCCTAAGTCATGGAAATGGGTCAGTGTTGCCACCCTGCAGGAGCACTGAGCATCGGCTAATAAGCTCACCCTGGGCAGAGACCTAAGCTCTTAAACTGCTCCTGCTGACCTTAAACTTGCTCTTTCCCCAGAGGAACAGTGCTGGCTACTGCTGAGAATACAAGGACTGGCAGGACCTTTCCGCCCACCCTCCCACAGGCCTGCAACGGCAGTAGATGCCGAGTACCCTCCCCTCTCCTGTACACGAGGAGATCAAAAAAGGCGGCATCCCTCCAGTCATCAGTCCTTCGTGTCTGTAAACACGCATACACGTGGCATTTTCCGCAGATTTGCTCATAGCCACATAGGAAAGCAATTTGTGGAAGGCCCTGGTTGTGAGATAAACCCGGCATTTCCCACAGCTGACTTACTTACAATAATTTCCTGCCACTACTGTCAGTGAACCATCTCAGAACAGGCTAATTTTGAATCTTATCTAAATGCCATCCACTTGTCTCTGTCTTAACAAGGTATCAGCCTGGCCATTCACTCTGCATTTTCTAACAAGGCTTTATGAGTCAAATTCCCAGTCATCAGTACAGAGAGGGAGGGGGAAAAAACCCCCTTTCAACCACTCCATCTAGATTCAAAACCTCTAGCTGCTTTCCTCCAGTGCAGTTCACATGCCCTTTCTGGAACGATAATGGATGTTACAACTGTAATAAAGAGATAGGCATGGGCAGTCAGAGTAAACAGTGATTTTACTGCGAAAAACTTTCCAGAGAGCCATTTATTGATTGCTTCAGAGACAAGCCTCCCACACTATGCAAACCTGACCCAGACTGAACAGTTCAGAAAGCGAAGAAGTCCTAAATGTGGCAATCTCTTTATGGAAAGCCGCCCTTCCCCCAGTAGTGACTTTTGAATATGTCTAACACACACTTCAGAAAGATTGCGCACTCCCCCAGACCGTTGTACCACTAGTGCTGGGGAAAGGAAGTTCATTAAAAGGATCTGAACCATGAAGATTTGCATTTCTAAATCATCTGCTATCAGAGACTGAAAACACTGGGATAGACGGGTGGCCAAATACAGGCCACAGCTCGCATCATTTTAACAGAGTTGGGGCCTCCTGGGACCACCATGCCATGCATCTTCCTGATCTTATGCACTTTCTCACGTGCCCCGCATTCCCGCATATGACCTTGTTTTTCTGAAAGCAGAATGAAGAGGGAAAAAGGCTTTTCTAGTTACAGCAGACGGCTGACTGCGGGGGATCTTGACTGCGGCAGCTGTGGCTGCGAGAGGATTAATACTGTAACTCTGCATCTGAAGGGTGAACGTCACCCTCTCCTTCCCAGAGCCTGGCAGAAGATGCATGGCATCCCTCTTGGCGCCATGTCTCCATGCTTGCTTCGATTCCAGTAAAGACAAATCAGCTTTCCTGCTTTAGATGCACCCCAGTATCGGAGGGGCTGTTTTTTGGGGAAAGTCTGTGTGATATGTGAGTAAATATGGTATATGGGGGGCTTGCAGAGCTGCCCCATTTTTATGCAACATTAGGGCCAGCCTTCCATTCGGCAACAAATGGCAGACAACTTTTCCCCTGATTTTGGAAACTGGTTTTCACCTTGAACACAAACTAATGCATACCAAATGATTAATGAGGCTGAGGATCCCCCAGTAGAGTCCACTCATGGACAGTTTATGAACGGGACAGGAAAAGATGAAGTTCCTCATATGCAAGTACCGGTTGTGAATATTCACCCATTTCTAGTTTCAAGATACTTACAGCAAAACCTGAGCAAATTGTTGTTTCCTCCAGGAAATCAAAGACAGGATTTACATGATCACCCTGGAATCTTATCCTCTTTACTAGCAATCCTAGATTTTAAAGCCAAAAAGGGGAGGCATTGTGATGACTTAGTATGACATCCAGCATAAGGCACATGACGTACACTCATCTCGTAATTACTGGCTTGGGTTTTCTCTCATTGTTGCCTTGTATGCCTGCATCCACTCGTTGTCTTGCGTTCTGTGTCTAGATAGTAAACTTCTCAGGATAAGGATTTCCTTCTTTTTTCTGTGTTTTTACAGTCTTGCCCAATACGGCCCCAATCCGTGACGAGGGTTCCTGCTTGCTACTGTAATGCAAGTAAATCATAATAACGAGCACATTTTTGGACAGGCACTCGTGGATTTACTTAAGACTTCAAATGATGGAGAATATTACCACTTTCCTTGGCAATCCGTTTCAAAGGTTAATTACCTTCGTTTTGCTGCAAAACTCTGCATGCAAATTTTTCTTGTCGGGATATTCACTTGTCTAATAGGCTAAAATTACTTGTCCCAGTTGATTGCCAGCTATCTTTTGTTTTGTAATGGCTGTACTTTGCTTCACTTGCAAGTCTGCCTTGTCAGGCTCACCTTCCATCTAAAAATGCCATTCTGCAGACAGCTAACGTGCTTGCATGTCTTATTACTCAGTCACCTTTTCATTTCTTATGTCTCAGATCTCTTTAATATTCATTTCCAGCGCCTTACAATCAGCTTAAATTGTATTAAACCTATTCCATAGCTTGCCCATGCTTATATACACAGAAGGTACCACGTATTTACAAACTCTGTTTTAAAAAGTTGCAAATGCCTACAATTAATACACACATGCATGCTTAATAAGACAGAGATTAATTTGGTCCAAACACAGTTAGGGAAAATGATTATGGATTCATTCTCTGGAAGGATAATATCTCACTTCAATTAGTAGGAGCCTGGGTTCTCTTTTCCATTAGTGGGAGGCAATGAAATTAAGATAGGCTGAAGAACTATTTTCACACCTTGGACCTCAATGTTCTCTCAGTTGAGCTACATCAGGTTTATAGAGGAGAGGAAAATCAGGCACATTTCAGAAAATGTTCTGTTTTTTGTTCATTAGCTGACGTACATTAGGTCATGCTGCACTAAATCCTCCTGTTTTTTCCCCCTGTCCTCCTCTCCCTCATATGCCCTCTGTACCACACAAGATCAGTTTTACCTTTGAATTGGAACCAAGCTTCTTACCTCTAGAGTTATTGAAAGACAAGGTAATATCTCTGTGACACTTCCTGGAAAATGACAGAGGCATTCTTGTTCAGACCTTGCATGTGCTGGTAGCTGTATAAATTTTTGAGAAGGAGCAACAGGCCAGCCATAACGAAGTAGCAGAAATGGAAAAAATGAGTTTGATTTTTTATGTACGCTACTGAAGCCGTGATACTATGACAGCCAGTAATAGCTTGAGTTGTATCTGCATGCTGGGCGCATCTACATGTTCATTAATGCACCTTAGAAACTGCGCATTTTGTTTAGTCCTTGCTTAATACGGTACTTTCTGAATGCACAGTAATCAGAGTTACTGCGCAGTAGTGCCAGTGCACAGTTATATCGTGATGCTTACTGCACATTAGCCTAATAACACTGTGCAGTCAGCGAGTAGCATGGTTTTAACCACCACGCTACTGCGCAGTACTATTAGGCGAATGCACAGTAAGTGTCTCATGTAGATGCACCGAATTACATGTAATATTCTAAACCCCGATGCAAAGTCCTGCCTGGTTTATAAACTTATAAAGCTTTGCATCCTGATCCTTCATCTCCAAGTCTTCCCATTATTTTATCTTCATTAGTTTCATTCCCCTTTCAATTAAGTATTGATCATCTTTCTGGTAGGACAGTTTCTGTTAGGACTTAGGGCTGAGGCTTTAGGGTAACATTGCTCCAGAATCTTTATGGCTATTTTGGCCTGGAGTTGCTCCGTGCTGTCATGCCCTAACAAACGTTGCTCAATAACAATCCTGTCATGTCATTTCACTTTAACTGACGCCGAACAGAAGAAAGCCTTTGCAGTCTATAAAAGTATGATGAGGAAGGAAATAATTACAATATAGCTAAAGCAAATAGCAGTGGTAACCCGACAAGTCCACAAAGACCCTACAGGCAGGAAGGAGCAGGAATGAAAGGCCAGCTCAAAACTGGAATTAAATTTTAAAAATTCTGAAAATGTGTATGGACAGAGTTAGCTGTGGGACATACAGAGCTCTGTCATCTGGCTTTGAGTAGATCCAGGAGAAGATCGCTTCTCGGCCTCTTGAAGGCTCAGATCGAGCGAAAACATTTATTCTTCAATCTATTCAATGCAAAAGCCTAGGTAATCAGCAAAACCCCAGAGAGGCAACTTTATTCTTATTGTTCTGAAATGAATGTAATATTTCCACCCAAGGTGGCACAGCAATGCAACGCCTATCCAGGGGCATAGGTGCTTGCACATACAGCCAAAGTATTATGAAACCTAAAGGGTAAATAACGCAAATCCACTGTGCAGAAATAGAGCAAGGGGCCACCACTGAGGGGCAGGGAATCGACCTTGGAATCAACCCCTGCACGTATCACACGGTCACTGCGAAAGCACACAACACCTGATCTACACAAACTTATCTCAAAAGAAATAGGCAAATTTCTCACCGTAACAAAGCATCAGCTTTGCTAATGAGTAGAGAGGCCTCTGATTTACTGGGTCTTTTAGCAGGACAGTTCTGCTGTTTCAGCCATGGTTTAAGGCAGTGAAGGACAATCTTTTTGGCAGGTGTGCCACGCTCTCGCCGAATGCCGATCCCATGCCCTTTTCCTGCCAAATACCCTGCTCTGCTTCCTGTCCTGTGCTTTCTGCCTGATCTGCTGCTCTGCTTTCTGCCCCGTCTGCCTGTCCTCTCCCTGGTGTGCTGTGTGCCCCACACAGAGACTGCCCGTGCCACTTGTGGCACAGGTTGGCCACTCCTGGTTTAGGCAAAGACACCTGGTCTTATCTATAAAACAAGACTTCACAATATCTTTACATTGCCATGGGTCAGTCGGGCAGCAAGCTACTAGCACCACAGCCGTCATTCTTATCTGCGTGCTCTTCCCATCTAATCTGCCCATTTTTTTTTACAAGGTGAGCTGAGGACCATTTATATTTCAAATGATTTCCTTGAGCATGTCTTTGAAGTCTGGTAAAAGATTATGAAGGTTTAAATGGCTACGAGTACCAAAAATAATTGTGTAAAAAATTTGAAGAAGCTTTCCTTTCTCCAAATAAGCTTGAGTGCTTTATGATACCATATTGTTAGCAGCTGTTGTGGCTATGTTAACAGGGATGAGTAGCTACAGAAAAAAGCTACTCAAGGATTTTCTTGCTAATAGTTCTTTTGCTCACTATTTGCACGCCACTGAGTCTTTATTCCCCTGTAATAATTACTTAAAATTAATTAATATTTAAAAGTGTTCCAAATTTTCACAGTGAAGGTGTTCCCCCCAGTATTTGAGAGGCCTCTTTTATTATTTGCCCAATAGATTTGTTCAACAGTCCTGAACTGTTTGCAAAACAAACAAAAGATTAGTATTTATTAAAGTCAGATAATAAGAAAACAATACCAGGGGACTTGCATGCTCAGTCACAGGATACAAATATTCATATCAGCCACTTTGTGCAAACTGATGTTAGACAATAATGTGTTTGAACACTAGCATTTGAACAGGTGAAATATTTTTAAAAACCACAATAATCATGATTTTTGGTTACTTCATGAACAAGGAATGGAAGTGTTTTTGTTAGAGGAATTATTTGCAACAACCAATTGAACCAGATGCCTTGCAGATGATATTGATATACTTTTTAAAAATGTGAAGATTTGTTAGTAGTATTTTAGCTGCAGGTACTCATTGTAAATGAGCTGGAGTTAATGTGCATGTAGAAGCAGCAGCATAATTTAGAAATGTGTGCCCACTGAAAAGGATGCAAGCAAAGAATGGTGCGATCCAGTAATATAAAGAGGATGAGATGCTTGAATTTGGTGAGTTTGGGTAAAACATAATAAAATTGAAGGAGCTTTAGGTTTTCTCCTGATGTGCGTCATTTTTATAATCAACCGGGCACATCTGATTAAATCAAATTGCCACTAATGCAAACTGACATATCCCAGTATTGGTGAACTTCAGTCTTTTTTTCATTTATCCTCTTTCATTCATCATCTTCATTCAACATCCTGTGATCCCTACGGACTTCCTGCCCCTGGGGCGGGGGGCTGGACTCGATGACCTTCCGAGGTCCCTTCCAGCCCGACTGTCTATGACTCTATGAATCTTCAATACTGAATAATATGCATATACACTAATAAGGCACCATATTGGGTGCCTTGGGCATATTCATGACATATAGGGTCATATTACACATTACACTGTGGGTATGTCTATTATGTCTCCGGTGCTATGTTTTAGTATTTCCTTTTGGAGTACTAAGGCATAGTGCAGTATGAGTTGTTAAATGGTTAAATTTCCCTGCTACCATGCTGTAGCAGTGTGCTATACCCAGGGAGTGTACCACTATGGCGTGTAGACATGTGATCACTACATTGCCGTAGTGCACTATATGCAAATGCAGCACATTGCTAAGTCACCGTGGGGCGATGTGTGGATGTGCCTTGTGAGCTGCACAAACGTGGGTTCCTGATCAGCGTTGGTGCTAGCTCGAGTTTGGAGCTGTCGCACAATCAGGCCAGCAGGAATCTGGAGGATTGAAAGGTAAGAAGGTGAGGCAGGGGGCAGGGAGCAGGGATCTAGGGAGCTGGAAAGGGCAGGGTCAGGGGAAGGGAACATTGGGCCTAATCCAGGCCAGTGGGGGAGAGGGGACAGATGGGGTTTTTACACTAAGTTTTACACTTAGTTTACACCAAGCCTAGTGCTTACACTAGCCTAGAGTGGCTCCACTTCAGTGTAACACATACTGGGTAACATGGATCAGAAAGAATCCTGCTCTGCAGTGGCATCCCCTTGAGCTGCATAACGAATGCTCAAAACTAGTTTCAAGTGTTGATGTACAGACAGTCCAAGTGTTAAGAGCTCCAGGAGCCACTCAAAATAACAGTATAACAAGGCCTTTATACAAGGCCTGTCAGATGCACCCGCTGACTAGCATAACTGATAGGACTGTGCTAAACGCTGTATAACAAGGCCTTTTGTCCCCCAAATTGACCTCTAATTACTCTGCAACAAATGACTACATTTATTACTACTGCGATCCGTGAATTATTCAGAAATGATGCAGCGCGTTTCACACACTGTTGCAAACTGGTTTTGCCGGGTGTGGACCGACTGCTGAAAAAAACCACTGTGCAAGGATTTTTGATGTCTGTTCTGAGCTCGTGACATGGCACATTCATGGTGCAAACACCGAGATTTGCACTTCTTGTTTGAGAACTGTGCGACTGTATAGAAGAGGATCCCAGACAAAATGTACTGTAAAATTAAGAAGAGCAACTTGACCAACATCAGGTGTACTGATCTGTCAGCTTTCGAGCTGCTAATGACAAGACTGCCATCCTTTCTGTACTGAAAGATTTTTCCCTGAAGTACAAATAAGCCTCAGGGCAGGCAGAGACTGCTGGAACAGGGGTAGTGTGAGTGACTACTTTCTTCTCTGAGCCTTTGGGGAAAATGGTATTTTCCTCTTTTAATCATTAGGCACATGGCAGGTTTCTTTTTAACCAAGTCTGGACCCTGGTACACGGCAAACACCAAATGGGCAAGTGTGCAAAGGGGAAATTTTGTCTCAGTTCAGTGGAAGGGTAGACCAAAAATTGGTGCCAGCTGTTTAGTGACTCTTGGGCAGCTTTAAAGCATACTTGCTACCTTTCTGGTTTAGGGTGGAGACCAGCACAAAATGGATGATTTTATATTACTACTGACCCAAAGACGGGAAATCTTATTGGAAACGAAAAGAACTTGGAATTTTTTGTTTAAACACAAGCAAAAAAATCATTATTATTAATAATATTGTGATTCACAACTGACCCCCTCACTGTGCTATGTTCTACACAAATACACAGATATCCTTTGCTACAAATGTCAGGCATCCGGGGGAGTTTCCTTGTGTGGCCCTGGGTCTTAATAAACAAGGGATGTGAAGAGCAGGTGAGTATAGAAAAAATAGAAATATATTTAAAGTCTTTTATTATTAGTTACAGATACAAAAAAACCTGAATTTGCCTCAAAAATAATGTTTCATAGACACCAGGGAGCATATGACAGGGGATAGATTACTCTAGATCAGTGGTTCTCAGCCTTTTCAGGTTTAAGGCACCCATCAGAAATTGCCAACTCTTAGGTTTCATTGGGTTTTTTGACTACAGAAAAATAATAGATCAGTTCCTTTTGCAAAGAACATGGAGAGACAGCAGGTCTGAATGCTTTTAAGACTATGGATTCCTATTTAAAATCTCTGGGTTACTCTTGTGAAATGTTTGCCCACCTAACAGTGGCACTGCATGCCATCCCATGGCACCCATGAATGGATGTCAAGGCACCCCAGGGTGCTGCAGCACCCTCATTGAGAATCACTGCTCTAAATATACCCTGTTCATATACTCTCCATCTAAAAAATCCACCACTGCCACCCTCAGAGACAGGGGACTGGACCAGAGGAACCATTGATCTGCCCTACGCTGGTGCTTCTTCTGTTCTTAGGTTCTGAAAACTTCCTGGAAACCCAAAACCAGTCTATGAGTCTATTCACAAAGGACTGAGGTCCTTATTGAGGGGAACCAAACTGTGCTGTTCATTTATAATTCTGCATGTGTTTGCGTCTCTGAGGCCCTCTCTTGCTTCGATTAACCCAAGGGGCATGCTACAAAAGGCCCAGCTGCAATTTCAGTTCCAGTCAAAGATTTTCCAGATTTACAACACATACTAGGTGCATCTACATGCGCAGTCAATGCAAAGGGAAACCCTGAGAGCTGCTTGAGCCAGAGTATGCTGCTCCTGGGCACCGTGTCTACACATACACCCAGAAAAGCAGCCATGTGAGTCAGGGTGGAGCAGGCCTGGTCTGGCAGCAGGCTTGGGAGGGTCAGCCCTGGGCTCCAGGTGGTGGCAGCGGGCAGCGGAAGGGCTGGCTGTGGCACGAAAGTGCCAAAAGTGCAGAGCCATGTGACTAGGTGGCAGAAAGCAATCTGGGCTCTTGCTGCTTGGGCTGACTGGGCACAATTTATGCCTGTCGTCACTGTCCACTCGTTTGTTTCATTGTGATTAATTAATACGGTCCCCAATGGAGTTAATTAATTTACTGCACCCTAATACTGGCATATGTGTAGACAGTGACACTTTACTGCAGAGCTAGTTTACAGCAGTAAAGTACATGTATAGATGTACCCATGGACTAGCATAACTGAAAGGACTGTGCTAAACACCAGCATTTTATTTCGACTTTTGTTTCACAATTTTGAAGGGACAGTGTTTAATTTCATTTTATTTCGAAGCACTGTCCCATTTCGTTTTGTCAAAACTGTTTCGCTGTTTTGGCCTGTTTCAACATTTCGCCCATAGGCTATAATGGGGAATCATAAAAATGCCTTACATGTTGTCATTTGTTGTCTGATTCAGATGCAAATTGCAGGGATGGTAGCCCCTTCTGAGGGCATGAAGCCTGCCAAGTTTCAAGGAGAGGTTTCTCAGAAACTGCACCTCAAAGTGTTGAAAGCAAAATTCATGCACTTGCCAGCAGCCTTCTGTTATCCAGCGCACAGATCCGGGGGCCCAGAGGGCTGCAGGGCTGTGTCAGACTCCTCCTGGGGGTGCGGGCCCCTGGATCTGTGCCGGATGACAGGAGGCTGCTCCTGTTGCCTGGTACTGGGTGCAACCTGTGCCCAGCGCTGGGCTCCATAGAGCTCAACCCCAGTGGTGGGAGGTGGAGCACAGCCCTAGCTCTCCCTACCTTCTGCTGCCAGGCTGCACCCTGAGCGGCTTCGCAGCCCCATGGAGGTCAGCCCGGCGGCAGGAGGCAAAGCGCAGCCCCGGCTCTTCCCACCTCCTGCCACTGGGGTGCACTCTGAGGGGTTTGCAGCCCCATGGAGCACAGCCTGGCAGTGGGAGGTGGGCAGAGCTGGGGCTGTGCTTTGATTGGCTCCACCAGCCCAACGGAGCACAGCCTGACGGCAGAAGACAGACAGAACCAGGGCTGCGCTCCCTGTTGAGCTGAGCTCCGAAATGTTTCAAAACTTTTGAAACGTTTCGTGTGCCCTCATTTCATTTTGAGGCTGTTTTGAAGCTTTTTGTTTCATTTCAAGTTCACCGTTTCGAGCTCAAACTGTACCGAAACAGCTTCAAAACGCAACACTTGGAGAAATTTCGCGCAGCCCTAATAACTGAGGTCACTGTTTAGCTTCTGGTCATTAAGTGGAAGTGTCTCATTTAGGTAAAACTCGGGGAGCTAATCAGAACATGTAAGTAGGCAATCACAGCACTTCTTTGGGTAAATTCACATTAAAGAAACCCCTTATACAAGCTGTGAGCTTTCAACGGGCCTTGAAGAATAATTTAGTGAATTATTAAAAATGCTCTTATTCACATAGAATATTAATGGTGCTTGATGTTGAAGTGGAGTGTTCAGTGAATACAGAGAAACAGAACATTGTCTCACATAATAGAATTCAGTCACCTTTTATGCAAGCATTTCAGAAATAATTCAAATAATTAGACAAACATCATTCCTTCTGTCCCATCCCTGTAGCTGATAGCATCTGCAAGCTGCCACAGGGCATTGATTGGAACATGGTAAAAGTATTTCTTGAACTTAATGGGAAATCATGGGCAAGTCCAATTCAAAGAAGTGAAATCAAAATGTTGTTCAGAATATCTGACCTGGTTTATTTATGCACATATAATTTTCCTTCCATAAAATGATTTGTAATCACCAAATAAACATAATCAAACCTTTTTGAGGATGTAGCCTGTTCTCAGGGCAGCAGGATTACTTGTGGAAAACATTGCCCTGAATTGATGAATAAGAATGTAAGCTACAGAAGTCTTTATGGATTGGAAGCATGTTAGTCTTTTAGGTACAAGGGGACGTAAAATAAGTTGTTTGCTCTACTTCAGAGTATGTTGGTTTATTGCATGTATTAGATGTTTGAAGAGTAATTGAAACATCATTGTATCCTACTCTGAAAGTTCCTACTTAAGCTTTCAAATTCAGCAGCTAAAAAGGTCATTACCATTAGCTAGTTTATAGCATCTAATGCTAGTCTCAACTGGCCAGGAGATAGGGTTTTGAAGAAGTGGGAGTGGGAATTAACTTTCCAACCATGCAGTCATAGATTTAAGTCAACACAAGTTTCAAATGTTAATTGACATTGCAGGCTCCGAATACAATCCTCATTTTCAACTCATGCTCTTCAATATAAGGTCAATAGCTAATAAGATCACATCATCTGTAACTTTCCATTGTATCGTGAATAACTGAAGGGATGATTTCACCTTTCCAGTATGAACACAACTTTCCCGAGCTGGTTAGTTGGTCCTGCATGAGCCAGAAGCAAGACAGAACTGGGTTGGTGGGCTGATTGTAAGACTGGAATAAGCCTCATGGGGCTTACTGTATTAAGTAGAAGTGAGCCGTGGCAAATTCCCTTCTCTTTGGCTAACAAAAGATAAAACAAAATACCCGGTTGGTTCACATTTCAAGTCCTCAAATATTGTTCCAATGCTTAAGTACCTTGAGTAGTTCACATACTAATTGTTTTTTTCCAGAGTATATTTATTATGCAGAACAGTCATAGCTCAATAAATTGTGTCAAGCCAAAGAAGTTGAAATTTATGCTTTAGGACGTACCAATACATATTTCTGCTTTCACACCCTATCTTTCCTCAAAGGGCTTGTGAATTTTCTGGTTTTCTTCATTCTGACACAGTGTGCATTTTCATCCCTCATTTCCACTGGGTTTTGACTATATCTATGTAAACCAAAAGGCTTTGATTTACAAGTTCCTTCTTTGTACTTATAATTCCCTTTTTTAAAACAAAAAATATTGCAGCTTCAAAACACATCATGGCCAATTTGTGGTGTTTACCTTTTATTTTCTGTAACTCTAAATTGGAGTCCCACCGAGTATAGTCTGGGAACTAATACTAGTTTTCCACATGGCTTTGCTGCCCTCTGGTGTCATGAACCTAAGGCTAGAGAGCTCTCATTATGGAGAGAGGTTTTACACTGGTTAAACCAGAGATGCCCAGTGGTGGCCCCAGGCCTCACTCCCTGTAAGTCCAGGGTAAGAATAAAGTTCATATCTCGAAAAAGGTTTACAATTGATGAAGTTAACAAACAAGTGATTTGTCTTCTTTGATAAAAGACAGAGAACCATCGGCAAGGACCTGGTGGTGCCTTTTGATTCATAATGAAGCTAAGTATATGAAAACTATGGGTAACTCTTGAGTCCCTGACAAGCTGCCCAAGATAAATTGACTCCTGTGATGTGTTTCACTTCTTGTCCACAAGACAAAACTCCTGAAATGCTAGTTTTTTAGCCTAAAACAGCCTTCTTTTACTGGCAGGTAGGGAGGGGTTAGGTGTTCATCATCTGCACGGTGACCACCTTGAAATTCTTTGAGCCAGTATCAATGCATAGGTCATGCTCATCATCAAGATTTCTTCGGACACCATCATTTAATTGGGAGCCTCCATTTCAATGCATAGGTCACACTCATAATCAAGAGTCCTTCGTGCACAATAACGTCATTGGGAATCTGTTGCATCTCATAGCCAACTCCTCTTGAATATGAGATCCAGTTCCTCTTGTTAGCACTATCTGCACTGAGTTTAAATACAGCCAAGGTCAGAAACTTTCCAGGGTATATTGGCTCTTTATCCCCACAATATATATGCCCCACTGAACAAGTCCTAGGTATCCTCAGAACATCTGTGACATTCCTCTGATCCTACAGAACTTCAGGACTTAATTTTCTATTAACTTTTATAGGATTGCTCAAAGGCCCTACAGAAAATAAGCTGGTTTCTATTTAAGTCGTTTGGACTTTTCCATTAGCTCTGCAATTTAATAAAAACCCCACCTATTTTTAGTCTACCACTTTCATTTGTGACACATGGTGAGAAAGATAACATTACAGAAACAGCGTCTGGCTTTCAACTGGTCATGTGGTGCCCCTTCCAAAAGGCACCCCCTCCAAAATCACCATCTAACTAGTAAACACCTGGCACTAAAAATAACTCTGCTTCTTGATGTGAAAGCTGCTCCCTGGAACATTAGCTTATTTTTACTTCTCCAGTCCCTAGATGCATCTCTACGTGTTTGGTCTGCCACGAATGACACCTCACCCACATTTTGTCATATTGCAAGTTGCTAGCGTCTGATAAAGGAAGCAAGTCTGGGATGGATTGCACAGATGCTATCAGCTTGTTTCTAAAGTTGTGCTGATTTTATAGTAATGGGCTCTACTGGCTTCAGTGGGTTTTCTTCTGCTTTGTGTCGGTGAGCTCAAAACTGGATGTAAGGGGGCAGGTTTCAACAGCTCTGGCACATCTACATGAAACACCGACTGTGCAGTAGCTCGAGTCGTTACTACTGCACAGTAGCATCGCATGGCATGAAGCATGGCAAGACGCTACTGCGTAAATAGTAAGGAGCTACTGTGCAGTCGGCATCCCCTAAAAGCCATTTGGTAATGCTACTGTGCAGTAAGGCTGTGCGAAGTTTTGGTCCCTGATTTCATTTGTCAAAGATTCAGCAGCCGAATCTCCAAATCCGAATCAAATCAGAGAACCCTTTAATCTCTCCGAATTGAACTGGAACCCTCCACATTAATTCAGAGAGATTTGGAAAGACTGGGAGATTCAGACATAGACATAGCTTTAAATGTTTTTTCTGCATACCTCTAGGTACCAGGCAGCTCGTGAACGCTGCAATGCTGGGGCACATGAAGCGTCCCACAGGAGCATGGGGGGCTCCCCAGCACACTTGGCAGCAGACCCAGAAGTGGACCCGAAGCACTTCCAGTCCACTTCCGGGTCTGCTGGGGAGTGTGCTGGGTGACTCAGCTCGGCGATCAGCCACGGGGGGACCCCAGGTGCCCCCCCCGCCCTGCCCTGCCCCGAGACCCAGGATTCTCCAAAACAGCATCAAATCTTTAGATTCAGCTGAACTGAATTGGGGACAGTGATCCACATCAAGAAATCGATCACTGTCCCTGATTTGGGCCAAATCCAGATCAAATAGGGCCCACTTCACACACTCTTACTGTGCAGTAACTCCAGTTACTGCGCAGTCATTTAGTACTTGTGTGTGCAAGTGCAAATGACTGTGGAGTAACAACTGTGTAGTCAGCATCTCATATAGACATGGCCTCTGAATAGTAGGGAACCCTTCTCGTTGCGGAAAAGAGAGAAGCCAAGCCCAAGCTGCTGCTTTCCACCACTAATGAAGCCAATATCTTTTATTCCCATGACAGCCATGGAATTTGGGAAGAGGAAACAAGCCTGCCTGACCCTGTCTTGGCAAGCCATGCCTGTACGTATATCCCTGGAAATCACAGGCTCCTGCTTCAGTTTGTGCTGGCATTTATGAGTATGCATGCACTGCGGATCTTTGTCATGGTCCTTCCCACAAACGGGGCTGCTGGTCTTTCTCCTGCTGCTGCCATGAGAGAAATTTCAGCTCTGCCACTGTCGGCAATAGCAAGTGGCTCAGAGAAGGAGCAAACTTGAAGTTGCAGTTCGGCTATTCCTAGATGTAATACCCAACAGAGTAAGATCAGAAAAATTAAAAATATGGAGATAAAAAGTGACATGAGGTATGCTATTGGTTTGCCAGAGGTAGATTGTGCCATACTAACCCAGTGTCTTTATAAGTAACTATTTTTTTAGGCAAGATAAATGTAAAGTTAACCTAATTGGACAGGAGTGAAGTACTTAATAGTAAAGTACTTAAGTGATTCTTAATTCATGTTTGGTCGTGTTGATTAAGACAAAGCAGTTTTACGAAAGAATAAGAATCACCTATTTACACATATATAGTCACGGTCCCTGTAGCCGGAGGGGTGATAGAAAGGGTTTTCTTTTTAAACCCCTTGGAGCAGGACCCTCTAGGTGCCATGACAGAGTATTTAAGGACAAGCAGAAAATTTCAGCACTACATGACCCTGCAAAGGAATAATTAGAGACTAAATTTGCAAACTCTTATGCGCCCTACGGCTCTCCAAAAAAAAAAAAGCTTATCACTTATTTTCATAATCCCACCTCTATGACAAGGAACAGCCTGAACACCCAGGTGTAACCCCTAAGAGAGGAAATAAGCAGGTCCTTGAGGCCCTTTAGAGTTGACCTGATCCATGTAGGCTAAATTATCTCTAAGGTAAGAGCCTTGGAAAATACCTCATTCTTTTTGCAGACTAGTAAACTACAGAGACTGCTCTGCAGCTTCTGTGTCACGCTCACAAAATCACCCCGACAGCGTTGTGCAAAATCAGCCACAAGATGCGATTGGAGTGTGAGGTGCGGCAACGACAAACCCGTTGGCGTTCTGCAGTGACTCGGTCTAAGGCTGCGCAGGTACCTCTGCAGGCTTCGATGTAGACAGCCAAATTATCTGGCAGCTCCCTTGATAACCCTGCAAAGAGAGAGGGAGAAGGGGACTGAGAGTTATAGGTTTAATATTTGTTTGGGCTTGTGAGGTGTCCCTGCTATTCATTCCCCCGGGGACAGTTGAGTGGATCAAAAGAACCTTTAAGTCAACATGGAGTTTTCATTGAAAACAGTATGAAGTTGTTTATAAGGCCTTATTTTCCTGTGACAGATTTTAGTTCAATGCTATAGGGCAGAGAGCTGTATTGGTCATCAGCTTAATACACCGCTTCAGGTTAATCCTAAAACAAACTCTGTTTTCCTATGTATATCCATTCTCAAGATATCTTGAATTTAGTTGTTCTGATTTCTAGAGAAAAAACAAAATTGCATTTTTTATCACACAATTCTGAAAAGCTAGGCTAGCAGCTAATGTAGAAGTAGCATTTCCTGCTGCCAAACTTGCTTTTTCCCTTGTTCTAAGTCTCCCTGGATTTTAAAGACTTAAAATGAAGCGCAGTTTTCAGGGGCTTAGAAGCAATACTGCCAACCTACCTGCCTCTTATCCTTTATGCAAGGAGGTCCGGCTACATCATGCTGGCATGCCAGACAATGGAAAAACTCTCATCCTGAGTATGCTCTAAATGTATCACATTTTTTCCCCATCAGCATCATCAAGACTCACTCTGTTCACGCTGACAATGAACTTTCTCCACCAACTGGGAGTGACTTGTGGTCTTCTACAGCAAGACATCAAGGAGCAAGAACAAAAATCTGAAGAAATAAACAGAAAATTACCAGTCAGTCAATGGCCAAGTGAGTCAATGGCCCCCCTTTTCAAATGGCCCCCATTTTTTTTTCCTACCAAACCCAAAAATTCAGTCTTGCAGTCCTAAACTCAGGACTGGAGCATTCCCAAACAACTCTTCCATTCTCTATTTTTACCTTTCCTTTAACTTCTAGACTGGGGGTTGGATTAATTCAATACTCATGGCCAAAACAAGGGTGTTACAGACTTGCAGCAAGCTTTCTTAATTTGAAAACAAATGACAAAATTGCTGTTATTTCCCACTCAAGAATATTCACACCCCATCACACTTTATTTTTTAATCTTTAATGGTGGTGCATTATCTGTCTCTTTCCATGATTATTACTCATCATTAGCAGCTGTTCTGTCACAGTCTGCAAATTATTTTGTTGCTCTTTCCCTTACATTGAACTTATATTCAAGATCAATGCAATCGCTTGACAGTTTGACAGGGCTATCCATTGTCACCGTGATTAATTAAGCTGTGTGATCTTTTAGAACTGCGAGGTTGTGCTGTAGGAGCACTTAACTGACACTGAATGCACAATTACGTTTTTTTTCCCTGAAATTAAAATTCTGTGCTTAAAGGGGAAGTGTAAGTTCAGCTGTCTTTAGTCAATCTCTCTAACTTGAAAATAAATAAAATCACTGACTATAAAAAAGCAACTTATGCAAATAGCCATCTTCTAAGGCTCAGCTTCCAGGTTATCAAGTGACAGTAGTTCATGACTTCAGCTCTTATAGCAACTTCAGGTTCTGGTTGGAGGCTATCTTGTAGCTGCAGGAGCAAACCTATTTCAGAGCATGCACTTGGAGTGTCTCTAGGGGTGGCTAACACCCAAGCAGGTGATCCCTAAATTCTCCCCAAACTTGGGATGCCATAAAAGTTCACAGAGTTCCTGCTGCTGAGTGACCAAGCAAATGTGTAGCGGCAGTGATGGGGAGCTAGGCAGTTCAGCCAAGACATCGACCATGTACTTTTTTACCCAGCAAGGGCAGGGAAGGGCCAGTTCTCACCAGGTAGCATGAAGCCAGAAGGAGTGGAGTGGAGCAGTGTGCGCACCAATGCCACGCTTTGTGAGCACCTGCACACTGGAGATTAAGAAGCAGGTGGGTTGTGATGTCATAAGCCCACTGCTGGAGCTTAAAGGATCAGGAACGCTGGTCAGCTGAGGAGGAGAGAGCAATACTTACCCTAGCAGGGAGCAGGGTAAGTAGCTGTGCTGGGTCTCTAGCCATCTGATGGTTCGAGACGAAAAAGCAGAAAACTCTGCACGGAAGCCCGTGCCCAGGGGTCAGAAGATGAAGATCCCAGAAGAGGACATGGGGAAATCCTCATGCTAAAGTCCAGAGGACAGACACTCCACAGAAAGATAAAGTAAAGAAAAACCAAAGAAAAAGTGGGAAAAATGTGGGGTAGAAGTACCAGCTCTTGGGACAAGCGAGATCTCCTAAATTAAACAAAGTAGGACAATTGAAGATAAAGAGAGACAACCCCGTGCTGTGGGCGTAGTTGACAGAAGCAAGGAAGCTGATGAATTGATCGTTGAATTTTCAGTTGGGATTCTTATTTATTGTATCGCCTATAAATTGATTGCAATTTTATTTGCATGGTGATGAATTAATTAAGTGAGCAGGGCAATTCAGAACTACTTCTAGGCATAGGATGAACTAAGCCATCAAGCACCCAGTATACTCTTTCCCCCCTGACACGAAAGGGACTGAGAGAAAATTAAGGGCAAAGGAAGAACCAGATACTGCCTCCTCACAATTTGCAACAACTAGATCCATCCTAATCTGAGTTGGAGAGTAGATAGGGTGTAGGGGAGGCTGAGTCCCAAGGAACACCATCGATGGGAACATGCTTGCAATAGTCTTTACCGGCACAGGAACCTCCCTTTTCTTTATTTCTTCTTTCTGAGATCAAGACATGGCAGGATAGTTATGGGAGACTTATCATGAGTGGGTAGCCCAAAGTACCCAGACGTTGATTACAGAAGGCTGTTAGAACACATCTACTCAGTGTACGTGTGTAAGACACCTGCTGTTTTGTCTCAAATGGGTACAGCTCCCTTCTGGGTGAACTGCACTGTTGCAGAAATTAACACCACTGTTGATGTATAAGGACAAATTCTACTCAGGTTAGCGTAGTGAGGCCACAGACTTTTAATGCTGTCAGTCAGACAGGGCAGGGAAAGGAAAAGGTGCCTGAAGCCTACATACAAACACTTCTGCTGCAACCCAGCATAGGGCGAAGTTTAAACTTCAAAGTGGAATAACAACATCCTTTCAGAGTGACCAGGAACACACACAACCTGGAGGCCCTTTCAGTGGGGCAGTCTGCTGTATGTAGGAATTGGGGAATAGGCCCACTGAAGGATCCTCAAATTACTTTAATGAGTACAACTCAATTCCCATACCTCCAGAGCTCTGGCAAGATGCCTTTACCCCCTGTCATTACACCACTGAGCAAAAGCACACATCAAGTTTCAGCATATTCCATTTGATTAGGGTTAGGATTTTTAGCCAGTAAAATCACCTAGAAAAAGGAGGACTTGGTGCATTTTTTTAATAGCAGGAGCTAACGGACTACATGGGAAAAAATTCCAAAAATATAGTGACATTAAAAAACATTGCTCCTTTCTTAACAGTGAATCTTTACATGCAAGCATGACTTAATTGGTCATCAGAGCTGTCTGGTAGTAGCTGTATGCGACAGCTTTGCTTAAGAAGGGTTGTTATAGCCAACAGAGCTGAAGTGCTTGGGTAATTGCAAGTGGAGCAAAGTAAGCATTTTTTGAATATCAGGAAGAAAAAAACGTAGTTAATTTGGGGTTGTTTTGGATGTTGGTTTTATGGTACTTAAAAGAATAATTTAAAAGCTCATAGCTGTACAGCTAACTGCTCTGACTCCAGCACAAAGCCTCAGATGGTGCCAATTGCTTGTTTCATTTGAACACATTTCCCTATATTCTTCTAGCTATTCATATCCCTGATGGTAAATGGAATCATGGCAATTTTGACACCCAATTGAAGAATGCTTACTTTGCAAAATTGATGCTTAATGACCCCTGCAATATCATGCTTAAGAAGAGTGATAAAGTAGTCTTAAAAGGCATTGTGTTTATGGCCCACCGTTTTGAAATGTCTGTTTTTAACAGAACAAAGTGAGGAAAGAAATCAGCAGAGGGCACTGCTGACACACAGATGACTCGAGGTTCAAAATTATTTCTTAAGAGTGATATCGTTCATTGGACCAACTGTATAGTTGGGATAGAGATAGACAAGCTTTCAAATGCAAGGCTTTCTTTTTCAGATACACTTTAAAAAAATGAGGGTTTCTAACTGGTCACAACTAGCTGGAGGATAGCAAATACTTTCTCTGAATACTCAGCAAAACTCACGATTTGTCTTTAAAACTTAATGTACTTGATTGTCCACTGACTTTAGTCACAGAAAGGAAAAGTGACAGATGTTCAGAGTCCTGGATTCTGACTCATCTTGTTCTAAGTTCTGATACCCTGTCCATTGTCATGGTGTCTGAGGATTAGATGAACAAATGAAATTATGTGATTGAATGGACATCCAGATCCGCCGAGCTCCTACTTGCCAGCCATCTCTGCCCAGTGGCACCTAAGAACGAGGGAGTATGGGTTTCTGGCAGAATGGCTGCAATGTGGTTACCTTCATATAGCTACTGCTAGGTGCTTATGCCATAAACCTGTCAGGATTTACAGACCATTTTTGCTTATGGGGTTCAATCTGGCAGATATTCTCAGAACAGGCCAACTCTCCTGTCTCAAACAGAGACAAAAAAGGTACTGACCTGACTTATCTCAACCTTTTAGGGCACTCCTCCAGGTCACAGACACCCAAGTTCAATTCCTTCTTTTGCCTTGGGGAACTTGTACTTGTGACTCAAGTTGGTAGGCTAACCACTAAGCCATATGGTTTTCAGCCCACACATTTGTAAACCCTGTTCTAATACCTCTAATTCTCCCCATCCGCTGTGGATTCCAAGAGGAAGAAAGATATCTAAAATGTAGGGGTCTGGCAGAAGTAGGCATTTGGGCCTCTTTTCCTGGCTCTAAATACACATTCAATAGTGGATTGGACCCTGGTCCTGTCTTACACCTTTACAGTTGGCTTGTGAGAGCTCCGTGTGCCCCTCAGTGGTCATTCAAATAAAGGACCTCAGCCAGAAGGAATACACTGGGATGACCAGGGTGAATTCAGAGCTTTTCTTGGAATCATGTCCAGAAGGAAATGTTAGCAAAAGTCCTTGCTTTGAGTGATTAAGATCAAAAGGACTTTCCCTTGGTGACACATCCAAGTGTATAAAGGGCATAGACTTTGAAGTCTCTTTTTCATTCACAAAATCCCTTTAGCTCTTTAGTGAATTCCAAATCATCACTTCAACTCTGAATATGTTGGGTCGCTGAGGGGTACACTGCAGCAGGCATGCAGGGGGAATAGCACTGCATGGTTCCTATTATCATAATGAGTCTCATAGCTCTGTCCCTGCATGCCACACTAAAATGTACCTCTTCGAAAATGACCTAACCCCAGATCTTGTTCATACAAATACTATGTTAAAAGAACCATTTACCAGAAGCTGTATTTTCATCATGATGTGAAATCCCTGACCTAGACTCCTCAAAGGATTATGAAGCCAGTTTAGCATCTTTAGTACATCCGGCGGCTCGTATTGCTGCTTAAACAACTGACTTTCCTTAATGATATCATTGATTTACTCCAGTGGGCGGTCATGTAAGAATGATGCGAATGTCTCCAGGGGCTCAGGTGAAGCCCTTATAAAAGCTCCAGGATAGCTCCCTCTATCTCCTGACTCTTTAACAGTCCCCTCGTTTATTTTGCATGGTAATCTATAGTCTATGACTATATTTCTGTTCTCTTATCCTAACTCTAGTGCTATGCTTCCTTTTGTTAGCCGATGTGATAACACAACTACTTCTACCATATAGTATCATCTTTCTGAGCAGGCTGAATGCTCTTGGTTCTCTTCTCCTCGTGGTCAGCTTCATTATCCACCTTGAATGCATTAATGCTATCCACAGAAGATGTCTCCATTGACACCTCCAGAACGGACAACAGCAGGAAGCCTTGTTAGCTGTTCTGTTGTATAATGCTCCTGCCTAAATATTTCAATCATTTTGTACTATATGGGATGGTGTAGCGATCAGCACAACAGACATGCCTGCATATTGTTAAAACACTTTATTTCTATGTATAACTTAAAACAGCAACATGTGAAGCTCCACAGCACAGACTCATGCAGTTAATTTGGATAAGCTGACTTAAGGTGGGTTTCTGTTCTTAGCATTATGAAAGGGATTTGTCCATACAAATTAGAGCATTTGGGTACATAATAGGGCTGTGCAAAGCTTCGGTCACCAATTCGATTCGGCAGAAATTCAGCCTGATTCAGCGGCTGAATCTCCAAATCCAAATCGAATCAGAAGACCTTTTAATCTCTCTGAATCAAATCAGAACCCTCCAAATTAATTTGGAAAGATTCAGGAAGATTACTGAAGAAGTGTTTCTGGTCCACTTCTGGATCCACTGCCGAGTGCACTGGGGACTTCCCCCCGCACTCCCATGGGATGCTGTATCTGCCCCAGCATCTCAGCATTCACGAGCCACCTGGTTCCTTGGGGTACGTAGAAAAAACATTTAAAGCTGTGTCTATGGCTGAATTGCTGATTCTCTGAATCAGCACTGAATCTTCAGATTCAGATTCGGCCAAATTGAATCGGGGCAGTGATCCAAATCAACTAATCCAAGCACTGTCCCCGATTCGGGCCAAATCTGAATAAAAGATGGCCTGTTTCTCACACCCTTTGTATATAACCATATAGGGGCTTGTTTTTAAAAATCCCTGAAGTCTAAGTCCTTTCACAAATGTTTCCCCATCTAAAAGTGGATTTTGCATAAGTGGGCAGTGTTAAAAGCTGTTTGGGCCAATGGCCATCTGAGTTTCTGACATAAATTCAATGGTAATAGTCATTACAAAAGGCCTTATCACAAATCAAAGACCACTTCTTTGAATAAATGCCCAATACACCTAAATGGATTTGATATATATAGTCTATTGGCATGTGAGCTTTGACCTCTGCAGCTTTGAGAATCGGGTGCATAACATCTGCAAACACATCCCAGGTGATGCATTCATCTCTCCTCTATATCTTTACCTTCTGTCAAGCAGATGCTTTTGTTTTGTTTTTTAATTATTCTTCCTCTGGTGATGGATGGGGTAAATCAGTGTATTCTGAAACTGGAACTTGGAGTAATCTAACCTTCCAAAAAAGACGTAATGCAAGTCCGGGTCAGAAGTAGCTAATAGTGCTTAATTTAGAAATGAAATCTGTTAGTACATGGAGAAATAGACTGCTTCTTTAGAGCGGCTGATACTAGAGGAGAAACGTTTGGATGCTAGAGAGCAGCAGAATTCCAAAAAAGGCAGGAAGGACCTGAAAGCCAGTGTTCAATGGGACAAGAGTGGGATTAGAGAGCATGGGGTAAGCATTGCAGTTATGAATTAATGAGCCAACACTGCTTTCCTCAATCTGGAGCTGTAATACATAGGAAATAGTCTATTTCTAATTATGTCTCCCTTCCCCGCCTTGCTTTCGGATTTAACCTTCCACTGAAGTAGAAGAATTCTGCACACCCGGGTAAAATGGGTGAGACTGCATTCACCAGCAACATGTTGGTTAAATCCTAAAGAAAGCTCCAAGATATGGATGGACGTGAGCTCCAAAACTAAACTTCACAAACTTAAAAGTATAGGGTCTCTATTTATGATCTTGATTCGATTTTTTTCCCCACTTCAGTTAAAATTATTCTGTATTTAATTTTATTAAAGGAATAAAATCTCCAGGGCTAGAGGGAAGTGCCCTCAAATCCCTAATGCAGTGGTTCTCAATCTATCTGCCATAGAGAGCCACAGTTGCAGCTCTCAATGTGTTGTGGGCCCCACGCATGCAACTTAATCCCTGTGTATCAATTTAAAAATGTTTTGTATCTCTTATCTCACAGTAATGCAATACAAATCAATATTGTGTAATACCTCTCATTTCTACACTGTCAAATGTCTTCCTTTTTTTAACAGTTGTCCCATGGGCTGGGCCATATGCGGCCCATGTGCCACAGTTTGAGAACCACTAATGCATCCAAGATACCCTCAGCAAAACTCTGGAAAGGATGGTGATTCATAAGTGGCTTTTAGTCATATTTTCTCTCATTCATCTTGAAGTTGCCTTAGTTCCCATCATTAGCGGAGCCTGAAAGCTGCTCTAAATTATATCAGCTACCTACCTCCAATAGGGTACTTTCAAGCAACTAAGGTATGGATTAAAAGCAAGGGAACCGTGCCCCAGTAGAGATGCCGAGGATGGATGATGGAGTGGGATCATGTATTTTTGAGTTCTGGAGAACCACTTCCAAAGATTAGTAGAAAAGTAGAAAAAACCCCTTAATGTTTTTGAGGGAAATGTCTTAAGTTTTTTTGACATTTATTATGCATTTACCATGTTGTGCTTGTAAACTTTTGAGGTGAGTCACCTTAAAAAGAAAAAAAAACAACCTTGCAGTGTCTAGAACAGCAGTGACTATATATGGTTGTTTAACTTGGTATAAGTGATATAGAGGTTGCTATGGTTCCTTGGTTACTAGCAAAATGTGTGTAAATTGTGTACTGCATTGCAATGCTATGAATATTGTCCATCTTTAGCTTCTACTCCTACACACAGAATGGTTCCTCTACTCACTAGCTCCCATTCTAGGCAAGAGTTTCTCAACTTCATATATTATTTCACTCCATCTGTTTTCTGCCTTCTCAGATAACAACACCAAAAAAAAGAACCCACCCAAAAATGAAAAATGTGGACAATTCCTTTAAGTGAGTGCAGTCATTGAAATATGCCTTCTCCTCCTCTCAAGCCAGACACATTACAGAGGATCACAGGAAATGTGGAGGCAAGGCATACATCTAAAATGAAGGAGATGCACAATTTTATTCAAGGCAATATTTCAAAATCTTAGAGACCTTCATAAAGCATCTTCAGGAAGCTGACTTCTCCTGTGAAAAAAAAATCTTTCCCTCTGAACATTAGGGCTCAATCTTGCTGTCTTTAAAATCCAAGTTAAAAAAAAGTTCATATGCTTCAGTGGAAAAAGGATTGGGACCTGGATCCTATATGCTGTGGAATGGCTTCACTGAAAAAACCCACAAATTAGAGACTTCACCTAATAAAAACCAGAAACATGTGGTGAATCTGGCCTGCAACAGTGCTTCTATCTTGCATGTACCAGAGACCATAGAAGAAGGCCAAAGCTCTTCTCTGTCATATGATCGTGTGTGTCCAGGGGGGTTACTTTGGGGGTTTTTTTCCTGTTTCATTCTGTAACTTCAATACAGCAAAACAATACTGGGGAGACACGAGGAAAGAGAGAATTGGGCTCTTGGTAACTCAACCCCCCCTGTTCTCTCCAGGGCTAAACCCCAAATGCTCTGACTAGCAGTAGGTGCAAGGATTTCAGTTCTGAAAAGTTCCCTCGAGCCCTCTTCAGGTTGTCTTTCTTCTTAGCTCAAGGCTGCATAAAAATATCTTTGTAACACATAGACAGAAGTGAAACTCAGAGCACAGACCATTTCAAGTCAGCACAACCACAACACCACTTGCTAAAAAGTAAAATAGTCTAAGAGGATTGCCAAAGTCTATTTTCACTAAATCAGCAGCTAAATCAATGCAGTGTTGTTTGGTGGGGTATTAAAAACATGTATTGCAACCGAGCTTTCAAAGCATGTATTTACATATTCTTTTCTCTGTCATGATAGGAACTCAATATTATTTGTACTCAAACCCTCCAGAGGCTCCTTTATGGACATGACCCTGTGTATTCATTAGGCCAGAAGGGAGAAACGTAATAATGTAGCCTGACCTCCTGGGGGGGAAAAAAAGTGTGGGGGGGTATAAAGTGGGGGGCAGGGTATAAGGGCCTGTTGCATCAAGCCCTTAACTTGCAACAGCATGTCATTATTGATCCCATTTTTCTATGGGAATATTTGAGCGGTGACAGACTCAGTACCTTTAAGCAGGCGACAGAGGAAAGCAAAACTTGGGGCGAGCTGCACTAATGTCAATAAGAATCTACCTATAACTTTTCATACAAGTCTGGATTTCAGCCTTAACCTTAAATCTTATAAGTTAATCACCCTTCCAGCTCACTTTTTTAAAGGTTAAAACAATCCATTCCTTTCTATTGCTGGAAACTGGATTATCATTACCACTTTAGAAAGCTGTTGAATTTCAAAATAAGACTAAGTGTGTATTTAGGGCAAGTGGAAGCCTTTTTTTTTTTTTCATTTGAAAGGTTAAAATTTCCATCACAGTATCAAACTTTCAGCTCATGGCAGTACCAATATATAATTGTACATGAGCCCCAGAGGAGGCACTGTGCACTAACCAAGACTGTTAATCTCTACATTTTGACGTCGTGAAATAGTGAGCTTGTGAACTGTTGAGAGATGTATTGTTTTGCCATGGGTATATAACAGTAAAAAACGGTATTTCCATATTAGTTCTACCTTGCTGTCTTCAAAAAAATCTTTCTACTGCAGGTAACTCTTTTAAAAAGTAGTCACAATAGATGTATGAAGAGGGCAAATGTAATCCCATTTAGGAGTCTGAGGTCAAGTTTTATTACAAAGCCAAGCAAAATTTAATTGGTCAAATAAAAGAAATCACATTTACCCAAAGAACCTTGTAAGCAAAATCTGAAGATTTCATAATATTGGAAAGGAACACGCCCAATGGTTCATGTCTGGTCACTCAAAGTGTTGGCAATACTGATATTCTGAAGTTTCTACTTGAAATTTGTAAATAAATAATCTATTTTTAAAAGAAATTCCCACCTAAACCCACCCATTTTTACCAAGGGTTTTGATCCAGATATTCAGACAGAACCACGTATTCTGACAGAATAAGAGTCAGTCTAAAGTACCGTCAACTAGTTCCAAAGGCAACCTGGATTACTATAGATAAGAGAGTGGAGAGCTATTTTAAACAGAAAATGTGGAGGGCTAAAATGCTCCTGAAATAGGAGATAAGCCAATTTCTTCTTTTGTCCATAATTTCATTGCTGGAGTGTTTGTGTATTTGTGACTGAGCATTCACCTGCACATAGCCCTGATATTTCACTTAAAATCTATGTGATACAGCTACAGATGGAGAGAGGAGCAAAACCCAGGGATTTTTTACACTATTTTTTGTAAACATATCTAGCTGGGAAAGTAGGAGGAACCCATTTAACTAGCATAGCAAATATAGTCACAGACTGCAAAAATACTGTAGTCTAGAAGCAATTCGTTGCTGATGTCATGGGATGCTGGGTGGACAGGACAAGGTCAGGGATATTACTAAGCTAGCCAATGCCTCCCTTAATACTAACCTGGCCTTCTTCCAAGGAAACACATCCAGCCGCTTCATCTCAAGGCCAATTTAATGCTCCAAGCAAATCTGAATTTGAAGTATTCTCAGTACAGGGCTGACAGGAGACGACTGAGTGTGTCATCAGCACCATTGCCAAACTGTCTGAGAACAATCTGGATGTTGCTCAGCAGGCAAGTTTTTCAAGGCTTCTGAATGCTACGGGCACTTTGGAAAGGTGGCATCACTCTTCTGCTGTTTACTTTCGTCTTGGGATGTTCCCCGGTACAGACGGCAAGGTTGTGCTATGAGATATTAGGAAGCAGATGGGACTAGAAAGGAGGCCACTCAGGCCGTCTCTTGTGGTTGAGTCCTAATGCGGTGTTCCAGCCCAAATGTCTTTGTTGAAGGACACTTGCTTTATTCCTCAAATTTTGTTCCAGGAAAAAACAGGTGAGCAAAGATAATCTCTAACCATAGCCAAACAACACATTCACGTTTTCCTGCTGTAAGGATAAAAACGCGTCTTGAAAAGTCTCTTACGGTAAATAAAATGGTTATTTCATCATGCGGTTGCTCTTGTGTTCATTATTGCAGTTTGGGTCATCTGAAGAAAGAATAGAGTAGAGCAATTGGAGACAAGTGAAGTATGAACATGTGCCCTTTTGAGAGGGGATGTACGGGAGGTTCGTGAATTAAATTGCTTTAAGAGGGGAATACCATGCTAAGAAACTTCCAAGGAGAAAGCCCCTGAGTTCTCATTTCTATCCTGAAATACATCACTGATTGACTAATCAAAACAGTAGCAAACTGAAATTCTTCATTCTCATTGCTGCCCAATTGAGTGCAGGCCTATGGCCTTTATTCGCTGTGTCACTTATTAGTACTTTGGGATCTGCTTCATTTCTCAAGCAGGTCTTTTGGCGGCTGTCAGATTGTTAAATCTCACTGAAATTCATTGTGTGGCATTAGTGATCCTGTCCACCACACTTGCCGGCTCTTACTCCATAGACTGAAGTTAATGTCACAGAGCTATGCTTCATACGTCAACGGGCTGAAACAATATGCTTTTTGCAATCTCCTACGACAAAACATGCATTCATTCATAGTTTATATACTAAGACACAGAGGGCAAATACTGGAGTTCATTTAAAGGACAAATAAAACATCACAGATACAGCCCAAATCTAGTTCATTGATGGGGGTTATGACATCCTGAAATGTCCTGGGAGGTGACACTTCTGCACCTCCTTCTTATGCGGCAGGTGTTGGGTGAGCTCAGCAAAAAGCAGCCGCCAGGATGAAAGAAATGAATTTTCCATTTTGGCTTTTTAATCAGATCCTCAGCTGGTGTAGATGACCCTAGTTGGGATCTGACCCTCTCTCTGCCCGCAGTTTCTTCCTGGGGGGAGAAGGAGAATGTAAGATTAATTAGAGGTTGGGGGGGTTAGGAAAACCTTCAGAGGTGTCTGGAGCAGGAACTCTGTTGATATTGTGACTAGAGACAATTTAAGGGCAAAATGATTTGTAGTGACTCTTTTTCCTAAAGTGCTTTCATTTCCATCCACAATAGATGCATATGGAAACATGGCTCATGGTACTAAAATCTTTTTTTTCCCCCGATAGCAGCATTAATAGCTGCAAAATGTACCAAATGCAGATTAGAACATTTCCCATCCTAATTGTTCTCCTTATTTGAAACGTAACGTTGGTTGGGAGCCTTGTGAGTAGAAAATGGGTTGCATTGAGACATTTTATGATGGTAAATGCCGCCAGTGGAATTATTTCTCACTAATTCCTCTGCAGTGTTTTTGTATTACTCCATATAACTTAATTCATCCTTAGGTGCCACAGCTTAAGCAGAAGAGACAATTATTTTTTACAACATTATATTGGGAAAGATTTTATACAGTATTAGACTTACCCGCTCTTAATGATGTTACTAAGAGCGGGTAAGAATGCAAACATTTTGCTATACAGGTAATCACTGTACCTGGAAAAGCATATTTCCTAGATATTATGGAAATAGTTTTTTGAATTATATGGTTGCTACTGTTTCTGCAGCATCTTTTAGTAATGCCTACTTTGCCAATTTATACTTTTCATTTTAATTCTTTTGGTAAACCTAAGCCACGGGTACCCGAAGCAGTGATTTATATAGTTCGAACCACTGAATCAACCGAGCTTTTCACAGTCAAGGGATCTCAAAGTGCATTATACTTCATACCAAAAGAAACAAAGACTCTCAACACAAGCAAAAATTCATGACATTTTACAAAAGAATTTAAAACGATTGCTTTTTCATTTCTGCATGGTTGGGAGAAGAGATATGAAAATATTTTCCTCGGATGAATGCTCTGTCTCCTTCTTGGCACTTAAGACTGCAGGATTGTAACAGTACTCAAGGAGAAGTTTCTTTGCTCAGCTATTATAATAGTAAAAAAATCTCCTTGGATGATACCTGTGCATAGCTAGTGAAAAACTGCTAATGCTGACCCATGTTCAGAGTTACATGCCATATAAGTTAGTTTGGGGTTGATATGATCATTTGTATATTTACTCAATGAGGAATATTGAATTTCAGACTTCCTTGGTATGGAAATAATTTAGTCAGGCCTGAATTTGTCAGTCTTCAGGTGAAAGACCTGTCTTCTTTGCCAGGAAGTTTCTGGGTTGACAGAGAAGAACTAAGACGTGTGAAGGTAACGGAAAGGTCTTCACTTCCACACCACTGTCACTTGTAGGATTATATAGACTCTGTATGGCCCAGAGCACCATAAGAGTAAATTATTCATGTATTTTAATGTGGAAATAAGCTTGGGATTGCCAAATTTCTTTAATCCCCAAATCCCCCTCCAAAATGAGTTCCTTTGATATGCCGCCTTTATGTTAACAATTGTACCACTGCCAGGCGTCACTTGGCACATTGCAATTTCCAATTCATTTGTTGCAAATAAAATTCAGGCCTGCTGAAAATCTGCTGGAATGCTTCAAATGAAGATAGAGTCATCACCATTGCTCCCCCTCATTTTTGACTACATCAATTCCTCAGCTGCCTTCAACAACCAGAAAAAAATAATAAATATTTGAAGTAACCAGCTGGAGACAAGACAAGAATGTTGCAAGTTTAATTGTGTAATGAGTGAGGTCTCTTCCAGCTGAGATATCCTCTATGTAATATCCCCAAGTGCAATATTATGTAAGCAATATAAATGGCTACCAGTATTTTTTTCCCTTTGTTACCCCAGAGTACACCTAGACTAATTCCATTGAAGTTAATGTACTTGCACCACTGTCAAATTGATATAGAGAGAACAAGATCAGGTCTCTACCAAATGCCCTTTTAAATTGAGTATATCAGCTACCGTGGAGATCTAACAGTTGGCTAACACGTCTGTTGTTTAGTGTTTGATTCCTGTTGAGATTAACTTTGGTTTCCATAACAGAGAAAAGCCATTTTTGTTCTTTCCCCAAAAGAACATGACTCCTATTGTAATGTTCTTTCCAAAAGGCCTAGTCCTGGATGGGAGTCAGGAAGTGTCTCCCTGACTGATGCGGACTCGTGTGATCTTACGCCAGTCTGTGCCCTTCTCTATATTCCCCATGGGAAGTGGAGACGATGCTCACCTTCCTTGGGGCCAAATTCTGTTTTCCTTTCCTCAGACAGTAGTATTTTCCTCTGAATTATTATGGTTGTCTGAAGCATACCTTCACTACTCCTGGAACAGTTTTGTAGGGGGATTATGGTTCACTCACTTTATCATAGTATCATAGTGCTTTGGGTCGGAAGGGACCTAAACAAATCATCAGGTCCAACCCCTGCCCCGGGCAGGAACAGATGCTGGGATTATATCACCCCAGCCAAATATCTGTTCAGCCTTCTCTTGAAGACCCCCAAGGTAAGTGAGAGCACCACCTCACTTGGGAACCCATTCTGGTGTTTGCACTGTCCTTGGGAGGAATTTGCACTGTCCTTGGGAGGAATTTGACTGCCTGACACATGAATGTAACTAGGTCACCACATATCTTGACAGTGCAATTGATGTCCTATCATCTTTCCTTGCATGAAGTAAGTAGGAAGCAGCATGGGACACCAACACAAGGAAGTAAAGGTATGTCTTATATCTACTTTTCAGTAGGAGCAGAGAAGACAGGCCCTTCAGTGAGCACGCTGAACAGAAAGAAGACAAAATAATGCTTCCAGGTATTTACCCAGCAAACATGGTTGTACTATGACAGCTTATGTCATGTGAATGATTAATTGCTCAGGAAGTGTTCATTATTTTTTAAAAATCAGTTTCCCAGAATGGCTAAGTAATTCATGAGTGAATTATTCCATGAGTGAAACCTAGGAAACATATGCAATTAGTTTAGACATAAAATACAGCCTTTTTTCATAGCAGCATTTGTACAATTCCTCCATTAGGAAAAAAAAAAAGAGCCCCAAACCTTCTGTACTTTGTTTGTCAATTAGCCAATTAATGTCATATTAAGTTGTACTGCTGTCAGGGCTTTTTTCTCCTCATCGCTGTGCTGAAGAACTAATTGAAAGAAAATCAACAGAACAGCTTTCTGTCAAAAAGTGCAGTTTTGTAGAATGGAAAACACTTCTCAGTGATGAGTCCATTTCAATCACTTTTGCCGGGGGGGCGGGGAGGAAAAGATTTGAGGGCCAAGGGGGTGGCAGGGGGGGCAGGAGCCTTGAAAGCATTTGTTCTAACAAAGTATAAACACTGGTTTGATTTTCTGCTAGACCTTTTTCTCTGTAGACGTAATTCATATCGGCAGAATAGATTTTGAGACTCCTCTGTATGTTTTGCTGTTTTTGTTGGTTTGTTGCTTTGTTTTATTTTGGGATTTTTGAAAGAGAAACCTTGGGATTTTGGCTTTTTGTTCTGAGGGGAAACAGCTTGTATCAAAACACTGGTATTCCCTGCTAACAGCTATTCCCACCAGGGTCCCCTGGATCCCTTCATTGAAGATGTTAATCCTCTAATCCTACATAACTGCATTTGATCTATTTGTAATTATGCTGTCAGCTCTACTTGAGCTGTCCCAGCTGGATGCTCCCCAGGATCCCTGTGCTTGTAAGCTACAGGGTTATTGGTGTAGCTGTGTTGCTCTAAGGACACAGGCAGGCAAGGTTCTTTGGGTAAATGGGATATCTTTCATTAGACCAACTAAATAGTTGGAAAAATTGTTCTTTGCAAGTTTTCGGGCACAAACGCCCTTCTTCAGGCAGAGAGAGAGTCACACATAACACCAGCAGACTCTCCCTTGCCTGCTTTGCAAGCTACAGGTGGAAACTTTCTTAAGTCCATGAGTTTCTGTACCTACTACGTAGGAGGCTGATGAAGTGAAGTTCATAGGCCCGGCTGTGAAAAGTGGTTTGTAAATTCAAACAAGCGCTGAACCTTGCTAACCTAACCCCATCACAAGAAGCCAACTCCTTACAGCTCAAAACACAAAATCTCCTAGGTACAAAAATTCATGGACTCAGTAAAGACACTGGATTTATGACACACTACAACCTGCTGGACATCTGACTCCCCAGGTACCTCGGCACTTTTACCTGCACTGCTACATCCCCCTTTCCCCCACAACCCCAGCCTGCGCCTCACCCCCTGACACCTCCATTTCCGTTTTCACTGACTGGCTTTCTTGCCTGCATTGCGTGCAAGTCTCTGGCTTCTTTACTATTTCTTCCATCCAGAACAGCGCACACGCACACCAACTGCAAGTGCTTCCTCAGCCTGACAAAGGGTTTTTCAACTTGAAAGCTTGCTAAGATATATTTCTCTAACTATTCATTTGGTCTGCTAAAAGGTACCAGATTTGATTGACCCAAAGGAAAGGACCTTGTCTGCTAGTGCCATGTCCTTAGACCACCACCCCTACTACCTGACCAGAAGGACACAGGGCCCTAGGCGCATCTAAGCCCCAGGGCTGGGGCTGGCAGGGAGAGTTATTTGGCAGCTGCTGGAGAAGAAGTTCCTGCAGGAGCGGAAAGCAGGGCTCTGTCACAGTTTGCCTGCCTGAGATGCTGCTGATGCTACTGTGCTGCTGCTCACTAAGTTATCATTTTACCTGTTGTCATTTAAAGTGGTGGACTGGGATGCAACCTGTGGAGTGGGAGGCCTCATTGCAGCACACTACCATGTTGTGTAGATGCCCCGGCACCAGTGAGGGCTCACCTTAACACCCACATAGTGTCACCCATGTCATGAGTTTTGCTTGTCGGTAGCCTGAGGTGCAGTTTCCCAGAAACCCCAAACCTATCTCCTTGAAAGTTGGCAGGCTCTATAACCTCAGAAGAGCCTACCATCCCTGCAAGTTGCATCCAAATCAGGCAAGACATGACAAAGTTATAGGCAGTTTTGTGCTTCTCCATTATAGCCTATGGGCAAAATGTCAAAACAGCAAAACAGTTTTGATGAAACGAAGCAGAACAGTGTTTTCAAAATGAAATGAAACTTGAAATGAAGCACTATCCTGTCAAAATGTCAAAAAGGAAGTTGAAACGGAACGGCGCTATTTCCTGGGGCCAAGCTCCAGAGCAAGGGCAACGTAGGAGCTCTGCTAGCCGGCACTGGGGCTGGCTTGCTTGAGGAAGCATTACTGGGGGCAAAGGGGAGCCTTGTTATGCAGGCAAGTTGCCACTGTTTTTGTTTGGACCCAGGAGGGGTTTAGTTAGTTGTGTTTGCCAGAAGGTTGACTTTTGCGTTACAACCAGTAGTTTGGAAGTGGCTGAAAGGCGAGTTAGTGGAGGCCCCGATAGGTCATCTGAGGGGCACCTGGGGGTTTAACCCATGGTGGGGGTGCCTGAGGGGCATGCCAGTGTTTTGACTGCAGCCAGGGGGCTTGATTTGGGGCTTAGACCTGAGGGGGAGATCCAAGCCTAGAGAGAGAGAGAGAGAGAGAGAAAGGCTGAAGCCTTCCTTGGACAGGAACTGGACAAGGGCCAGGGGGCCCAGTGCCAGGGGAGGGCAGAGCCAGGGCCAGGGGGGAATGGTTGTGTGCAAGAGAGGGATGTAGATAGGGGCCAGAGGCCCAGAGCAAAAGACACCGGGGCCAAGGGGCAGATGGAGCCCAAGCAGACTCAGTGCCCACAACAAGGCAGAGACAGAGGGGTGAGATTGGGACCAGTGGCTGGGAGCACAGGCAGGGCACAATTCATAGATTTCATAGGCATCAGGGCTGGAAGGGACCTCAGGAGATCATCGAGTCCAGCCCCCACCCAAAGGGCAGGAAGTCAGCTGGGGTCATAGGATCCCAGCAAGATAAGCATCCAATTTGCTCTTGAAGGTGTTCAGTGTAGGCGCTTGAACC
>NW_017728914.1:30460434-30465540 GCF_001723895.1 Crocodylus porosus
CCCAAAACTGGACGCAGTACTCCAGCTGCGGCCTCACCAAGGCCGAGTACAAGGGGAGAATGACGTCCCGGGATTTGCTTGAGAAGCATCTATGTATGCAAGCCAGCGTTTTGTTTGCTGAAAGAGTGACCCCAGAAGTTAGGCCTGACACACCAGGCCAAGGCTAAGGCAAGCAGCAAGCGAAAAGGGGCTGAGGCTGTGACGGCCTGAGGTGGCCTAGTATTGGATTGGGGCCAAGTGCCCACCAAGGTGAGAAAGGGAGGGTGCCCTAGAGTTTGAGCAGGGTAAGGGTTAGGTGGCTAACAGGTGGTGTGCCACCCACCCCTGAAGCGTGAACTCAGTTACAAACAGCAACTAGGTTTGAGGCTGCCCAGTAAAGACTCTCATCTCCCAGGTCTCTCTCCACATTGGGAAAATGGCTGGGCTTATATTCTGCTTTCCTTCAACTCCCAGAATGACTGTTATCTTGAAATACCAGTAAAAAACATCATCAGTCAGTGCTGAATCCTGATGAGGCTCCTTAAGAACTCCGCTCACTGTGTAATATCCATGAACAGGGAAAGATGTGATACTGAGTGACATATACTAGCCCCAATCTGTTTTTAAAACCTCAAGATATGAAATTCCTCAGAAAGGAACCCTAATTCCTAGCTGTAATCACTCAGGTGCTTTCTGTCCTTTCAAGCAGCAATAAGGAGTTCAAGACATCAGTGCTGAGTAGGCAGCTAGAGATCATTTTGAGCACCAAGCTTTAGTTTCACACACTGATCTTCTATTAGTTCTGAAATGCAAGTTGGAGTTCAGCAGACTAGAGGACCTACATATGTGAAAAAAAGTGAATTGTTGCTGCAAACTGTGGGAATGGAGAAGAAGAAAGAACAAGGGCACTGACAAACGAAAAGTAGGTTAGTTGCCAGGATGCAACTCTGGAAGTTGGCGTTTCAGTGCTGCATATATGTAAATAGGAAATGTTGAAAGGTTTATGGAGTTCCACAACCATTACTGGCAGATGGTGGAAAAGGTTTTGATGAGACACCAAAGTTCAACCTGACACACATCTGTGCAAAAGGCTGTTAATGGTGGCATTCAATTTTTCTCCTTGCCTTGTCAAAGTAGGGAACTTCCAGTACAGAAAGACCAGATCATTCTTTAAGGACCAAGAAAAGTGAAACTCTCAGGAACTAGAGCAATAGAAAGATAGCTAATTACAATTCCCGCTGTAATTCTTGTAAATTTGGATAGACCCTCACTCCCCTTTCCCCAGGCCTCCCCGTGAAGCACAGTGTATGTGTGTGTTTACATCTTTTTTAAAAATAAGAGTATGCACCTTCAAGTAAATTAACAAGACATTGAATCAGTAGGAGAATCTTAGTAAATCAGAATGCTCAAAATGCTTCCAGGTTTTGGCCCGTGAGGTGACTGTTTCACAGGAGACTTTCAGAGCATTTCATTCCATTCTTTTCTCTATATTAAATTCCTAAAGATGACATTAGTGCAATGATATTTTTTATTTTACTTGTATATTTTGCTTGCAGCACTCCTTATGTCTCAACAAGAAATACAGCATTTATAAGAGCTTGGCTTGGGAGAGATAGATGACCACAATATCAGAACTCTTCCTATCCCAAATAATAGTCCAGGAAGTTAATGCTTTTATCGATGCGCACAGAGCATCCACTTCATATTCTTTAACAGCTTAGTCTCTATTTGGGTGGATCTGTAAATTGTTAAAGACTGTCTTGTTTTATGGGATTTTTGGCAGCTGAATTTTCCTTGTGGAACTCTGTTTTCACAAAATATTTCTCAGATGCAAAGAAAGGCTGTCACCCGCTGCACCTTATAGTGCCACCAAGCAAATGGAAATAGTTGTGTCCTAAAGCAAAAGGGCTTTTTGCCTCTTTAGCAGTACAAACACCCATTGCGGCAGACAAGAGCAATGCTCTGAGACACCAAGTTCAAGAGGATGCATTGTACTGGCAAAGGATATATTTCACTTGCAAGCTTTAGCAACAAAAAAGTATAGATCAAGACATTGCAGGACTTGCTCTGAGCTACTAAAAAGTAAAACTCCATTAAGTTCCATTCATTTTCATTAGTTAGCAAAATTATATTATATTCAATCACTCTATTCTGAAGAGGGAGCTCAAAGCCAAATCCAGAATCAACACAACTATGTAGGCAGCTAGAGGTGAACTTTTTCTTCAAATCACAAAATAGGTCCCAACTTAGACAGGATCCCCAACCCTCTAGATCATAACACTGAGGTGTTAAAATATTAATAGCTTTTAAAAGTAATTCATAGGTTTTAAAGTGAGAAATGTCTACTCTGCCTGATCTCTCACATAATAATGCAGTTTTATACAGTGGAGTAGTGGGAATTAGTACCATATTTATACAAATATAAGACAAGGTTTCCCCCCACCCCATCAGCATGGAGAAAAAAGATCCTAGTCTTACATTTACATATAAGGAAACATCATTAAATACATTGTCTATCAGTAAACTGCTACCAAAAGCAGCATATGCTCGGTAACAGAAACCTTGATTAAATGCAACCAACTATAACTATGACTATAAAACATGGCCCATTTTAGCCAAACATACTGATGGAAGCCTAGCACAAAGAGAGGTGGGTGCTGCCTATCTGAATAAGATATGTAGTAGTGCCCATTGCACTCAGACTCTTTTTCAAGTCATGGTGAGCCACTACTTGTCATACCTTTTGATTTCCTCTTCACTCTCACAGCTGGCTGTGCCTTTTTTTTCCCATTTCCAATTATTCCTGTTTCTTTGCAAGCCTTATATGTATGGAAAACATCACAAAAAAAGGCCCCAGACAGTTCACCTAGAATCTCTCTGCTGCCCCTTCTCTCAGCCTGTCACATATGATTAGTGTGGCCCTGCCCTCCAGAAGGTGGAGCTGGACTGGGTTGCCCTGTGCCTTTCCAGTGTTCTCTCTAAAAATTGAAGCCTCTATGCAATCATACCATAGTTGCAGTTATGGCTGCTTTGACATTGATAGCTGTGGGGTCATCATGGCTTGAGATGCTCTTTACTCTGCTGGGGCCCAGACCAAAGAACTTTAAATCTTCATGTCTTTTGGCTTTAGACTAAGAGTGTGCATAGTTTTCCTATGTATAAGTAGGCACAAAAGTGCTACTTAAAAGTGTGTTCATAGAGTACCTGTGCTAAAACTTGAAGCAGTTTCAAAAAAGGTAAAACATGTCAGTTCTGGATGAACTAAATCTATAGGTACCCATAGTACATAGCCCATGTTTTCAAATTTGCTCCTCACTTCCTTGTGCTCAGGGAGAGCATGGTCTGACAGTAAGGGTCAGGGGAAGGGGCTGCAAGAGGAAGAAGAGGAGACAGAGGATAAGGGGGTTTCCTGATCCCCCAGATTCCCTACTGCAGTAGTGGGAGGGGGAGAAATTTAAGGCAAACTTCCAAGAATTAGATTCTATAACTGTACAACTATAACAAATTTATAAATTTTCCATATACAGAATCTAAGTAGTGTGGGGTTTTCTTATATTCAAGATTGTCTTATCTTTGAGTAAATACAGTAGTTATTCACATATTAGTCTCCTTATTCTTACTAAACTGTGGTTGAACTACATGTGCAAAGATGGTTCACTGGTTAAAACACTAGTACAGGACTTAAAAACCTGGATTAGTAGGATTTCATATGTACCTTAGGCAGGTACTTGTTTTAGAATATCCTTTTGGGAAAATCTGCATCTTCAGGGAACAAATATTTTTAACCTATTCCATTTCTTTGAGGATAATAGCACTTCCCTATCTCACAGACATATTGTGATGATAAATATGTTTTTCTAAAGCTAGTAAGGTTCTCCGAAACTCTAGTAAAATAGGAACCATACATAAGTACCTGAGAGAAATCACAGAGATCATATTAGAGACTGAGCAATACTTAAAAGCTCAATTCAAACAGATTTTGAATTTCAATGCACTACTTTAAAACAGGATATTTTGGTAAGCAATTTGTATTTAGAGCTAGTAATAGTGCTCAGTATCTTTCAGAAAACTTCAATGGCTTCCTTTCTCTTTATAGAAGACTAGGGACTAAATCCTGCCATTTTACTCAGATGCATAATGGAATTTATGTACATGCAAATTTTTATGAGCATAACCTGAAGGATTTGGCCCTGCAGGTTAAATCAGCTTTCCCATTCCCAATAGTTATGGTACAAAAAGTTGGGGTAGGAGTATGGATTCTAGCAGAGATGTCCTCTATTTCCCTGCTAACAAGACTTACCCTAAATTAGACCAGCAGCAGTAAAAGACTGCAGTACATTTTCAGTAGATACTTGAACTGTGATATCTTAGTTTATACTTAGTTTATAAATTGCCTACTAAATATGACTGGCCCACTAAAGATTACTTTCATCTGCAAGTGAAACATTTTGACCTCTCTCACTTTCTGTGCTGGTGTACTTAGGTCTGTCGCCTTTGAAGCTGTGTTGGCATGGAGAAAAAAAATCACTGCAAGGTATCTTTTCAGGTCACTGTTCATTTCTCATTGAACTGAAGAATCTGCCCTCTTGGTGCCTTGAATTAGAGTTGAGATCTGTACCTCTGTTCCCATTTATCTAATGAGGACAGCAATTGAGCAGTACATAATACCAAGCAGAACTTCTTGCTGCAGCAAATATTAGACCACGCTGTTTCTCTTTAATCTTGCCCAGAGGATATGTCACAGCTGAGATTTCTGAAGTTATGAATCTTAAGAATTTGTTTCTGCAGGTTGTAGACACTGGATGCCAATTCCAGACAGGCAAATATACCTGTTGTACACCATGAGTTTGTTCACTAAACATATTCACCAGTCCCCCTCCTGTAGGGCAGGGCCCCCAAATCCCGAGCAGTGCCCCCCCAAACCTGTGAAACCAGCTTTCCCTGACAGCAGGCCCACTGCACATGCACGCAGTTTAAAAGGGCCTGCCGAACAGGGGAAAAAAGCTCAGTTAGGTTCCGGAGCGGTGAGAGGCACGCGGGTGAAGCCTGCTGTGCCCCCGCTCCCCCGAAGCCCCCAGACACCCCCTCAGCAGCCGCAGAGCCCCCTGCCGACCCCCAGCACAGCCG
>NW_017728914.1:30465551-30486086 GCF_001723895.1 Crocodylus porosus
CTATGACCCCAGCTGACTTCCTGCCCTTTGGGCAGGGGGCTGGACTCGATGATCTCTCGAGGTCCCTTCCAGCCCTGATGTCTATGAAAATCTATGAAATCTATGAAATATTAGACATGTAATGGGGCTTGGGTTTTTTCCCAGTTTACTATGAGTTTTATTTTCTTGCCACATTCACCATTTCTTGGGGGTAGTGATTCTCAACCAGGGTACCTGGGCACCCTGGGGTGGTGCCAGATCTTTTGAGAAATGCCACAAAGTATGAGGAGATAAGTAGATAAATGCAGGCTCAGGCTTGCCCTAGCCTGAATGATCCCCTTCCTCGCCCACTATGCATCCCCTCTGCAAGAAGGTAAGCACTGAAATACGTAAATTAGTTTTTGAAATTGGATCACAAATGTTAAGGACGGGTGTGTCAATTCCAAGAAGGTTGAGAACCATTAGTTTAGGGGGGTTGTTCCATTTAGGCCCTTGGGTCTATATATAATTATGGCACTTTTGCACTCATCAGATAACGCAAAGGGAAAATAATTTGGCTAAAGATGCCCAGCAGAGAATCTTTCTATTGGAGGGAGTACTGGATTATATAATCCCCATAGTAACATCCTGGGAAAGCTTGCTGCAGGGCCATATGACTTCCCCCAGCTGTGACCAAGCACCCAGCTAGCAACAGCTGTAGCCTAGACTGAATCAGGCAGCAGGTAGAGACAACTGAGGCACAGACTAAGGTGTTTTGGAAAGAGCAATGTGGAGAGGGAGCTTGCCAAGCAAGGAAGGAGCATTGTGGATTTGTGCTGGTTAAGAAAAGGACCCTAATCTAAGGCCCAGAGAAAATGGTGGAACAAGGGCTAGTAAATTCTAGATTACTTACCCGAACTTGGGCATTCAGGCCTGTGGTTTAGGGTAAGACCCTAGGTCACACAGATAAAATGGGCTGTGGGTGATGAAAGGACTGGGGGTGTGATGCAAACCAAGGGGCATTCTTAGGTGGCATACGCAGGCTAACAGCAGACCCTGTCCTATGGAAGGGGAAGAGCCAGGAATAAAAGGGGGTGCTCATAAGCTCTTACACCAATGATGGAGTCTTTACAATCTCTCAAGGTAAGCTGTTCCAGTGCTTAACTATTATAATAGCACAACTTAAAGTCGACAAGTGGCTGATATAAACTGTGGCGGGCCTATCCCCTATATCAGGATGCTGTAAACTGTATATACCCCTCTTTCTATCCTATGCAGAGAAGAGCTCATGTGTGGAAGAACCTTGAATAACTCACCTATTTGCATGTTCCATGACTCAAGTAAATTAGCTTCCCCCTCTTTCCCAAACCTCACTACAGGATGTCTTTGACTCACACAATGACCATGCATTGCCAAACTGGGCTCCCATCCCAGAGTAAATGTGATTGTCTTCTATGACTACTATTTTTTGCGCTGTTTCCCGTAGATTGCAGTAGGAAGCAACGAGTTTTAGCTGCAGCTTCCAAATGCTGTAATTGTATGTTCCAGCTGGTAATGTTGCTGTAGTTAGAGTTTATTGTTTTACTCTGTTTTATGCTTTGTTTGAAAACTTAATACATAATGTAGGAGAAAAAAAGAATCCCATGAAGGCATTCAAATATTTTCTTATAAGGTGTTAGCATTAGCACAATATGGAAGGAAAAAAATCACCTGAGAAGTTTTGGGGGTTTTTTTACACACGAGAACTATGATTTCCTAATAAATGTAATATTCCTAGCTGAAAAAGGAGATATATTTTTTTTTTTTAAAAAGTCGTTCTTCTTTCTCAGGGTGGCTTTGGATTTGTGCTCCAATACTAATATTGAACGAACAATGCACATGTACACACACTGTGTGTGGGCCTGTATTATCTTTCTTTACACCTGCAGAATTTCTGCTGTATTAGGCTAGGAAATATAATGTAATTAAAAATGAGGAGCCAGCTTTAAAAAAATATATTAAAAAACGCCACCTTCATCCTTCCTTGTGCCTTAGAAAGAATTGTTATTTCCTTTGTGACAAAAGAATAATAACCCTAGCAGATGGGCTGCTAGAGAGCTATAAGAAAAGCTCTGTTAGAGTATGACTGACAAAGCCATCTGTGCAGAACAGGAAGTCCTGTCACGGCAATAATAAAAAGACTCTATTTCAGCCCAACTCATTCCAAATAATCTGTATTTTAAATTCGCCTGCTAATTTTCCTAGGTAAATATCATTGTGCTAATATATCAATGATTGTCCCGAGTTTATTGAAATGACCTTCTTGCTGTTACCTCATTCTAGACTCTGTTAAAATTCAAAGTTGTGTGTTAGTAAGTCCTTTGGTGGCAATAAACCACTTAGCTTTGGTCTGGATCTCCATTCTATCGGTGACACCTGAACCAAATGCTACTACTGGGAAGAGTTAAATCCTTAGCTGAGCTTCAGTTCTCCAGGCCTGTCTCCATCCAAAAAGGGGTAGTTCCATTTTGCCATAAAGAGCTGTTGCTCTAGCTCTGCCATTGTGAAAATGATAGCGGGCCTCATCTGAAGAGAGTAGGCTCTCTCTCCTTTTTTTCTTTCTCTCTCATCCAGTCCTCTGCGCCAGGCATGATCATCTCTTCCTAAAGAAACACTTATCTAACTGCATTTATCAGCCACTTATCTAGCCACATTTTCCACTTAATCATTTCCAGTGATGGAGGTTCTACAATCTCTAGATAATCTGCTCGGTGCTCAACCAGCGCACAATTAGAAAGATCTTCCTCGTATCTAACCAAGCTATTCCATGTTGCAATTTTAAGCCCACTTGTCCTCTTCCCTCTGAACGGAGAATAGTTGATTGCTTCTTTCTTTGTAACAACCCTGTATTTATTTGAAGATGGGTATCAAATTCCCTTTCAGTCTCTTCTTTCGATGAAATAATCCAAATCATCCGGCCTTCCATCATATGTCACAGAGGTTTTCTAGACCTCTAATCTTTTTTTTTTTTTCCTCGCTCGGGCCTCTCTTCAGTTTGTTCACATCTTTATTGAAGTGTGGAGTGCAAATGCTGATACAGAGCTGCAGGTGAGGCCTCAGTACTGCTGAACAGGGTGGAAAAATCCCTTTCCTACACACATCTGTGATGCTTCTGCATGTCAGTATGCTAGTAGCTTGTTTTGCAACAATATAGCTTTACATTTTTTGCAATTTTTGCTAATGAAGTAAAACAAAACTGAAGTGAAAAAAGAAAAGTCATTAAATAATTCATCCTTTTCTTCATTGTCCATTCTGAGTCGCCCTCCCCTCCTTGATTAAGTAAGGGTCCTACATTGTCCTTGGTTTTCCTCCTATACCTAACATACTTACAGAAATATTTTTTTCTACCTGTTCTAGCTGCCTCCCCATTTATGCCATGGCCTTTCTGATTGTGTCCTTAAATGCACACTATACTCTCATTCCTCCTCAGTAATATGGCCAAGCTTCCACTTGTAAGATTCCTTTCTAAGTTTTAATGTCACTGAAAAGCTCATGATTTAGCTATGCTTCCTATCCCCTTCCTTTAAAGAGAGCTCACATTTGTGCTCTCAGTATTATTTCTTCAAGAAAAAATTGACTCTCTGTCTTTAGACTGGACCCCATGGGAGGCAAGTCTGTCAGCTTTCTGAGTTTCATAAAACCTGCATTAGGATTGGTAGAAAGTAGCAGATTGAGGGCCCAGGTTCTGAAAAGCACCCTTTATGCTTGGAGTAGAAATATCCTATTAACATCAGTGGAGTTCAGCGAGGGTAGAAGAGTCAACCTACGGAGCTGGCTTAATCGGGATTTGAATGAAAGGATCAGAGTGCTCTCTGGCAAGTTCAGCAAGGGTATGTACACACTACCATGTAGTACAAATATACCCAAGCAAGCTTGAAACGTGCCAGCTCTGGTACTGGTTGCAGTGTAGCCACAGCAGCAGAGAACTACGTGCTGACTGTAAAATCTGCTTATTTGGATAATTAGGCTGCATCGAACTCCTTGTTGCCACTGCTTTGAGAAGATTAGTGGGAATGGTGTTCAGGAAAGGGAATTCCTCTGGGGTTTTGTCTGCTCTGGGAGCTGAGCTAGCAGCTGACTGCTCTACGTCCTCTGGGACTGTTTAATTCTTCTCTTCCCCTTGGTTTGTAAGAGTGGAAGGCTATACCGTGGGGGAAATACCAAGTGCTTTGTTGAATGTGTTGTAGCAGAAACAGTGTGCTGGTGCCAAAGCACTTCTTTCTCTCCTTTGGCTGGTGGTATTAGTGCTCCATGCACTTGCAACAGTCCTGGTAATATAGCCTGGTGAGCTGCATGCCCCCTATGTCTCACTTACCCAGCAGACAAAATATCCCTTTTTATTTATATAGCAAAATAGGGCTTTAAATAGGATTAACTGTGGCAAACTTTCCAATGAAACCACAAGGGGATCACTTTGATTCTTTTTGGTGGTGGTTTTAATGTTACGTGGTCTCTACTTGACTGACTTTAATGATTTTCCCACATACCATGTTCAGGAAAGCAGGCTGCCCAATTATCTCATTCTCCCTTATAGCTGTTTTTTGAAAGCCTTTTTGGAAGTATTGTTGCTTTCTCTGGACTTTTATACAAATAGTGAAGATTGCTGGCAAATTGGAGCAAAATTGGAAACTATGTATTTGTTCTCTCTTTTTTTTCTTCTTTTTTTCTTTTTCTTTCTTTTTTTGAAACTTCCTTGCTGAAAAGAACTAGTTTGAAAGAAGTGAAGCAGAAAAGCTTCTTTCACAAATAATTAGGTAAAATCTTTGCAGGCCAGAAAAGGAATGTTTGAAAGCCTTAACCCACATAAATGTTTTCTGAATAATGTCCTGCTTAAAGAAAGGAAAACGCAGAAGAAGGAATGAAACAAAATACTTGAACCCAATCCTTCCCACCACCTTTTTCTTTTTGGAGAGGGGAGGCGGCAAGGCCACGGAAAGGTGCCATCAGATTGAAACACCAAGATTTGAACCTTCCCATATAGCTTTTGTCCCTAGGTCAGTTACAAACTGGAAACAATTTATTTTATTATTTTGCTTTGAAATGCAGCTGGGATCTTTGAATAATACTCAGAATTCAAGCTGGTGGAAATCTGGTCATAGGCAGCTGATGTCCTTTCCCAGTCCTGCCCCATTTTAAGACTGAAACTGTATAAGAATAACTCGCAGGCACTTGTGTGCGCCCATAATAACCCTATAACCAATAATAATTCCTTAAACCTGTTCAGGATGCAAATCTGGGGACCTCCTACATTCTAGATCTGGGGTTGTCAACCAGGGGTACTTGAGACAGCCCTAGGGGCTATGCCTGGGCAGGTGGGGACAGAGCAGTGCTGCACAGGCGCTCCCCACTTCCTGACGTGGGGGAAGCTTGCACAGGGCAGCTGCTGCCGGTCCATATCTAGCCGTTCACCACCGCACCTCTGCCCCCCCCAGCTCAGCATCCAACCACATGCCACCCCCTCCACTCAGTGGTGGACCTTGCACCCCTCCCCAGCTCTGGCCAGGGTACACTGCTTCTCATCCAGCCACTGTGGGGGGGGGGAGTACAATGATTCAAAAGGGTTGAAAAACCCTGTTCTGAATCTGAACTAATAAAATCTCTTGAAAGCTCTGGTTCATGCTATCGAAGCTCGAGAGCTTACTTTCTCTGAGACGGGGGCAGTTTTTAAAACCAAAATTCAGTGGTCTAGTTTCTCCTAGTATCTTTCCAGTTCCCAATCGCATGGGTACTGGACATCTGATATTTGTTAGAAATGTGAATATCCCATATGGGACTAGTAAGTGATTCAAAGCATCTAGTGTCTTGGAAATAAAAATCTCTATAGATGCAATTTGTAATTTACATGCTTTATTACTTGTCTTTTTTGACTTCTTGATAGCTATAGTGTTTTCTTGGTTGCAGCTTCCGTGGAATAAATTTGCTAAAAAATTCTCTCCCAGGCAACAAGTATTCCTATTTACAGTCCCCTCAAAGAACAGCAATTATTCCTAAACGTGGTAATGGGGTCTGTGTAAAAAGCTTGAAATTGATGAATTGTGCTTTTTTGCTGGTTCTATAAAAAAGAGTTGGGGGGGAAGGGGGAAAAAAGGCATTTTATAGTGTAAATTTGCAAGTATTGCTGAAAGCTAAAGTGGTGCAGCAATAAGAGCTGATTCTTTGCTAAGCCAAAGCTGACCTTGTTTATGGGTGCAAAGAGAAATGGAACTTAAAGTCCAAGTCTTCCTTCCTCCCTTCTCAGCAGCGTTGGGTGCTCACAGAAGTCCTCTCTTAGGACTTTTCAGCCCGCACCCTAGAATCTCGCTCTACAGAGCCACTTCCCTCGTCCTTCATATCCAGGCGAAGCTACAAATTGCCCCCCTAGGTGGTTAGTGGAACTGACTTAAACTTCCTCAGTAAGATCAACACCTTTTAATGTGTTGAGATGTTTCTGGAGAAGGCTGACAGCCTGATTTCTTCTGTTTTATTTCTTCTGTTAATTATGTACTCCATTGTCAGCACAGCTATATGGGTTTGCACAGTTGCGAGAGCCTGCAATCCCTCACTTTTGGAAGGAGAGTTAAGATTTGATGTGATGAGTTTATCTCGACTGGCATCCAGTGTATTAGATGTCAGGGCAGATTTTTTAAAAGAGAAGGTAAGACGAGGCAAAGGCCAAGTGGTGCTACTGATACTGTAGCTGTCTTAGTTTGGGAAGAGCATGGGAGATATCTGTGTGTTATTGCTTTTTATGAATGTTGTACAGTCTGTCCATATGGTTACTATCAAGCTGTCTGCCAGGTGGGGGCAAAGAACTAATGCAACCCTAGGGGGGTGAGTTCTCCCCAGGAAGGTGTCTGTGTCTTTGTCAATGAAATTCTGGCAATTGAGTTAATCCAATAATCAGGCCTCCCTGGGGCAGAAGCATAAACCAGATTCGATGAAGGAATTCGATACTGAAAGGCTGTGAAACTTGGTAGCAGCTTGAGGGTCAGAGAGCCTCCGTCAGGTCTCATTCTCATCAGGGTCCAGTGGTTCTACATTTACCAGCAATCAAGACTTCTGTTGTTTTAACCACTTTCTTCTTTCTTTAAATATCCAGTATAAATGGTGCTCAGTTTGGAGGAACCTGCTTTGTTGCACTGTGGAGGGGTTTTTTGTTTTTTTTATATCCATTGTGGGTTCCTGATGGAAAGGCTACAGAAGGTTATAAGGCCTAGATTAACTTGCTAAGTGCATAGTTGGGGAATAAAGGTACAGTGATCTGGCAACTCCATCTAATTGCAAAGTGAATTGTGGGATCCCACCTTGGAAAAGCCCAGATCCTGGACTGCCACTTGTAAGAGATGCCCATGAAGAGACTCAGGGGTCTGGAATTATAACAGGGATGTATTGTAACTACTGTTGTATCACTTGCACTCAACATTATTCCTACAGCAGAAAGAGCTTTTAGAAGAAAACCCTTAAAGTGAAAATCTAGTTACTCATCACTTCACTTAATGATAGCAAATAAACAGCTAAGGGCATCATGAATCAATTTTGTATTTCCCTTATGACAGATATTTCCTGTCAAGTTCAAAGAAATGCACAGTTCAGCAAGACTCAACATTTAACCGTGATCTAGAAGTAATCGCATTCTTGCATCAGAAGCTTTGAATGTGTGTGGGTTAAGTTTAGTGCAGAAGAAAGTATGCCACAGGGGTGCTTATCCAAGGCTCTAGGTACACTTTACACACCTTGTAAAAGAGTGCAGGACCTGACTAGTTATCTACGCTAACAAGAAGACCACAGCTCATTTCAATAAAGATACTTACAGATTTCCCTCTTTTAGTGCAAGTCTGTAGCTCCCAGTGATGCTATCAAATATGCACTGGGGTATGATAGCACCCCCCAGAACTCTATATATGTGTTGATCTGCCCGGTGAGGGAAAATACTGTGCGTCTGACTTGCTGCTACTGTTACTCAGATGCCTCTTGCTTCATTAAGACTAATTTTTTTGCAATGTTGATAGGCTTCAGAATGGGGTTAAGTGCACTGTGGAATTTAGGGTGTTGCACATCATTCCTTATGATGCGATCTAAACCCAACTGAAAACAGTAGACCGTGGTTGAAAGCCTGTATTACTTGTGGAGGCTAGTGAAAAACAAGTGGTGTTTTCTGAAGAACCCATCATAAATTCAAAATGTATGTATAATTTTATGAATATTGCAACTGAATCCATGCTAATTTGAACAATTAAATAAAAGCTTAGTTGAACAGAGAAATGTAGGGGGAAACTTAACACTGAGAACTGGGGATTTATTGGTCCTTCTGCATTTCATTGTACAGCAGTCTTTAGAACCGAGACTAAACCGGAACCGTTAAACTCAAATGTCTGTATTAATGTAGCTCGGTCCAATTAATTGTTTTACTCCCCTTGAAGGACTAATTGATATGAAGGCTGTAGTTTTATTTTTACAAGAGATATCAACATCTGAAACATCATCCCACCAAGTTGTAAGCATGAAGCTGAAGTAGTAATTTTTAATAAATGAAGAAAGACAAAGACAACTAGCTATTTTCTGGACAGGTAGTATTTTCCCAACTTAACTACCTATAAAAATACCTGTTAATTCAATGATCCCTGTTGTTCAAAACAGGACTGATTTAACTACAAAATCCCAGGTTGCTAATCTTGATCACTGAGCTTCTCCCTTAGACAGCAGAGTGTATATTTTTAAAGTCCATATTCACCTCTAAGGAACTACCCTATGTAAAGTCTGGGATTTCATAGATTTCATAGACATCAGGGCTGGAAGGGACCTTGGGAGATCATCGAGTCCAGCCCCCTGCCCAAAGGGCAGGAAGTCAGCTGGGGTCATAGGATCCCAGCAAGATAAGCATCCAATTTACTCTTGAAGGTGTTCAATGTAGGTGCCTGAACCACCTCCGCTGGCAGACTGTGCCAGACCTTGGGGGCTCGGACAGTAAAGAAATTCTTCCTTATGTCCAGCCTGAAACGGTCCTGCAGGAGTTTGTGACCGTTCGACCTCGTCATCCCTTGGGGCGCTCTGGTGAACAACTGTTCCCCCAGATCCTGGTGGTCACCCCTGATAAACTTATAGGATGATTTAGAGCTGTCTGGCCACCCCTCATCTAGTCCAGCCCCCTGCACAAAGTGGCATGGGCAGCCTCTGCATGTGGCATATGGCAAATCCATGGAGGGGGCAGGTGGGGCTGAACATAGGGGGGAGTGCAGGACTAATTTGTGCCACACCTGCCAAAAAGGTTGGTCCCCAGTGGACTAGATGAAAGTTGAGGTCCTTTCCAAGCCATATGTTTCTAGGGACTAGAACTTGAAACTCACTTCTCTGCATAAAAGTACAGTTTAATGTGCCTTACTCTGCAATATGTGTGTGCACTGCAATCCCAGCATTGTAAAATTTCTTGTAGTTTTAAGAGAGGTTGACAATTCTTAAACAAATTTTGTACGTCATGAAGTGGCCAGCACATATTTAGTATATAGCTGATGGCAGAATTACCCAAGTATACCTGCTTTAAGCTTTGTGCACAAAATCATTTCAGGTAATAATTTTTAGGACAATGCCCCGGAATTGAAAGAATCAACTAATGATGGAGTAGGTCTGGTTAAGACTCTCTCTCCCAAGAATTCAAGCATGCTTGGCCTCAAAGGGAGAGATCAGGAAGTTAGGAGTTTAGAGGACTGGATAAGCCTCCGACACTTCCCCCTCTTCAGCTCAAGCTTTCTTTGATTGTATTCCTTAGCTCAATTCAATAATATGAACACCCTCCTCATTTGGGCATGATACTGCTGCACTGCTCAAGGACATCACAGTCCTGCCTCGCTCCCTAGCTGTGTCCTTACTGGGGGCAAAAGTAGCTTTGTCTCTTGGTAGAGATTGTGTCTTATGACGACTGCAAGAATAAATAAGAATAAGCAAGGAAACTGGTATTACGCAATACTCAAATGCCATTCCGCATGGCCAGACATTGCCTTTTTTTAATTGATATAAATTCAGAGTAACTTATTGACTTTGTTTTTCTGGAATTCTACTGGAATAACCCACCCTGGACAGACTCTTATGTTCCCATGTGGTAAAGGGACACTACAATTTATTTTACTGTTTTACTCTTCAGTGTGAAACCTTTGCATCAGCCAACTAGCCTCTGTAATTGCATTCCCCTTAATTTGCTGGCAGTTCCAAGAATTACAAACGCAATGCACGGTTCTAATTCTCTGTTAACACAGAACAACACAGACAGGCAAAAGATCCCACTAATTTGTATGTCTTTGACCTGCTTCATGCAGGCCTGGAGATAAGGGGCTTCATCTTTCTATTATCTTGTAACTTCTTATCTTGCGTTCTATTTGCATTGGAAGAAAGGGCATTTATAGAATCAGGCACACTGTATCCAAAGATTGCAAACTTATTGCCCTATCAGACCTACCTCTGCCCCCCACCCCAAAAATAAACACATGCTATCACAAAATTGTTATTCCATTACTACCATAAAATAATGCAACAAAAATATTGTTTGCTACAGCTGACAACCTGATTAACTGGGCCTGCTGGAAAGGCTGCTCATTTGATCAAAATTTCAATATCCACAGATAAAAAATGAAAATGGCTAACTGGGGATTTGTCCTTGGAAACAACATAAAGAAACAGGAGAGGATCTTGTTTTCCTTTATATATTCTGAGATAGGGCTTCCCAGTAATTCAGCAAAGCCATCACTCACTTTATGCATCATTATCTATTAGGAAAATGTTTGAAACTGCCATATATAAAAAGACAAATGTATAAACTAGATATGCAGCTTTGGATAATCTGAAAGAGGGAGAGATGGCATGTTACATAAAATTAATACTTTAACACTTCATTTCAACTGCTGAATTCCTGATTTTAGCAAAGCATTCCTTTTTCAGCATGTGGCACTGTCTTATTTTTTTTAAAATGGTTTAAATATTGTTTCTAGCATTATATAAAAGAAAAGAATTCAAAATGCTTAAGATATGTCAAAGTCCTACCTACACATTTTGATTTCTAATTGAAGTATTTTGCTTGACTCAAAGCAAATGCTTTGACTCTTTCCAGCTGCCAGCAAACAAACAAGTCTGTTAGCTCCTCTCCACACATGAAACTATTCTGAGCTTAGGAAACTATTTCCAGGCTTGTTCGTGGTCAGCAGTGCTACTGGTATTTTGCCCTATACACTGCATGGACATGAGAACACAGCCCCTGTCCATCTGGGGAACACAGCCTGGAAAGTTTCTTCAAGGTAATTGAGTCCAATTTACTGTTATTGTAGGTGACCCTAGGAGATGCCTCTTGGGGACCTGCTTTTGTAAACTAATCAATCTCTGAATTAAAAGCGGCTAAGTTTCTTCCCCCTTACTATTCCTATTAGAAGGCTATTCCAAAGTCTCGTTGCTCTGATGTCTGGAAACCTTCTAATCTCCATGCTGAAGTTCTTCATGAACAAAGCCAGTTTGCTTAGGAAGAAAAAAAAATACAATCCAAGTGTTGCAAAATGAGGAAAGATGAACAAAATTAGAGGATGGGGGACAACTGGGTATAAACCAGGGGCATGCAGATTTCCCCTATTTGGGTATTAAACCAGCACTGGACTGGAACTCTGCCAACATGCCACATTTCCATGCAGGAGATGAGGGCAGTTGCAAACCCTACTGAGCTGGATATCAAGCATGGGGCAATTATAGTAAAAGAGTAGGTAACTGGTTCTAGTAGCTGATTTAATTCACTTTCTACCAGATGCAAAGATTCAGGAGCTGTTTCTGTATGTTCCTATGTCACTACTGGTTAGGAGAAAAATAGGAGCAGTAATGACATGATGTTGGGGTGCTAGGTGCCTGAGGAAAATGGGGGGGTGGGAATCTTTCATCTCAGAAGGAAAAAAGACCAAACCCAAAATATCACCCTCCACTTCTTTCCTTTTTCAGATGGACATGCTATTGCTGGTCTTTTTCAAGGCCATGAAAACAGATTCACTGATTCTACTGACATCCCCATCATGTTAGGAGATTAAAGAAAACTCTGTATCAAGGTAAGAGAAAAATGAATTACAGGCTAGATGAAAGCATTTGTTTATACCAGTGTCTGAAAGTCTTTTGATTGTGAAGTCGGGCTCTAATTCCACAGACCTCTCATGTAAGTGATGCAGCAGTGCGAAATCATGCCCAACCCTTTTTTCTTCTTGATGCTTTTGCAATATATGCATACACAGCTTTTCCAGCAACTCCCAGTTCATCATACTTTAAAAAAGGCTGACGCTTGTCACAAGGTATCTGGAAGGTACTAAATAGTTGGAACATGTGTATGAGTTGGTTCTTCATTTAGTCAGCCATACAGGGAATAAGACTTTTCTATAATGTGGATTTTTACCTCTCCAAAAAATGCACTTGGGCTGCTTGGGTTTCTGCTGCATTACTAACATTTGTCATTCCTTCCCAGGCTCCAAACTATACACAGCCAGAGAATGGATTTATTTTTAATGTATTTCCAGTCGAGTTCATGACACTTGGCTGCCAGTCCCCCTTGCTTACGGTGGTAGCCCAGTTTCTTTCAATGTGGAAATCCACTTCAGTGTTGAGGGCTTCACCGCCACAAGCTCTGTACAGCTACTCCTATAGTTACACCCTTGAAAAATGGGACTTTAAGCAAAACAATGTTAAGATAATCCAATTACATCACAGTAGTTACCTACTAGCAGCGGCAGCCAAACAACTTTGTAACCAAACATTGCACAACTTCAAATGGGTATGTTCTCTAACAGATCAGCAATGTAATAATGTCGTCCCAGTTAACATTGTTTTGTTAGGTGAGGATTACCTGTATGCTACAACAGATAGTCCCACAGATATGCAGGCTGTACACAGAGGCTCCCTTGGGCACATAGGTGCTGAGAATGACTTGCCCCAATGCCCTTCCCCCTCTGTTGAAAGACAGTGTCTAAGAAACAACAGTATGTAAACACGTTGACATAATCCAGACCATGAATATTTTAAAACAGGAACTCTTTTGTTGTTAATGACTCCAAATCCTGCCATTATTGTTACTTAAAAACACAGTAATGCCCAGAAGACAGAAAAGATGTTATTTGTGATTCTCCTAGATGCCTTTGTTTCTTCAACCTGCTTAGCTTTTACTTGGTATTTCTGCGAGTTGACATGTGTATTGACAAGCCCCAGATATGCCCAGCATTTCCTTCTGGTTCTGGTGGAGATAAGCTGCTGGCTGTTGATGGAGTCTTTCTATCTACTGCCCTGATTCTTTTTTATGGACTTGGTTTTTGAAGATACTTGATTTCCTGTCCAATGTTTGGTAAACCCCCAGGTGGCTATAATTGTTGTTGCTGAAAATTCTTAGCTGTTCAACTTCTTTTTCTCCCTGTACAGTCTTGTCTCCAAGTTGTTGAGTTTAGTGAATGGAGAACCTGAAATACTAGCACATACTTTCTTTTCTCTCGCTGTCAGATATGCATGCATAATTGGATTTGGTGACCAAATCTCTGAATCTGAATCGGATCAGGGGACCCTTTAATCCCCTCAGATCAATTCAGACATAGAGACAGCTTTAAATGTTGTTTCTACATACCTCTAGGTAGTAGGGGCTCATGAATGCTGGGGCACATGAAGTATCCCACAGAAGCATGGAGCGGGGGCTCCCCAGCACACTCAGCAGCAGATCTGGAAGTTGATCAGAAGTATTTTGGTGCCCCCCGCCGGTGCTACAGCACAGTGACTGGTGCCTCCTCAGTTGTGGGGGGGGGGGGGCAACTGGGGTCCCCGGTGGCTGATCACCAACCCGGGGGGGGCCTCCCAGCATGCTCCCCAGCTGACCCATCAGTGTTTTTGCAAACACTTCTGGGTTTGCCGCTGAGCATGTGGAGGGCCCCCCTGTGCTCCTGTGGGGTGCTCCATGCACCCCAGCATTGCAGCATTCATAAGCCGTGCACCCTGAGGTACGTAGAAAAATCTTTTCAGTGATTCAGACATAAACAAAGCATTTTTCTGCAAATTGGCATCGAATCTTCAGATTCAGTTTTGACTGAATCATATCGGGGACAGTGATCCAAATCAATTAATCGAATCACTGTCCCTGATTCGGGCCTAATTCGAATCAAATAGGGCCTGCTTCACACACCCTTAATGCACAGGGGGGAGATATACGATTACATTTCCAAGAAGACAGAGGAGTTCTATGATCCAGAACAATTTCATGTGTTTAAAAACAAAGGCACAGACCACTAAAATCAAAACATGGTTTCAGTTTCCAGGTTGATTCAAATAGTGACGTGATCTTGCTTTTGCTATCTGTACAGAAAATATTTTAGCCCTGGTAGTGTAAAATAGAACATGGAGGCATTTCTACAATATTACTATAGATTATTACAATACAACATCTTTTTGTTCACTCTACATCATTATGCTTGAATAGTTTTTAAACATGAATAATTTGTAGTTATATGGTGTTCTTTTCATAATAAACAGAGAATTGGTAATTACTTGATTGAGCTAGCTCTGCATTCTGCTTCAAAGACTGCACTGTCTCTGGCTTGTAGTTCAGGGGATAATGCAGAGCTAAAAAGTCTAAAAGGAAAAGCAGTTTTCTGTTTCTCCTGTAGAGAAAGGGGAAAGTCCAGTTCTGGTACCCATAACTTATTATAATGTTGCTATACTGGAACTCAAGTCATGTTTGGGATCTTTGTGGTATGTTTTACTTTATTTTCTCTTTTTAATGATGGTGAATGTAAATTATGAAAGCTGTAGTCATAGGAAAGTGGGTCACCCTGAATTGCATAGTTATGGTCTCCATGCAGAGAGCACAAATTCAGTTAGTGAGTGTGTGACAGACGGACACACTCTGATTGGGAGACAAAAAAAATCTGGAGCCTTGGTTTGTGGCAAGGAAGTCTGGCGCTCAGAGCAAAGCCTGCAGGGGCAGTCCACCCTCGCCCCGTGCACAGATTTGGGGGGGGGGGGTGCTGCTTGAGGCTCCATTCCACGCTGCCCAGCTGGGCAGCACTTGTTAGCAGCCCTTTACTTCAGTGTCCAGGGTGGTCACCCCACTTGCGCTCCCCCCCCCCCGCTTTGCTACAGCACTGCCTGTGATTCTTACTAAGAAATTCAGACCCAGAGTCTGAGTTTGCAGAGTTTGCATCTGTAGACCAGGCCTGATAGAATAGGAATTTACTCTAGCAATAGCTGAGCTGCTAATGCAGTCTTCCTGGGACCAGTCTGGGTAGCAACTGAGCAGCAACTTCTGGCAATGTAGATCTAGACCAAGCAGTATCTATAGGACATGATGATGGTGGTGACTTTTTTTTTTTTACTGGACACTCTGGGAGCAGCTGCCTAGGATCTGATTGTCTAATGCTGAGTTTCTTTGGGTTTATGAATGAGGTACAGGTGGATAGGCATTGTGATTGTAATAAGAGCTTTGGACCCTGCCAAACCAAGCAATTGATGACTGGGAGGTTGGCCAAACCCTTCAATCACTTAGTTTGTGCTCCGAAGGGCTCCTGCGTGAGACGCAGTAGCTGTAAAGGTGATCTTGAGTTGAAATGGCATGTTCCTACAAATTGAGTGTGGCTAAGGCTTTAGTTGAAGGTCTTCACTGACTGCTTATCACACAGGAGCCCTTGGGGACATGAACTGTAATAACCATTCAGCGACAGGCAAACAACAGCCTTACTATGCTAATGACACCTGGAAAACAGATTGTGAAAAGGTAAATTTAAAAACATGCTTTTCAATATTGGAAAAACCGCCTTAGTCAGAATTAGGTCTATATAGCATAGCCTGGTCTCAATTCCTAAAGTGTTTACCAATGACTAAAGGGTAATGTTTATGATGGACAATACGCATGAATGAGGTTGAACATGTCAGGACATTTACCTCTGTATAAACAAACTACTCCAATCAGTGCAAGAGAAGTGATGGCATGACCTTGCATTACTATAGCTGTACTATAAGTCTAGTCTCACAGTTCAGTAATCATTCTATAATTTAAGATCCTCTTCTGACCTGCATGTGTTAAACAACCCAGATGTGGATTAATGGGCCTGTAAGTGAAAGAATGAAAACGGGTGCTCTCAGATGCATCAAGAATGATCTTTATAAATACCTGAGATGGGGAAATGACAGAACATTTGCTTTTGCAAAAGATATCAGAGTATAGATTGAAGTACAGTTCTTCTTATGCAGATACTATGAGCAGGTTCATATGAAAATAAAAGTACCTTTTTCTTTTGGAAAAATCTGGCTCAGAACAGTGAAATCTGCATTACAATAGGCAACCCTACTGACCACCTTGTCAGCGGTGGCTGAGCAGTCCTTGATCATACAGCATGACTTAAAATCTCTTGGACATGCACCATGTTTTCTTTTCTTTGTTAAAGGATTTTATGCTGGGAAGAAAACGTTTCATTTCACTGTCACAAATCTTATGTCCAACAGCTTATAAGCATAATTAAATTATACAGGGCCTCGGTTCCTTACAGTCTTTTTCGTGTTTTGCTTCAGGTTTCTCTTCTTGTGATCAAAGGATGAATACAAAGTTCAGATAGACACAAATAGGTCGTCTTCTCCTGGATAGCTGTGGTGGTATTGTGCAGCTATAGTTACTGCTTGCTAGATCTTTAACGAGCTTTCATTTTACATTCAGAACACACACAGGTTTTCTTTGCTTCCAACATCAACACGCACAAGCAAAAAAACAAAACATTCCCTCCCTTCCCCCAAAAAAACTAAAGGGAGAGGGAGGGGGGACCCCTAACTGAGTTCAGCTGGTAGCAGTAGTTCTTTCGGTAACCTTGGAATACAGCTTCTATGGACAAAGAACACTTCAGTCTTTTTAGGAAGTCATCCTTAATAAGTAACCTTCTTTTAGATTAAAAATCCAGTTTTTAATAAAACGTTTCCAGTTATAAAACTCGACTTTCGGTAAGTATTGCATTGATACAGCCAACCCTGTATTTTACTTTTTCACCATAATTTTTATTACCACCAGAATTTATAGTTTTACATTTTTTTTCCCCCCCTTTTCGTAAAGTGTGCGCTCTCTCTCCATAATAATAGGTCTTTTGTGTTTTAACACCTTGCTCAGTGCAACGAAATTTCAATCCTCAGAGCTCCCCGTGTCTCCTGTTTGTTTGCCGTGTTGATTGTCTAATCAGAATGTTCAGGCTTTTTATCGCCTCTTTCAGATCACTCCCACCTATGCTGCATTCTTAGGGGAGAAATAACATTAAGAGAAAGGGACTTTCAAGAAACCACATAATTTGTCACTTTCAATTTCTCTTCTCTTGGCTTCTGAAAATGGAAGAACGTAGTTGTAACTGCAGGAATGGATGCAAAAGAAATGTAGTCTCCTTTCTTCACCCTGCTTTACCTTCTTTGCCATGCAGCAAAAATAGCTTCTTATTTTTATATATTTTTGTTTTGCATGAGTTCATTAGGGTGAACTATACAGTATTATAGATGTCTACTGAAAGACCTTTGCCCATTGGCTTATGAAGCTACGTTATGCAATATAACGTGTTCTGCTCACCTTGGGTGGGGGGGGGAAGAGATTCTTTCAATAGTGAGGTATGTACCAGTCCGTGCATGAGGGTGAGGGATTAATAGGAAATGGAGATGGAAATAGCCTGTTGGTCATGGTAATCTATCCCCAGTGTAAGTTTGCCCCCTGCAAATATATAAATCTGAGCTTTAAAGTGAACTGTACAAAAGGTCCTTTGGCTACATAAGCTGGAAAAAAATACAATATAAGTTATATACAATGCTGTACATAACTCTGATATGAAAACGAAAGGCTGAACTATCTATTAAAGTTTAATGTATATAAAATATTTTGCTATGAATCTTCTGAATCTAGCTTTAAATTATCCTAGCTAGAGACCTTTCATCACTACCCTTGGGGAAAGTATTCCACGTTCTATTACACCTTGCCTTTCAGAGAGATTTTCTGGTATTCAACCTTGGCTTTCTTTTCCTTAATTTCATCCTGTTGCTGAATCCCAGCTCTCCTATATTCCCTTTGATTCTTCTCCTTCCTTGAGAGACAAATGCACGTAAGGCAGAGTCGTGGATTTCCTATCATATTCTATGCCTTGTAGTCAATGGAAGTCAATCCTCAGCACATCTCAGGATGGGCCCTGAGTCAGCTCTTAGGCAAGCTAAGTGCATCTATTTCTTAGAAATCAATTCCTCCAGCCCCTTTGGTGAAATCTGTTGTTCTTATCTAAATTGTCTCTTGTTCCACTTGGGGTTCAGATGCTTGGAGCAGAGAGTCAGATCTTCAGCTGGTGTAAATCATCATAACGCTGACTTCAATAAAGTATGTTGTGCCTGTTTACATCAGCAGATGATCTGACCCGGAGTACAGATTTGCATATATCTTATTTCCTAAAGCCTATCTTTTTAGTGGAAATAGCAACATTGTCTGTGGTCCATGGGAGGTTTTCCCTAAATGAATACCTGTTAGTGCTAGAATCGCTATCTAGCATAATAACTCTTATCTACTTCACTTATTTTTGGGGCTTGATCCAAAGATGTCTATGCAGTTCACTGGTCTTTGGATCAGGCTTTTTCTCACAGTGGATTAAGGCAATAGAATGAACAAGTGAAGGGTTCATTTTTGGTTTTGTTTTTTTTACTTATTTTCTTCAATATAGTAGGGGCTTTGTTAGTCTAATAAAGTTCAAGGTCCTAGTCTTTATCATCAAGATATTCAGTGGCTTATCTCAGGATCTCAAGTGTAGGATGAAGGCTAGCATGGATGATGTTGCTCTTCAAACTCAATGGAACTTTATCCCACAAGGGAGAAATCTTGTGTGCAAGAATGGCCTTTGTCGGAAGCCAGTGTACGACCATGAAATGTTCAGTGAAATATAATCTACATAGGAAATGCCAAACAGAAAAGTAAAATTTAATCTTGCCTTCCAGATAAACAATGTTATTAAAGAGGAATTAAGGCTATAAATGGCTTATAGGTAAATCTAGAGACTGGCATAATCCATTGAGCTTCAACCTAGATCCTAACTTCACTGAACTTCAAGGTGCAGTGTCAGGATTTTGGTATGGGCTTGTCTCTCTTTAATGGGCAAGTAAATGCTAGTCAATGCAAGTGGTGTAAATCAAGTCCTAAATATGGCTGTGCATCCCACATACTGATTAAGATTTCTCTGAAATCATTTAGCATCATGGAAATTATAGACTTCATCAAAGTGAATATGCTCGAGCCAAACTAAGATGCATAGCCAACCCTAATTCTGGCATTTCTGAATTTGCAAGTACTCGATTTTGCAATCTTAAGTTCTTTTGCCATTAGTTTCTGTGTGACAGTTATCAAGGCAAACAGTTATATTCGAGAAGTAATATTGCAATTCGTTTGTTGAATAATACATTCTGAGTACAACTACTGACTTTCAGTGAGCCTGAAAGCGTGAATAAGTAATACTCAGTGTGGGAACAGGTTCCAGAATGAGGCCTGTATTTTTGTGTGGGGTATTTTCCCCCTGCAAATGCATAGCCATGCTAATAATCAAATGACACATCCAGCTTTGTGCACAGAAATATTAAATTTAATAGAATTTATCTAGCATCACAGACAGTGAGTAGCAGTAGTGTGGGTGGAAAGGATGATGAATGATAGATGCCTAGTAGAGCTTTGAAATTAACACAACTTTTTTGTGTTAATCTTTTGTAAAAATTACACCTGACACTGCAGGGCACAGTACGTGTGTGGGAAGAGGGGTGGTAGGGTATGAGAAGCAGAGGGGTTGAGTGCATATGTGGGGGAGTGATCCCAGGAGTCAGATTATATAAACATGTCAGGAGAAACAGTGGTCAGGTAGTGGATGAAATATTTACTGCAGGTTAAAATCCAATATATTTAGAATAAAGGTATCAACTATAGTCCATTCCATCATATGAATTCCCCAACTAGAGCTGAGAAAATAATTGACTTGCTAAGGAGGCACTTTGGCTGAGCAGAATGAGGGTTTCAACCAATACATCTTCTAACCACTCTAGAAAGGGAGGACAGGCTATCATTCAGGAGTGTGCATCAGCTGTTAAAATGTCACTGCTATGTCTGTATGATCTTCTAACACAGGGGTGGGCAATATTCGGTGTTGTGGGCTCCATTTTCCAGCAGCCCCTGCCTGCATCACTCTAGCTGGTCACCATGTAAACCCCAGGAGTGGCAGGGTCATGACAAGGTGGGGCCATGATGGTGCTGTGCCCCCAGGGTCTCTATGGAGCCTGACCCAAAAGGCACTAGCAGGGCACACAGCTGGGCAGGGAGCTGCTCTGGGACCAGGATCTGGCAGCAGGACAGCGCGGGGCAGAGCCGACATCCGCTACCCCAGGGGCATGCAGGCAGCATATTCCAACTCTCATAGTTGGTAGGGTCAGAAGGGACCTGAGTAGATCATCTAGTCCAACCCCCTGCCATGGCAGGAAAGAGTACGGGGGTCAAACGACCCCAGCAAGGTGTTCGTCTAACCTCCTCTTAAAGACCCCCAGGGTAGG
>NW_017728914.1:30486668-30487936 GCF_001723895.1 Crocodylus porosus
TCACTGATGAAGATGTTGAACAGTGTGGGCCTGAGGACCGAGCCCTGGGGGACCCCACTGCCCACAGCCCTCCAGGTCGAAAAATGACCCATCCACCACCACTCTCTGGGTGCAGCCCTCCAGCCAGTTGGTGACCCAATTGACTGTGTGAGTGTCGATACCACAGTCCCCCAGTTTCTTAATGAGAACAGGCCAAGAGACAGTGTTGAAGGAAGTCCAGGAAGACTATGTCCACTGCTACCCTTGCATCTAATGATTTGGTGATCTGATCATAGAAGGGCACCAGGTTGGTCTGACAGGACCTGCCACTGACGAACCCGTGTTGGTTGCTCCTAAGCATGAAATCCCCTGCTGGCCCCATGTGGATGTGTGCCAGAATAATTTTCTCAAACAGCTTGCCTAGGATCGAGGTAAGACTAACTGGCCTCCCGGGTCCTCCTTCTTCCCCTTTTTGAAGATGGGAACCACGATGGCCCTCTTCCAGTCCTCTGGCACCTCACCAGAGCACCACGAGTGCTCGTAAAGCCGTGCCAGGGATCTTGCAATGACCTCAGCCAATTCCTTTAGTACTCTAGGGTGGAGATCATCGGGACCGGCTGACTTGAATATGTCCAGTCCCTCCATAAGCTCCCTAACTAGTTCCTTACTAACCCTTGGCCTAGGTGCGCCTCCGCTGGGGCCTGAGGGGGGCCCAGCGAGGGGGTGGCTGTTCCGGTCCCTGCTTAGGAGGATGGAGGCAAAGAAATCATTAAACATGTTGGCTTTGTCATCTGGTGACATGACCAAATTTCCTAACGTGTCCTGCAGGGACCCCACATTACCCAGAGCCTTCTTTTTACCCCCTATGTATTTAAAGGACTTCTTATTGTCCTTAATCTGGTAAACTAGTCCCAGTTCAATCTCTGCCTTGGCCTTCCTGACTGCCCTCTACATCCCCGAGCAACTGTAGTATAGTCATCCCTGGTGATGTCCCCTCTTTTCCATTGGGCGTGCGCCTCCCTTTTAGCTAGGAGACATTCCTGGATGGTTTTGGTGAGCCATGGGGGCTTTTGTGCCCTCCTGCTCCCTTTGATCCGTGTTGGGATTACCTCCCTTTAGGCTTGGAGGATCATCTCCTTAAGGAGTGACGATTCTCCTTGGACACCTGGCTCCCCTCCCCTCTGGGACCTCAGTGCTTCCCTGACTATTCTCCTTAGCTCATTGAAGTTTGCCCTCCTGAAATCTAGGGCTTTGCCTTGCTGCAGGCCTTTGCCACCTTGCGCTGGATG
>NW_017728914.1:30488041-30489496 GCF_001723895.1 Crocodylus porosus
ATGGAGGTCCTGCATTCTGGCTAAGAACCTACGTGAGCGGTCAGACCTGGCTGACTGCTCTTCCCAGCAGATGTCCAGGAAGTTCAGGTCCCCCATGACTACCACATCCTTAGACTTCACTACCTCCGTGAGCTGACCTAAGAATTCCCGGTCAAGCCCTTCCCCTGGTTGGGAGGTCTGTAGTAGACCCCCACTGTTAAGTTTCTTTCCCCTTGACTGCCTTGTAATCTAACCCAAAGCACTTCAGAGTGCCCTTCCTCTGATTCTTTGTCAATTGACTCTGCTCCAGCCCATGCTGTCACTACCACAAGATCCCGGCCCAGGCCCTGGAGCAGCTTCCTGCCAGTACTACTTGGGTCAGTCTGCATGGAGACCCTGGCCCTGGGCTGCCACGGCCCTGTTGCTCCTGGGGTCTCCATGGAGAGCTGCTGCAGTGATGTGGGCAGGGGCTGCTGGAAAATGGAGTCTGGCTATTGGCCAGATCCACCATTTTTGTCTGCCCCTGTTCTAGCAATATAATGTAGCTAAACTCACTGTAATTTTGGCCCTGAATGGAGCACAGTTAAACTTGTAATTTGCTTTGCTACACTTATAGCACTACAGAATCATGCAGGTGTAACAGTTACAGCGCAAAAATGGCCGCTCGAGGAGAAAAATAGCTTGGAAACAATTGGGGTTAAATTACTCCTGGGAGAGTTTCTTCTTGCAAAGAGAATGTCCTTTACACATTCTCTTGTGAGAGGAAGCTACAGTACAGTCCTCTAGCAGTCTGCTCTCAACCCCACCCCCTTTCCAGGAAACAGTGAGTCACTGAATGGACACTATTGGTCCACTTCATGGACTCTACTGCTCCACCTGAGCAGACAGCAGGGCACACCCCCTTCACGATCGCCTTACTGTCCTACAAAGAAGCAGGCTGCCCCTGAGTAGTCTGGGTCATCCAGTCAGGGCTGGTCTGTGCAGTTGCTACCGTTTGTCTCCAAGTGGACTGAGGGAGCCTTCAGAGCAGCTGAAATGTATTTACAGGGTCCTCCTGGCTACCTAGTGTCAGCACTACAGGCTCTCAGCATACGTATGTTTGTTTGGGTATCTCTGAATCCTTTTCTCTACTAGGTAAACAAACTTTGGAGAACTCTCCCCAATCATTTGAGCATGTGTACAAAGCCACTGTATCACTTTCTGACCTTGATCACATTGTTTCATTTCTCTGAGTCTTTCCTCCCATACACACCCCGTCACGCCCTTTTGTAAGAGGCGAGGGGTGTTATTTACTTATTACCATACATAAAATATCATAAATAGATTTCATAGACATTAGGGCTGTAAGGGACCTCGGAAGATCGAGTCCAGCCCCCTGCCAAAAAGGGCAGGAAGTCAGCTGGGGTCATAGGATCCCAGCAAGATAAGCATCCAACTTGCTCTTGAAGGTGTTCAGAGTAGGTGCTTGAACCACCT
>NW_017728914.1:30491971-30509533 GCF_001723895.1 Crocodylus porosus
CCGGACCTCCCTGTCCCGTAGCGGGCATGGGCGTCCCATGGGACTGATGAAAGGCTGATGCAAAGTACCCATTTAATAGGTTGGCTTTTTCCTGGGTGTCAGCTGTTGCCCCATCTGGTTCAGCAGGGGTCCAGTGTTGCCCTTGCTTTTCCTCTGGATCCCCACATATCTGAAAAAGGACTTTTTTTATTGTCCTGGATGCTCGAAGCTAGTTGGAGTTCTAGTGAAGTCCTAGTCGGTGGCAAAGGTAGAACTAGATATGAAGACTTTGTAAGTATCTACTTAATACCTTGAATCTTTAAGAGGAGAAAATAGTCTAGTATTCTCTTTTCCCTGGAATTCAGAGGTAAGAATCTTTCACAAGGTCTGTGGAAGTGAACAAGTTAGTAAGGGGGGTAAAAAAGTGAAAAAGCTTTCATTGCAGATACTTCATACATCTTCATTAAATACATTGTAAGCGACCCATTGCCACTTCTGACATCAGTTATCACCACCTGACACCAATGCCCATGTCTGGAAATGATAGAACTCAGTCAATCCTGTCCCAAAAAGGAAGGTGTTACCTCTTGAACTAAAGGAGAATCACTCCCAAATTGTTGTTCTCTTTTTATAGGACTGATGCAATTGGACAATTTGGATTTTGTTTGCAGAGACTAATGTTACACAGCCAATACATAGCCAATTCCTTACAGTATTTGCTGTCTCATACCACAAGATGGATGAGCATAGTAAGCTATGATAGAATAGAATGAAATAGAAATAAATTGAAAGAAACATGCTGGTCCCAAAAATAAATCTATGCTTAAGTGCATGAAAGAAGTGCTAATCTAGCCTAACCAATCAAGACAAGTGCATGGAGAAACAGCCCTGATGGTTATTCAAGACTCGAGTGGTCAGACTATGAAGAAGATGCTATCATGACTAATAAGATGTCTCTGAACTGTTGTGGCCCAGAGTTTAAATGCATTTTGATTGTGAATTGCTAATCAAGATATTTCAGCTTAGCAGCACGATTCAGAAGGAGCAAAGTATTATTAAGATACTATGCTGAACTGGCTTTGTGTTCAACCTTTAATGAAATGTTACCAAAATCTTAAGATAAATAGAGCAGTTTCCTACTTAGGACCTACACCAATTTCAAAGACGAGTCTCTGTAATTGGTATTCCCTTCACTGTCACCTTAATCTCTTTGTTCGTCCACTCCTTTTCCTATAACTGTCTGCTGCCAAGCGAAGAGTTTTGGAGCAAAAAATTTGAATCTAACACTACTTATTTTAGTAATCTGAAAGCAATAGGGCTACTTATGTATAGGTATTTTTATGTTTAATCAGCTTGATGACTTAAGGCCCCACCTTGTAACCTTTCTATGGCGAAGACTCTAAACTTGCATATGAATACCCAACACAATGGAACCCCTGGCTGTTACTGTAACATTACCGCAACTAATAATTATCCTATATAATGTTTATAGTACAGCACAGGAGTCTGCTGAGAACAGGATCCCTTTGTGCTAAGAAATATTAGACTAAGAGATGCTTACTGTCCTGAAGAGTCTACTAGTTTGAACTATTATTGGTGTTTAAATATCAGCAATTGTACTTCTGCATCTATGTGTGTCTTCTCAGTTCCCCAGTGAGGTACAGACTGGTTTTGCACATATTTTGTTTAAAATTAGATGCAAGGAAAATGATATAGAGAAAGACTGCTGGGAAAAGAATGATGGATCAGAAACTGAAAGGTGTCCCAAGCTGGGTGGAAAATGGGGGATTAGGAAGAAATAAAACTGAACAGCTATTAAGAAATATTTGAGTTGGGCAGAACCTGCATGCGTAAAATGGATAATAACCAAAAAAAGAGTCAAATCCGTACACTGTTCTACCTCTCTTAATGCTGTAATCTAGTCTTGGCCAATTCACCTCAGTCCCACAAGAATGGTCTAGATGCACAAGGAAAAACACAGTGCATTTGGTAGCTTTCCAACCAATAGTCCTAATGCCTACTGTGTCCTATATGAGCAAGGAAGTAAGGTGCTAGAAAAATCTTAGCTCGTAATAAAAGTCCAGGCTGAAAGAAAGTAGTCAGAGTCTTTACCAAGATAGTGTCTAATATAAAATCGTAACAGTGCTTTCCTTTCTGCCCTGAAAAGACTGGAAATTCAAGCAAGCAAGAACTTTAAAAAACAACAGAGATTATATTTCATACAGGGAAGGCCAAAATGATACTTTTATGGTCTTCAGAGGTGGCCCTCCAAAGCTGCAGTTTAAGGTTGCATCACTGTTTTTAATTTAAATACAGAGGGCCTTGGACTGCTATGAACAGTGAAGTGTTTTCAGTGCTTTTGGAAAAGATTCTCAGTTCAAACTTCTCTAGCGCATCACTGACCGACCCCCGCATGCAGAAACATCCTATCTCATTGTACCCATACTCCTCCCTTCATTTCGGAAAATGCAGCCTCAGTGCATTCATAGCACCTTTGTGTCTTTTGCATCAAATAACCCACTCCTATCACAACCCTGAATGCTTGCATGGTTGGGAAACACTGGAATCGCCCTTTTCCAGCCCATGGCACACTTGCATTTATAAAAAATTTCCATGGCGCACCTATTAAGGCATTCCCCATCCTCATACCTATTGGAGCTTATTGCCATGGCAAAATTCTGTGGCATGCCTGTTCATTTTTGATGGCACACTTTTGTGTCAGGGCACGCTGATTGGGAAACACTAGGCTATTCTACTGCATGGCATCAACACCAGACACACCAGGCTGGGAGGGGTGACATGAGATTCAGAGCCTTCTGCACTAAGTGACTTAAAGTCCATTTATAATGGAGGAAGCTGCATTTGAAACAATGAAGATCCTGGTGAGCCACCTGGGAGCAGATATCTACCATCCCTTCCTGAATGGAAATAATGGTTACACATCCATGTAACAATGACATGATTAGAAAGTTTCATAGCCTGTATCAGCATTAAGTTTTCATTGAAACTGAATGTTGCCAAGGACTTGATTTTGCTTCTGTTGTGACGTCACTGGTAGCTTGTTGCTTGCTTCATTTGGATCAGGTGCAGAACCCCAGTATGCAGAGAATTCATTGGAAATATAAGTATTAAGAACAACATACAAGCTGAATGTTCGTACCCAGCTGGCTTGAGTTCCCTGCAGACATTTGCCTGTGACCAAGGAAAGCCTAAAAATGTGTATTTCCACAGGAGATTCTGCTATCCCCACCCTGCATTAATATGCAGGATCTGTGCTCTTAATCCATTGCTAAGCAACACTTAATAAAATTGATCTTGCATTAAGCAGCTCTAAAGCTTGAATAATACATTATTTCCCCCTTCTACTTTTAATCACTGTAAACCTTTGGTTGCTTTTTGGATGTCACAATATTTATACACCAATTTTTAATTGCTAGGGAAGTCGATTTGGATTAAGGATTGGATGTAAATCCATCCATGATACTGCTATTTAATTTTTTTTTTAAAGTCGATTAACCATTGAATAGCATGGGGGGTGGGGGAAAGCAAAAAGCAAAGGGAATGTAGTCTAAAATAGGAGCATCCCATTTTGTATTCAGATATATTAAGGGCAATATCATGGCAGTGACTGTGTGTGTGTCTTATAAGCATCATTGTGATTGCTGATCATATTCTGCATTAAGGTCATACAGCTATGTGCATTTATATGCGGCATACAAGAGTTTTTCTGATTCCCGTACAGAAACGTTATGTATGTTGAAAACAGCCTTGCATCTCTTGAGTTTTCAGAATGGCTGCTAGAAATGTCATTCCATGCTTAGAAGTTGCTGGAAATTACCTATTTTGTCTTCTAGTCCATCCCCCTGCCATTACAGAATAGCTCCCTGGAGTTTATTCTTCAGTGTTGTAATCAGTCCAGTCTTATGAGTCTCAAGTAACAAGGCTATCGATACCTCCATCAGGAGTTTATTCCACAGTATATTAGATCTTTGTGCTAGGCAGTATTTATTCATATTCAGACTATATTTCTCAGTCCAAACTCCTCTCTTTTCCTTAAACCATCGCAATAGTGATAGCACAAGACAACTATCCTTAATTTCTCAAGGTTTTTGTGATGTGGTCATTACTTCTCTTACAGAAACTTCTATCAAAACAAGTACCTTGTCAGGCTAGGGTAGGGGTGGGCAATTATTTTGGCCACATAGGGAGTTTTGATGAGCTGTTACAGACCAGGTCAGCACCCCCCAACACACACAACAGTTCACCCAAAATCCCTAAGTGGCTGTGCTTTGTACTTGGACATGTGATTGGGATGGGATCACAGGTGGGTGGGAAGTGACATCCAGGAGTGGGATGGGTACATGGGGTCGGGGTGAGACTGTGGGGTGGTAAATGCATGGAGATTGGGCCCAGGGCAGGGCTGTGATCCCTGCGGCAGGTGCCAGTTCTGCAGGCAGGGGTGTGCAGTGAGTGGATTATGGCTCTGCCCTGGGCCCTGGCCCTGTGTTGTCACCACCCAGCAATCTTGGGGTCTCCATGGAGGCTGCCTGGGACCCACTCATGTAGGGCATGTGGTCAGGTGGACTGGGATCTGCGTCTAGGGCCAGGACCTTAAGGCGGTGACAATGTGAGGCCGGGACTCAGGGCAGAGCTGCAAGCCACTCCCCATACAACCCTGCCCATAGAAGCTATGCCCATTGTAGGACCGTGAGGACAGAGGACAGCTCAACCCTGGTCCTGCACTGTCACTGCCCTATGATCCTGACCTGATTCCAGTCTTGGCCACCCATCACACTCCTGAACACTGCTCCCTGCCTGCTCCTGGCTGCTTGGCTGTGCACCCTGCCTGTGCAGGTCTCACCCCTGGCAGTGGGTATGAGGCAGACTCACTGGGGTGCCTGGGTGGTGAAGCTGGGTCCAGTGGTGGCATCAGCAGTGAGAAGGAGCAGCCACCACTGGGGCTGCTGGGAAGCGGGTCCAGCTGCCGCTCTGCCCAGCCCTGCTGTGCACCTAGGGGTGGCGGGACCGGCCACGCGCGGCACGGCTTGGGCTGCCCCCTGTGCTTGGGCCAGGTAGGACCAAAGGATCCACACAGGCCAGACAAAATCCCTTGGTGGGCCAGACCTGGTCCTCAGTCTATAGTTTGCCCTCCCCTGGACTAGGGAGCACTGAGTGGTTAAACATCTCCTGCCTCTAAAGCCACGAGTCAGGGGAGCTGTAATGCATGTATTAAGTTCAGCCTTATTTAGGACACCAATTATCCTCATATGTTTAGAAACTTTCTTGAATTTCCTGGGATTTAGGCATGTCCATTAAATAGGGATAGTACTCTGAGTCGACATCTAAATAGGAAATGAAATTGTATTATCTGTTCATAAAAACAAATGCATAATCAAACTTTGCTTTTGTAATTAATGATAGGGAAATGCATATAATGTTGCAGACTTCTACTAACTATGAAAGGAATCTTAACTTGATGCCATGAGTTAATCCTCTAGCAAATCTATTCAATGATATAAATTTCTGATTTTGAGAAAAGGTAATGGGTACTTGCTATGGCAATGATTAAAACATTCCTTCTAGGAGGATGTCAGTTCCTTTCAGGATCTACTGCTATTTTGGATGTTGCACATTGTCTCACTGCAAATAGTGTAGATTTTGACTCTGTATTATCATCCGTCCAATGTAGATATTGGATTCCACATTAGTATCTTGCTTATAAAACACCTTTATAACTTATTGGTTTAATGTGTTTGGGTGGTGGGGGGAGGGAGAGCAGGGTCTCACACATATGATCTATTCAAATCTATCAACAAGCAGTATTAAGAGAAATCATTCCCATATGAACTGTATTTATAGATATTTATATTTTAATATTCCTTGGAGATTCAACTGAGGATAGGGTACCACTGTGGGAAGTCGTAGTCTCTAAAGAATTTACAATCTAAGCAGGTGAGATGGAAGAAAAGATGCATTTCCAATTCCTGCTTTAAAAGTTGGGGAACTGAGATACCAAGGTTTTAAAAGGTATTTAGGTGCCTTAAGATGCAGATGGTAAATCACAGGATTTTCAGAGGCACCCAACTGCCATTTGAAAACCTGCTTGTGATTTGTCCAAGATCATACTGGCAATTGATAGTTGAAGTCAGCAAAGAACCAAAATATCCTGATTTCTAACACTCTAGTCACCGGATGGGTAAAGCTTCTTTCTCCACTATCTAAGCATAAGAATGAAAGGCCTATAGTTATAACCTCTTAAAAATAAGGCTCTAAATGCTTCAAAGGTACAGAATCTCTGTAGCTCCCATCAACTTCAATACGATTTATAGGTTCTCAGGACCTCTGAAAATCAGATCCCTGTTGGATTTGAATATGGGAAGAGTTAAAAATACTAAATTCCACCCAGACTTGTCTCTGTGAATGACATTTTTGAATGAAAACTTGGAGGATTTGAATTGAATGTACATACCTTGATTTCCAGTAAATGGCTAATTGTTAATATCTCTTGTGACTTATCTACAAGGCACATTTATTTTCATCAGAGATTTTTTTTTTCTGTATTATACCATGGTAGGAGCTGTATCCCTTCAGCAAAAACTCAAGAACCTGTACTCCGTGTCTAGAGATGAATTATTAAAATGAATAGAAAATGTAATGTATATATTACTGCCCTAAGGGGCTCTTTGCAGAGTAAACTTAAAATTGCATACTCTCAACTTGTATACATCTTGTTGATTTCTATCTCCTTCATCAGCGCAGAATTTCATCTCCCCGGGTTCTGCATTTTTCTCCATCCTGACTCCTCCCAGTGTAACATCTGCTACAAATTTCAGTGCTCTGCTGCTTGCTTCCTTTTCCAGGTAATTGATGAACATGTTAAGTAAGACTACCCTAACAGGCTCCCCTACAATTCAGACTTCGCAGGACAGTCTAACAAATGCCTGACTAAAGTGTAAATATATTGCATATACTGCATTTCCTCTTTCCACTTATGTCTGGCAAGATTTATTCTTTATTAAATGATGCTGCCTCTGACTCTAGCTGCCATTCTGTCTCCATGCACTTATGATGCAATTGGCACCAGGGTACCTGAATGCCAGCAAGTATATAAATAACCATAACAAGCCCTCTTTCTCAATTGTTAACAATTTTCGCCTACAGAAAAAACCCTCTTTTCTTTTGTAAGAATCAGCGAGTGTGAAAACCTTACTGAGGCAGAAATGGAAGAGATGACTTTGCCTGCTCTTTCTGAGCTTAGAGGTCGTTCTTTTGCTTCCAGGGACCAAACGTCAGCATCCTACTTTGCCCGAACAGAAAAGTTCGGTCTCCCTTGTTCATCCAAGTCCATGCTTATTGGCCATGACATGGCTATAGAAAAACATAGTCATGGATACAGAGGCAGAAGCAATCTCTTTGATATCTGTGAACTATCCCATGGACCAATGTACATATCAGAATAGAGAACATGGGGGTGTTGCATGTATGGTTGCTATAGTCTGAAGACTCAGTGACTTTAGTACAAGTGTTAATCTTATTTACTTTTCCACTCATCCACCTATTACATGCAAACACAGATCAAAAACCTATGTCACGCCCACAACTTACCATGAACATCTCTCTCGTATTACGGATACCTTTATGCTGCTTTCCTCCCAGCATGTTCTCCCAATGGCCTCATCACTTAGCTGATAAATAACAGATATTTTTGCTTGGCTGGGGACAATTAAGAAAAACTTGCACGAGCAGGCAAAATACAGGCCATTTGCAAGATGGACTAGGATGAACCCCCCGTTCCAATCACTCTGGGTCTATTTGCTGTTGCCAGCATGAGAGAGAGTGTGAAACTTTTTTCTCAATGATGAGGCAAATAGCTGTACAAAATTTTATATGTGAAGTCATAAATTAATACCAGACACTTTCAGGCCACTGCATACAGTGCTACAAAACTACTTCCTTATTCTTTAACTCTGTCAGCATGTATTTCTGTAGTTCTTATCCAGTATGCTACTTCTATATTCCTTTAAACTCTTTTTTTCCCATAAAAGCAAAGGGTCTTTACCATAAAATTGCCTAATTAAATAAAAATAAAGACCTAGCATTTAAAGGTGCAAAGGAGGTGCATTTATTCTAGTTATGAGACTGAGCCTCTAATTTTGAATGGTATTTATCTCTCTCCTGTTATGATAAAGATGCTGCCTTGTTTCTTCCTTTTATTTTACAGCTCTTCTCTCAGTCTCTTCATTTATAAGCAAAAAATGCATTGTGTCTTTTCTGGGATAACAGACTGCTTAATACTATGACAGCAATTTATCCCAATTTCAAAAAGCATGACATTTGAAAGTTAAAGGAAGGGGGTGTTTTTTCCATTTGATGTTGGGACAAATGCATTATCTTAGGGCTTTCTCTTTCTGAACTGAGATAACTATGTGAAAGTGAGACATTATCTTGGCTGTATGCTTGCTCATTCTCTTTCCCCCTGCTGTGGTTTTGTGCATTTCAGCTTTTTTTCCTGTTTCCTAGTAGAGATCAACCTATACATAGAAAGCGAGAGACAAAGACTCTTAACTTCTGGATCCCTTGGGTCAAATTGCACTCCTATATTTGTGGTAATCTGTAATCCCTTGGAGGCTGCCAGAACCCTGTCTGAGAATGGACTTGGTAACCTTCCTTCCCTCCCTAGGAAAATCACCCATGGAATATGTGTCTTCTCTCATTCTGGGTCTGTCTGGAATAACCACCCTGTACCACCTTCCAAGCTTGTTCTTGTAACACCAGTGCTGTTTGTAACTTATTTCCCATTGTGTATATCATGAACAACATCATTCTGAAGAAATTGTAAGAGTTCAAACTGGACTGGGAGCCCAACCAGACTAAGGGGTTTTTTTGCTTCACCTTGTCTGCATCGTCATTTATGTGCAACTTTCCAGTGACTCTGATGTCGGTTTAACAGTGCAGGCCTTTTGATTTCAGTTTTTCTATTAAACTAAAATATCATCGAGGGTAGTCCATGTTTCATTGATGCGATTCTGCAATATAATAATGCAGAATGCTGAAAGGGCTCACTGCCATTTTAGTAGGTGCTTTATTATTTTGACACCATTTTCCACAAATGTATGGGATTGGAGATAATGACGATTAGTAAGTATGTCTAAATAAATACTTCACTGCAAATGGCTTAAATTCATTCACACTAAGCCATGAACAAAATGAATTTGATATGCAGCATCACTTCTCTAGCTGTGGTGTTTTCTAGTAATACTATGGTAGGAAAGTGAGAATAATAGTCTAGGAGTGTTAGACAGAGGCAGAGGTATAGCTTGGAAAAATGCACCCTGGATAAACATCTCCCCCACCCCCAAATCCTCTCAATTTCAGGCTCAGGATCAGAGTAGAAGGTATTCTGGGAATGGTAGTTCTCTAGACTAGCAGTGGCGTGCCAAGGAAAACTTTCACCCCATTTTTTGCTATCAGAGCCCATGTACAGGGGGCAAAAAAAAATGCTGAATTTTGTTGCAAAATATGGAGGTCATTTTTTCCCCAAGAGCAGTAAACTCTACTGCTACTCTACAACACTACAGTTCCCAGAATGCTGTGTACTGTCTGACAATCATTGCCTGCAGTGGCTGTGTGCTGGTGTTAGGAAGTGCCCACACAGCGAGGCAAGACTGCATATAGGCATCAGCAAAGTAGGTTGTAGTGAGTAGCCCCAGGGTAAGGCATGCTTTCCTCATCCTTCTAGCACCCCTGTCCTGGAGTGGCACCTGGCACATGTGCCCCACTTGTACACCCCACACTATGCTACTGAATAGATGGTCTCCTTCTGCCCCCTCTCAGGAGTGTTATTAAGAAAATTGTACTTGGCCCTCTATACATGACTGTTATAAAGAGGTTTCTTCCCCCAGTCCATTCATTTTCTCCTGAGCACTGTCAGTGATTTGTGTTAAGAATCTGTCAAAGCTACCACATATGTTGTCTTCCTCTGCTGATGATATCAACGCTTTGCTAACTTTTGCAAAATGATGTGATCGATTTGCCGTTTTTGCATTATATCCCAAATGCCAGGCATTGGTTTGGTATCTTGCCACAGCATTTGTGGCTTTACATGCTTTTTTTGTAGACTCTGACTTTGAGCTCTGAGCATGTTTCTGAACTAAACATGCTGGGTCCCAAGTCTTCTCATGCCCACACCTATGTAGTTTGGTGAGGAAAATTTGCCCTGCTCAGAAAGCCCTCCAGTGGGATATCATCAATGCCAGTTGCCAATCTTAATTGATCAGGAGCTGCCTTAATGTTTATCAGAGCTGGAGCTAGTCTAGAGGAGTAGGTAGTGAGAGCCCTCTTGCTGCCCACTCTCGTACAGGAAAGGATCCAGTCCAGTCTGTATTCACACCTCCCCTTGATTGTGGATTATCATGTTCAATACAGCACAAAAGAACCGGTGCCTTTCTGTACTGAATTAAGCTGGTGGAGAAATACATTTGGTAATTTCCTTGAGGACTCCAAACTCCAGGGATTGTTCTCATCTTTTCTTTCATCTCTTTACCATCAGTATTCACTATTGCAGGGAAACATTTTAAAGGGGGGAAAAAAGCAAAAACAAAAGATTGCTCTTCTAAATTAACTGAGAGTATTACATTCTAGCACATTGTTATAATCATCCCCCGCTGGAAAATGTCTAGGAAGAAAGGATCTGGAAAGGCTGGTAGAGATGCAAGCAATTATAGTTCCTCTATGACTCATCTGCATTATTTTTAATTTTTATACATCAATACTTTTTTTGTGTTTTGTTTTGTTTTCATTTTTAATGAGAAGTTGAGCAAGGTGCCCAGAACATTGTTTGGCACAACAAAACCCTAGCTCCTGCTGTTTTCACGCTGCTCAGCAACTTCAGCTCTGTTGTTTTAAATATATGCATCTGAGCTGATGCCAGGGCCGGCCTGGCCTCTGAAGCTGAAAGGTGCTTTGGGAATGCTCTGTCCATCAGACAGTGATGCTTCCTGACTTGTATAATAATCTCTGTGAAAGTCGTTTGTCTGGCAACGATTCTAATATATGTGCAAATGAGCAAAAGAAGGGTGATGGAGGAAAGAAAGAAAAAGAGGAAGTATGGACAGAAGGTGGAAGTGTAAAAGGCATCATGGAAGGCAGAAAATGACCATGATCTTGAAGGGGTATAACAGCGTGGTGGGGAGAGAGCAAATGATGTAGCAAAGAGGAGATGAGTAAAGGTAGGAATGGGAGAGAGAGAATGGTAAGGCAATGGGCAGAACGAATGGGAGGGTGAGCCTGGTCTGATGCAAATGTAACTTAAAGCTCCTTTACATTAAAAAAGGTTAGAAAAAAAATTAAGTTTTGTAGTCAAAGCTGTTGAATTCTGTGAATAAGTTTAGTGAACATTGTCCTGGGCCTGATTGAGTAAAGAATGTGGGTAAGGCGGGGGATGAACCGGGAGCTATTTGGCTGGGATAAGAGAACATCAAGGTTAGAGAAGGAGCGGGAGACAAGTGGGAAATAAGTCAAACAGCCAGAGAGAGGGAGAAGGCTCCTGCTGGTAAGTATTGTAAGGAGACTAAAAGTAAGAACAAATTGCTGGTGCAAAGAAAGAGGCGAGGCAGGGACCCTGTGGAAAAATAACATCTGATAGTGAAGGTAGGATATAATGTTGAATGAAGGCATATGCACAGGCAACATTAATACTAGCATTTTCTACCTGTTGAGTCTCTCACTTTACAGCCTTAAAGTTCTTAAGATTTTGGTATTTAATTATGTTCCAGCAGCAAGTAAGGACCTCCCCTACATTAGGGTCACCATTGTGCTTAGACACCCCATATGAGACCAATGCCTTGAAGAGCTTTCACACACAAAAAAGGCAAGACAAATAGGTACAGACTAGCAAATAAACAATCTGTCAAAGATGTAGGACTTACACCTTTTGAATTTCTCCCCACTTGCTCACATCACTACAGTCAACTGCAGTTGATGTTTATATCCATTCTCATTCACTTGACTAGGACGTCTCATGTGAGTGTTTTTGCATGCATCAGTCTGCTGATCCTAAGGGCTATGTTTAAAATAAAAGGCAAGGTTGGTCTTTTACTATGTCTTTTCTAACACAAGGCTTTTATGTTTTAAAATTGTTTTTCTCTCTTCCCTCTTCTAGAGATCTGTGGGTGAGCTGTCTTTTGCCAAAGGGGGAAAAATGTTACACAGAAATCTGTCCCCAGGTTCTCATGGTAAATTATTAATAATCTGACATTTTCCCTTTTGCTTGGGTTTCTTTAGTCTTTCCCCATGGCATGCCTGGTCAAAAGCTGTGTTGGTCTCCAAATGAACATAGCAGCTGCAGACCAAGATAAGATCTTAAATTTATTTATGCCAGTATTACAATGAATTAGGACTAGTGAATAGTCCAGTATTACAGTGAATTAGGACAGCCAATTTAGTAGAAGCAGATCTGGCTCCTATTAAAGCCAACGGAAGTATCATTTCCCCCCACCCCCTTTATTCAAATCACTGGGGAAAAATTAGACCATTTCAAAGGGAGAGGATTTCTTAAGCCTGTGTATTGGAGTATCTGTAAAACTTACAAAATAACTGGTGCCGTTTTCCTCTGTAAGTAACATATTGTTTTTATTGCTACATGCCCTGTTTCTATTCTGGGCTTGTAATTGTGTGGATACAGCAAAATTGAGAAGATCCAGATTCTACTACAGTAAAACAAATATCACTGTTTTGCTGTATGGCATGGAAAGGGGGAGTTGCAAATAAAGTTGGAGATAATCTCTGCTGAATTTTTAAATGTGGGGTGGGAGGAAGAGCTACAAAATGAAATGTGACTTGCTGTAATGTGGAAGAATATCTTGGGATCTTTTCACAATTGGATAATCCTTTCCAGCAGAGGTTAAATTAGCTTTTCTGCACTATTGTATGGTAGAGCTAACAAAACTAACCTGCAGTCCTGGAAATTGCAGGGAGTTAGAGTGGTATGTGCAAGATACACAGGGATCGTATATGTAATAGCACGATCTCTTATTTATCTTTCCCTGCTAGGTTTTTTTTTTAATACCAGTAAAATGTAAGAACTTACTCTGTCTCCAGTGGAAGGGGTTCAGTGTGGTTCAGAAATGTACTTTTTCCTCACTACGTTTTAAAGATTCATGGTTTCAAAGATACTCTGTTGTAGGCAGGTTTAGAAAAGAGAGGAAAGGGGCAGCACAAAAGGGGAAATAAGCCAGTAAAAACCCACCTAATATCTCTTCAGGGGTTACACAATAGCCAGCAGCCACTGCTTCAAAAACTGCAAGAGACAGGTTTGATTCAGGCAAGGAGAGTGGTTAATGCCAACTCTCTGTCAAGGTCTAGGGAACTGGTGCCTCTGGCATGCTGTGTACCTGATCATGACACCTAAATCCTGAGAGAGGATTATGAGAGAAGGGCCTCTACAAATATGTGTGTTGGAGGAGAATGATGAGAGCCCCTCAGCCTCTGTTTCTACGTGCTGGGATCATCATGCTTTACCTTCTGCTACCAGAGGGCAATATTTTCCTTCCAGCTTTTTCTGTTGTGGTATCACATGGCTTGCTTAGACAACAGCTACAACCTTGGATCACTTGCCCCCCCCAGGGAGGTAGACCCTTGTATAATAATCCAGGTCCAAAACAAAAGAAACAAAGTCCCTAAGTACCTTTTTAAGGCTCTGAACATCAGCTCTTAGTCCTACAACTAGTAGCTAGTTATGATTTTATGTTCTGTGCAGCCAAAAGCAAAGCAAAGTTGTCTTTAAATATCACCAGCTGGAAAAGTTCTCCGAGCAACTGTCTGCTGGCCTAGGAGGAATGCAGTATACTTCAGCTGTATCTCCTGCTCTCTGATAGTATAGATGTGTTCCTGAGAGACTTTCTCTAGTACATAGGAATCACCAGGTGCCTTATTAAATACGTTGTTTCTTCTGCATAAAGGAAACTTGGTCTGGACTCAGGATTTGGCGCTCTGTTTTTCAATGGCAAACAGTCTAAACCAAGGCATTGTAGATTCAGATATAAATCCTGAGTTCCAGGACAGCATACCGGAGAGCTTATAGAATGGGACTTTCATGGTTACAAGGAATTGTGCATGGCAATCAAATCAGGCAACTTTATTGCACATACTTATCAACATTAGAGATCATTTGCATGATACTTCTCAACTGTAAAACATACCAGATTTGGATGAAAAACTAACAAACAACTTGAAAATGTCTAACCCCCCCAGCCAAGGGAATCCTATACCAGGATGCAGTGACTTGTGTGAGCTGAAGGACAACCTAGTACAAGGTGAGAGGTCCACGTGAGCCTAAATGGCTTGCGGAGTTCACATGGTGAAGACACAACAGGTTCTATGAGCAGTGGTACCAAGGGAGCAGCATGTATGACCTTTGACTCTGACCTGTATGATCAGGTTTTCATTTGCATCTGGGTCAAGTAGGGATGGTCATTTGCCTAAGTCCAGTGCAGACCGTGATCTCTTGCCACAATGAGACATCTCCCCTGCTCTGCCACTACAGTGGCCTAATTCCCTCCACCCTTATGGAAAGATGTAGCATTATATCCCTAAATCACAATTAGAAGCAATTATAGCATTGCCTAGTGATAAAAGCCAGCAGACTTAGGTATTTCAATTCTTGTCATGAATGATAAACAACACATGGGTGATGTGTTGCAGCTGTTGAATGATATAGATTGCTCCCTAGATTAAACAGAGTCTACACTTTGCAGGATCAAGAAAGATTAATAACATTTTCAATATGGGATTAAGCCGTAATTAGGTAAATGTTACTTATATAAAAAGTAATATAGAGTGTTTAACTTTTATAACTTCTCATTGGAATCTTTGCCCAGTAGACTTATCAGGCCAAATTTACACCGAGTGAATTTAACTGTATTGAAATCGCTGGAGGTTTGACTGGGAGACTGAATTTGGCTCACTGTGGTATTGACAAATGCATTTCATAGTAGGGTATGATATTCAAACTAGCTCGATATTGGCTTCACTGCTGTCATTGAAAGTAAATGGCCCACTGACTCCAGTGGGGGAGGAGATAGGCCAGAAATGAAAATCCGATCCTGGGTTGAAGAAACAGTTGAAATAATATACATTTGATTCTATTCTAAAGGGAGACAGCATGTAAGAGCTAATATACCTTATAACAATAGATATTTGTGTAGTCTTTTTTACTTGACTGCCTTCCCACCCCCCAAATATTTCACAAATTGTGTGGGGGGCAGGGGGTGTGTGCATGACAATATGTTTTAATCATCTCCAGGGCAGAGGACAGACAGAGCCACTTGGGGAAATAAATAATGGAAAAGATGTCCATGAAGAGTGGAGAGAATTTCAGTTATTAAGAGTCTTGTGCTTAGTGCTCTGTCTATCGAAGTAGGCAGTCAAAAGGGTTACATTTGACCTACCGGGATGAAGAGATGCATAAATCTTGAACAATTGATGGGGTTGTCTACATGATGTGGAGAGACTAGGTTGGTAAGATTTCTTGACACTAGAGCTAGAGAAAAAGGCTACTGCTTGCAACTGTAACCCTGTTTCAGTCCTATTTTTAGAGGGCATCCTAAGTCTGCGAGGCTAGTCCAAAGTCTTGAGGTGACTGATCAGAAAAAACACATGAGACTTAGAAGCTATTTATTAAAAGAGACCAGATCTGAGCATCTTAAAAATGTGGAGGCCTCCTGATTTGAATTGTGATAGAAGATGAGGGTGGGGCAGTTCTGTACAAAAATGATGCTTGGATTTGGATTTAGATCCAAACTCTGTAGGACTTCGGTTTGGCCTCCTCTCTTCTTATTACCTTTTATTGGGCTATAATTTTGTCCTGCTGCAAATATGTAACTGCTATTAACTTCTATGTGTATCAAGGGGAGAATATAATCATTGGTACTTATGTGAGTATAAACTTCTTTCTCAGTTAAAATTAGTAAAACCTCATTGTTTCATGGTCTCAAAGGTTTTTATTGTTTTGATGCAAAAAATTGGGGGCTGTATTAACCACAAAGCTAGTACCAGCATTTTAACATGGTACTGAGGTCATGACATGGGTGCAGCACTTGGAGTTAGTAAACTGGACCTCCCCGGTGGCAAAAATCTAAGGTGCAACTGGGTCAGAGAGTGGCTATTCACCCTGCATCAATTGTACAGGAAAGGAGGGTCTTCCCGCTGTAACCAGCTATTTCAAGACTGGAATGGCTGCACAAAACAGGGTTTACAGCTATGCTTGTGACAGCTGGTGAGTTGAAAAAAAGGCCCCTGCTTAGGGATGGCACATAACTAGTGAAGAGCAAGCTCCCCTCTCCTCCCGTCCGCTGAGAATGAAGATGGTGGATTGTCCTTGTGATGTGGATGTCTACAATGAGACCTTGCCCCGCTCTGTAATAACCTAGACGCAAGGTTAGACACAAGACCCAAGACCTTGCCATGGTCTGTAATAACCTAGGCACTGCTCCTGATGTAATCCCAGGGCACAGAGCAGTGGGGCTAGAAGGCACCCCCAGAGGTCACCTAGTCTAAACCCTTGCCAGAGGCAGGATCATCCCTATCCAAACTGTCCTACACCACCCATCGCTTAAACTTGTCGTAAAACTACCATCAGCCCTGACACAACACGAGGCCTGGGCAGATGTAACAACAGTGCTGCTCACAAGTGACGGGGCCAACAGCTGCGAGGGTGTAGCTGTTACCTCCACCAGCTCCTGCCCTCCTAAGGGAGTAGCAAATGGGTGGCCGCTCTCCCCGTTTCATTGCAGGGTCCCAAGGGCAAGGAGTTAGCCCAGTGCCCACCTGCTCCCCCCTGAAAGCAGGAAAAAGTGACAGCTGGTGGTGCCTCTATTTCCCTTCTCTCTGCTGGGGGTGGCTACTGTCTGCCCCCGGGGGTGATGGGGTCTGTTCTCCCCCATACATTATAAATTGCTGTGTGCTCTCAAGCCTTGTCACTGGGTGAGGCGAGGGGGCAAAACCGGGCTAGACAAAGCCCTGGCTGGGATGATGTAGTTGGGGCCGGTCCTGCCTTGAGCAGGGGCTCGACTAGACAGGACCTCCTGAGGTCCCTTCCAGCCCTTCTTCTCTGTGACTTTGTGAGGGCAGGGGCTGGGTTTGGCAGCAGGGCTTGCTTTTTGTTCGGGGTCAGAGCACCTCAGCCTGCAGCAGATGTGGGGGTGCGGGGCCACGTCCCTCCTCAGGGGCTGTGCCCCATGCCCTCAGCCTGCCCAGCTCCCTTCATCGGCTTGTGGGGAGCCGCCCCTTCCCTCAAGGCAGAGGGGTGCATTCCTCCCCTCTTCTCCCCAAGGCAGAGAGGTACATTCCCCCCTTCCCTCGAAGGACAGGGGTGCATTTCCCCCCCTTCCCTCAGAGCAGAGGGGTGCATTTGCGCATTTCTCTCAGGGCAGAGGGGTGCATTTCCCCCCTTCCCTCGGGGCAGAGGGGTGCATTCTTCCCCTGCTCCCTCAAGGCGGGCGGGCGCGTCCTCCCAGCAGCGAGTCCCTCCTCACCTCAGCCCCCAACGGCTACAGCCGACAGCGCGGGCGGTGGCGGCGCGCGGCC
>NW_017728914.1:30509633-30511169 GCF_001723895.1 Crocodylus porosus
GGCGCGCACAGCCGCGCTCCGCGCTCGCCCGCACAAAGCGGCTCCGACCCGCAGCAGCAGCAGCCGCCGCCGCGCTCCTCCCGCCCGCCCAGGTAAGCCGCCGGGCTCCGTGCTCCGGGGCAACTTCTTGCACCCAACTTCAGCCCCGCGTCCCCGCGTGTCAGCGCTGCCCTGCCCGGGTGCATCCCTGGCCCTGCCAGCGGCCGTGCCCTGCTCACTCCCTGCTCCCCCTCTCCCCGCAGATGTCCAGGATAGTGGTCCTCGTGGCGTGGTGTTTCCTGCAAGGGGAAGGCAGGCATCCCGAGCCTCCGGGCGGCAGTGCCCGGGGCGGCAATTTCTTGGACAATGACCAGTGGCTGAGCACCGTCTCCCAGTACGAGAAAGACAAATACTGGAACAAGTTCAGGGATGTAAGTACTTCTTGGAGGTGGGCCGCTACCTTCTCCTCCTCTTTTCTCCCTGCTGGGCAGAGTTTGGGGGGCTGGAGGGGGTCGCTGCAGTCGGGGCAACCTTTTGCCACCAGTGTGCCCGGTGAGGGGAGGTGGTCCAGCCTCCAGAGGAGGCAGCCCAAGTTGCCCGGTGCAGCCACCACCTTTGGGAGCGAGAGGCCTCCCCCGGTGTAGGTGCACGGTGTCCGGTTGTCCCTTAGGGGAGTAACTTTGAGAGAAGTTTCTGTGGCTGTAGAGCTCAGGGAAATGATTCTGTCAGGATGATGTAGCTGGGGCTGGTCCTGCTCGGAGCAGGGGGGTTGCACTAGAGGTGACCTCCCGAGATCCCTTCCAGCCCTCGTTTTCTCTGATTTCTGTGAAATGAAGTGTCTGGATGGGGATGGGGGGGGGGGTGCTTACCGATTCACGCCACACAGTGATAAATACTGATGCTCTCCTGTCTACCCAGCGGTACTAGAAAACTGGTGACTTGATCAGCGGTTCAGCCCTTGGACTTTCCTGTGGGTTGACAAATCGAGGAAACCGCTTTTGAGTTAATTGCAAAAAGCGACACGAACTGCCTGCAGTCTATTTTGGTGCCAGCACTTTGTGCTGTTTTGTTTGCAGCCGATCTCCACCCTCCCTCCAAGACTTGAGTGTTGAATTCCCTTAGTTGACATACACCGAGGCACCGTTAATGTAATGCACTGGAAGATACAGTGCAATGCTTGTTGTGCTCCTTTTGGTACTGGTGTCATGTGCTGACACAGCTTTTGGGGGGTAACATTAAGAGGTCACTTGAATCTATCCAGGAGGGAACAGGGAAAACATGACTGCTTATGGTTAGCTCACTGCTTAAATATCTTTTCTTGGGTTTTTTTGCTGCACATGACTTGTGCATTATGTCTGCAGTGTGAGCCTGTAAGTGCAAAATGAAGGAGTGTAGCCATCTGGCCATTGTAATATGGGAGGAAGATTAAGAAGATTTTGGCACAGTGCATTGCATTTAAAAAAACAAAAACATAAAACTTAAATTTTGGGATCAAACATTTTGCCTTTGTGCTGTTTTCTTCACATTGTCTGCCTCTGCAAAAAAAAAAAAAAAAAA
>NW_017728914.1:30511269-30531561 GCF_001723895.1 Crocodylus porosus
AACTCCTTGTGGGTTTTTGTACTAGTGTCGTAGGCAGGTTGCTTAGCTAATTTTTTTTCCTTAAGAGACCCCTTGTTTTTCTGTTTATTTTTTTGTTTGCACTTAAGTGACTTCTTTTTGTGGAGTCACTGTCCTCTCAGTAAGTGCATGGGTAACAGTATTGCACTATCATCCGGAGTTCAAATAGTATTGCCTTGACACTGATATCTGTTTAATATGTCAGGATGCAAGTCCATGAACACTCTCGGAGGGAATGCGTGTTTATTGAGACTGACAAAGTTGTTCTTCCATGGCAGAATTTTGGATAAAGCTGTATGAATACGGTAGCCACTATTTTAGTGCATGTGTGTATATGCAATAGTAGATCTGTACAGTCAGAAAGGACTGTTGTGACCATTTGGCTTAGTCTCCTGGCTGTAGAGTTTCCCCTGGTAGTTCCAGTCTCACATTAGCTGTATCAGAGGTCAGTGAATACTGCGGAAGGCTGGTGAATCAATCCAACCCCCTTTAATTTAGGAATGAAACTTTTTAATAAGGGGCTCCCAAGATTTTGAATTCTAGTCTTCCCCTTTAAACTGATGGCTCATATTAGCAGTGTGTGTTGAACTTAAATTTTTTTTTCTAGGTTACAAGGTTTTAAAAACAATTTCTTCAGGCTAACATCCCTATCTTTTTCTATCAAAACCTTCTAGTGAGCTGTGGTCCTACCTGCATAGTAATAACTACCATGTGGGGAATAAGCAAGTTCTCCATGTCCCATTGTTGGACTGAAAGGGGAAAAGTCTTTCTTCTGCCCTTCTACCACATACAGCATTGCTGGATACAGAGCTTCACATGGGGATTGCAGTAACACCACAGGGCCTGTTCCTGCAATCTGTGCTGGGCAGAGGGTCTGATCCTATACCACTGAAGTCAACAGAAGCCTGATTTTGGTAATAGCCGTGACTTCAGAAAATTAGGTAAAATTACTCGCCTGCAGAGACGTTTGCATGGGTACAAAGGTATATGGCAACTGAGACTAACATACACAGAAGAGACCTTAGATATGGTTGCTTTGGAAATGGTAGCTTTGAACTTATTGTCCTTTTATGCGTATATAAATCTCAGTTGTTATGTTGAATTAACATTGACTTTGCATTCAGCATATAATTAAACCTGAAAGTTTAAATCAAGCTTCCTTCATCTCTTGCAGTTCCTTAGAAATGAATTGCTGCTACCTCCTTATGAAGCAATGGTCCAGCACAATGTGCTCTGGGAAGATAGCTATTGATTGGCTTTTTAGTATGATCCATTTTTCTTTTGGGCAAAGACAGCAGGATGGTTGCATGTAACTGTCTAATAGTCATTACTCTTCCATGAGAAAAGAGCATAGAAGTGCACCTCCTTTGAAGTCTGCATTATAGACGCATAATCAGGTTAATTTTTTAAGGCAGTCTGAACTTTAATAGCATGGAATTGGTGACCTTTGAACACCATTAGAAAGCTTTGGAAGAACCGGATAAAAACTCCCTCTCTCTTATAATAAAATTTCTGCTTTGTTTTCTTGAAAAATATATACAATTATTTTAAAATAGTTGAAAACATTTTAAACATGTTGTTTTTTAGACTCTAATGCCCTCCTTCCCACCAAAAAAAAAGAAAAAAGACCTCCCTGAAATACTGATCTGGCTGTGCTGACTTTCTCAAAGGAATCATAGCTAAGAAAAGCCTGTCTCAGTATATTTTCTTCAGAAGATGTACGTATTTTCCTTTCTAAGAGTTGCTTGATTTTTCCATTTGTAAACTGTAACCTGCTCTGGTGCCTCTAGAGAAGTGCGCTGGGCTGGCCTTTCCAGAGCTGCAACATGCATGGAGTAGGTCCTGATGGTTGTGAACATGATGGATTTGCTGAGACAGGATAGAGGTCAATTTAATTTACATGCTGTCACCAAGCTTGTTTACACAGAGCCAATCTCTGTCCTGGTATAACTGGTTCTGTCACTGATGTTACACTAGGCCTCAAGTTTTGGCCCAGTCTCAATATCTTAAGGAAGAAAGAGACTTTCCCCCCCAATTCACTGTATTCTTACTTTGCACCTATATACCTGGTCAGGTTTTGAAAAAGGGCAAACTTATAGGCACAGTTCCAGTCATTAGGGCATTAGCTGGGGATCTAAGGGCCCAAGATTCAATTTTTTGATTTGCTACCAACTTCCTGCAAAAAACTCTGGGTAAGGTACTTGACCTTTCTGGGTGGGTGCACCTCATTTATAAAGAGGGGATAATAGTATTTCCTTTTCTCACCAGTGTGTTGCAATGATAGCTAAGTTGACAATAGGGAAGCACACAGGTGCTTTGATAATGTGCATTATATAAGAAACCAGAATAAATGAAATGTTGTCAGTAAGTATCTCAACTTCCAGTATCAGTCAGTCATCAGGCATTTAGTTGTGTAAGTAATATCAATTGTGCCTGCATAATTACTGTTGGAAAACTGTTAGAAACATCTGGCGCTTTGTGAAAAATAAGGTCCACAGTATTTTTGTGTCAGAGAAAAATAATTCCCTTAAAATAGTAGCTGAGCGCTCCCAGTGCATAGCGTAAAAGACAGCTGGCAATGAGTATGGAAAGGCTGAATTAGACCCCTCATTTTAAGGCCTTGATCCGGCAGTCAAATCTGCATGGTGAACCTGAGCAGAAGTTTGAGGATTAAATGTGAAGTGAATTTTTATGAGCCTGAGAGAGCATTTGGTATGTGAATAGCCATTTGCATTATTGTGAATAATAAGTCAGACTGCAACATTTCAAGGTGTTCATGGAGGCTTGGCACACAGGCACAGCATAATTTTTTCCCCTAATATTAAATCTTTCCTTAATCAAACGTATATGGATGAACTAATTCTGTTACTTCCACTTGGAAATCGTGTCTATTACATTATATATTAATACCTCCTATATATAAAAGGTAATAGGTTCAACTAGCTAGAATAAATGGCAGAAATGTTAAATGAAAGTAAAGGACCCAATATAACCCCGATAAGGAACTTCAGCAAAAAAGCTAGACATCTTGGCTTGAAATCTTATTTTAATGTGCTCATTCATGATAGGGTATTGGGCCACAGAGCAAGTTTTGTTTACCAGCTAATTTTTCTTCTTGAATTTTCTTCCTTATAGCTATAAGTTGAAGCTGTATTAATGTCCCTAATAGCATCATGCTGTATGGTGGTGATAAATTTGGTGTAATGGCCTGCATATGCAGAATAAACAAGGCATGATTTGATATACACTGTATGTGTGTAGTAACCAATTCCTCAGACTCATTCAACATGAGCATCATAAAAAAAATAGCTTGTTTAAATAGATTGCTTTCCCGAAGTAACTGTAGTCTACACTTGTCGTTTCTGGAGAGATTTGGAATGCTGGGCATTAAAGGAGGAAGTCTTTTCAAGAACTGATTAATAGTTATTCCTATATATCCTCCTGCTTAGACTTTGGGCCCATCCTCAAACCTATTGAGATGAGCAGTATGGTTTAGTGAATCAGGCACTGAAGTAGGAGCCAGAGAAACCTGCATTTTATTCCCATCTTTGCCGTTGACTTGTTGTCTGGTCTTGGGTGGGTCGTTTTATGTCTTTGTGCCTCTGTTTCCCCAAATGTGTCTTATTTAATATTTTAATGAGCCCCCTTAACACACAAAAATAGCAGTGTGGTAATGAGATTTGCTGATGCCAGAAAGTTGAGAGGTATGCTCAATACAGATGAGGAGTGGGAGATCCTGTGGGAAGAGCTGGATCACCTTGAAGTCTGGAGTAATAGAAATGAGATGAAACTTCAACGTAAGAAGCACAAGGTCATGCACTTAGAGAGAGAGAAGAATTTCTAGCATCTACTAAAAATGCATCATCCAGAAACAACTGAGAGACCCGGGTATGTTAGTTGATCATAGGATGACTGAGCAAACAGTGTAATGTGTTTGTGAGAGAGACTAATACATTTTAGGGTCACATTAGGTGAGGTATATCTAGTACAAGGTACTGGTAAGAAGTCCTCAGGAATACTATATACTATTTCTCCTCCCAATTTTCATGAAAAGATTAATTCAAATAGAAACAGCAGAGAAGGGCCAGTGAGATGAATAGGGAAATGGGAGCCTGTCTAAGGAGAGGAGACTAGAAGTGTTTGCCTTGTTTTGCCTGTCAGAATGGAGGCTGAGAAGGGCTGATTGCTCTCTCTAGTGCAAAGTTGGTGGTGGGGAACAGGAAGGTAAAGAGCTATATAGGTGAAAGGCTGATGTTGACTCATGAGTGAATAGATATGCACTGGCCAAAAATAGCTTGGAAATGATAAGGAACAAAGTTCTGGGAGAACCCGTCCTCCGATAGCAGCAGTGGTCACAAAGCAGCTAGTTTTAAGATGGAACATGTGACATGGATTCTCTGGTGTGCCTGCCTATATCAGAAGGCTAGATGTGACATCCATGGCTGCCCTCTATGTCTGTCTTATCTGCTTATGTTGCAGATTCTTTTAGATATTTTATGTATTTGGATTGTTGTCACTTTGTTTGTATAGGGCCGAGTACATCGGTACCCTGAATTCAGTTATGCAAGTAAATAATTCAGAGGGATCTGCCATCTCTAGGCCTGGGGCCCTCATACAGTCTCTGCTCTATTATGAAGTGCTCTGAGGAGCCATGCTACCATGGTTTCCCCTGCAACTGCACCCAGGAATTCCAGCGAGCCTGTATGTGGAAGATGCAGTCTCAGGTGCTTGTGTCTTTTTTGCCCTGACTTCCACAGAGTAGAAGGGGACTGATGTGCACTCTTACTTTTCTCTCTGTGCTCCTTCCCACCTGCATTCCTGATGCTGTGTGCAGGACTCCTTGGGATTCAGAAGCTGGTATGGACAGTAGCTAGATCTCCTTCACCTTGCTTTGTTGAAGTGGGGAGATTCATGTATGGAGCTGCATGCAAAGATCTATAAAGAATAACCTGGCCCATAATTATGCTGTGTAAGAGAGGCATCAAACCAGCCAAAAAAATGCATCATCGTGGGATATAAAGACCTGAGCCTTGCTTCAGGAGCCTTGAATTTTAGGCCAGTCTTGGGAGTCCTGAAGTAACAACTTAAGAATGAGTTGTTCTAGCCCATGCTTTTTGGTACCAAGTCTGCTGAATCTACATCTTCTGACAGCAGGGATGAACTGGGCTGTGTAAAGCTGTCCAGGTACACTGGCAGTCTGGCATAGACGGCTGTTTCTACTTGGCACAGAGACTGGACTGGAATATACATGGGGCCAAACAAATCTGAGGTGAGCTATCAAAGCAGTCTAGGGAAGCTTGAATGACAGCAAGGAAGGTGTAAGACCTGGATCTGACTAAATTCATAATTGTTTTTCAAGAGAAAACCCACTAAATATGTCCCTCTTGAACTGGACAGTTTTTTTTCTTTCTGCTGTGAACAAGGAGAAAGATTATGTTACTTAACTTTCCAATAATTAAATCAAAAAGTACAGATGCTCCATAGTGCTTAGTTAACTGACATTTATCTAGCTTGCTTATGAATGAACTGAAACTCCAGTGCTAAATGGGTCACTAGAAAAGCAAAGTGTTAGCTTTCATGTCATATGGAAATAAAGCTGTGATTTGGGACTCTGGCTTGAATGACTCCTTCCCTAGTGGAAAAGTCCTGTAGAACTTAATCACAAGTTATATCCCTGCCATAGAATTCCATAGGTTTAAAATTTTCTCTAATAAATCCTACAGGTTTTTAAAGCAAGCTGCATAGGACTCTATTGGCTTTTTCCCTATTAAATTTTATAGGATTCTTTTTTTTTCCATAGGGGTTGGTTTTATTACAAATTTTAAACGGTATCTTTGTCAGATCCCTGAAAGGTGAGTCTTTTATTATGTTTCTGGATGTAGGCTCTACAGTTTTAAGAGTTGCATGGGGAGCTATAGGAAGTATAATGATGTGGAGGATGAGCTGTGCCTTTAGAGGGACAAACACTTTTTTTTGTTTTTGGTGAATAAAAGGTCAAGAAATGAAGACAGAAGGTAGAATCACAAGTGCTAGTACATGACAAGCAATGATTAAGTCTCCCTGTATGGAAAAAGGTGGGCAAATCAAAACCTATGCATGTATGCTTGGCAGTGGATGTAGAGGAGTGAGGTGACTTCTTGCATTCATTAAAACTCAATTCTTGTAAAACAGACATGGGCTACTTCACACTGTCAGCAACACTGGTGAAGTCTTAGCAATAGTTGAATTGGTGCAGCTGAGAGCATTATTTGTCCTTGCATCACTAGCTAGATATTCACTACAGGACAAGTATAAAACAAAGTAGGCATGTCAGGTTATTCTGATACACAGTGATCACAGTTGTAAGTCTGGACAGATGAGTCTTTGTTTTAATACATGTCATTCAGATCAGTTTTATTGATCTGTTTTACTTTTGCAGGACTTCTTTGGGTCCGCCCCCCGATTTTAGGTAAACGAGATTCTGATTCACAATTTTTGGTCCAAATTTGCTTAAAATACAAGCTTGGATGTCAGTTGCTTGCTTTTTTTTTTTTTTGCTTTCAACCTGAGAAAGTAATTGTGGCAATTATTTCTCTAATAGTCTTCCTGGAAAGTGCATACAGTTGGATGTGTAGAATAAATATTCATCATTTATCTGCTTTTTGAAATGTGTACTTGTTAATCAGACCACCAAAACTGTATAACATGATCACCAAATAAGGTTGAGACTTGCCTGATTTTGATCCACCCACTGCCTCTAACATCCTCTTTTTAAAGGTCACTTCCATACCACATTTTGCATACGTTTCTGTGGATTGAAGTATGCGGGGTGTTTTTTTTCTTGGTTCTGAATTTGGGATGGTTTGTATGAACTTCTCTTTATATGGTGTCTCCACTAGACCTAGGATGAAATTTTGAGCTTCATTGAAATCCAGCCAGTTACTCTGTGTTAAAGTTTAATAGATTTTTAGGATGGACTGAGCTTTTATAGGTGCCATGTGACTAAAAGAAACTTATGGTGCTGTTTCTAAACTTTCTGTAAGTTGGTGTAGTTCCATGGAAGCCAATGATGTTGAAGCAACTGAGGATCATGCCCATGATCTAAAAACAATGGGTGCCTGTACACAAGAATGGAGGCTGCTCTGATGCACTGTAATTACAGTGCATTGGAGTAGACTTGATTAATTGAGTCTGCTGGAGTGTGGCAATTACTGCTCTTTAGCAGCCTCTCGCGTTTTGTGCATTAGCATCTGTGCACTTCAAAATGGCGGCAGGGAGAACTTAAACCAAAGCTAATTGAACGAGCATTAGTTCAAGCACCCCACTGCCATTTTGAAGCACGGGGACACTGATACACAAAACACTGTGGCACTTTAATTAGACCTGACCTAGTTACAGCGCTTTTACATGTGCTCCGGGGGCAGGTGATGGTGCTTTATGTGTCTTACGAAGTCAGAGGGGAACATGGGAATGTTAAGGACCATGGCAGTAGTATTGTTAAGGTCATTTTGGTACCTTCTGTATACTTTCAAATCTTATTAACTTTGAGGGGTTTCTTTTCTATTTATAATACTTCTCTTGTATTTATAATTATTCAGCTTTCTTGCGGGGTATATTTTCCACTAAATTATTGATGTGCTCCAGTCTTAATTTCTACTGAGCGGAGATCATTGGTCATCTCATCCATGGATCTGTTGTGGCAGGCTGGCAGCTAAAAGCTGAATTGCTCATTTGACCCAAACACCTAGTATATAATGAGTTTCAAGGGCATGATATGTTTCAAAATGCAGTTTGCGGGTAAAATAATTGCTATGTTACTGAACAGAGGTTTTGGCAGGGAGTAGATCAGTCATTTAGGTGCCACCTCATGGTAATCTAGGGGAACAGAAAATCATTCTTATTAAATGGTACAAGTGGACTTAAATAACTTCTGTGGTCTTTGTTCTCTCTCTGTCTAATGAACTTTATCATAAATCCACTTCACAGAGTCCTCTGTCCAGGATTGGCAGAAAAAAATTGTAATGACGACCAGGTCTAAAGTATAAATCTGGTTTTCAAGAGAGGACTTTCGATTTATTCTGGTCAACAGAACAGTTGTCCCCTAAAAAATAGGAAATGTGGTGCTGATATCTGTGAGTCATGGAAGGATTCTATGAGAGTGGCTAATGGAAAATGCAGTTGGATGCATGCAGCTTCTTATTTGTAAGGGCATATTGTCCACCTCTTACTAGTTTATATCTCTGGTTGGGAGAGCTGCCTATGCCCCCTTGTCCAAACTGTATGCTATCCTGTTAGTTTTTCAGCTGGAACCGTGTTGCTGTGTAAAGACCAGGAAAGTCCTTTTTTACCACTACTAAAGTCACTAAGAAGAGTGCAGGAGCTAACTTCATTTTCATTGTACAGAGGTGCTCCCTGATACCAAAACAAATACTTCTTCCAAAATAACCAATGCGATATTATCAGTATGCTATGTAATCACGTAGCTATGGATATTGCCAGCAGTATCATCATCTTTATTTAAATGTAGAATGTCTTGCCTATGATGTGAGTTTGAGATGCAAGACAAGGAAAAACATAGCTCTCAACTAATTACACTGAACACCTCCCATCTCATGTACTGTCTAAGTAAAAATAGTCAGATAAATGCTTGATCCTGTGGAGATCTAGGGTACATCTCTTAAGTAGTGTATGCTATATATTTCTGTTGTGAGATAGATATAAGGTCTTACCGTCTGGGCGTTTCTGTGCATGGACTAGCTGTTTTAGCTCCGAGTTTCCTAAAATGCATTGGCAACAAAGCTGTCCTCCCTTTATGCCCTTGTCCTTTCACAGGGAAGGATTGATTCTACAGAACTCTCTTCTGTGAACTCTGGCTTGCTAAAAATTCTCCACTGAACTTCATCACCCAATTTTCCGTTCATGAGCTATCTATCCACATTAGTTCAACATTAGAACTTCATCACCCAGTTTTCCACATTAGACCAGTGTTCCCTGTAAACGTCTGAAAATGTTTAAGCCCTACGTGTAAAACCCTACAGCAATGATATTATAACATAGCTATGACCATCGCTTTGGAGTCTAGTCACTGAACCCTCAGACTTGGAAAAATTCTATTATTCTCCTAGTGCTCCTGTATGTACCAAGATTTGATATATTGCAGGTATTCAGTCCCTTGAGTTCTTATTTTTTTATTTTTTTATTGCAGCTTAGCTAAGCTTGTTGAATATGACATGCAAACACTTGATCTGGTTATGGGTAATAATCATAAAATAGAGAAGAGTGATTCTTTCTAAAGGTAAGGACGTGTGGGATAATTTTCAATCCTGTGGAATATTATTTCTGTAGATGTTTTTTGATTTGGGTGTTTTATCCCATACCAAGGCTTTTGGGGAAAAAAAGCTTTCTAGTAGACTTTTTGGGAAATGGTGGCTATATCCACACCAGCATGGATGTTTATTTCCCTGGGGTAAGAAGTAACAGCACACCTTGTGCTGCTGCTACTTGTCCCTGGGGAATGCCTGTGCCACGCACCTTCTGACACGTGGCAGGCTACTTTGGGTAGGGGTAGGGTAGGGGCAGCTGGGGCCAGCAACTGTGCTGGCCCCAGACACCTTACTACTGGGTCCTCCCAGGGTTGCAGCTGTAGCGATGCTGCTGTTCAGAGCTGACCAGCAGCTGGTGTGTGGCTTTGGCCGTGTAGCCTCTTGTTTTGGATGGCACACACAGCCCTTGTGTGGTGCTAGAGACGGGTCTGCGGTGCCACATATCGCACAGCCATTCTCATCTGGACATGGCCGAGTGTGTTTCTCTTTTCTCTCTTCTCCAGATTGTGGTGTCACTCAGAAATGGCCAAGACTAAGGACTTGTGCACTGTTAAAAACAGTAATACAGTCTCTGCCCTAGAGACCTTCCAGTGGCACACTTTCAAAAGAATCAGTGTAGAAGTCAATGGGATGTTTTTTTTTTTTTTCCAGCAACGCACTATCCTCATTAAAATGCAAGTCCTATTGATTTCAATGTAACTTAACTTTTTAAATAATTTTTTTAATGGGATGGAGGCTTGTGGGTGACTAAGATGTGTGTTCAAAAGTGTATTCTGAACCCCGAGTACTTGAGTTTCCCATCTGTAAAGTGGACAAACTAGTTTGGGATTTTTCTAAGAGGCTTACCAGAGTTAAGTGCTCAAATCACAGTCATGGTGCTTCTGAACTGCTTGTGTGTTGCAACATCTGTGGAAGAGACTGTTCTGAATCGGTGATAAGTGTGAGTAGCTGATTTTCTGTCAGAGTATGTTAGTGAAGAAAACTTCTTGGTTTTTGTTCATATTTGGTAAACATTTGACAAACATCAAAACATTCTCAAATATCTTAATAGTATACATTCTAGAAATGCATTGTGTTAGATTTCTCTGACCCTGACTAAAATTCAGGGTAACACAGAAAACTTAAACACATTAAAGTTACTCAAGAAACCTTATTCTGTCCAACAGACCTATTGCTAGTCAGTTGAGGAGCATACAATACAGAGGCAAAGGACCTACTGAGTCAAGTTCAGCCCACTACTTCTGAAGGCAAATGCATACTGTAATCCTAGTCATAAACTTATAAATATTCATTTTTAAAACTTAGTCAAGTTTCATGCACTAAGTCAATATAGAAAAGTTGATTCTTCAGATATTTCAAGACCAACATATTTTTCTCAATAACTCCCATCCTCTGAAATTAAACTCTTAGGTTCCTATTTAATTTGCAACTTTATATTGAGTAAATAATAAACCATATATTTATAGGAACATCCATAGATGTCTGGAGGTGCCCACCCTCCTATGCCCAGGGACATGGATTCCTTCCATGCTTCCATTCAACACAGAGGGCTCCTTTACATCTACTAAGTGGACTGCAGTCCTTTTCAATAATCTCCACTCCAGCAGAGGAGCAGCAAACTGGCTTATTTGCTGTTTTCCTTAATGGAACTGCTCAGAGCTTAATCTGGCTTTTTCTCTGAAGTTGCTGTCCAGTGCTGAATTAATTTCTGGGGATGATTATGTTTTGTAACAGTGCCTCACTTCTTGTAAATCACTTTTCATAAGATCTCAAAGCATTTTACACAAAAAGACAAGTTTTGTAGCTTCCTATTGCAGGAGTGAAAACTGTGACACAGGAAAGGGGCTTGCTTAAACTAATCAATCAAGCTAATGGAAGATCAGGAATAACATCCAGGCCTTCTGGAGGTACGCTATACCACATGCTATCTCAAAACACAGATATGCTTTAAATGAATAGGCCTATATTCTCCCATGTCAGATAATCTCAGAGATATATCTAGCATAATGTATTTGGTCAGATTCTTCACTGGTGTGATTCTGTGGAAATCATTAAAGTTACCATCCAGGATTTCCGCCCCCCACCCTCACAGTTTTTAGGTGAAGCCAAACACCAGACATAAGCTGGTATATATCTTTCTGTTTCACCATACTGTGTGTGTGCACATGTGTGCATGTGTGTGCGCATGCACGGACACACAGACACACACACACCATTAGTGTAATAGCATATCAGTATCAGGGTAGGATCTTTCAATAGAAAAATAGAGCTACAACTGTGATTTGTGCCCTGTGCATAATTCCTGCCTCTGCTATTTTGTTATACCCTCCTATTTAATTGCATCTTGTGAAACAACTTACTGTTGGTGAGTTATTAAAGTCTAGTTGTCCTTTTGACTTGCCTTGATGGATGGAGAAGAGAGTACTTTTTTTAGTAATTCACATTAGGATCAAAATGATTAACTGGTCACCATTTAAAATGCTTTTCAATATACCAAGTTGTTGGTTGTAGCTGTGTTGGTCCAAGGATATAAGCAGGCAAGGTTCTTTTGGTAGATTTGGTATTTTTTATTAGACCAACTAAATAGTTGGAAAACAAGTTTTCAGGCACAAACACCCTTCTTCAGGCAGTGGGAGACTGATGTTATGAGTTCTCCAAGGTAGAAAAAAAACTAAGTTAAGCAAGAAGTCTGTGAAGATGCAAATGAGTGGAAGTTTGGAAGACGAAGTGTAGAGATAGGAGGGGAGGGAAAAGTGTGAAGCAAAACCAGTGGTCAGCTAACAGGCAAGTTACCTGGTGTGTTGGATGTTAGGCAGGTTGTAATATGTCATAAATCCAGTGTCTATATTGAGTTCATGATTTTTTTTGTATCCAGTAGATTTATGAAGTGAAGTTTGTAGACTTGTCTACGAAAGGTGTTTTGTGAATTCCCTTTGAGGATTAGAACTGTGAGACTGAAGAGGGAGTGATTGTCTTGTGAGAAGTGGGCACCCATGGGTAATTGTATATTTTTGTCTTTGATGGATTTTTGGCGTTTGTTCATTCTGGTACGCAGTTGTTGTTTGGTGAATGCTCATCAAAAATCCATCAAAGACAAAAATTTCCAGTTACCTGTGGGTGCCCACTTCTCACAAGGCAGTCACTCCCTCTCTGATAGCTCCGTTCTAATCCTCAAAGGGAACTTCTAGAACACCTTTTGTAAATGAGCCAAGAACTCTACTTCATAGATCTACTGGATGCAAAAAACTATGGACTTAATATAGACATTGGATTTATGACTCGTTACAACCTGTGTGACATCAAACACAGAGATTTTAAGATATAGAAAAAGAGGGAGGAACTTTAGTAGGCAGGGGCAGGCTTTTCTTGATCTGTAAGATGCATGGCTTTATAGAGGTAAGATGAGACATTTTAGAGCCACTCTAGAAATACAATGATGCTTCTAATTCTACAGATATGTCTGCCATTAAATGTGTGTGTGTGTGTGTGTGTATGTGTGTGTGTGTGCGCGCGCGCGTATATGTGTACACACACACACACTAAAACCCCCCTGGAGGGCCATATCCTGATATCAATTTTTATTTGTTTTTTTATAAACACAGAACTCTCCATTGACTTTAATTGAGATATTCAGCACATGGATCAATAGTAGGATATGACCCTATGTAATCAAGATGACAAATTGTCCTAGTATTGTAGAGGGGCAGAGTACAAATAAAGATTAATATGATACAATTTCAGATAGTTTTTATTAGCAATAAAAACTATAGCCAAACTTCAGGCAGGAAGTCTTAGCCAAACTAGGCTCTGTCATTGCAGGACCAGACATACTGACCACACGTACTGGAGCAGGTGATTTGTCCTACCTGGGGACTGATGTTTCCATGCTTTTGCAAAGACCTATCAGGATATCAAATGAAACCTACCTCTTTAGCAGCAAATTTGGATTGCAAAAACCTCAATGGGAATAATTTCTTTGTATCATCAAGATGTAGTTAAACCTAATCCCACAGAAGGAGCCATGCAGAATAAAAAATGTGGCAAACTACATTACCCGCTGTAGATGTGACGTTTATCTGGTTGCTGAGATAAAACTTGGGAAGTTGGTTGGGAAAAAAACACATGTTTTGGGTTGAAAAATTGGAAAAGGCCATCTGTACCTGGGAGCTGTCTTCATATTTAGGATTGATAAACGAGAAGGCCAGGGCATCTGTGACCCAGTGCTTTCCCACCACCAGGGCAATCTGGGTCTGCAACTCATAGGCCTAGGAAGACAAGGTGACTGTAAGGTCGAATGCGGATCCTCCGGGCCCTCCACGCTCATAATGCAGCAGTGCTGAAACCATCTTGCCATGCATATCCAGCCCACTTTGGCTTCCATGCATACCATTCCTGGCTTGCTGCCAGAGGAGGAACTGGGAACAGCCACCCATGAGGTCTTGTCATTGTGCAACCCATGTTGCATAGCGGGTGGTATTGATCTTAATGTGTGAAAAGCATCACAGATGTCCTATGGAAATACACATACATTTTAATCACTCTTTTTTTTTCTCATGTAATTGCAAATATCTGTAACATTTATAACCGGAGGAGGAACAGATGGGAAAAAGCTTGGTTGAAGCAGAACATTCACTAAAAGACCTGATGCTGCTGCTGATTCTTTTGGAAAGGAATTTGCTTCTGTTTGCTGGGTTTGTGCTTTACTGAATACACTGGTATGGGAAGTCTGGCAGGGGAAAAGAGGTAAAAATTCACCACCGTGATGCAAAGAAGAAGCACAAAGTCTGTGCACCATTTAAGCTCTCGAAATAGAGATTGAATGATCCATAAACCTTGTGCTGTTCAGGTGAATTTCATCTAGCTTTGATTGGCATAGAAAAAGCCTCTTGCTGTACAGTATGCTATGCTACCTAGCACTGCTACAAATATAACATCTGAGTACTGCTTTCCCTTTCCGCGCACTCACCGTCTTAGTAGAGAAGGAAATGATCCGCTCTTTCACAGTCCGGTGAATCATGTGCTGCCATTTCTAAAATTCCAGCTCTGTTAAGATTGTGCTTTTTCCATTCCAACAATGGCCTTGCACTGTAGCTTCTCAAAGTGAGAAAACATAAGAGAGGATTTTGTCAGCATATCACCATGACACTTGTTTCACATAGAAAGCCAGAGGGCAAAGCAAAGTGGTTTCTTTTTGTCCATGTAATCTCTTTAGATAGCAGTTGTAGCCCTGAGGAACACAATCACAGAGGTTTGTATGAGGTAATGTTCAGGAGGACGAGATCTGGGATGTGAAAGCAGACTCCTGATGAGTTGCGAGGGCCCCCATTTTCAAATCTAAACATGAAAACATTTATTTCTTTCTTTGGTGGGGGGGAGAAAGGGAGTAACTGAGTGGGGCTTGGGAGGAGGAGAAGCAAGAGGCTGTTTCAAAAATAGTGTTCATCCCTAGTCTAACCAGTGTGTTATTTCTTTCCCAGTAAGTCTGGAAGGATTATTGCAGCCTGTCTGATACAGTCAAGATTAGATGATTTCGGTTTTTTGGGTTTTTTTAGGAAAGATAAGCTACCATTGAGATGCTTATCTGTGTGAGATGATCTGTGTTTCCCATCCAGTCACAGCAAATTGGATATTCTGGTAGTCAGAAACTGTTTTTTATGCTGTATGTCCACTATACCCTCTAAGGATATAGATTTAAAAATATGTCTGCCAAAGCAGTGGTGACATTTCCTAGATGTATGGAATTGTTACTGCTTCTATATATTTTGGACAGTATCTGTAATACCTAATGTAGTCATCTTTCATAGCACCTTTTTCTCTTCCATACTATAAACTATACATTTTAATGATATATACTGTAGACTTCATTTTGCTACTTCACTGTAAGCTTCCTGTGTCTACTTACAACAGCACACCAGATAATCAGTTTTAAACAATTTTATATTTGCCCGGACAACTTTTGTAAGCCCCGATTTGGAATATAACAAAACTCAGTTTAAGGTTTGTTTATGTTTTTCTGGGGCTTTCTTCTTGCATGAGAAAACTGAAGCTTATGTATTCTTACCAACCGTAACTACAGTGAACCTATTACAGTGAATACAATACAATGAACCTATTACTTTGTTGTAAAAAATGAACAAAAGGCAGGTTGTACCTACCTATAACTGAAATAGCATTTGGCTAGTCCTTGTCTAAATTTTGAGCATCTTTCGAATGTAAACTCTGTGGTGTCGGAATGGTCTAATTATGTACTTGACTATACAGAAGCTAATACATCAGGGAGCTGATCTTAGCTGTGGCTGCGGGCACTTCTGTGATATTAATAAATTAATATTTTTGCTGCTAATAGGCATTGTCACAGAGCTAGCTAGGAATAGAGCTCTAGACTCTTGATTCTTAGACCATCTTTTCTCATTGACCACGTTACCTTTTGTGCGACACCTTCCCCCTTCTCCCACTGTGGTCCAAGAATATTTTTCTGAAAGCTGGCAAGTGTGTGTGCACGTGTGCATGCGCTGAGGCAACATCCTTCAGTTGGACAACATCCCTCTCTCTCTTTCTCTTGCCGTCCTCCTGCCTTAGATACTTCATATAAAGTTAGTTTAAACTCCTGTATGGCCAACAGCCAACTTCAAATTACCTCCTGAATCAGGTATTTTAAAGTTAGTGTTTGTCTCTATTACTGTCAGCGTGTTCCTAAGCAAGAGCATTCTCACAATTTCATCCAACAGCTGTTTCGGGAGCTTTCGAAGATATGCAAGGGTAATTTCATTTCAGTGGCTTTATCCATCCCTTTGCATTAAGCCTGAGGCAATTAGAACCTTGTCAGATGTACCTCCTTGACCAAACAGCTGTCACATCTTTTATTTAAAGCCTGTTAAAACCGCTTGAGCCAATTGATCTATGAGTCATGCAAGGAACTTTGCCCAGATCAGATCCTCCCTTCCCCAGGTTTTTTTTTGGAATGAAACCAGTGAATTTTATAAGTGCCTTTTCTCTTTAATGATAAAGAAGATGAATTTCTAAGGGAAGTTGTTGCACATCATCTCTTTCTAGCATATGGGGAAAAAATACTTTAGGATGCAGCAGAACTGTACAAACTCTGTAGGTACTATACCGAGTTATAAAACTGCCCCTTGCTTTACTTTTTGATAAGTGGTTGGGAACATGGAGGGGTGGGGAGAGAAGTTGTGGGGAAGGGGCCTAAAGCCATAGCTGAGAGTGAAGGAAGATTATATGCAGTGATGCAGCATAATGAATTCTGTGCTAGGAACGTTGAATTAGGAGGGATTTCTTGGGTGGCTGAGAGCAGCCTCCTGCTACTGCAGGCAACCATTTCATATAATCCCCTTCATGTAACGATCATGTTCCAGCTCAATAGTTAGTTAGTCCTTGGTTCCAGTATTGCAATTAGAGCAAGAATGGTTACCATTAGAGCAGTGAGGTACATGGGGGATCCTTTCAAATGCCTTAAAAGCCCAAATTTATTCGTAAGAAGTTGGCTTGTATTTGTTCTTGTGCCAACTTTTGTCCTTTAGCTTAAATAGCTCTAAGTAGCACTTTTTACTCTCTGATGTAACTGCTCCTAAGACCTTTCCAGTGTCCTCTCATAAGGTGGGTTGTTCATTCTCCCTGAACATCATATTAGCCTGTCTTGTTCTGGAGTGGGAACAGGGGGTCTGAGTAGGGCCTTATGTTTTGCTATGCAAGAACTCTTGGAATGGGGCTCTGAATAAAAATAAATAAATAAAATGCCCACACCTCTTGTGATTCCTGCACATCAAGCCAGGAAGTGCAACACAGAGCTCCTTAAGCAGATATTTCTTAATTGCTGGAAGTATGAGATAACAAGACAAAACGACCTAATTCCCCGGAGTCTAAGACTGTCACAGCTGCTGTTATTCTAACCTCAATGGATCTGAAAAGCAGAATTGCATAGTAGTTCCTCTGATAACTGGCATACCAAACCCTGCTAAGGTATAGGATTGTTCCTTTCAAGATGCATTGTTAACAAGCATTAATTTGACTCTTTCAGGAGACTTAGCACACCCTTACCTCCCCTTGACTGCAGCCTTGCTGTATAGTCGGGTGAGTGTTATTCAGATCTTGAGAGCAGAAAAGAGTGTGTGCTCCTGATGCTGAACCACTACCACTCCCTTGTGGGAGACAACTGGATGGCACTTTTTCATAGGTTGCTTAAATGACTTTTTCCCGAGCAGGCAGAAGGAATGGAAGGAATTTCGATCTTGAAGCAGTGTGTCCCAAGGCTGTGCTTGGAGTCGTATAGTTATGTACCTACTTTTATTAGGCATAACGCTTGATGACAATGTTAGGTGTGTTTCCAAATAAAAGGCTCATTGTTACTGACCTTGGGGGTGGGAAGGATGAAGTGAGGAATGACCAGAAAAGTAACTTAAGAAGTATAAAGTGACGAGGGAACTTGACATGCAACCCCAGTAATCTTATTTTTCTTGACATTGTTACAGAACGGCCCATTTCACTTCTAAACATGCAAATTTTTCCCTGTTTTCACTCTGAACTGCTTTGTGTTCAGCATAAGTGTCTACTTTAGGAGACACCGTAGGCAATGTAAATGCTATCCTGCACTTAAACTGTACAATGCTTGCACCCTACTGTGCTCAGATGGCTGTGCTAGCCCTGCCTCTTCTCAGCCTCTTAGCACAAGCTGTCATCAACAGCAGCTTCAGCCGCTCACCGTCTCAGTGCTTCCTTAGCACAGGAACTCCCACTGTGCCCAGGGACACATGAAAGGAGGTTATCAGTGACTTCTCTTGTGGACCTGCATAGCACCGAGTGACAGCCTGGCCTTTCCTGAGCATCTTCAATTCATCATTCCCTGTGAACCTGACCCTGATCAATCTTGTGTTTTGTTCAATGCCTTTCGTTAACTTGTGTCACCTGCACAGCAAATAGAAAGGTCTGAAAGAGGGGATTTTGCTCCTGTGATGAGTGCCCTTTACTTAGTATGCTTTGAGGTACATGCGGTAGTGCTTGTTTCTTTTCTCATTCTTCCTGTGCCAAAAGACATATAACCAAACATCTTTTTAAATCCTTCAGGCTATGAATTCCCAACCTGATCATCCTTCCGAATTCAAAGGGAGTTGCTCCTAATAGTGTTTGAATCGAGCTATAAGAAGTCACGATTTTTCACGTATAAACATTTAGGTACCAAAAGTAACTTTTATGGTTCTTAAGTAATAATAAAAAACAGTAAAAAAAAAAAAAAAAAAGCCAAGTCCAAAGCCCTAGGTAGCCTCCCTACTAATCAGGCTAAAAATCAAATATAGAAACCCTGAACAGGAATAATTGTATATGTAAACTGTATTTTTGTTGCTACAAAAACTAAGATTGTTATCTAAGTAGTTATTTTCATTGGTGATTTTGGTATTCAAGGATGTGTATCATTGAAAGCCAGGAGGCTGGGCTTCAAAGTCACTTTTGAAGATGGGCTTTAGACTTTTGAAAATTGTAGTCCTGGTCTTTGCTGAGCTTTACCCAGAGTTTTCAGACACTGTTGTAGCTTCTGCAGTTCTCGGCTCATGAAAATTGTCAGTACCAGTACAACTATAGTGTTTGGATAACTTTTATTTCTTCTTATGGAGAAATCTATAACATTCTTCAATGTATGTGTAACATTTTAGATATGTGCAAGAACTCATGTTAACACCAGCATTTATGAAAGTATTTATGTCAGGTATGTGCTTTTTCTTGAGCTACTCAATGAAGTATATACTCAACTAAGTATGTGCAAGTCTGGGGCAAACTGCTTCTGCCCCCTTTTTCATCAGTGCAAAGCAGCTACAACAGATACTGACCATCTTAATGGGCATGTCTGTGCTTGCATTTACTGTGCAGTAAGCGGGTTTTATGCCAGTGTCTACACATGGAGGCGTAACAGCGCAGTAATGCTGTGTGTGGACTGACTTGGGACTAAAGTTAGTACACACACACAGGGTGACTGTGCAGTAAGCTGTCTTCATGTGTCTTACTGTGCAGTAACTACTCGGGCATAAATCTGCTACCCGCATCATGCAGGTAGTAAATCTACGCCCAAGTTGGCATGAGTCTCCATAGTTACTGCACATTATGGGCGCGCATATGCAGACACGTGCCCATATTCCACAGTAATTTTCAGTTACTGCACAGTAACTGTGCACATGTAGACATGCCCAATTAGTCATTTAGAAAAAGAGCTTGAATCCGCTTTCATTCTCCCAGCAGAAAGAATCTTGCCTGTAGTCATTTTCAATGTGAATAGTGTTGCAGAAATCTCCTATGGTAATAGAAAAGTAGGGCTAGAAAAGACCTTCAGAGGTCATCCAGTTCAAGCTAGTGCCAGAGGCAGGAGCATCCTTATCTAGACTATTTTATACCATTGTCTAACCTATACAGTTAACCCTGTTACAACCACAAGGCTTAACATCCTAATCGGCCATGGGCAAGTCAGGGGGACAACAGTGGCTATTGTCCAGCTTCTGTGAGAGTTGTTAACATACACTTGTGATCCAAGCAAGAGGGCCGCATGCCACTACAGAGGAAGGCAAAAGCTCTCACAGTCTATGCCATTCTGACCATGAGGTCATATTTCCTTTCTAACCCTAGTTATGGTGATAAGTCTGACCCTAAGTAGAGGGATGAGACCCTCTAGCCAGGAAATTCCTGGTCTGTTTCGAGCAGGAGCATTGGCACAGCCCAGTCAAGTTTCCTAGCCCTGGCTGCAGTCAACACCCAGTGCTTCCAAGGGTGCGTCAGTGTGTGCATGTGTGCAGGGGGGAGCCCTGACACCTGTAGCAACAGGAGGGGGGGAAAAAATCCTTTCCAGCTCCATGCAGCAACCAGCAAAGGGAAATACTGATAGTAGAGCATAGGTATGGTTACTCCTAGATTATCATAGTTTTATAGATTCTAGGGTCGGAAGGGACCTGAGTAGATCATCTAGTCCAACCCCCCCTCC
>NW_017728914.1:30532451-30555009 GCF_001723895.1 Crocodylus porosus
CACCCCTCCAGGCTGAAAATGACCCATCCACCACCACTCTCTGGGTGTGGCCCTCCAGCCAGTTGGCAACCCAGTTGACTGTGTGGGTGTTGACACCACAGTCTCCCAGTTTCTTAATGAGAACAGGGTGAGAGACAGTGTCCAAGGCACTGGTCCATGCCTGTTGAACCTCTTCTTAGATGGAGATTCCACAATTTCCTTAGCAAGTTTGTTCCATTGCCTTACGGTTCTAACAGTGAAGAAGCTTTTTCTTATGCACAATCTAAACCTACTTTGTAATTTCAAGCCATTGGTCCACATTTTGCTCTTTGCAGCAAGAGAGTAAAGATGTCCCTCTTTTTTTATGGCAGCCCTTCAGATATTTGAAGACTGCTATCATATCTTCTCTTAAGTGCCTTTTCCACAAACTGAGCACACCTATTTCCTCCAGCCCTTCCTTATATGACTTGCCTTCCAGGCCCTTCATCATTTTTGTCACTTGCCTCTGGACCCTTTTTAACTTTTCCAGGTCCTTTTGAAAATGTGGAGCCCAAAACTTGTACCTAATACTCAAGAGGTGGCCTAACCATGCTAAGAAATCCCTTCCCATCAATAGGCTCATTAGCTCTTGCCCCGAATGCGCTTACTGATGTAGCCTTTTGTGCAGCTACATCACGCTGCAGACTCATTTTGAGTCTGTGATGCTCCAAGACTCCAAGATCCTGTTCTGGAGTGTTGTGCTCCAGCCAGGCATCACCTAGTTTTATATTTGTGTTTTTGATTATTCTTCCCAAGGTGTAACACTTTGCATTTGTCAGCATTGAGTTTCGTATTAGTAACTCCTGTCCCATTTTCAAGTCTGTCAGGATCTTTCTAAATTGCACTCCTGTCCTCCAGGGCGTTCACCGTCCTTCTCAGTTTCATGCCATCTGCAAATTTGCTCAAGAAGTTTTCTATTCCAGTATCCAAATCCTTAATAAGCATGTTGAACAGCACTGGGTCCAGGACAGACTGGTTTGAGACTCCATTTGTAACCTCCTGCTGTTCTGGCATGGGTCCATTTATAATTACTCTTTATTGTGGCTGTTGAGCCAATTGTCTATCCACCTCATAGTAGTTTTGTCTAGCACAGGTTTCTCTAGTTTCTTTGTAAGAAGGTCATGTGCAACTTTGTATGGGATAATGATAGTCCTCAGTTACTGTAGCTCTTTGTGCAGACAGGTGCTTTGGTATACTACATGCTGCTCTAGCTGAGAAACACTACAGGTGGGAAGTATTCCCTTTCCCTCAAAGAGTGAAGTATGGCCTACTGGCTGTTCAGACAGACTGAAAGCCAGGACTCCCGGGTTTCACTGTCTTGCTGCTTTCTTTACCATCTGACACTTGACATATCTAAAAGGAATGTTTTCATTACCATTGTCTTATGGCCTGAATTTTTTGTGTTTTTTTTGTTCAGTACTTGTGCCTTTCACGAAATTTGCTGTTGTCTAGTGTCATTCCAGATTTGGAATGCACACCGAATCTGTGGAAGTATAATGTCCTTCCAAGAGAAGAACTCCATCCAAAATATTAGTGCCAGGCACAGGAAGATTTATCTACAACTCAATACCACTTTACTTGAAAATGGGGGGAGAGGGAACAGTAGCCTTTAAAAGTTACTTTTTTGTGTATAACAAACAGCGCCTTTTTACAGTCCCGGGTGTAATTTCTGGGACCTAGGACTAGGAGTCCTGGCTCAAACTGGTGAGAACTTACTGAAGAAAGTAGTTAATTTCACTAGAGCTAATCACACAAGTAACTGCTTGCCAGGGTTCAGAATCTGGCCCTTTGAAATGGAGCAGAATTATGAAACCTTGTGTCAAAAAATGATGTAACTTTTTTTTATTGTGTTGGAATCTGTGATTGCATATTCAGAATAACCTGTAATTGCAGAGGTCTGGCTGATATAAGCAGTGATTAGAGACTGCCAGGCCTGCAAAGTGAAATAAAACTGAGTAATTCTTCACAAGTCAAACTGTAATTCTTGGCTGCATAAATGTCATAGCCATTGTGTTTAGAAAAGCCTTTGTCATAGCCTTTGCATTTAGAAAAGGCAAAGCTTTTTTTTCTCTGCGTGCTGCTTTTTAGTTGCATCTTATGGATCTAAAAATGCAGCTGTGTAAAATACAAAGTATTTTAACATTTCCACTATAAATTGATATTCAACACAGATTTTAAAACACGGATAACTCATTGCAGTACTTCAAGCCTGCTTATCACTGTGCTTTCTTTATTATCTGAATTAGTGATGATTTCCCACCTACAGCCCACGCCCACGCACATCAAGCATGCAAGTGCTGGCAGGATCAAGGCCTTTTAGCCTAGTTCACCTCCAGCCAAAATAATTGTAAGATTTTAATGCAAACTAGATTAGGTCCCACAGATATGCAGTTAACATTTTATGCCTTCTTGACAAGATGATAATTTAATCTTGGGTTGACAAGCTGGTCTGAGCATGGTACCATACTTTCTTACATATAACACGCACTCTCCCCCCGGAAAACAGCTGCTAGAAATTGTAGTGCACATTTATATGCAAAAATCAGGTAAAGGCCATTTCTGCTTATGGGGGAAAATGAAATAAAGTCTTCATGGGACTCTCAAGGAGCAGAACAGTGAGCAAGCAGGCTTTGCTTCCTCATTGCGGCTACTCAGGTACTTAGTACAAGGAAGTAACTTTTTTTTCCTTCATTCTGCCTTTCAAAAATGCGGTGCCTGGTATTCCAGGGCACGTTGTATGTGAGAAAATATGGCACCACGGGCCTGAAACTTCTTGACGTAGCTGAGCAAGTTCCCCTGAAGCTGTTCTTTGTGTTTGTCAGAGCAGTTGTAGGGCTGCTGTAATTTGGTCGCTTCTGGGGCCTATAGAGCACAGAAGGTGCTGTTTACTACCCACATCATTCAGCATTATTTGGTTAAAACAACTTTAGGGCTAGCTGGATATCTGGAGTTGGTATACCAATGTCCAACAATAATGGGGAATGGAGACCTCTGCTTTTATTGAAAGCATAAGTTACCCAGATATGACAAAGCAGCAATACACTTCACATTTTAAAACCTCCTCTTTCTCTCTCCTTTAAGACTTCTTGCTTTGTCTCCAGATTCCCTGAAAGCTGGTTGTTCTTTTTTATCTGAAGTTGGCTTTAAATAGGAAAGAAGCTGGCTGTGAAGGAAAGAAAATATTTGAAAAGATTTCTTACTAAAATATGTTTAGTAAGACCTTATTTAAATATAAATATCTCTCTCCCTTTCTCTTTTTTTCTTTTTTTTCTCTCTCTCCACTTCAGTTTGAGTGGAGAGGGCAACACCAGTTGAATCATCCCTCTGAGTCATGCAAGCAGCTGTCATTAAGTGTAAAGATGAGCCAAAGAGCTGTTGTTCATTTGGCTGTATTTTTATAATACTTGACTCACCAGTCAAGTGAGGGAAAGGGCTTTTTCTCCTTCGCTGATGAAAATGACACCAGGGCTGTGAGTTACAATGACAGTGGCGTACTGTCCTACTGAAAAAATGTGAGTGGGGGAAAAGTACTAGTGGCCCTACCACAGAGCAGTATTTGTCTTGCAGATCCTTGTCGTGTTCTCTGCAGGTGTGCATGTGTTCCTGCCTGGCCCCAGGTGCACGTGTACTCCACCTTCCCTTGAGGAGCCGTGTGCTCTGGCCTGGCACACTGGGCTGGGAAGTGTAAAGATGGGGACATGTGCTCTTCCTGCCAGGCCCAGGCATCGGGCAGTCTTACACCTCACCAGCTCAGGGCCGGCCCTGTGTTGCAGTGAACTTCAGGATCTTCCAGGCTTAATGGATTTATCTTCTGTTGCACTCTTATTCTTTTTTGTATACTTCCATCCTTTGCTGTCAGGTTTGTACCACTTCTTGTAGTCCTTCTCTCTGTCTTCTTTCTTTCTTGTCATCTTTCTCCAAATTCTCCTCCACATCTCCTTTCCAAAACAGCTTATCTTTTCGTTCTCCTTCCCTTCTGTCTGTGCAGTATCGCTGTAGGCCAGCATCCTCTCCAGATGTCAGTGCTTAAGAAATAAGAGCTGCCTCTTGAAGCACATACATGTCTGGTTGGCACTACTTTCCTTTTCAAGCTGTTGTGGTTAGATGTAGATAAGCTCTTGGGATCTCTCTCTTCTTTTTTTGGTTCAGTGTCCTTTCCCTTGTGTGCAGCTGGTTTAATTGCATGCTTGCTGAGGGGTCCCATATTAGGTTCCATCTGAAAAAGAAAAATAGCTCTGGTCGGTCAGGCTGGGGAAAAAAAAGTATTGCTTATGGGCTCAAGCCAAGCAGTGTATTTCTCTTCTGGGAAGAGTTGAATCTCAGCAAGTAATGTGCTTCTGATGACACCTGGATATTTTAGGGAGTCTGCACCAGAGGGAAACTTCAGGTTTCTCTACTCCGTGTCAACTAGGGGTCAGTCTTCTATTTTACCCCCCAGGGAATGTGTTGACAGTGTACCTGAAGGAATCTGGGTGGGAGGCAAATACCATGACATAAGTAGCTTGTGTTGGCATTGACAGTGAACAAAAACCAAGTGGGATGATGTAGGGGTACACACATGTGTGAGCGATCAACTTTCGAGTGTTAGAACTTCAACGTAGATGCAAACAGCACACCTGGAGAAATAGTCAAGACAACAGAGGCAAAATAACTGATTCAGAAAAAGCCAAGGGAGTGGGGACTGAATATTGAAGTTGTTTTTGGCTTTCACTCTCTACTGTGTCCAAGTCTGACTTGCATGATGCGACTGTTTCTCCAGTAATTCTCATGCTTACTCATTGCATTTTGTCACTTGTAACATGGTCTGTGCTGACCTACAGTTTTACTGATCTTGTTAGAATCCATTTTTATCACTAGGAAGTTAAGCAAGAATCACTGACACTGGGAAACCAGTGTGAATATTGTTCACCTTATTTAACAAAGACAACCTTTCCCTAAAGGTTCATCACAGGGTTTCCTCCGCCTCTGTAATATTGACTTTGTAGAAGCAGGTGTTAGAATAGTCATGGAGATTACTTCAACCATATTTGCAACCTCTATTTCAGGGTAGTTTGGTTGTTGGATCAAGGTACTGAAATTGTTGCATTACATGACCAATATCAAAGTGTCCTATAATGCAGTTTAAAGTATTACCCAACATAAGTTCATTTGGGAAGAGACTGCTCAAGATGGGCCACAGAGGCACTTCCACTGAAAATTGGTTAAGAAAATGTTGCAACAGTTTCTTATGATTTCTGGCTTGATCCCTCATACAGCTGGTTTGACTTGAAATGGGGCAGAGCCTAGAAACATGTGAAAAAGTCTCCTGGGAAAGAAAGGATGCTTTCAAGGCTTCAGAGGATGAGCACTCAGGACCTCTAGGGCTGTGTTTCTCAACCCGTAGGTCATGACCCAAAAGTGGGTCACAAGAATATTTCAAAGGGTTGTGAGCTACAGCAGGGCAGAGGGGTGGTGGAAAGGTGCCTGCCCTGTCCAGCAGGGGAAGGGGGCAACAGGGATCTGTGTATCTAGGCTGGCGGCACTGGGGCTGGTGCCCATGCTTGCGGGGCGGGGTGGCTGAGAGATGCAACTCAGGGGGTGGGAGGGGCTATGGACCGGGTGTCTGGTGCAGCACCTCTCTTCCTCCTTCCTCCAGCCTGTGCCTGGGCTGGATTCGCTTTGCTGCCACCCACATGAGCTGGAACCACTGCAGCCACTGTGCTCTGGCCTGAGCAGGACCAGGGAAGCTGGGGGCCCCTCTGGCAAAGCTGGGGGGTGGGGACAAGGGGCTGCGGGTCAGGAGTGAGGGACACCAACATGGCCCGGGGGGGCAGGGGGGCTGAGGGTTGGGCACTGACAGGGCCAGGGGTCAGGACAGGCCACAGATCTTTGCAAATGGATCATGGTAGGAAAAAGGTTGAGAACCACAGCTCTGGGGGATACTGGAGTAAAGTTTGTATACACTGAAGTTTGCAGCTTAGTATAGAAATGCTTAAGCTAGTTCTGTTTACCAGTTAGTCTGGTAGTGAAGGGAGAGGATACTGAACCATGCTGTTGGAGGCATGGTAAACTTGCCCATATTGACTTCTGTGTTGCTGCAGCTAGACTGATACCTGAACTAGCTCATTGGTAACTGCGTCAGGTATCCCTAAACTATGAGGCAGTTTGCTGTGTAGGCAGACTGTGAGGCATGGAGATGCAAGTGGTATGTGAAGAAACTAAGCCTGTCTAGATCACAGCCATGAGGTAGCAGTTCTTTAGATAAGAGAGAGACAGACTGTTCTGCAATCTTCCATTTTCTCATGCTTTGTTCCTACCTATAAATAAAAATATCTTATTTTAAAGAAGCTGTATTATCTCTCTGATCACAGGTTCATGTAGATGGTGACACTTTACTGCACAGCTAATTAGTGCACTCCATAGTAAAATGCATGTGTAGACGTGGCCAGTGATAAGTTTTTATAGACTTGGCCACATTCCTCCAATGACCTGTATTGCCCAACTGCTGTAGCCCTCTTATATCTCCAGCATCACCTTTCCCTCCATTGGGCTATCTGCATCCTTGCTTTTTCTCTCTGTTGATCTGACCTGATCTCGGTATGACATAAACCAATGCCCTGTGTTGCCTTAACTCAACCTCATCTTATTTATTAACATGACTCCACAGTTGTCTTCAAGTTCTTGGTATTTTCCTTCCCCTTCTCAAACATCCCCCTTTTCACTGTGACCATTCCATCTTTGCTGCTTCCATGACTTCTTTCCTCTTTTTCTCTATTAGGCTGTTGGTTCTTTGGGGAAAAGACAATGTCCTTTCCGTGCATTAGTCAAGTGCCAAGTATATTAGTGTTGGGTGGATTGTATGTACAATTATGGTGCTAAATAAATGCTTAGCATTAGTAATGTATATGTGGAAATATCAAATTAGTGCAGTCTTTTCAGTAAGTTTGAAACTTAACTAAAGCCATTCATTTACCTGTTGGACAGGAACTCATTAACAAGCATAATTTTATATGCTCTGAAAATAAATTGAACAGACCTGTCTTGGATCATTGAACAAAGAATGGATGCTAAGAGAAAGCAGATATACTAATTTAATTCAGGAAATGAATGCTTGTTATATATCACAAGATTCATTGTGTAAAATTGTCTTTCAAAACCTATGGTTAATGCTTTTGGCTGAAGATATGTAGCACTTGATATTGGGTTCCAAGAATAAATTTCATTAGTAAAAGTCAAACTCTCCATCAGGAAAATGGCATATTTATATCATTACTATGTAAAATTTAATGGAATTAAAATATACTCTTGATTAAATCGGAATTGTGTAACTTAACTCCGTAAGCTGCAATTATTTACTGTTCAGCCTTGGAACAGTATGTTTCACCTGAAGCCTAGACCAATTGCTATTTATAATGAAGTTGTGAAGTGCTCACCCTGATAAAGCTTTATCATGTTTAGATTTTAAGATATTGTTTCAGCATATTTCAGAAATTCAGTAGTAATCCCCCATAGGTGCTCTTATCTTCTGTCTGGAGATGCATAGTTTCTGTTTATCTGGCCACTTACATGCCAAAACAGAATCTTCTTGAAAGCTGGGAGCTGTAGTTGTATATCTCTTCCTCTTTGAAATCCCATTTTTCCCATGAAAGAAAATCTAATGGGGGTTGCTGGTTGTGTAGAGTCATTTTGACATACTTAAATAGCTCATTTCCTAAGCAAAATAATTAGGAATCCCATCCTAGAGAACATGGGAATTTCATACACTTCCCTGAAACTTGAAGTTTTTAAATTAAATAACTTAATTATAACTTTTTTAATACCAGACTAGCCATTATGTAAATTTTCATGACACAGTGGTATACTGATTTTTCTCAGACCATCTATAGTTGATGAAAAGCCAAAGAGTGATGACAATAATTATTTTAATTAAAAATCATTAAGGCCTCAAACCTAAAAGACTTAGTCATATGCTTAACTTTACATATAGTGAGGAGTGCTCATATGTGGCTAATGGGACGAATCGGAAGTCCCATTTCAACAAGGTACTTAAGTGCTCATCTGACTTCATGTACTTTCCTGATCAGGATGTTCCAGAAGTCTTACTGAAGCCAAGGACACTATCACACTTGTATATTTAAGGGCATGCATTTGTCTTTGCATGATCCCAAATAATATCTATGGGTTTTGTTAAGGGCTTAGATTTTTCCGTTCACTTTGTAGTTTGTCTCTATCTGCTCAGAGGCAACAAATGGTCTTGCAGTTTTGCTGCCCTCTGATGCTATTATTTCTTCTTGATTTTATTTTTGGGGCTGCCATCTTTTATAGATGGTGTCATCTAACGATCTATACCACCACTGGATAATCCTTAACAGCTGCTTGCCTTACCTGCCTGACAACCCTCATGTCTTGAAGAAACCACATTCTATTGGGTTGATTTAGAGCAGTCAACAACTTGAAAGATGGTGTTTTTTTTCCCCTGTTTAAAAAAAAAAATCCTCTGGAGCCAATAAGGAGTCACTGACAGTGGGTGGGGTGGGGAAGGCGGGCTTCAGGGGACATTGTATTCAACATTGTATGCAAAGCAAAAGGGTGATACTTGGATGTTCATTGCTAATAATCTTGTATTCCTACTACCGTCTTCCAAAGTGAGGACTCGGCGACCTGTGATATGAAAAAACAGGTTTCCCTCTACAGTTGAATGCACCCCATGCAGCAGGTCAGAGGGAATATCGTTTTTGTTGTCTTTTGGTTTTGTTCCTTTCATTTGTAAACGCCTTTAAATGATGACCATGTTAGTACAGAACACCTCCTATAATTGTAGCAAGCAAATGGCCTGCTCAAGAATGCCAACCCATTTTGTTAAAAAAGCCGGCCAGAATTCCAACCCTACAGATACTTTAAACAAATGCTCAAATATACAGACATCCTAGTAAATTCAGTGGGACTGCTTGGAACCTCAAAGTTAAGAATTTGCATGACCTAAACCTGGGCGCATCTACACAAGATGCTAAATGCTCGTTAGACTAATTCCACTGTGCGTTAGCATGTCGCGCAGACAGCGTGCTAATACTCTAATATGCAGCAGACTTAGTCTAATGTGCATTAAGTGTCACAAAAAGCGTTTATGTACGCTAATGTGCAGTAGCACCAATTAGCGTTATTACAGGTACTAAACTTAATGTGCTGTAATAACGGCGCATTAATTTAATGAACATGTAGATGTATCCCCTGTGTTTGTATTTAGGCCCCTAAGTATTAAAGCTGGGGCTCAATTCATATTTTAGATGGTGGGTGCATTCCAAACTCATCTGTTTGTTGCCTTTGGGATGCTCTTTATTTTGAAAATAAAACTGAAGGAAGCTTTGTTAAGTTCTTGTATTGATAAAGGTAACCTTATATTTATATTGTGCATTTATCAAAAAACCCCCACATAAGTCAAGGGCTTTCCAGTGGGTTAACAAACCTGTCTGTCTCGTGTACCTCATCCAAGAAAATGTTCATGGCAAGATGGATGTTTATACTCATCACACATTTAGCCTAGTACTAAAATGCAGCCACCTTTGGGGTAAAATGTAGCAGCTGGCCTTACATGCACAAGTTGACCTAACCTGATCCTTTTTTACTTAATCTGTCCGGATCGCAATCCGAGTCTGTGTCTGCAGGCAGACCACTGAGCGTTTCCAAATAAATAAGATGCTTAAATAGGACTGGAGCTTGATTTCAGACAGTGTACTTTGTGTGATTTCACAAGGCATTTTGGGCTCATTCTCAGGCTTCCCCATAGATTTGAATACATACCAAAAAATACCCTAGACACAAATCCACTTTTATGCTTTTGCTTATAAATCAGTTTTGAAAGAACAAGATGACTGTCATCCTGTCTTTTTAAAAACTTGTAAAAGAGCAGACCAAGATGGCTGTTATATTACCTTGTGAAACATATTATTAAGGGGCAGGCATCTTTTGAGGTTAAAGCTTAACCTTATCCCTTTTCCCTAACCAAGAACCACATTCATATCATTCCTTTGTGCCCCAGCTCTAGTTCTTCTACCTCAGTTCTTTAACAAAGCCTAATTCTCTGATTCCCTTATTCTCATTCCTGAACCCTTCTATACTCCTTGATTAGCTCTTTCTCCACCCAGTTACAGTGTACAGCCACAATTTCACATATTACTCATATCATTAAAATAGAAAAAAAAATACATAATTTCAAGAATGGCTTTAGCAGAGCCAGGATATTAATGAGATTTTTGCCACTGACTTCACTGGGGTCAGTCTCTTGATTGTGCATGATTGTTTGCTCCTGTGACTTTTTATTTTCTTGTCTTCATCAGGGAAAAGGCTCTAATCTCATGCAAAGTCTAATTTTATTCAGCACATTGCCTCTGTTTTGCTATATATACATAGAAAAGCCAGGTGTTGTCTCAGCTAGAACAGGCAGATGTTGAGCTCAGGGTGAATAATTTCAAACCAGAACATGAAGGAAATATTCAATAATGTCCTTTACAAATTATATGGTGGCAAAACTGGAATGAGGCTTTGTGAGAAGTTTCTGTGACTACTGCACCCTATTTCAACAACTGCTTGTGCAATCTGCTGTCCTTTGCTGTAGTCACTTAAAAAGACTAACATTGCTTTAGGACAAAAAGCACCACATCTACTACGATTACTGCTGCTACTTTTAGGAGATTTTGAAGGGAAAGGAGGTTTAAAGCTGAGGCTATTATTTACAATGTTTACAGCAACAGTGATTTTAGATGTGCTTGGGCCAAACATGGAGCTTGATACCTCAGTGTTTCTACTGGTCTTCTCCCCCTACCTACCTTTCTTGATTAGCAATGTGAAAAGCCCCTTATAAGCTATATTTCTTTGTCCATTGAAGCTACGTACAGACAGTCAAAAAGCCTGTGGCTGATTCAGCTTTTGCAGGGTAGTCTAAGCTACAGAGATTGAACTGTAAGCAAATGAACAGACATATACTTTTAAATCAGAAAATGCAGCCACATGCCTGCAGTGGCTCAAGCCAGAAGTAGAGGGCATTATAGTGTGGTTCTCTGGCATATAGCCAGCATGGGCTGTGTGTTCGTTTCCTCTTCCTGCTGCCCCTAAAGTCTCTGGTATTTGCAGTCCACAATCACAGCAGCAGGACTCTGCAGGACAGCTCATCCCTGTCTCGTCCTGCTTCCAGGTGCCTCTGGGATTTGTAGTCCACAGCTGCAGCCAGCACTAATTAAGCCAGCAGGGCAGGGAAGCTCTGTACTCAGGAGAAGGTGAGTTTGACCCCTCTCCCTGGCTGCAGAGCCCAGCCGGGGTTTGCCTGGAGGGGGGGGCGGGGGCGTGAGCCGGCCAGTGAGTCAGCTCTCACTGCTCCAGCTAGGGAGCAGAAGGGTGGGGCCAGCCCTGCTCTCTGGAGCACAGCACAGCACAGCCTAGGGCTGCAAAGCATGCTGGGATGCTGGGGGACACTGATTTAACTTGAACCAGGAAGGGATCTGGGACAGAAGTTTCATAAACTGGTTTGACCTAAATCAGTTAAGTCTGATACTACATTCAACCAGGTTTATCTTAAACTAGTTTTAGCCATTTTGAAACTGGTTTATGTGCACTGAACTTTTGTTGTGTAATCGGTTTAAACCAGTTTCTGATCACTTAAACTGATTTATGTACAACTTCTGTCCCTACCCTGAGCGTTTGCATTTCTGCTACTTATCTGTTATCAGCACCTTTAGCAATCAGCTGTGCCACAGGACCATGTCTCCAGTTGTGCTTTGACAGCTGACCAGAGTCCAGTATATTTAAGACCTGGAATTACAGGCTGCATATGACTGAGAAGATATTGGGGCACTTTTTTTGGACTAGGAAGACTGAGTTTAGAGATACTCTTCAGGCGGAAAAGAAATTCCACAGTGACCAGTCAACAAGCGATAATGCTGTTCCCAAAATTATTTTGGTGCTGTTGCAGATGAAGTTCCCCAAGCTCCTTCCTGCCTTGTTTATGGATGTGCAGCTGCCTGTACTTTTGAGACAGGAAGACAGCAGCTTAGCATCCTGCAAAAGATGTATGTTTTTAATTTCTGTGCATAAATATGACAACAGGCATGTTCAGCATGGTATTAGGGTATATTCAGGGTATAATCAACCACCTCTCTTTATTCCCATTGATCATAAACATTCAGAAGCCTCTTATCCACTGAATATTATTATTTCAGCACAGTTGGTACATTTGGCCCTGATGAGTTCACATATTAATGTGGAGTGGCACAGCAGTGTTGAGTTAAGGGTTAATTTTTTTTTGGTACATGTAAGATTCCTTAGCAGACAGGAACTTGGCTTTCTACTGCATAGCATTTGACTGTAACTTCAGATTCCTACCCAAATGAAAAGGCCCAACAACTCGAAGCATTTCATTTTACAGAATAATATTAAGGAGCGACCCCATAATAATAAGCTTTCCTTCCTTTTTGTGCAGGAGGGCTTTGGTTTTTATTTCTTTTCTGTTAAGTCTGAATTTACCTTAGTTTTTCCAGTTTTCCCTTCTCTATGAATATGATACTGTTCCCTTTATCTTCTTTGCTTTTAGTCTTATTTAATTCTCCCCATTGGATTTATTTAATTTCTTTCCTTAACCATTTATCTGTCCCTCTCACCCTTGGCTTGTCACTTTCCTTCCAATACCCTTCCTCCCTCATCCCTCACTAGTTTGTTTTTTTCTTTTCCCATTTTGCTCTTCCCTCTCTCTTTGTCTCCTTGATTTCTCCCTCCCTCCTGCCCCCACCAGCTGGCTTGTTGGAGTTGTCACAATACACCAGAGCTGAATTTCATATTATTTAATTGAAAATATCTTTTTTGGAATGCTGTCAACACTGAACAGACCAGAGCACTTATTTTTCCAGGAGAATTAATGGTAGGTCACAGGCAAACACCAATTAAAATTGGAATGATTTTTCTCAGCACTTAAACTGTTACTGAGATCTCAGTTGTCTGTGGAGTGCCACTGATTTTTTTTTTTTCCCACTGGGAGAAGGGCTAGCTTTGGCCCCCTTCCTTTACTGTTGCGCTCCAGCTTGGGAAGTTTTTGAATGTCAAAACTCCTCTGGGTCCTAACATTTTTTTCCATGAGCACAAGAGGAAGATCTCTGGTGCAGGAAACTGCAAATGGCAGTTTGCATTTGGTGGGAGAGAGAATTTACATTTCCAGGTCACATGCTTTGATTTTATTACTATAGTGCTTGTCAAAGGCCTTGGGCTTATGCTGGGGGCAAATCATTGGTTGACTTTGATGCAGTATGTCTTATACATACGTCTTGTATTTTCTGCATCTTGTCTGGTGTTTTCTGATTTTTGTCTTTTGCCCTTTTTCTTTATTTCCCTTTGTAAAAATAAACAGAAGTAAATAACCTCCTGGAAGATGGCACCTATTGTCTGCATTTATGAGTGCAGCCTTTATAAAAGTAGTGTCTATTTGTCTATCTAATCTATGATTCTGTCCACTTTATTGATTTTTTCACAGCTGTGGTGTTGAAGGCAAACACATGACCGTTTTCTCCCTTCTGTCCTTCAGCTTCATCTTTTGACTTAAGTCTTTCTTGCATCTTCATTTTTTTTCTTTCCTTCTGTTTGTCTTCCTCATGTCTTTTTCTTCAACACAGTTCTGTAGGTTCATCAAGTTACAGGAATGAAAGCCAGAGGGCATTAATGCATAGAGTACTGTGGCCAGCTGGTTGTCAGCTAAAAGTTTGCACCACAATCTAACAAACTGTAGATTAACAGGGCATTTTGACAAGTTAAGTTGTAGACTCGTACATTTAGTGACCTAGTTCCTAAATTTGTAGCTGTGTGAAAATTATTTTAGAAATAGCAACTGTCTTCTAAATAATAATAGGAAGGCAATTGACTGGTTCAAGTTGTTTTCTTTGGTTTACTCTGCATACCAACTATAAATCCTCTCGTAGCACACCGATTCAGATTGGTCATGATAAGTAACAACTATATTCCTTTGACTATAATTTTATAGGGGAGTTGTTACCTACTCTATGCTTTAGCAGTTTTAATCCTTTTAAATGTGTCGGTCAAGCCTAAAAGCACCAGAGGATTTCTGCTCAGTCAATTTGTATGTGTGTTTTCCAGTGCTGTAGTTCAAACTAATTTCAGATATAGGCAGTCTTCGATTGCTTTTATTCTTTTATTCTACTCTATTTGATACAGCAATTTTTATTGTTAATGTTTCATCTGACAGCATATCTAAGCTGTACCCCAAATGTTGTACTTTGCACTGCTCCGGTTTGCATACTAAGTGCCTGGGAATGTAATACCTTAGTATTATTGTTTTTAGCAACCTTCCTGCAATAACATCCACTGGATTACACTGAAATAGAACTTAATTGATGACTTAGTAGCCGTGTTCTAAAAAAACATCAGCAGAAGCTATCGATGCACTTTGGGTCATATCTAAAATTTGTTAAGTAAGGGTGGTGTCTGTATGTTTCACTGTATTGTATATATTTGTGTGCATCTCCTTCCTGCACTATTTTCAGAGATGTTTTAAAGCTCCAGGACAATCAGGCTAGGGTTCAGGTTTGGATTTGAACTCAGCAATACCATGATCTCTTGATTTGTTATTGCATTGTTTTATCCATGTATGCAGTATAGTTGCATAGATTATTTTGTATAAAAATGTATCAGAGAAATTGTACGTGTTTAAAATCTACATTGAAATCTACATACTATGAGTCCCATAATTGACAGGTTGGTGCAAATATTTTATCATTGTATTGCTCAAGTATGTGATTAAACTGAGTGATAATGGTTCAGGACCATCATACAGTGTCAGGCCAAGCACCACAATCTTGCTGTGCTTTGTATAGGCCCAATTCAGCCTGTGGGGCACGTTTGATGCCCCTGCCCGACAAGATGGAGCCCTCAGTGCCTGCATGTATAATTTAGTTTGATTCATTCATACCCTTTTTATATCAAGTCCATATGTTGTATATACAAAAAGAAGTTCTAAAGGTCCCCTGTCCTTTCAGCGAAAGCTGGTGTTGTACCATATATAACATGAAAGAGTATGTGGGTCTGATGCTTTGCTTAGGGTGAGTCTTTTGATCCCAAATGCATCATTTTCTCTGGAATGACCTGTATATACTTTTTGGTTTGAAAGATTGCTCAGTGCCCTAGCTAATACTCTTTAGAAAGCTTCTGACAGAGTGGCTACGGTACTTTGTGTTTCTTTTCTTTGCAATAGAGTAATTGCATCACCTTGCTGGATTTAATTGCCGAGATTCTACTCATAACAGACCGATTATCTAAAGGAAAAGAAAATCAGTGAGAAACCAAAAGATCAAATGCTACATTTTCTTTAAAAGCACATGGATGTTCACTGGTAATACAGCATGACTGTGCTTTTTAGCCCTATTAAACTTGTGAGGATAATACATGTCTGGGTAATAAGCATATGCATGTAAAGAAATATCTTTCAAGTGCTGAGACTCAGAGGAAATGGGTTATAATTCTGCATTTTTGAGGGCTGAAATATATTATCAACCATGTATTTAAACATGACTGCTTTTATCTTATTGAAAAGCTCATCAAAAGATAAAGCCTAACAACCAACTAATTTTCAGTTTTGTGCTACGTCCTAGGAACCCCAGTAATTAGTTCTGTTTTATCTGTGTTTAGATACAAAGCCCTCCCTGGAGCTTTGTAATGGACTGTATGTTGTTTTATCCACGGTAGGGAGAGATTGCATGGAAAGAGCCAAGTGTGGCTGCAATTGCTGTAATTTGACAAATGACATGTCATATGGTTTCAGCACTGTAACAAAGTAATATGCGCTATGATGTCATGAAATCAGGATGCAGCAATTCATTGAAAGAATTTAGTGGTACCTCTGCCGTTTGGGTCAACCTGTACACTGTCCTGCTCCTGGGAGCAGGAAGAAACTAATAGGAAAATATCAGTCTTTCTCTCAGTATGTGTGTCATTCCCAGCTGTTAATTTAACACAGTAGCTTACCCTGGTAAGTAGCTCAAGAGTCTTTGACTGTATAATACAATCCAATCCAGTAGGTGCCTCCAAACCAGCAGCCCTAGAGAAAAATAATTGTTTTTTAAAATGAGAATTTGGTTGTGGTGAAACTACATCAATAGCAATTCCTCACTTATAATTCTTGTCTAGTTCTACCTCTGCAACTTGAGCTAGGTATGTGCTAGTTTGAGTCACTAACTTACAATATCATTCTTTACTCATTGGTAAGAGGAGGAGTGAATATTTTTTTCCAACAATGTGCTGTACATTCATTGATATTAATGAACGAAGCCATGACACTTTGAAGTCCATTTTCTCTTCCATGTCATTGTTCTTGGAAATTTTTAGGTTGCTGTTGAGTTGTTTTACACCTGTTCTTGCTCATCTTGCAATGGAGCGAGCTTGTTTCTTGGTGTAAAATAGATAAGTGTTAAACATAAGAAGGCATGACTGACACTTTTCATTATGAGCTGTTGGGCTGTCACAAGAAAACATTTCCTTCGTTTGAAAGGATCGTCTCATGGATTTTCTTGTGTCATGAAGGCTGCTTTGTGATATTTGTTGATGTATTACTTTGGGTGATAGTGGAAGTAACTTGCTGTCGGGAGCAATTATTAATGTACCAGTGATCCCTATGCTATAAAATGTAGCTACTTAAATATATTTGGATTGAACCTAAGGTTAAAACGGGGTCTGCAAACCTGTTGTTAACTACCATCCATTCAACTTGCACAGTATAGCAGAAGTCCTACAGGCTAGGGACAGACATTCAAAAAGCTTGAGCCTGAATTGATTCAATCTTTGCAGGTTAGTCTAACCTGGCTAGGCTGAACTGGTTTGAAACCTAACAGACATCCCCTCTGGACCGAGGAAGTTCAGGCATACGCCTGCAGTGGCTCAGGCTAGAAGCCGGAGGGTGCTAGAGCAGCCCTCTCTTCCCTTCTGCAGGGAGCTGAGCTGAGGGGGCATGGCCAGGCCCTGCAGGTCAGAACTCTCTCATTAGGGAGGGCTGCCTGCATGGTCCCAGGCTTTTCTCCACTTCCTGCTCAAGGGGCGGGGGTGTTGTCACCCCCTAGCCCTGGGCTAGCACTCTGAGGCAAGGTGGGGTGTGCAGTGCGTGCAGCTGTTAATAATACAGAGCTTTTCAAACTCCCTCCCTGCTTTGTTATACTGTCTGCAGCAAACTGACAGGCAAGCAAGCCAGCTGGGGGCTGATAGTGTTAACAGTCTTTATCACCTGATTAGCAAAACAATAGCCTGTCTCCATTACGTGAAACTTCTTAAGCAGCTAACCTGTTGATTAGCTCCAAACAGCCCTAGGCAGTCACTGTTCTGTCTGCCTGCCCTAGTGAAATTGGAGAGAGACGCACACAAACAGACATCTCTCAGCATTAGCTAGCATACCACATGCCTAGGGTCTGTGGGGCTGGGGGTCTATGCTGTGGGAAATGGGAAGGAGGGGTCAATTTCCTGCTTGAGCAGTGAGCGGAGGGGATGGGGGGAGGACAGGAGGAAGCCAGGCATAACTTGCTGCGTCTGCAAGGAGCCTTGCACCACATTAACTAGCATACCACATGCTGGCTATGGTTTGTGCTATGTCAGAGAGGAGGAAGGGATCTGTGTTTAAGCAGTTAGTGGTGAGGGGGATGGGATTGGGGAGTACAGGGAAGCCAGCAGACCCTGCCCTGCCTGCAAGTCTGTGCTGAACTCCAGCCAGGGAGCAGGGGTGTATGGGGGACGAAGCCCTGATGTGGAGTGGAGTGGAGAGCTCTGCCTAGCCCAGAGGGCATGCCAGGATGCTGGGGAACTCTGATTTAACTTAAATCAGCAAGGGGTCTGGGACAGATATTGCATTAAACCTGTTTGACCCAAATCAATTAAGTCTGATACTATATTCAACCTGGTTTATTTCAAACTGGTTTCAGCCATTTTCAAACCGGTTTATGTACACTGAACATCTGCTCTGTTATAGGTTTAAACCAATTTCTGATCACACAAACTTGTTTTTGTGTAATGTCTGTCCCTAGCCACAGTCAAGTAGGAGATGGTAAGAAAATTATGCCTTGTGTTTGTTTTCTGGTTTGTATTCTTCTGCGAAAGAGAGGTTTGGGTTTTTTTCATCATGACTTTTAACTGGTAGTGCTGCAACATGTCAAAGGAGGTAGTGATGAGAATTATGACATTTGGTCATGGTTTTTATATCCTACCATCTACAAGTGTCTGAAGACTAAACTAGTGTTTGTGTGTCATTTCCATCTTCCTTGAAATAATTAGATCTGCCCATCTCTGTGATGCATTGGGCTTGCAAAGCTGCTAACCAAAGGAGACTGAACTTTTCTTCAAATGGGAGAACTGCAAAAGCAGACAAAGAAGTTATGCAGCCTGAACCAACACAATGGCTGGGATTTCCTTGGTAGCCACAGATCTGGTTACTAACTCTTAGGCTAAGGACAGAATTTGCACATAAACTGGTATAAGTGACCAGAAGCCAATTCAAGTCTGTAACACAACAGAAGTTCGATGCACATAAATTGCTTTCAAAATGGCCAAAAGCAGTTTAAGATAAACCTGGGTGGATGTAGTATCAGACTCAACTGATTTAGGTTAAATCAGCTTATTGAACTTCTCTCATTTCTGGAATCACATTTCTGGAATCAAAAGTGAATATCTGTTCACTTGTTTATTAGTTCAGTCTATGAGGCTTAGACTAACCTTTTTAAATTTGCGGGCCCTGATGCCCTCCACCCATGGGTGTTGAGGGATCTGGCGGGGGTCATTGCTGTGCCCTTGGCCTGGCTGTGTGAGTGATCGTGGTCCATGGGCCAGGTGCCTGGAGATTGGAAACTAGCTAGTGTGGTCCCCATCCAGGAGAGAGGGAGAAAGGAGGACCCAAGAAACTATAGGCCTATAAGCCTCACATCAGTCTTCGGGAAAATCCTTGAAAAAATTATCAAGGATCACATCTGTGAGGGGCCAGCAGGGTAGATCATGCCTGGGGGACCTCAACATGGGTTCGTCAAAGGCAGGTCCTGCCAGACCAACCTGATGGCCTTTTATGACCGGGTAACTAAATCCCTGGATGATGGTGTTGCTGTAGATGTAGTCTTTCTGGACTTTTAAGAAGGCCTTTGACATTGTCTCTCACCCCATTAATAAATTGAGCAACTGCGGCATTGATGCCTACACAGCTGGATGGGTTAAAAATTGGCTGATGGGGCGCACCACGGAGAGTGGTGGTGGTTGGGTTGTACTTGACCTGGTGCGATGTGAACAGTGGGGTCCCCCAGGGCTCGGTCCTGGGGCCTACACTGTTCAACATCTTCATCAGCGATTTGGATGAAGGGGTGTCCAAGTTTGCTGATGGCACCAAGATGTGGGGAGAGGTAGGCATGCTCGAAGGGAGAGAGAGGCTGCAATTAGATTTAGACAGACTACAGAAGTGGGTGGATGGTAATAGGATGGGCTTCAGTGTTGATAAATGCAGGGTGCTGCACCTGGGAAGAAGGAATCCACAGCATATGTACAAGCTCGGGAGCTTCCCCCTTGTGAGCCCTTGTGAGTCATTATTGACTCCAAGGTGAACGTGAGCCAGCAAAGCCAACTGCACCTGATGCATCTCAAGCCGGTCCAGAAAGGTGATACTCCCCCTCTACGCGACATTGGTCCAGCTTCATTTGGAGTACTGCATCCAGTTCTGGGCACCACACTTTAAGAAGGATGTGGTCTGCCTTGAGAGGGTTCAGAGGAGGGCCACCCGCTTGGTTGGAGGGCAACAGGGCAGGCCCTGTGAGGAGAGGCTGAGGGACCTGACTCTGTTCAGCCTCAGCAAGCAGAGGCTGAGGGGGGATTTGGTGGCTGCCTACAAATTCATTAGGGGAGATAAGCAGCAGATAGAAAGGGTCCTATTCCCCCCAGCAGCACCTGTGGTGATGAGGAACAATGGCCAGAAGCTGCTGGAGAATAGGGTCAGGTTAGAGATTAGCAGGCACTGTTTCCCTGTTAGGGTAGCTAGGGTCTGGAACCAACTTCCTAGGGAAGTGGTCCTCGCTCCTACCTTGGGTAAATTCAAAAAGAGGTTGGATGAACACTTGTCTGGGGTTGTGTGATCCCAGCCTGTGCTCCAACCAGTGGCAGGGGGTTAGACTAGATGATCTATTTAGGTTGCTTCTGACCCCAAACTACTATGAAAACTGTGAAGATTGAATCAATTCAGCCTCCGGCTTTTTGGCTGTCTGTATTTAGCCTTAAAAACAAACAAAAACCGTGCGCTAGAGTGTTCTGTCTGTCTTTTTTTCTAGGCCTCTTTTCATCAGAGAAGGTGTTTTCAGCAGTGTCTTAAGCAGCCCTCTAACAATCCTGAGGATCCCCAGCCATCAGTGAAAGCTGTACTCCACAGATTGTAAACTCATAAGAAAAGGAAGTGGCAACACCTGACTTGACATATTTTGGTGTTAGTCCTGCCTGGGGAGAATGGGAATCAGCTGGCACAGAGAGGTGCAATTTACACCTCTCTGCAAGAGGCTGGTTTGAATATAGCATCTTCTACTTGTTTTACAAAGTGCTGAAAGGGTTCTATCTGCTTTAAGAACTTAATGGCCTCATCCTTAAAGTCAGGTGACATCTTTCATGGATTTCCATGGTGCAGTATCAAGCCATAACTGCCTGCAGAATTAATGTTTTTCTGTTTGTTTAAGTAGTAACAACTGTGCTAGGCACTGTGAAGATATTAAAGAAGCTGTTGTCTTTGGCACACATCTTAATACCAGCATAGCATCTATAGAGAGCCTGTCTTCAAGACACAAAATGTATTTGTAAATTCTTAGGGAGGCCATGCCAAATGGGTACAACTCAGATTGAGTGTGGACAGGGTAATCCTCTGGAAATAACAAGGTAGAAGGAAAATGTTTAATTTTTGCAGTGTTTAAATCGAATCCCTGTTGGGTGTGAATTGTTTTCCCCAAGGGCCAGCCTCCTAGTTACAGCACACTGCCTGAGTAGCTAAGCACTGCACTGGGGAGTTCCTTGCAGACTGAGAGGGTAGAAATGCTTTTGCCTTTTGCCAGGTAATACTTGCCAAAGTGAAAACACTGGGCAGGAGCTTCCAGAACCACGGGAACCCTTCAGAAAAGAGCCTGTGGTTTGTTAGTATGCAGCTAGAAAGTCTTTTCTCTCCAAGGTGGGTCTTGCCACCTGATTCATGCAGTTGCAGCTTATTGTACTGAGCTCTACATCTGGAGCCATTTGATGCTGAAGCCCTATGGTTAACAAAATCCCTTGCCTCAGGGATATTGCCCCCTTGCGATTCGTGCTAGGTGCTTGTACACTTTTTTGGTGGAGTTTTAAGGCATGTGTTTGACTTCTAAGACCCTGACTGCATTAGCTTTGCCTATTGGGCTAGGCAGAGACATTACACATAAACCCATTTAAGTGATCAGAAACTGGTTTAAACCTGTAACAGAACGTAAGTTCAGTGCACATAAACCAGCTTTAAAATGGCTGAAACTGGTTTAAGGACAACCTGGTTGACTGTAATATCAGACTTACCTGATTTGGGTTAAACCGGTTTCTGAAATGTCTGTCCCAGACCCCTTTCTGCTTTATCTTAAAGCAGAGTCACCTAGTGTCTCAGATGCTTTGCAGCCCTGGGCTGGGCTGCTGCAGAGAACAGAGCTGTCCCTACCCAGAGCTCCAGCAGAGATTGGTGGCACAGGAGGGTCTACCTGGCTTCCCCTGCCCCGCCCTTCCCCTTGTCACTCACTGCTCAACTAGGGATCCCCCCTGCCCTTTCCCATCTCCCACAGCAAAGACCGAAGCCCCATGGACCCTAGGCATGTGGTATATTAGCTAATGCTGAGAGGTATCTGTGTGTATGTGTCTCCAAATTCACTGGGACAGGTGGACAGAACAGTGTCCACTTAGGGCTTTTTGGAGCTAATCAACAGGTCAGTTGGTAATCTCCCTCCATTTTTTCCTTGGAAAATGCTGTTTAAGACATCTTGAACTAATGAGAGAGGCTTTTGTTTTCTTGATGGGCTGCTAAATGCTGTGTTACCAGCTCCCTGCTGTCTCCTACACCTGTAAGGTTTGCAGACAGTATGAAGACGCAGGGAGAGGGAGTTTGAAAAGCTCTGTATCATCAACAGATGTATGCACAGCACACCGCACTTTCCCTCAGAGTGCTGGCTGGGGTATGGTAACACTCTTGCCCCTTGAGCAGCAAGCGGTAAAAAGCCTGGGACTGCAGGCAGGGTGGGGTTTAAACCCCTCCCTAACAGGAGCATCCTGCCAGGGCCTGACTGCACCCCCCACTCCTTCAGCTCAGCATTGTGGAAGGGAAGGAAGGGCTACTCTAGTGCCCCCTGGCTTCTAGCCTGAGCCCCTGCAAGCATGTGCCTGCATTTCCTCAGTCCAGAGGAAAAGTCTGTGAACTTGGAAACCAGTTCAACCTAGGCAGGTTAGACTAACCAGGTTGGTGAACCTCCTTCGGCGGGCTTTAAACTAGGCTCGTCGGGGGAGGGGGAAGATGAGGGTGGAGGAG
>NW_017728914.1:30555020-30577058 GCF_001723895.1 Crocodylus porosus
GACCCCGGTGCTCTTTCCTGCCAAGGCAGGGGGTCGGACTAGATGATCTACCTAGGTCCCTTCCGACTCTAGCTACTATGAAACTATGAAACCTGTGAAGATTGAATCAATTCAGGCTCAGGCTTTTTGAATGTCTGTCCCTGGCCTTGGAGATAATGCCTCTCTCTCCCTTTGACATACCACCGGAACTGGAAGTAGCAGCAGTGTTCAGTAGAGAGGCCTCTTAGAATGTGGGAAGGGATGTCTGGCAAGATGTTCTTGATAAGGATTCCTGTCCCCTTTCCTTTTGTCCCCTTTGCTGACCTACAGGCCTGCTTAAGGAAACAGTATCCTTTGCGGGGAATATCTTTTCTCATTTTCCTTTTCTTGTGAGTGATGTGTGGATGGTGGCTCATTTGGGTTTTATATTTGCCTGTGTTTTGCATTACTTGTCCACAAAAGAGATGCCCTTTTATGTCTGTTCTCATAGCTCACCCTGAAGCAGAAAATGGGACATATGCAGGGAAATTCCATTTAATTGTCAAGAGGGTAATGAATTTTAACTTGAATCCAGAATAACCACTGGAGATCCTCAATGTCAAATAAGCACTTGGGCACTCTGAATCTTGATGTGGAAGCTGTTGCATGTGCCACTTATGTGCTATTTTGTAATATAGAATAACAATGCCCAAAGAACTAGTCTGTTATTGTTATGCAATTAGAAAGATTTACTAACCACTCAATTCAAAGTCGGGTTTTAATTAAATTAATGAGAAGAGCAGGAGCAGATGGAGAAGCAACAGATCCCAAGCACTGTTCAGTGTAGGTGAGACAGGTTAAAACCAAATGATGCCCTTTATATACCACTAGGGCCCTCAAGGTTGCTTTACCTTGCATTGGCTGTCAGAAGACCCGGTGGGCAGCCAGGGGTCTGTAGTGTATAATGAAATCCTTGGCCGTATTTCCTTATTCCATAGCTGGGCCATGATGGCCTAAAGACATTTGCAGCTCTGAGCCTCCACCCCCAAGTTCAAATCAGGATCTTATTCTGAACTGTCCCAGAGATTAGGTGCATCCACCTTAGAGGCACCAAATATTAGTTTCACCTCTAGCTAATTATTATGAATGAAAACTTTATCTAGGTGTCACCAAAAAAACCAAACATCTCATTCATCATAGAGACCTGGCCAAACTGCAGTTTTTCAGAATTCATATTATACGTGGGACTGTAAAATCAGGCGTTGCAAATACATTTGAAATATATATATATATATATATAAACCTCCAGATAAACTCATCAATCAGCTGGAGCTGAACAGAAATACTTATCAAATTGGCAATGCAGCAGGAGTTCTCCTGGTTTATAGCACTCTAACAGGATAAATAAAACTGTGATAATTTTTTGAAGCAAGTACAAATTAACCAGGCACAATGCTGAACTGATCAGATCAATACATTAAACTACAAGGCCCCACAAAGTTACCTTCATTTTGAAAGGCTTTTGGATAAGTGACAGCATTTTAAACATGCATTCAAGAACAAGAGAACAAATACTCAATTTGTAATCTGTATTCACACAATCCCACTCTGGTGTTGGGAGTTGCTTAGGCAGAGGCTTCTGTCAGTCAGGGTTTGAAATCTGCTACTCACATCTCCTTTTTCCAGTGAGACCTCCGTTTTGAGTCCTAGTTGGATTGAGTGCATAACAAACAGAAGACCCCTATTCAGGATTTTTTCTGTAGTCAGTGATAAAGCTGGATGCAACCACTATGAAGTGGATTTTTTTTACATTATCTACTAGAAAGCATGTTTACTGCAAGCTGTAGTAAAGGAGCAATAGTGAGCATTATCTATGTTTCAGTCCATCTGCACATATCAAGAGTGGAGTCTCCCAGTGATGGAGGAGTGTACAGAAAGTGGGTTCTTCAGAATTTAATATCTTTTTGGTGAGAAGGGGGCACTCGATAACCAGCTGGTTTCTAATGTGGAGAATTCCAGCTTTGGGAACTTAACGGGAATGCTAAGACCCATATGGCTAGACCCTTCCCTTCCTGTATTCAAAGTCCAAGTTCTTCTCAGACTTCACTGGGGCTTCCCTCCTAATTCAAAATCTTTCTCTGCCTCCACAACTTCTGGGCTGAAGGGGAGGTCAGATGCCATCATAATCTTTGACATACACATGGTTTCCTGTTTTGATTGAGCCTCACTTGTAGCTGCTTAGATATTCTGACTTTATGAATATAGAGGAAAACCTGCAAGTGTCAGAAGAATGAGGAAAAACCATCAGGTCCTGGCCTTCACATAAAAGAGGTATTTATGACATTCTCACTTAAGCATACTTTTAAAAAAAAAAGGAAGACTAGAACTGGCACTATTGTATTCTGAGTCCAAGAATACCTCCCATTTTAATCAAGATTAAGCTAAAGAAATTTTGCAAACCTGCTAGGATACTCCATCAGCAGACATGACTTGGATTTTGTTTCTTTTTCCTTGAAAGTGAGCAGATATTTTATTTAACCCATTATATTAAGTAAAGGTCGATTTTTCCCGTCCCCCCTCCCCGCCCCTTCTATTTAGAGGTCATCAAGAACTGCTTTTAAAACAATACACGGATCAACACAGTCCCCATTTGTTGCCTGCAGCCTGCAAGCCCTATCGGATCTATTTAATTAGATTTCAGTGCAGCATCTGTAGCACCAGTAAATTCAAATAATTAAGCTTCATGATTTCTTGTGTATTATAAATGTCACTAAAATTGCTGTTGCAGAACAGATAATTTCTTTTTGTAATTGGAATTTCTGTCATGAATTGTTTCCTCACTTATAGCTATTAGAACTTCCAAATAATTTTCTATAATTGGACTCCAATTGAATTATTTTTTGCTGTAGGTTCACCTTTCTGATAGCTCTTTCTGACACAAGATACTTTTTTGTTTCATGTTGCTGTCTTTTAGAGACCTCTTTCCATTATATAAGGCCCGGTTTATGGTGTGTGGCTTTCTCTAACCTTTTCCAGTACTGTTATTGTAGGGGCAACTCCCTACTAGCTGCACCTTGGGCATGTGAAAGGGATGAGTTTGCATTGGTTATAAGCAGAGTTGGATTTAAGGCCAAAGCACTGTAGCCCCATCCTTAAGCCACTGGTTTGTGAAGTCATCTGTTTTTGCCATGAACTTTATTGGCATTTACGATAAAAACAGTAATGGTGAGATAAGTCTGAGGCCTTGTAGTGGTCAGTATTGTAGTGTGAAGAGAGGAGCACCTCGGGACAAGAATCCAGACAATTCACATGTTGCTCAGGGAGATAGCTGTCTAGAGCTAGCTTCTGAGCAATGTGGCCTGCAGGCAGGCAGGCCTCTAAGTTTCAGAGGAGTGGGATTTAAGCAACACAGAAAAGACCCTCCCTTCATGCAGCATTGAGGAACTTGTAAATGTTGACAAGGTTCTTTGGGTAAATCCTATATCTTTTATTAGACCAACTCCTAAATGTTGCCATTTATAACCTTTCTTCCAGGAATTCAGCAGGGGTCATTCCTTTCTTTTACAGTGTGACTGTCATGTTATGCAAGGGGCTCATTCTACACTGGGTTGCTTCATTACATTGCACTCTGAATGGAGCAGACCTCTGTCAGACTCTTGACTCTGAGTGATTACTGTGCATCACCAGAGAGCAGTTGGAGTGTAAAATTGTGGGAGTGGGAAAGTTGAGAAGAGTCACAGCTTCTAAGAAAGTACCTAGGATAGAGGGAAGATAACTGGTGAGCATATAATCAGGCTAGTTTAATTCTGGGCATAAGAAGTATTTTAATTCAAAAAGAAGACTTTTTTTTTAGTAAAAAAGGTTGCATAAAATTCCAAGAGAAGAGCCTGATTCCTCTTTCCATGGCTCCACAATGATGTTTAAGTGCTTAAGTTCCCATTAGAATCAGGCAGTTGCATCAGTGGGAAGTTGATTTATGTGCTGTTGTCAAGCTCTCCCTGAGCTTCTTGTCCACTGCTCTCCGTGCCTGAACATGGCCAGAGTAGGGTAAATGTACATCTGCATCCTCTTGAATGCCTCTTTATAAAGTCAGACCAGTTGAGGCCAAAATGATGATGATGATGATGATACCTAGCTCTTGCATGGCACTGTACATCAGTAGACCTTGGAGTGCTTTACAAAGGAGCATGGTAACATTAACTCAATTTTACCAATGGGGAAAACTAAAATGGCTTGCTCGGGATACTCACCATGGCAAAGGTGCAACAAGAACAAGAATCCTGGTCTCTTGAGCTCTACCTGTGTTCTAACCATTAGGCAACATTGGGTTAGTCTACACAAGATGCTTTACTGCACCGTAGACTACTCTATTGTGCAGTAAATTGTCACAAAGTAACCGTGCTAATAAAATACTGTGCAGTAAATTAGTCTACTGCTGAATTAGTTGGTACCTGTAAATACTTGTGTGGATGCTGACCGGGAACACATTTGCTCCCAGTCAGCCACACCAACAGGGGGCCTGGTCCTGGTGCTGCTAAGCTCTGGGCTCCCTCAGGAGCTGGGAGCTAATCAGCAGGAGACCAGGCCCCTCTTTGCCCCGCTGTCCCATCCTGGTGCTGTGAGGCTCCTGGCTTCACACAGAAGTGGGGAGTTGAGCAGCGCCAGGACTGGGGAGCTACTGGTGGGGCAGCTAGCAGTGAGCCGTGGTTGGGCAGGGAATCCCTGCTCAGCTGGGGTCAGCCGGAGCAGCTGGGAGCTGTCCCACCAGTGGGGCAGGCAGCAGCAAGTTCTCAGCTCAGCAGAGATCCCCATAAAACAGGTATCAAGTTTATGTATGAATAGTTAAATTGCATTAGCTAATGTGCATTAACACGGTGTGTGTCTAACTTTAGTCCCAAGTCAGTCTACATACTCGCATTAATGTGCATTAGTGCGTGCACATGTGGATGTGCACCTAACTTGCTTTAATGTGCATTAGGATAACACACATTAAGCTTAGATGTGTGTAGAAGCATGTGTAGACATGCCTACAGCTATCTGCCCCACTGTTGGGACAGCTTCCAGCTGGGTGGAGAATCCTCACCAAGCTGAGGGCTTGCTGCCAGCCGCCCCACTGGAGGATCAGGGTAGGAAGCCAGGACCTGCCCCTCCCCTGCAACCTTTTCCCAGCCCCATACCCTGGTCAGGCAATGAGGGAACAGGGCTAAGAAACAGCTGTGGGGGAGGGGACTCTTTCCAGCTGCCTGCTCTGATTCTTGGTGGGGCTGCTAGCAGCCAGCTTTGGCCTGCGTGATACAAAGCCAGGAGCTGGCTGAGACCTGCCTCAGACTGGGACAGGTCCTAGCTAGCCCTGGGCTGCACAGAGCAGTCTTTATGTAGCCTGGAGCTGGCTGGGTCCTGCCTCAGATGTCCTGGGCATCCCTGGGCTGTGCTGGGAAGGCCCCCTGGGCACAGGATTTATTTCCATGTGCATGGGACAGGAGAGCTCTGCAGCAGCAGTTAGCAGCAGCAGCTATCTGCTGGCCCCATGAGCATTGGACTTGGCCTGTGCTCCCTGCCATCCCCTGGCTTAGCACCCAGGGGGAGCCTGGAGTTCTCTTTGGCTGCAGGGGGCTGGAGCAGGGTAGGAGCAGCTCTTTCCAGGCTCCTCCCATTGGGAGCAAATCTGCTCCCAAGAGGGAGCACATGTTGATGTGCTTCCCAGTTAGGCTTCCTGCACAGTATTTTTACTGTGCAATAAGCCTACTTCAAATTTAACACATGTAGACGCACCCATTATGAAAATCTTTGAGCCATTTGCTAATTGGGACCATAATGCAGAGTAATTTAGAGATTCTCCAGCTATATCTGGATTACATGCATGTTCTTTAGGTGGTGAAAAGTCTTGTTCAAACAGTAAATTCATGCAGCTTCTGGCAACACAGATCATTTTATTTGCATCTTAACCTTTATATGGGAGTTCTGCTGGGTGGCAGAAGCTCTGTGGTGCCTATCAGAAGTGCTATATCTATCAAGCTTTTATTGACAAATCCTGAGTTGTAATGAAAAATTAAGGTGCATGAAGTGTGCGCCAAATTACTCGACTTAAGAATCAAAAGAATACACTGTTTGTGTGTGGATGTGAGGAGGCTGACCAACTTATGAAAATTAGGACAGAAATGTTCAAAGCTCAGCTGCAGTTCATTGGGGCAGACTGTAACAGAAAGCATCTGTCTGATTAGATACTAATTTTACATTGGTACTTAAAAAGATCGCGTTAGACTTAGATATCATCATAGACCATCATGATGTTAAATAAACTTTTATGACTTGTGAACAAAAGTGAAACATCAAGTTGCCATATGTTCTACACTTGCAGGGAAGGACGGGTTAATAAATAACATACTTACTTGAATATAAGACAAGGTGTTTTTCCCCAATCAGTGCAAGGGGAAAAAAGTTCTTCATCTTATAGTTGCATATAAAGAAACTTCAATAAATACACTGTCCATCATTAAACTGCTACCAAAAGCAGCATGTTCTCAGTAATGGAAACCAACTATGAAGTTGATTAAATGCAGCCAACACTGAGCATAACCAAAAAACATGACCCATATTGGGCAAGCATACTGATGGGAACTTTTTTTTTGTTGTGTAGCCTCCCCACCCCTGCCTGCCATCCCAAAAGGCAGTTACTCCCCCAAGAGGTAGCAAGGACTGGCCTGGAGGTACTGTAGTACCTGGCTGGTGCTCAGAGCAGTTGGAGCAAGCTCAACCCCTCCCCCCCCCCCCACCAAAAAATGCTGGGGTTTTTTGTTTGTTTGTTTTGTTTTGTTGCAACAAAGTAAGTATATTTATATATAAACAACTAGCTATATAGATAAACTATACCACTGACAACCTGTCATGTGACTGCAGTGGTTCATTTGAAAGCCCCAAAACACACAAACTATTTTAGTCCTGTTACAAAGTTAGCACTAGACACCTGTGCTCCCATGTGTCCAGGCACCCATTACCATCCCTTTGAAAACATCACAATTACATAAAAGACTCACAGTTCCCCCTGCTTCCCCTCTCCCAAATCCTTCTCCTATTTGTCCAGTCTTTTCAGTCACCATCATTGTTGCCATCTTCACCATTGTCCTCCCCAGGTCAATGCAGCCCATATGTTAGTGCCCACTGCATTCAGTCTCCAGCACCAAATCTTTTTGGTCACCCTAGTGGCTCACTGTATCATGGTGAGCCACTACATTTTAATACATTTCAATTTCCTTTTCACTCTCACAGCTGAGCTATGCTTCCCCCCTGCCCCCCAATGATTCTGGTTTCTTTACCAGACTTGAATGTCTGGCACACATCATCAAGTGGGGCCCCAAACAGTTTACCCGGAATCCCTCTGTCACCTCCTCTCTCAGGCTGTCATAATCAGTGTGTCCCTGCTCTCCATGAGGTGGAGCTGGACCAGGTTGTCATCTGCATATAAATTTTTGGAGGATCCCAGGACTCGTGACAGGAACACCCAGGTACAGTCATGAGTGGGTGGCTAATTAGCATATGGATCCTTTGAGGGGTGGGGTATCTGGACTACACATGAATATTTAGCAGTGCTGAGCTGTGGGGATCACCATGGCTGGGTTAAAAAGAATTTAGCAAATCCCAAGAAAATCCCCCAATAATTAACTTCTATACTTGGAAAATTGTAACATTTATAAATTTTATACATAGAGAATCTAATTATTGGGGATCACTTTATGTTTGACTAAATATGGTAGTTTCACATTAATGTGTAGTTGAATAAAGGACAATAAGGCTAGTTGGCGCTTGGCATTGGATAGTGGCCCAGATGTACATTGGTAGCAGTCCCTACCAATGTAACAAACCCAACAGATTCCCATCTCTTTCCATTGGTCGATATTAACTACACAGTACAACTGGGACCCAACCGTGAGTCCAACGGTGGGCACTAGTCAGAATTTTCCTTCTGTATATAGGTAGTTAGGATTTGACTAGCCACTTGTAAACTAACGGTTAGGTGTTTTTTAGAAGGCCACTTAGTTACTTAATTCTGTGTGGATTTTTTTTTTTATATAGAGCAGCTACGAATTATTCTGCAGACAGAATTTCTGAAAAGTGTCTGTCTTTCTGAATTTCTGGAATTTGAATGGTTAGTTTGTAATATTTTTGCATTGATACCTGTTTTTAATAGATCATTTAGCATAAGAACTTGTTTAATTGACTTAATATTTTACAGTGGGATTTTTTTTTTGTTTTAGCTTTAGCACAAATAGCATAAATATCTCTCTGTTCTCAATATCCAAAACACTGAATATACATACCAATTAAGAACCAACCTCAAATTTGAGCTTAATATGAAAGAAATTAGTTTTCCAGGATGACAAACCACTTGAGAGAGTGGGCTTTGTATGTCTGTTATAAATACATACCAAAATACGCTGGGTTCTCTTGTGCTAGTTGCTGTATCCATGCACAGCAAGAGACAGTTTTTTACATTCTGCTTCTAAGATGGTACCCAATAAAGGTAGTTAGGTCTTCTGTTAAATCTGGGAGTGTTGGATTGTACGTGCATGCATATGACCTATGTAGATGAGACATCGATAGAAGACCCCATTAACTTCTGGCTCACAACCACAATGGCTTCTGTAATGGAGCATGTGAAAGCTACAGTAATTTTTAAAAAGTCTTAATCTGAGTGCTTCCTGAGGCCTTTTGCTATCCCAATACAATGATACCAGCTACTTTTGGCTTTTCTTCCTTTTCCTTGAGAAGCCTGTGGGAGTGGTGGCAGTGATGCTGAAGGGATCGAATTCTGCAGGGTACAATCTCCTGGCAGCCTAGATTGATGCCCCACCATAGATTTCTGATTGTTGGATGCCTGGGACATCAGCCACTTGACAAACTAGATTAATCAGCAAATGTGTCCAAACCGTATGCGCTCTATGCATGAGCTATCCGCTGTTCTACTTTTTTATATTAAATTAACTTTCCAACTTTCTGAGATGCGAGTGTTACTGCTTTTACAGCATTTAGGAACATTGTTAGTGGATGTAACCTCATCTAGATATAGAACATGCCAGAATCTGTTCCACATAATATTTACAAACAAAACACAAAAGTATTTAGTGTAATCTCTGGCTAATATGTTTTTTGTGTTGTGTTTTCATTGGATTCTCATTGTGGCTGTCCTCTCTGTCACTTCTGTGTGCCATTAATGCTCAGACAACTCCCTAAAGTAAACGCTTTTTTGTGTCTAGTTAATATCAGTTAAAACCAATTTCTGCAAGCTTTAATTATGGTGTTAATCCTGCTAATAACTTTGTAGTATCAAGTCAATATCATTAGTATAGAAGTAAACAGAAGATCTTAGATGAAACAGCTATCATTAATATATAGCTAAATAGGCCTGTGTTCTGGAGTAAATCATTCCCTGATTTAAAAATTACCATTCTATGACTGTAAAGCCCTAGTTATTTCCCAAATGCTTCTGCAAAGGGCAAAATGATGAGACAAGTAGAAACTTTTCCTTGAAAGACCTTTGTGTTATGCCTTTTGGGTTAGCACAGGGCTCTTGTTAGCATAAACTAGGTGTGAACGCCCCCCCCCCCCCATATATGGCGTTGTGCAGGGAATAATGTTAAAACCTTGGAATTCTGGGGGAAAAGTGACTATGTACTGCAAGATGGACATTAGCTTGTTCTGCAGGGTACCTGTAAGAGTCTAGCCTGCAATCCTTACCTGAAATGTGGCATGATTTCTAAAAGTTAAATTTCACTCTGTTTCTCACAGTGGCTAATAGGAGTGATAGACTCTAGAAAGAAAGCATTGATCAGAACAGGTGATGTGATATAGTAAGTTAAGATTTATGCTTAATTTTTTTTGGCAGACTCCAAATGTTAGCCTGTTTCACTAGACAGTGGTCTGAACAGAATTCAGACAAATAACAGAAATCTAGATCAATAGAAGCATTAGTAATAAATGTTACTCTCCTTGGTGAAGTAATCCATTATGTTACATCTAAATGAAGTGTTGTTTAAACTATTGGTCATAGGAAAGCATTATGGACCAATCAATACAGTAATTCCCCCAAGATGTAGCAACTTAACTTTGGAAGATGCTATTACTGGCCTTAATGAAATACTCTGCAGTCAATACTGAGGACTGGATAGTAGTAGCAAAGCTAAGGCTCATGTTGAAGGAGTTCTCTGTGATGCTGGTAACATCTGTACAAGTGCTAACTGCATAGTAGCCTAGTAACACTGCAGTAGTGTGCTGGGCAAAACCCATGCTAGTATGCTACTGTACAGTTAGTGTCCATAAAAACCCATGTGCTGACACTGCTGCTCAGTATCTGTAGTTACTGCACATTGATTTAGTACTTGGTTATCCAAGTACTAAACTTAATGCGCAGTAACTATGGTGTATTAATGTGTAGATGCACTCACTGTGTCTTAGTAAACTTAATGGCTTCTGGACATTTCCTCCCTGGCAATCTGGTCTGTTCAACTAGCTTGTGTAAAAGAAGGTTGGTACGTTTTCTTACCACCTTCAGGGTTAGCTGTGCTCTAGGGGCTGTTAGCATGGAAAGGTCTCCGCATGCAGAACACAGCTCTCTTGAGGAGGGAGATTAGTGTTAGTAATTAGGAAGATAGCTCAGAAGGGTTCTCGGCACAGGACACCAGCATTCAGATAAACCTAGCCCTGTGGGATGGTGGGAAGCCTTTCCCTTTGAAGAAATGAATGGTGTTTCCTGGCTCCTGCAAAAGGATTGTACAGGGAATGATCTGCCCAAATATTTAGAAACAAATTAACATAAGTCTTCAAAGTCCTACATACTGGCATCTCTTGCATACCCTGGATGCTGCCACATTTCCAAAGTAGTACACAATCAGTGGCATCCACAAAAAGGTGCACTTTCCTGGGATCCCCTAGAAACCATCCCCCCCCCCACCCCCATACACTTGGTAACACAATGATTTTACTTTCAGATATAATGGCCCATACCGGAACAGTTAACTATTTCTGCACAAAAGTGCTGCTCAAGGGCAAAAATTTTCTCACTTGGTGCGTGCTCTCCATAAACCCAGTTTTTGCATGTTAGGGACTGTTGCAAAGTGCCATCTTTGTCTCTTCTCACTCTTATCAGGTTTCTCCCTGCCATTATTTTATCACTTGTCTGTCAATTGGGTTGCCATGGTTACTGTGGTGGGCAGGCAGCTTTCCCCCCATCTGTGTCATGTAACCTTGGGTGGTAACCTGAGCTGGAGACATTCTTGGGGGGTTGGGTGGGAGAAGGAGGGGACCTGCTCCCTTTATCTCAAGTTTCCTGCCCTTGCAGGTCAGGTGACTAACTTTCTCACCTGGTCAGTCTTAGGTCATCTGAAGGTACCAGTCAGCAACTAATGGGGCTGCTCCTGGTGGGATCTTAGTGATGAAGTCACAAAAATGTATTTAAGATCCCTTCTTCCTGGGGGTGGGAGGGTGGGGAGAGCCATGTTGGACAGCATGGGAGCAACTGACCAGACAGAAAGAGTTTCTTGAAACTGGACACACATTGAACTGGCTGCCTCCAGAGGAGAGCTCAACCAGCCTCTGGATGATACTTGTGAGTAAGCTACTTGAAACTTATCTAGATATATAGCTTGCAGTACAGCAGATGCATATCCAGTGGCTACCTAGCCACACTGTTTGCTCTAGGGTTATTTTGTGATTCCTCCCTATCCTGACTCCTCCCCAAAGCCTCCTTTCTGTAAGCAATAAAGTTCCCCATTGTACCAAATGTGGTGGACTCATTGGGAGAGGGATAAGAGGCATGCCTTTGTGGCCCCTTGGTTCAGCTAACCTGGGGAGGCTACTATTTGTGTTTCAGGCCAAAGGAAGTATGAACATGAGTCGTCAGTGTGCCAAAATCATCAGCAGAGCTAACCACACTGCATCTGCTGATGCATGACAAATAGAACCAAGGAGGTGATACTTCCCCTCTATGCGGCATTGGTCAGACTGCAGTTGGAGTACTGTGTCCAGTTTTGGGCACTGTACATTAAGAAGGATGTGGATAACCTTGAGAAGGTTCAGAGGAGGGCCACTCATATAGTTAAGGGTTTACAGGGCAAGCCCTATGAGGACAGACTAAGGGACCTGAACTTCTTCAGCTTCTGCAAGAGAAGGCTGAGAGGTGATCTTGTGGCTGCCTAAAAATTCATTAGGGGGGCACATCAGGGAATCCGAGATACTCTCTTCACCAGTGTGCCTCTTGGGGTAACAAGGAACAATGTTCACAAATTGACAGAGAGCAGATTTAAGTTAGACACCAGGAAAAACTTCATGGTATGGGTGGCCAAAGTTTGAAATGGGCTTCCAAGGGAGGTAGTGCTTTCCCCTACCTTGGAGATCTTTAAGAGAAGGCTGGATAGGCAGCTGGCTGGAGTCATCTGACCCCATCACTCTTTTCTGCCCAGGCAGGGGGTTGGACTTGACGATCTGTTGAGGTCCCTCCCGACCCAGCATCTATGAAGCACCACAACAATTTTTGTTGTCATTTTTTTAACTTTTCATATTCTCTAGCATGAACTATATAATAAAATAAAACACAGATCAAGACTATGTGGAGAATTTATGATTGATTTTTTTTTTCAGTTTCTTTCAAAGTCAGATGAGAAATTGCTGTGTATGTGACTATTAAAGAGAAGTCTCTAAGCTTCTGAGGTATGGAAAAATTAAATAAAGTTTTATTTCTACTTAGAAAATAAGAGCTGGCTTAAGATCAGTTATGTGGTGTTGGTTTGATTATAACAAATCCATTTCCTGTATATCACTTGACAATTTGTTTCTCTTCCAGTGCTCCATGTCGGACCTGAAATTCAGTGCTTTTGAGAAGGACAGCAGGGCGGTGCGAAGCTTTGGTCCCTGATTCTGTTTGGTAGAGATGTGGCCTGATTCAGTGGCCAAATTTCCAACTCTGAATCGAATCAGAGGACCCTTTAATCGCTCCGAATCAATTTGGAGAGATTCGGAAAGAATTGGAGATTTGGACATAGACTCAGCTTTAAATGTTTTTTCTACATGCCTCTAGGTAGCAGGTGGCTTGTGAATGCTGGGCACATGGAGTATCCTACAGAAGCTCCCCAACGCACTTGGCAGCAGACCCAGAAGTGGACCAGAAGCACTTCCAGTCCACTTCTGGGTCCCCCAGGGAGTGCGGGGGGATGCCTTCTGAGTCCCCCTGTGGCCGATTCCTAAGCTTGGGGGGAGGGACGGGGGTGCCCCTGGCATGCTCTCTGGCAGACCTGGAAGTGGACCACTTCTAGGTTCGCTACCGAGCACGTGGAGGTCCCCCCCACTCCTGTGGGATGCTCTGTGTGCCCCAGCATCACAGCGATCACGAGCCGTGCCTGTTACCTCAAGGTATGTCGAAATATTTTTTTAAAGCTGTGTTTATGGCTGAATCACTGATTCTCCGAATTAGTATTGAATCTTTGGATTTGGATTCGGCTGAATTGAATCGGGGACAGTGATCTGATTCAATGAATCAAATCACTGTCCCTGATTCAGGCCGAATCCAAATCTGAATCAAATAGGGCCTGGTTCGCACACTCCTACAGGACAGTATCATCCCAGTGTAACTTTACTGAAGCTTTAGCTTATTATGCACATGTTTTAAAACCATGTAGAGTAAGCCATTGTATCCCTTCTGTTCTTCTTGCTATAACCAAAGTAGAGAGCCAAAGTTACCTTCAAAGACTGTTAAGGCAGCAGGAAAACAAACTTTTATATGGATAGTGTGCAAAGCTGAGAGAAATTTGCCAAAATATGTGTTTTTTTGATGGGGAACAAACTGCTAAACAAGGCAGGTTGAATTGGTCTAATATTTTCAGCCAAGATGAGGAGGGAAGCTTTTTAAAATATCATAACATTTAGTTCAGATGTTTTCAAACTGAAATGTGTCATTTCAGAATTCGTGAACCATTCTTGTTTTGACAAGTTTGGGGGGAAATATTTTCACTCTTCATATTTTTGTTTAAGAATTTATCTAACTTAAAAGTCTAAAAATTGTGTAAAATGTTTCAGGAATGGAAAAAAATGAAACAGAATATTTTGTTTGGGGTCAAATGCCATGGTTTGGGCTGATTCAAAATATGTTTTTCATTATGCTTAACACCTAGGTCAATTCTTTTTGACCCAAGCAAAATCTTTTCTTGATTATGTTTTTCAGTTCAAGTTGTCTGAGAGGTTCATTATCTGCCCACCTTTGTTTGTGCATATTTTTAATGTTGACCCTTTCATACAGGATTTAATATAAGTAGAATTTCCATTAATGAAAAAGATATATTTGCCATGACCTGTATTCATATAGTTAGAAGGATGTAGAAGACGTATTGGCTGGTGACTCCTTGTCCGGCTTAGGTTCTCTCCCCACCCTCCCTCCCCCCAGGTATTGATGGCGTATTATATTTGCAATTGCTGCCTTCATTGAGTGATTGCTTGAACAGCTGTGATGCATGCGTCTCCTGCTGAGCTACACTCTGTGGGAGTTGGGACATGGTGTTCCTTTTAAGTAAATGCTGCTGTCATTTTCTAAGCTTGATGCTATGCAAAATATGCCTCTCCTTAAGGATTTTTTAGCTAATATTCTTGAGATTTATGGAACATCACATTCTGTATATAGTCATTTCAGGTTCACATTCAACAATGGAAAGAAAAAGAAGAAAAGGTTGGCTATGGAAGGAATTCTAAAGATTCTGTCACATACGTTCAGGCTTGAATTTTCCTCTCTGATTCTCAAAAGTGTGCTGAGGAATGTCTACCTGAATTCTAAGTAGATATTAAAAAATAATAGCCCCTCACTCTGTTCATGAGATTAGGAGATGGCCAGTTAAACACCAAGCCAAGAGCTCCTTCAAGTTACAGTAAGTTCAAAGCTATAAACTAAAAAGAAGGGAAATTTAGAGTGGAGTCTAGTGATTTTTAGGGGGGTTGTTTTCTTGGGTTTTTTTGTCTTTTTATCTTATTGAACTAGTTGGAAATGTAAAAATGCCTCACCCTTACCAGCATTGCCCTTTCCCTTTTTTATTTCTCCTCTGTCAGTTTGAAGGGTCCCATCTCACTTGGGCCTGTCAAAGGCCAAACGGGTACTTTGATGTCTAGTACCTATTGGACTCAGTGGGATGCTGGTAGGGTGAGATCACTGCCACAGCTGCAACTGGAGGAGATACAGCGTGGTGTAGGGGTCAGTAGAACTGACCAGCATCAGAACAGGTCCTCTTCACCTACCTTTCTTGATCTTGGGTGAGTGAAGACAGTGATATGGCTGGCACGAAGTCTGGAAAGGAGTTCTCAACTTACATGCACAAATAGGGCCCGGTGGGAATTGTTGCCTTTTGTAGTGTATTGGCTATGTGGAAGATGTGAGTGGGAATGGTAAGGTACAGGGGTTTGCTGTCTTTCAGTACGTCTTGCATAGTTCGGTGCTCAGACTAGGCCCTTATGTTTGGCAGAACGTCCGTCTGTTTTAATGTGTGTTAATGCAATAATGTATTGTAAAGGCAAGATTATTCTGAATGGACTCCTGCTCCTGTTACTGTTAAAACCTGATGGGAGTTATCTTCCTTCCTGAAACCCAGTTATGAGAATACAGGCTGGGTGACTAATCTGTAGAGATGGTCTTTAAAGATAGGTATGAAATAAAGGAGTCTGAACACTGCCTTTTCTCTGCTAGAAAGCTAGAGTTCAGATGGTAGGAAAGGGGCCACTGGGCTCATATTTGGGCTTCTGGTATTGAACTCTTAAGGCCAGCTCTCAAAAAGACACCCAAACAAAATGAGCAGATTCAAAAATGTTTAATGCCCAGGAATTCTTATTAGATATTAGGGTCCCATCTCTTGTTTGAAATTCTGGATGTATGTTTAAGTGCCTTCATTAGAGAGAGGTTCTTGAAAACCTTGTCTTGAGGACTTGTCTGGTGATTGAATTGTGATTGTAAAGCCTTAGTGCCAGGTATATCTACTGTATTGATGTTGGTTTTAAACAGCCCACATACACTATGGCTAAGTACAGACAGTCAAAAAGCCCAAGGCTGGATTGATTCAGTCTTCACAGGATAATTTTAAGATATGTAAATTGAACTGGTAAGCAAATGAACAGATGTTCACTTTTAATTCTGGAAATGCAGTTACATGTCTGCAGCAGCCCAGGCCAGGAGCCAGGGAGGAGGGGCGATGTTAGAGCATGCCTCCCTGCTCAGCTGGAGCAAATACCTTGGGCCAGGGCTAGCCCACCCACCCTGCAAGGGGGCAGTTTGTGGGGGAGGTGCAAAGCATCCTGGGATGCTGGGGGATTGTGAGTTCACTTGAATCTGGAGGGGCTCAGGGACAGACACTTAATAAAGTGATTTAACCTGCATCAGATAAGTCTAATGCTGCATCCATCCAGGTTTATCTTAAACCAGTTTTGGCCATTTTGAAAGTGGTTTCTGTCCACTAAACTTCTGTTGGGGTACAGACTTGAACTGGTTTCCAATCACTTATGTGTAATTTCTGTCTCTAGGCAAAATGTAAGGTTTGGAATGATTTAGTGCCTTCACAGGTGGTAACTGTTCTCTCTTAAGGTACTTGTGGATTCTAAATACTGCAGGGAGCAGGATGCCTCATGCTTCTATTAATGAAATAACTGTAGTTAAATCAGTGTATGTGGCCCTAAGTATTTCAAAGTTTGGACATTGTAAAGAAAAGACAAAGTTAGCTGCTTTCTCTGGTGCATCGAGTATTTTGGTAGGTTATTAGAAGATAATGTAGAAATTATACAGGAAATATATTTTAGGTGTACTTTTATGTAATTGCAGCTGAGTTTGGTGTATTGTAGTTGTGTAACAGCAAGCCATATAATATCCTTTTTCATAAAATTCTCTGATCATGTTGCATTTACCTTGGAACTTTAGATGACATCTAGTAATGGAATTCATACTAAGTGTTTTTAATTGTTCCACTTTTAGTTCCAAAATACTATTGTTTCAACCTGATGATAATTAATAGCTGTCTATACATAAAAAATTTCCATCAAAAAACTTGCTGCAACTTATAAATCAGTGCAATACATGTTTCTCTCTTCCTTTTGGTCTAGTTCTGGACTACGTGAAGGTAAGTGAAACATTTCAGGAATATAGAGCTAAATTTCTCTTTGTGTGCTTGTTCTCCAGTAAATTTAAAATAGATGTGAATATTCAGAGTAGACAATGGAGCAAATCTTGCAATCCTACTTAGGCAATATCCTGATTGAAGTTCAACACTGTTGAAGCTGACTGATGAAAAACCTTATCAGAACATAAGAAAATATGAGGAGGTTTATATACAACGCTTATGAAAATCACCTATCATCTTTACCTATCAACTACTCTTTTGTACCTGTTGCTCATAACAACTAGAGAGAAGTTTGATTTCATGATAGCTATGATGGTTTTAAATACTGTTAAAATTTGCTCTGACATCCAAAGGTTTGGGTTTTTTTTAAAGGACCTATTATTCAGAAAGGAAGTTTAAGCCAAGGATATGTATGAAAGAGCACTGAAAACATCAGGGAAAACTGGTTGTGCTCTGTGTGATCTGAAGAGCACACAGCAGCTGATAGATAGATAGTTTACCTTAAAACATAAAATCATTCTGATTAAGTGTCTGTGAAAGCAGAATATCAAGAGCATGGTAATAAAGGGATAAAAAGCCAAACACTTGGATAGGCAATAATGTTTGCAGAATGAAGAGTCAGAGTGCACTGAAGTAAAACAAGGAAATAAAAATTACGTAGGGCCTCATTCTTATTTATTTTAAGACTCCTTTAGGATGCTCTGGCGGCGTAAAGGAGCATTAAAGAGTGTGTAGTATAAATGAGAATCAGATCTAGAATGACTAAGGAAGAAAGACACCCTGCCAAAATCATTTTTCTAGAGCAGTATAGTAGTTCTCAACCAAGAAACAATTACCTTGGTTCTGGAAAGAAAAAGGTAAGACCTTTAATCCTTTAGAATTGTTTTTTGGGTGGACCAGGACTAGGCACTTCACCTAATACCCTCAAGACATGCACTTCTGTGAGGATGGCAATTTTAGATTTTTTTTACTTTTTAACTAACTCAACTTAAATATTTTCTTTAGCAATTTAAAATGACACTGAATGGGTTAGGGAACCAGTATTAGCAGTCTTCTTCATTTTCATATATTCCATCCATGAGGAATGTAGAAGTGCCTGGTTTGAATCTGAAAACATTTCACAGAAACTTAATGATTTTCTTACAAATTTTTTTAAAGACTTTGGAAATCCAGAGTCGTCTGGTCACTCTTTCTCATGCAGAAGAGGGAAGAATTGAAAATCAGATCTTTCCATGAAATCGGATTTTGAAAAAGAGCTTCTGTGGAAGGGATTTTCTCGAGCATCCTTCACCCCAACATGTTATAGGTATAGGATATGGGATGATGTTTTGTGTTGGGAACGTCAGCAAGGGTAGCTTACTCTACCTCCTAGTTGCAAGTCCCATGACTGAAGGTTTCTGAGGCTGGAATACCTCTCTGTCTAATAATGAAGCTATCTTCACAAGGCCATTCATTGGGATTGGTGTGGTTGGCATAATGAGGAATAATAAACTGTCTGAGGCAAAAAAAAATTGTACCTAACCACTATCTGTAACAAAGGATATTGAGTAAATGGTAATTAGTTTAATGCATAGATTGGGAGTGTTGGATTTTGGGAAAGAGGAAGGAGAAGACTGGGCAACAGATTCTGTGGAAGAAAACTGGAAGATCAGGCTAGATTCCTGCATCTCCTGGGCTTCCTAGAAGAATGCAAGTTGAGTCTGTTCCATTTATGTAACTCAAGAGGGAAGCAGCGAAACGTAATATTAGATGAGTATACCCATGTACATAAACTGTTATTTTAACAGGTTTGTCCGTAATATTTGTCTCGCTTTGTTAATAAAGATATTTGTTATAGGACTGTTGGTCACTCCAGTATCAGCTGCTCACAAGCTCAGGAAGGGAAGATGCACAACTGTTCAGTTAGATATACTTGGTAATAAGCAGATGGGATAGATCTGGTGTTTTGTATGCATTCCAATATAGGAGTGTTTCTTGGAAAACTCCGTGAATGACTGGAAAAATTAGGATTAGGTTTATGCTACAACATTGCATCAGCCTTGTTAATGAAACCTGACAAAGGCTCTGATCCATCAAAGCACTTAAGAGAATTTTAGTAGTCAGTGGCTCTACTCACATGTTAAACTTGAGCATCTTAAATATGTTATGATCCTGAGAAGTAATGCTCATTCAGGATGTTTAAAAATGTAGTTAATTGTTAACTCCACCAATCAGCTCATGCCCTGTAAACATTTAGAAGAGTAGAAAATCTGTTGGGGAAAAATCTGTGTTCCTTTATTCCATTCGCTCCAAATACAAACCTGAATCTCTTTAAAAGATGACCAGGAAAAAAAAAAAGAAATGACAGCTTGGCATTCTAGATACCCTTAAAGGTGATGGAAATTATACAGATATTTTGGTGGGGGGGGACAGTTTCAGACTTTTATCATTTTACTGAAACAAAACAAAGCGTATTCTCTCTTCTTTTGCAGCTTATTTTTTAAAGGTTTTGCCTAAATCAGATGAGAAAATATTTAAGTTATTTTTTTCAAAATTAAAATAAAACTGGAGTTTTTATCAGACAGGGTCTTGTTTCCTCTGACCACTCTGTTTCTGACTGGGGAAAATAATTAAAAGAAGGGAAAATGAAAGTTTGATTCTTTTCTGAATTTTCATTTATCTCTTGCTTTATCTGATGTAGCATCATGAGCTGTCATTAGTGCTGAAATGCTTTTGGCTGAAAGTTGTTCATGCATTCTTGATTTCCTTGGGTTTGGTTTGTATAGTGTAGGCTAAAGAGCACTGTTTGGCTCATATGTATCCACAGATGCATGACTAGTCATGCTGTTTTATGTACAACACAGCTGCTACTGTGTTGTTGAGTTTTCTATCTAAGTAAAACCCGTTTCTCCCACATACAGCCTGACTGATCAGCCTGTTTGCAGAACTCTGGCTGGGTTGGGGAATTGGATCTATAAGGGTTGGATTGGTTTGACTGATGCACAGCCTCTGTGCATCACACGTTCACACCCCAAGGATTGGATTGGCAACTGAAGACTTGCCATACCATTTGGACTGTGGGTTAAGGCCACTGTGTCGGCAAAGGTGCAGATCATGTGCGTCACTGCAGCCTGTCTTATCAGGTCTTTTAGAGACTCTTTCAAGATGAATATATAGTGGACAGGCACATCTGTTGTGCCAGGGTAGTGATGAGACCAAATGTAACCCTAAGTGGGACAAAAATTGTGATCCTGTTGGGAGGGCATATATCTGAGATGTGAAAGACCCACCTTCAGAAGCTTCATTTGTGGCCTTGAGCAAGTAGCATGATCTTTTTATCCCTTACTTTTTCCATTTGTACTTTTTTTTTTTTTTTTTTTTTTTTTAAGTGGAACTAACATTTGTTTGCCTTGCAAGGACTGCCCTGCCTTCTGTTTAAGCTAAATCCATTTAACACTGTGAGACTTTGCAAATATTTAATGAGGCACCAAATATTTCGGACACATAAGACACAGGGGACTTTCTGTTCACTTTCCATGCCACGAGTGAATCTTGCCTTCTACAGACAAACTCAGGTTCTCTGTAAATTAAGCTCACAGTTAGTTGCACAGTACTAAAATAAGGTCAGACCCTTCTTACCCTACCTGCCATGTTTTCTGCCCTTATTTAGAATTTCATAGTGAAAAAAAATAATCTCCAGATCCATAGATATGCCTGCCATGATAAATTAAATGGCATGTGTTGACTCAGCAGGGCAAAGTCACCTGTAAACTGTGATGTCTATTTCAACTAAGGAAGGAGAAAATTCTTATTTTATGGGTACTATTGGTCAGGATGGGGCAATGGGAATCATCCATTGGTTCTTTGAGCCATTTTCTGCTATTATTGCCAGTATGGATGCAGTCATTTAGTCTCATTTTCCATTAGAGATATTTGCCATCATGCTGTCCAATTTGTAGAATTCCTGATGCACATTTCATGCTTATGTATAGTTGTTTTCTCAGTAGTGTAAGAACCAGCATTTGCATTAGGCTTGCTTTTGAGCAAGGCTAACTACAGAAATAATGTCTACTCCACCATTCTCCATTGGGGCACTGCCAGTGTACATGGTGATAACTAGTGTAACAGTGCCCAGGGTGCAGTAGTCTATCCATACTGCAGTGGTCTTTGATGAGGTGACTTAATCCTGTTTTCTGCACTGAATTTGTCAGGAGTTAAGCTTCTCTGAAGCCACTTGTATGTACATAAATGCAATGCTTTGTGCCTCCTGTTTTTGTAGGTGTGGTGACCAGAGGAGTGGTTTTCTGGCTATAATCAGGGCTGCCATTACTGTGTGTAGGAGAGCAGGTAAAAGGTCAAGGTTTGGCATGTTGGTAGGAAAGCAAGGGGAGTATATCCTGTGACAAACTTGCCATGTTTCTTTTTCTTTTTCTTTTGGAAATTCTCCTGGGGTTTAGATTGGCAATGGCACACCTCTTTCCCCCTACTTCTTCCTCAAGGAGAGTGACAGGAAGAGAGGACAGGTGCTGTTATCAGTGGTAGTCTGGCCCTGAGCCATTCTCCTGCTGCCTCCTTGAGCCTACAAACATTTTTCATTACTCTGAATGTAGAGTTGAAACTTTTTATATGGTTTCCCAGCCAGCATTTCCCCTCCCACTCAGTTCCACAGGGAGGGGTTGATAAAAGCATTTTGTGCTCTCAAAAGCCAAAATCCGTTAGCTGAAAGTGCATAAATTCATTTTGTAGTATTTCATAGATTTCATAGGCATTAGGGCTGGAAGGGACCTTGGAAGATCATTGAGTCCAGCCCCCCGCCCAAAGAGCAGGAAGTTAGCTGGGGTCATAGGATCCCAGCGAGATAAGCGTCCAATTTGCTCTTGAAGGTGTTCAGTATAGGTGCTTGAACCACCTCCGATGGCAGGCTGTTCCAGACCTTGGGGGCTCGGACAGTAAAGAAATTCTTCCTTATGTCCTG
>NW_017728914.1:30577124-30650214 GCF_001723895.1 Crocodylus porosus
TTCCTGAGCTTGTCAAAGTCGGCTTTCCTGAAGTCAAGAACTTCCGTGTTGCTGACTGACTTTCCAGCTTTATGGCGGATGGTGAAGGTGATCAGCTTATGGTTGCTGTCACCCAGCTTCCCATCGATCACTAGGTTGCCAATTAGGTCATCCCTAGTAGCCAGTACCAGGAAGAGCAGCGCTTTGCCTCTTGTTGGCCCATAGACTTCTTGAGTCAGGTAGAGGTCATCCAAGCACGAGAGGATGCCTTTCGACCGCTCAGATTTTGCTCCCATGAGATGTCCAGGTAATTGGAGTCACCCATGACAACCATGGTCCTGGAGCACGTGGCTTCAGCCAGCTCCCGGGTGAACTCCTGGTCAAGCTCAGGACTTTGGGTGGGAGGTCTGTAGTAGACTCCCACCGTTGTGTCCCCTGTGCTGTGTTCCCCACAGATTTCAACCCAGAGGGTCTCCAGTTGTCCACCCTGGTTGCCAGCATCAGCTTGCATGGATGCATAGCTTTCCTTAACATAGAGAATTACACCCCCACTCCTTTTATCTACACGATCCGTCCTGTACAGGGTATAGCCATCTATACCCAAGGTCCAGTCATGGGTAGAGTCCCACCAGGTCTCTGTTATCCCTATGATGTCATAATTATTTGCACTGAGCAGGAGGATGAGCTCCTCCTGCTTATTCTCTAAGCTCCTGGCATTTGTGTACAGGCAGGCAAGTGTCCCCTTAGGGGCTCTTGGCTTGCCCACAGATTGTACTAGGGCTGGGGCAGGGGTGGGCTCCCTTAAGTGCCTTGGTCTGCTGGCTTTGCAAGGGTTGCTCAGTGGGCCAGCAGTGGCGGTACTACCCCCCGTTCCCCCGTCCCCCAACTGACTTAGTTCAAAGCCCGGTGAAGCAGGTCAGCCAGTCTTCACTCAGCCGCCTCCTCCCCCTCAGTGAGGGGTTAACCTCCTCCCACCATGGGCCCCGCTTGCCTCCGGCTGTGCTGGGGGTTGGCGGGAGGCTTTGCGGCTGCTGGCGGGCTTCTGGGGGGCTTCGGGGGAGCGGGGTTGTGGCGGGCTTTTACCCACGCATCTCTCACCACTCCGGAGCCTAACTGGGGATTTTTTTGCTGTTAGCGGGACTTTTAAACTGCACACATGCGCAGTGGGCCCGCCATCAGGAAAGCTGCTCTTGGGCAAGGGGGGTCCCTGCCCTACTGGAGGGGGACTGGTGAGTACCCCCTCCTACCTCTCTCTCTCTCCCTGGGAGGGCTGGGCCAAGTAGGGGCCTGGGCGGGGCTTGACCTGGCCCGGCTCCACTCAGCCACCTCCTCCCACTCAGCGAGGAGTTAACCCACCACCATGAACCCTGCTTGCCTCCGGCTGTGCTGGGGATCAGCGGAGGGCTCTGCGGCTGCTGGGGAGTATCTGGGGTGCTTCAGGGGAGCGGGAGCGTGGCGGGCTTTCACCCATGCGTGTCTCGCCGTTCCAGAGCCTAACTTTAATTGGGGGTTGGGAGTTCAGGGTGTGTGTATAAGGATTGCATTATTGTTGTGACTACCAGCTGATCATGGGATTGTGCTTCTCTTCGGTTCTTTTTACTTATTATAGTAGTCCCAGTCAATGGATCAGGGACCAACTCTATCAGGTGCTGTACAGAGAGATCAGTCTCTGTTTCTTCATGAAAATAAATAAACGCATAGCAAGCACTTCACTTATCACAACTTACCCACCTCTCCTCTCTCCAGTTCTGTACTTCAGTTTTGATGGAGGTTACACTGGTATAATTTTGCAGCAATGCCCAACGCCTTTCTGCCACTGCAACATTTACTCATTACGTGTTTGCATATATGGTGCATGCAAACATTTTACCATAGCAATTGTAGAATTTAAGTAGCATGATATTGCAATATTAAACTGACTGTGCCAGAGTACAGAGATTATTGGCCTGAAGAAATGTGACCTTTTGAGATGCAGGTCTTGGACCTGTCTTCATTTTTGAGAGATTTCTTTTTAGTCTTCCACAGGAACTGGACATAGACAGGCATTATTTTGCTGCAGTTCAAGTACTCTTCTGGTTTGAAATGAGACCCTGCTCTGGCCCCTCCATAGCTTTCTTCCTTTAGATATATTCCTTAAAGTGGTGAAATCAAGCAGTGACAAGGCTTAGTTGACTTCTTGATTTTGGGGATGTCATTTTGTGGAACATGTGCTTCCCGGCATTTCATTGCAGCAGTGATAATTAATAGGCTGCTCTAAAGGCACTCAAGTAACGCTCAGAATTTCTGCTGTCACAGTCATAGCTGTTTAATTTCCATTCAGTGGATAGATATTAGAAGATAATTTTGTGATAACTGCAGCAAAACTTACAATAATGCATAATGTTTCTGGACTCCAAAGGACAGTAGAATAGTAAACTCCTTCTTGGTCCAGATGGCTGTCACTAAAAAGTAACATTTAAAAGTGCTGGCTGAATAGCTGCATTGCACTCTTGTAATACATAATTACAATATGTATTTGCAAGAGAGATGAACTCATTTTAGTTTTATTATATTCATATACAGTAACGTTTTACACCCTGAACTAGCTGTGATCCTTCTTTCCCTTCAAAGAAACTCACTGGGGTTAGTCCTATTGTACTCATTGGGCACATCCAGATGAGTGCAGTTGTGCGTTATGTGGTGCTGCAAACTTGTGTTTTTGTTTGTTTTGTTTGTTTGTTTTGTTTTTTTTACTCCTAGATATCCAGGGGTCGGAAAAAACCACAGAAAAAAAATCACGAAGCCGTGCGTGCTCAGGTAGCATGTGCTGCTAAAAAGTGGAACCAGGCCACTCAGAGCCATGCTGCAGCTGCTGGCTAGGCTCTGCTTGGCAGGGTCGCTACAGCTGCAGCTCTGAGAGGCTCCCAGAACACCAGGTAAGGCTGCTGGGGCCAGCATATTGCTGGCCCCCTAAGCCACATGGGGCAACTTGCTGTGTGCCAAAGCATGTGGCACAGGCATTCTGCAGGGACAAGAAGCAGTGGTGCAAGGTGCACTGCTGCTACTTGCCCCCGGGGAACTAAATGCCACGCATGTCTGGATGCACCCATTGTGTCTACAGTAATAGTCTGGGTAGCTTCCACGGATACTGCATCTTTTTTTCCCTTGAGTCTGATTATCATCTCAGCTACCATGGCGTATCTCTATTGACTCTAATGAATTTACTCCCGAGTTATACTAGTGCAAATGACAGGAGGTTCAAGTCTTAAGCATGTGACAAGGAGGAACTGGCAAAGAGCTCTTAATTGGTGTGTTTCATAAGTAATCCCACAATTTGTCATTTTTAATTTCAGTCTTCGCAAAAAATAGAAAGTTGAAGCTGAAAAATGTAAATCTGTGAATGCCTAAACGTAAGATTCAAACTAACAATTTAATAACTTTATCTTTGTCTCCCCAGGAAATCCATCCATTGAGCATTATTTATTCTTATGCAGATGGTGCATAAGTTGCAGGGAGATTAGGCTCTCTTATGTTCTTCAGATATGGACTACTTCTGCTTTTTTCTGAGAAACAAGTACAGTGACGTGATCAACATTGATCACAGTCTGGATGTTCAGATTGATGGGCTTGGTGTCTCCCCCTCCCCCTTCAATTTTCTATTTTTATTTATCACTTATGATTTCACAGGCATTTTTAATACAAATTGCCAGTTCCACTATTGATGTCTTGGAAGCAGCATGCTGTTGGGTGAAAATCTGAGGGCAATAAGGTATACTGATTTTCTGAGATTCCCAGGAGAATCATTTATGGCCAATGCTACTAATGCTAGGTTTGCCTATAAAAATACCTGTGAATTAGTTGATGCTCACTAGTATGCGAGGAAGCAGTTCCAGACTTGTCTGGGAAACCCCTTAGGGTCCTGAATTTAGGCCCTGAAACTGGCATGCCACAAGTAGGGTGGGGTAGGCCACTTGTCTCCAATTGGTGAGAATGGCCTAGATAAACTATTGGTGATTCTGGACTGTTGCCCTTTGAGACGCATGGTAAGTAAAATACAGGCTTATTAGTTGTCCTGTCTCCTGGCAGGATATGATAGAGATGAGAAAAAAGGGGAGTAGATGATTAATGCCTTTTCCTACTAGCCGCTTAGAGAAGTTGGGTGGAGAAGAGCCTCCTTGTTTTGAGTGTGCCTCCATTATGGGTGTGCTGATAAAGATTTTTTTGGCTGATACTGATGACTGATTGATAATCAGCTATACCAGCCAATACCGATCCGATAGCCAATATGCAGCCCGGCAGCTTGGAGAGCAGTGTCTAGCTGGTAAGTCTGTGAGAAGGAAGGGACCTGGGGGTGCAGATGAAGCCCCCCCCCAATGAGGGAGGGAGTGGGTCTGGGGCAGGGACAGCCATTGCCCACCTGGGGTGGGGCGTGGGACAGAGCTTCAGGTGGCTCGTCGGGGAAGGGGTGCATTTCCCCACCACTGTGAACACCCTGGGGGAGGCAGGGGCGACATAAGCATTAGGACTGGAAGGTACCTTGTTAGATCATGTACCCCCCAGATTTGTGCTTGGGGCGAGGGCAGGCTTGGGGCCATGGGTTGCATCAACCTATTCCTGGTCGGGGAAGACTATACGGAGGCTGTGCTTGGGGTCAGTGGGGGCAGGGTGGGTGGAGGCGGTGCTCAGAAGGCTAAAAACAGAGGGTGGAGTTTAATCTGGGGCAGATTTGACTCATAAAAAAAGGCCAGGACATGTGCAACTTGAATAGTGATTAACTTGAATCAGCCACTGTCCCAGGGCAAAGAATTAATTTGCATACTTCACAGGTACTTAACATGGGACAGTAGGGTTGACTGTCTGTAGAATTCCAAGATTAAAAGACTTTGTCCTAGAAGAAATCCAAAATCTGTTTTTAGACTGAGTTAATTGTCTATAAAATGGGAGTAGTGTAATAGTATTTCTGTAACTCGAGAGCTGTGGTGAGAATAAATACAATACAGGGCATGTCTACATATGGCTGTATGGTGATGTTGCTGTGGCACCATACTGTCGTACTTCCTTTCGGAAGTACTAAAACACATCACGGTACAGACTGCTACTGCGCCATGTGAGCCGTGCACACACAGATTTTGCAGCTACATTGCCGTAGTGGCATGTTATAGCTGGGGAGTGTGCCGCTATGGCAATGTAGCAGGCAATCGCATGTAGACGCATGTGATCACTACATTGCTGTAGCACACAGTACAGCGACATAGCACATTGTCATGTCACCATATGTAGATGAACGCAAAGAGTAGGAAGAACCCTCAGTAATTTCAGCATACAAATATTCTGTAAAATGCATTTGTCTTGTAATTCTTTCCTGAATATGAATACATACTGTAAATTTTAATTTTTGCTTTTGTTATTCCGTTACTGATCAAGAATTTATGATAATATCATCCAGAAAACAAACCTGAAATGTTGCTAATCTACTGTATTCTCAGATTAGATCATTGGTACTGATGTAATTTTATTTCTTAATCAATAACTGTTTTTATATTTATGGAATTTTTTTTATATATTTATGTATATATCTGTAAGAGGTAGTTTTCTAGTTGGTGTTGTTTCAATACTAGAACAAGGTCCAGTCCAGCCACTGTATAGTGAAATTAGAGATACAGTTGTGACTAATTTTTATATCTTGCAATATGATACAGTAACAAATATATGAAATGATGCCAAAGTTACCTTGGCAGGTTTTAAACCGTTATCTGGTGGCATTTAGGCTTGCACCTTCCTTATGGGGAAGCCGGTAGTCTAAATTGGGCCTCTCTTTGGTCCTGGTATGATACCTAGTAGGGCTGTGTGAAATGGCACCGTTTCATTTAGATTTCCACTTTAGTGTTTTGATGGGACAGTGTTTCATTTAAAGTTTTTTATTTTGTTTCAAAGCACTGTTCCGTTTCATTTTGTCGAAACTGTTTCACTGTTTTGACGCTGTTTTGACATTTTACCCATATGCTATAATGGGGAAGCATGAAACTGCCTATAACTTTGTCCTTTCTTGGCAGATTTGGATGAAAACTGCAGGCATCGTAGCCCCTTCTGAGGCCACAAAGCCTGCCAGGTTTCAAGGAGATAGGTGCAGGGGTTTCTGGGAAAATGCACCTCAAGGTGCTGACAAGCAGAACTTGTGACGTGTATGTGTGTTATGGTGCAGCTATTTTTCCGCCCCTCCCCCCAGAGCAATGGGATAGGAAGGGACCTCAGGGGAGGATCACAGTGACTGGCCAGCTACACAGTCAATATCAGAGCAGTCCTTCCTCCCTCTTCCCCCTCGCTCTCCGTTTCAGTTTCTGCAAGCAAAGCCAGCTTTGAAACTCAAAACTTTTTGACTGCTGTCGTTTCTTTTTGAGGCTGTTTTGAAGCCTTTCATTTTGGTTTGATTTTGCTGTTTCAAGCTTGAAACAGCATTGAAACGAAACACCCAGCGAAATTTCACACAGCCCTAATACCTAGTGCTTTTAGTGCTTCCCTCAGATTAAAGCCATATTCTTAAAATGGATTATTAAAAATGCTGTTGGTAAAGTAGCAGCCATCCCCATTTTCATACTCACCAGGGTACCTCTCCAAGGCTCATTATAAACTGTCCAAACCTTTTTAGTACATGCTGTAAAAATGAGTCTTTTTAAAAACGGGTTTTGAAAGAGCTTTGCAAGTAGGAAACCCTTCATATTGGGATTAAAATCCAGTGCCTAGCACAATTAGTGGAGTCTTTCCAGTGACTTCCATGTTCTTTGGCTCATGCTTTCTAAGATGAAATAGAAAATGTGTTCAGCATGAAGTACATACAGAAAGGAGGGATTTTCATTTATGCCCCAACTAATGAAAGGCAATAGCATCTGGGTAACTAATTCTTAGCTTGAAGTTGCATGTTACACTTGGACCATACTAAGGGCACGTTAAAATGTGAGTGTCCACACATTAAAGCTCATTAACTTTTGTGCTAAGTGCCCTCTGAAACATCTCAAAGATATGCCACTTCAGGTAAGTGTTCCCTCTGAGTTGTTAGTGTTGGGGTGACTTCAGTCTGCTCCACAGTGATGAAAAGACCTATTTGCAGTCCTCCAGTATCCCAGGATGCACAGCTTACAACTCCCTTCCTCCCAACCCAAAGCAGGGGTAGATCCCAGGTATTTTTGCTCTTAACCACACCCCTGCTCACCAGCTCTCTGGTAGCAAGTAAGAGCTGTACAGGCAAAAAATGATTTTAACCCTTATTGTGCAACTCCTCACAGCACATTGTAGTTTTAACACTGCTTAACAGTCCACAGACTAAGTGTGGTCTAAGTGTAACGTGTAACTTCACGCTTTTTTTGTGCCTTTGAAAATTTCCCTGAGTGATTTGCTGAGTAGGGTTGTGTTTTTGTGGTTAAGTGCTCTGCTTAATTACGGCCAGCCTGCAAAGCAGAGGCAGGGCTCCCAGTTACAAGACATCTAACAGAGCTACAACCCATCAGCCATTGGTTACATCCAAGCTGTATCTTTTTTATTCTTGCTTTTCCTATCAGGTCTTTTCCATAGATTTTTCTGAATTGTTTTTTAATTTCTTTTGTGTTAACAGGTTGCTTTTTTTTCTTATCTTTTCCCTCTTTCGTTTTCCATGCACCTCTGGCATCTTAATTCCCATGCTTAGATGCATTGTACATGAAGCTGACATCATCCCAGCATTGTTTCAGGATAAGTATAGGTCAGAAAGCTTTCAGCCCTTGGAGCTCTGAAAATGGGGAAGCTTTATAATGCGCATCTTGAAAAAGGCATGGTTGGAACAATGTTTACAAACAGGAGCTGGTGTACACAGGATCCTTAAAGATAAGTATTACTACCTGGAGCAGTTAAAGATGCACAGATATTGTAGACCATAAATGAATACAGTTGTTCTTCTCAAAAGGCAATCAGTAGCACAAAAGAGGCTGCTGATAGGTTATGATCATAGTAAATCTAGATATTTAACATGCTGTTGCAATCTGAAGTTTGGAAAAGAAATACTGGGGTTCTCCAGTTATGCTGGCAGAAGCCAGCAAACAGGGAGGTGAGAGAAGGAATGAGAACTCTCTTGCATACTCCTTTTTCTCCAGCAATCTACAGAGATCCTCTACAACTGTGCCACAGAGGCAGGGAGCTGTGGGTCAAGAAAGAGTTATGCAGGAGACAGAAGACCAGAGCAGGAAGGACATCTTCTCCTCTGCATGGTGCTCTGGAAACCTGTGGGTTTTCCAATGGGAAATTTATGCAGGAGCTTATGCATGCAAAAACATAGTTATATTTCTGTCTTGTAGCAGAAATGGAAGAGGCTTTCAGTGGACAGTAGTCAGATATTAATGATAGGAAGAACAGTATTGCTATGTTGTAACCCCAGCTCTTGCTCAGAGGGGCTTATTCCTAAGCCTGGAGCAGGAGCAAGTCCTGTGTGTGCCCAGCCAGCCCTGAGATGTTAGAGAGCAAGACAGAGATAGCAATGTTCCTTTTAAAGCTACCTTACTAAGGGGGTGGAGAGAAGGTAGTCGGGTGCAGGAGAAAGCCGTTACAAGAAGTAGGCAGACACAGTTCTTTGGGGGAACCTGATCTCTTTTATTAAACCAACTTAAATAGTTGGAAAACAATTTTTAAGCAAGCTTTCGGGTTCAAAAATTCTTTGTCAGGCTAAGGACGTTTCTGCAGTTGGTGTGTGCTTTGCCTGGGTGGAATGAAAAGTAAAGAAGCCAGAGGCTGGGCTGGTCTGCATACGAGACAGGCAGTCAGTGAAGATGTAGATTGAGGTGTTAATGGGTGAGAGACAAGCTGGGTGGGGGGAAAGAAGGGGGATGAATAGTGGAGAAGGACCTGGGAAGTCAGATGTCAGGCAGGTTACAATACGTCATAAATCCAATGTCTAGATTTAGTCTATGATTTTTAGTATCCAGGAGGTTGATGAAGTGGAGTTCATAGGCTCATCTCTGGAAAGTGCTGTGTAAGTTTCCTTTGAGGATCAGGACCGAGAGGTTGGAGACGGTGGTTTTCTTGTGAGAAATGGGCCCCCACAGGTAATTGGGTATTCCTGTGCGTTCATTCTGGTGTGCAGTTGTTGTTTGGTCTGTCCTCCGTATTTTCCGTCAGGGCATTTAGTGCAGTGGATGAGATGTATCACATTTCTGGAGGTGCAGCTGTAAGATCTGGAAATGCTGGCTCTGGCTCTGTTGTGGGGTGTAGTGATTGTGGGGGTGGGGAGGGGTGGAGATGTGTTGGCAGGTTTTGAATTTCTTGTCATGGCATGACCTGGATCCATTTGGTGTGTTCTGGGTCTGAGGAAGTTTGCTTCCAGTGATGGGGTTAGAGAGGTTCGGTGCTTGTTTGAAGGCTAGGATGGGTGGCTCTGGGAAGATCTCTTTAAGAATACGGTCTCTTTCTAGTATGAAGAAAGAGTACAAGAAGTAGGCAGGAATCTTGGGGGTGAATTCAGCCCAAGGTATGTAAAGTGAATATGCTGAAGGTTTTGACCTACTGGTTTTTTTTAATACATGGGGGTGAAACGTCAAGGCCATATATCTCTTCCCTGGCCAAATGCTTATTTTGTGCCACTTTTTCATTTAAGCCCCTCTTAATTGTTAATATGAAGATACTGTCCATAATAATCAGACTACTTACAGTGCACATTAATTGAGAATTTAGTTTAGATAATGTTTCATTTCATTCTAAAAGCAGAATAGTTCTAAAGCCAAAGATTATACCTGCTGACTTTTCCTCATTTATATGGTAATGTCATTTGGAAAAAAAAAAAAGCTGGGCATCTGACGATTTTATGAATTCAAGAAGAATTAAAGGAATGGCTCAGAAGTGAGGAGCTGTGTCAGGGAAAATATATCTTCCATGTTAAAAAATGATGGTAGGGGAAAGTAAAATTCATTAATGTTATAAGCTTTTTTTGTCCTCTTTCTTTGAAAACATCGTGTTATGGTTTTGTTCTGTATTGCTACAACGGTCTATGCCTTAGTAACCTAGAAAGGAAAAATCATTATTTTTGCATTTTCTTCATTTTAAAAGCAAAGTTATGCTGACAGACTCCTTCAGGCAGAGCTATTTTCTGATACAATGGACTCCAAGGTAAATTTTGTGAATCTGCTGAGCCCACAATTTTTCCTATAAAGTAAAGAGTTTTGTGGTCAAGCATTGTGCAGTCAAATCCTCTGGATCCAAGCATTTCGTTATGGTTTCTGGAGTTGCAGACTCTTTAATGCTGTGCAGTCATGACAGCTGAGAAGTTCTTTCCATTATTACAGGCAGCATATGTTGTTAAACAAATTACCTGGATCCTCTTCAAATTCCTTCTATAAAGAACAACAGATTTTGACAGTAACAACAGGATTGTGTTTTATCTAGGACCAATTATTTACAGTGCATTTTTGAAAATATTTATTTCCTCAAATCTCCATTTTGTTGATACAGCAAGCATTGCATGGAGGCATCACATATTTCCATGTTCTTCTGTTAATCAAAGGAATATTGCCCCTGTTAAAACTGATGCTTTCTAGTATTGTAACTTTAATGTAAAATACCCCTTAACTCTCCTTTCCTGGGATGTCTGTTTAAAAAAAAAAAAAAAAAAAAAAAAGTTTTCAGTTAATCAAAGGAATATTGCCCCTGTTAAAACTGATGCTTTCTAGTATTGTAACTTTAATGTAAAATACCCCTTAACTCTCCTTTCCTGGGATGTCTGTTTAAAAAAAAAAAAAAAAAAAAAGACAAGTTTTCATGTCTCTTGCAGTGACCAGTATTGTCTTATTGTTTCTTCTTTTTATTCCCCTTCTCTCTGCTGTCTGCCTGCCTCTATCCACTGTCTCTTCTTTTATTTTGAGATGGTAAGTTCTTCTGAGGTAGAGCTCATTTTTGTGTGTACATAGCACCTAGCAAAAACCCCCTCTCCTCCCTCCATGCCAAGAGCTTTCAATCGCCATGGCAATGCAATTAACAATATTTGTTTGCAGTTTAACTGTGAATTAATGTTCAATATTTACCATTTTACATTCCACTGAAAACTCTGAACTGCCTTGAGTGCGTGTTACAGTTTTTGATGATGGTAAAGTTAGGAGCTGTCAAAATTCCTACAGCAGGGTAATCAAGTCATTTACTTTTTAGTGTGTAGCTAAGTGACTGCTGTGTGACAGCTCTATGTTGTCTAGTCCATGAACTCATCTTTGACTTACAGGAATTTCATGCCCTAAATCGTTCGGCCTGCAACTGACTTTCAAAAGAAATCCTTCATTTGACACTTAACCACGAACCCTTCCAAGACATGTACAGTCAGGAAACTCGGGCAGTCACATGTAGCTTGTTAAAATTAATCAGTCAAATGGCTGGATCATCCTCACTGCTTCTGTGAGCACTGGAATACAGATCCAGTGCCTTTTCTCTAGGGCAAGGGACAGACATTCAAAAAACCTGAGCCTGAATTGATTCAATCCTTGCGGGTTAGTTTAATTTGGCTAGGTTGAACCAATTTGCAAGTGAATGAACATTCACTTTTGATTCTGGAAATGCAGGCACATGCCTGCAGGGGCTTAGGCTAGAAGCCATGGGGTGCTAGAGCCAGTCCTGGGCTGCAGGGAAGCTATGCTGGGGTGGGGCATGGCCAGGCCCCAGCAGGCCTAAGTATGAGTGCGGAGGGGTTTAAATCCCCACTGTGGCTGGCAGGGACCCCAGCTGGAGTGTGTATGGAGGGGGATGGAGGAATGCCAGGTGTTGGGGGCAAGCCGCCATGGACCAGGGGCATGGGCAGTGGCGGGGAGAGGCAGTGGTCTGCTGCAGGCCAGTCTGGCCCGGGGGCAGTGATTGGCTTGCAGCAGCTCACCCCAAGCTTCAAGAAGGATGTGGAGAACCTGGAGTGGGTCCAGAGGAGAACCACTCGTATGGCTGGGGGCCTCCGTGGCCAGCCCTGTGAGAAGAGGCTGCAGGACCTGAACCTCATCAGTCTCTGCAAGGGGAGGCTGAGGGGGGATCTTGTGGCCGCCTACAACCTTATCAGGGGCCAGCAGCAGGGACTTGGGGAAAGTCAGTTCACCAGGGCCCCCCTTGGAGTCACCAGGAACAATGGCCACAAGCTGAGGGAGGATAGGTTTAGGTTAGATATTAGGAAAAACTACTTCACTGTAAGGGTGGCCAGAGCCTGGAATAGGCTTCCCAGAGAGGTGGTGCTCTCACCTTCCCTGGAGATCTTCAACAGGAGACTGGACAGGCACCTGGCTGGGGTCTTATGACCCCTCCCATCCTCAGAGCTCCTTCCTGCCCCTGGCAGGGGGTCAGACTCAATGATCTGTCTAGGTCCCTTCCAACTCATTGAGTCTATGATTCTATGAAGCTACTTGAGTTGCTGCAAGCAGGCAGTGGGTGACAAGGGCCCCACCTTCACCCGCCACAATTGTTTGCTCTGCTGCTGGAAGAGAGAGGGGGGCAAGGATCTATGCTCCAGCTGTGGTCTACCTGTATACCATGACCTCCATATAGGGCTGGAGGCGGGAGGTAGCAGGTACTGACCCCCACCCCCTAGGGTCACCCCAGCCCAAGCCATGCTGCTACAGCAGGAGGCAGCAGTGAATCAAGCTCTGCAATTAGCCTCAGCTCCCCTCCACATCCACCTCCACATCTGCAGTCAGGTCCCATCCCCCTTCCTCCACCCCCTCCCCTCAGCTGGACCTGCCTTGGCCTTGGGCACTGCTGGCTGCTTCTCAAAGAGACTTGGCCCAGGTGCTACATACAGCATGGGCCTTGCCTGAGGGGATCTTTAGTGTGGGATAGAGTCAGTGCCATGTCGGTGCCTGCACCGCTGCTCTTTGCAATGGGGGATTAAACACCCCCCCACTTCCCTTCAGGCTGCTGGCATCTGGCTGCTGTGGCCCTAGGTGCACAAGCAGAGCCTGTCAGTGTCCATGCCGCCCTCCCCCAGCCCTGCAATAGGGGGGATTAACCCCCCCCTTCCCATCAGGCTACTGGGGTCTGGCCACACACTTGCTCCTGCCGGTGGAGCAGCGATGGGGAATGCAGGGTCTGAGGATGCCTGGCAAGGGCTGCTGCCCCAATTCCAGGCAAACCTGGCTGCACTCCAGAGCAGAGATTTGCACCCCCACCCCCTTCTCAGCCAGCCAGAGCAGTGACAGTGCTCTGGCTAGGGAGCAGGGGGTTGGGGCCAACTCTGCTTGCCTCTCCAGCCCAGCCCAGGGCTTCAGAGCATGCTGGGGGACTCTTAATTATCTTAAACCAGAAAGGGGTCTGGGACAGGAGTTCCATAAACCTAAATCAGTTAAGTGTGATACTAAACTGGTTTTGGCCATTTTAAAACTGGTTTATGTGCACTGAACTTGTGTTCTGGCACGGGTTTAAACCAGTTTCTGTACACTTAAGCGGCTAATATGTAACTTCTATCCCTAGCGTAGGAGACACAGGAAAGGCCTTTGTAGCATTATTCCTGGTATGGGAGTTATGTATAAAAGACACATCTGCACGCATCTAATATAGTTAATGTTAAAAGTGCATTCATGGCCAGCTCCTGAGATGCTACTGCGACTCTTGATACTTTCTGGTGGTCTTAAATACCCAGCTTTCTGGAGTCACGTGCTTACAATGAAATCTCAGTTTTTATTTTGTGGGGAAAACTTGCAAATATGAACCTACAAATGACAAATCTGTTTTTCAAAATCTCATGATTTTTAGTCAATGCTATGATTTCTTTTCTTTTCGTGGCTTGACTTCTGCTTTCTGAATGTTCAGGATTGGCAATATGACTGCATGCAGAAACATAAAACGGCTCCTAATGCTTCTTGGCCCTTGGTAAAAGCTGCTGAGCAGATGTCTTATATGGAGGAGGTTGTCTGGGGAAAGCTTCATTTGGCACCATCTCCCTGTCCCACTACTAAGCCCACAAGGGATTCTGGTGCAAGATAATGATAATCTAGCGAGCATTACATTTGCTACCATACAATGAGCCACCTTTGGAGAGCTGGGAACAACTGTGATCTGAAAAAACTGGAAGTACAGTTTCCATAGCAGGACCCTGCTCTAACACTCCCTCTGAGGGCCATGAGGGAGTGTTAGAAGCACGAGAGCTCCAAAGAGAATGAGTAAGATTCCTTGAAAGCTGTGCTGGTTTCAAGATATGTGCAGGCATCAGGAACCAAGCCCTATAACGGGAACTGCAAAAAGAAATCTCTCTCCTTGCTGCCAGCTCAGCTTAAGTGAGACTCTCTGAAGGAGGTTCTCTTCCTTGAAAAACAGCATGGTTTGTATTATGAAGTGTCCTGCACTGTTCTTTTGGTTGAATCCCATCTGGAATTTCTGTTCTTTATATGTCAGTCCTTGGATCCTGGTAGCACACTGGTAGCACAGGTGTAGCAGGCCAGCCAGAATTTCAGTAACCATGATGGACAAGGATCTGATATCTTAGACCAACTAAAACCAGCTGGAGAGACATCTTCAGCCTGATGAAGGGTATTTAAACCCAAAAACTTGCTAACTTTTTTCCCCCAACTATTTAAGTTGGTCTAATAAAAGATATCAGATTCACCCAAAGAACCTCTTCTGTCCTTAGACCAACACAGCTACAACTTACACCCAAGTAACTATGGTGTGTGTTCTCAGAAACCTGAGTTCTAATTGGATTAGAAGTAGATGATATAGAGCCTTATATTTTTTTTTTTTTTTAAAGAAACTTTTTAAAGGAAAAAAATTATTTGAGCAACTTTATTCAAAACTTCTGGTCAACACTTTTAATTATTTTTGCCCCTTAATTCCTTTGGAAAGTCCATGTATTACTTTTTTGTTTATCATCTAAAACAAACACTTCAGTTTTCTTTCTTTCTTTTTTTTTTAAAGTAGTACTCTTGGACGTGCAAACAACTGCACAAAAGCAAAATAGTGGGCACAAGCAGTTACAGGGAACAGAATAAGGAAAGATTTTGGTCTGAGGAATTGTGAGAGTATTTTTTTTAATTATTTAAAGTACCTCGTGCAGTTCTTTATAAATGCCTTGAATAGGCTTTCGATATGTCCCTAAGTGCTGTGTGCAGTTGTCCTATTTTCCTTTCTACCATAATTATATCAATTTATAAAAAAAAAAAAAAAAAAAAAGTGCTATGTACAATGACAAGTGAATTATCAGTAGCAAATGAGTTTTTTCCCGTTACAGTCTCTTTTTTTGGTATCGCAGCTGCAAGCCTTGCATGGTCAATAGGATGAGATATTCAGTTCTCTTAAACTCTTGTTTAAAATAAAATTGGATGGTGGAAAAGAGAAGCAATGCTGTAAATTAAAAAGCTCACTAAAGGCAGTGTGAAGACCAAACCCAAGATACCAAAACCTCTAAAATAGTTTGGGGTATGGGTGCCATTTACCTTGTCAGCTCTCGCCAGTACTGTTTTGAATGGGAATAGTTTTTTATGTCACCAGTGTAGGAAAACAAGAAAGCTGCCCAAAATCTTTACATTCTTTACGTTACTGTGAAGCCTTATGTTGGTGATTATTTTATCAGATTTTGGATTTGGTAAGTTCATATTCAATAAGTTCATAAATTCATCACATGAGAGCACCTCTTTTGGGTATTTTAAGCTCTATCAGCTCTATATAGGCTAAGTTTTTTCTTAATCTTTCATTTTCTCATTGGCTAAATCTTATAAGAAGAAAAAAGCAAATTATATGGTGAACTTTCTGAAGTCTTTTTTTCTCTTCCCATCTAATATTGAAATAATAAGGTCAAATGGAGGCATTTTATAGCCAGACAACCAAACGCTTAAATAGAGCTTTCATTTTGGAGACAAGTTGGCTCAGAATCTGAGAAATACCATTTAATAGATTATTAAAAGTTCTATAAGACCTTTTCTTTTTCCCTCACATTGGTTTCTCATGCCCTGCATTTGACTGCTGGGATAAAAAGGAGATAAAATCCTGTTTGTTTGTTTGTGTTGTGAATTAACCTTTACCTGATAGGTTAATTCACAACAATTAAGGTGAATTAAGGTTCCTAAGGTACCAAATAGGTAGTTACTAGATATAGTTGATCCTTCATTGGAGCAGATGAATGGATTAAGTGATGCATGTTAAGAGTCAAGTGATGAACGGTGTTTCTCCAGGGACTTGAGCGTGTTCCCCATAGCAAGCAGTAGAGTTTAGGTAAGTGGTAGGTGCCTAGGTGATAGAACTGGATCATTTCTAAGTATTTTATAGATTTTAGGGCCAGAAGGGACCTATTAAATCATTGAGTCCAACCCCCTGCCCTGAGCAGGAAAGAACGCTGGGCTCAGATGACCCTAACCAGATGTCTGTCCAGTCTCCTCTTAAACACCTCCAAGGAAAGGGAAAGCGCCACCTCCCCTGGAAGCATATTCCGTATTTTGGCAACCCTCACTATAAAGCATGTTTTTCCTGACATCCAGTCTGAATTTGCTTTCCTTCAGTTTGTGGCCATTGTTTCTAGTTAACCTGATGGGCACCCTAGTAAACATCATAGCCCCTATTTCCTGCTGCCTCCTCCCCCATGAGTTTGTATGGGGTATGTCCATAAGTACCAAACAGAGCCATACAAAGGATTTTGCTATCTAAAAAGATTGTGCCGTCTGATCTTGGGCACCTATAGGGTTTTATTTCTTGTTGGGTAGGAACAAACTAGACCTGTCTTTAGGAATTAGATACTTCAATTTAGTCTAAATCGTATTTAGGCACGTTCAGGCTAAATGGGATTCGTCCCTTTAGTTTCTATAGGCATTATAGAACACTTTTTGAATTTAGGGGCGGATAAAAAGGAGATTTGGTTCAAAAGAGAATGAGAAATTCTAAGAAGTAGAGAATTTGAAGTACTGATAGGCAACCTTTACTGCATTATTCACTGTGAGCCACAGATCATTTACTGATCAATAGTAAAATTTGTTCTGAAAAATGATATGCTCACTGAGTAAAAGAAGGCAAAAATGGGGGGGGGGAAGTGTAGCTTATTGTACAAAACCCCAAAACAAAAGTGTTCTGTTGAATCGCTGTCATTTTCATTATTTCTCTGAAATACTTTGTTCAGTGAGGCTTATCCTATTTAATACCAAGTGTGTAATGGAAAACAGGAAGAACTACATATTCTCATTGGATAAATGTATCATCACAGGATTGCCTTCTCTTTGGATGGAGGTTCTACAGTACTGAATCTTCATTCACTGTTACCAAGAAATGCTCCTGGCTTTTGGAGAGAATTTTAAAAAACGTGTTTTTGATCATTGGCTACTGACAAGAGGTGAATGATTCTGTTTAAAGGAAGCTAATGTTAAACTACTTTACAATTAAAGTCATTTTCAGTATCTGGAGAGAAGTTCGGACAGTTCAGAACCAGGTAAACTTAAACTGTGGTGCCTGGATATATTGAGATAAATCATATCCAGTTAACTAACTTGTGTGTGTTGATAAATGGCCAGTAGCAAATCTCTTTTGTTCTGTATTTTGATGCAATAAAGAAAGATAGTGTGAACTTTGAATTTAGCTGATGCAGCAAAGTGGACAAGTTTCTAGACCTCATTGCCTGCATTTCTACTAGTCTTCAGGGGATTCTGAATACTACTTCGGAAGAAATATTTGAACTGAATGGGACTTACTAGCCCATTTTCATCCCCAAAGAGACCAAGACATTCATGACTGTCTGTAAGGACAACAAGAATGAGAATAAAATGTGAAATTGTGTGCATCAGATTAGACCTGAAGTCCTTGCAAGGGAAACTCATGAAGCAGCAACTTTTTAAAAATATGAAAGCCATTATAGTCCAGTGGGAGAGCTGAAATACGTTAGCTTAGTTCTTGCAACAGGGTATGCCTTTTTAACTAGCGTACACTACTTCCGAAATTTGTATTTATACTGTTTTCTAATTAAACATAACATGTTGGTATAATTAGTCTCTGCTACATACAATGCGTGAAACAACCTTGTTGTGTATTGTTGAGTGTGCAATTTAGAAAGCTGCCGGCAAAGTGTAAGTCTATAACCACATGCTGTGCAGCCTGCAGAGTATTCCCACTTTAGGGCTGAGGAGTAAAGCGTGAGCAGACAGAAAAATTACAAAGCAGACTTCAGCACATGTCCACTACTGAACAGCTCGCCACGATCCTCTGAAGTTCTGCTCTTTGAACATCTTTTTTTTTTTTTTAGGGCTTCAAAAGGAAAATATAACAACAGACCTTAAAAATGTGGTTGTAAAACAGAGCCTGAGTGGGTTTGAAGCAATGTGATATTTCTGTAAAAAACAAAGCCCTTTCCTTCTCACTTAAAAAAACAACAACCCCCTCCCAAAAACCCCCTTTTGTATAAGTAGCAATGGGATACAACAGCAGGGGGGGCAGTCATTTTAGCAGGCATACCACAAATTATGCCCCATAGTTTCCTCAAGTGCCATGCTGATCCTACTGCCCTGTCTGCTGCTCTGCTTTCTTTTCCCTGCTCTATCTGCTCTGTACCACACACAAAGGCTGCCCTGCCACTTGTGGCATGCATGCCACAGATTAGCCACCCCTGGTATGGAATATCAGGAAAGTCATTAATAAGGAATGACCATACATACCCAATGGAAGCATAGAGAAAGCATTTAAAAGACTAATGTTTATCTTATCATTAAAGATGAAGGCAGAAGATGAGGCAGTGGCACCTTAGAAGTCCATTCATAGCATCTGACCAAGTAGACTGTTGCCCACAAAAGCTTGTGCCTTTCTTCAGGGGCAGATCCAGGATTTCAGAAGAGGGCTGAGGGAGCAGTGACCTGCCCTGCCGGGATGTCTGCACCTCAGCTTCCAGCCTCCCCCTTCCAACACCAGGGTGAGCTGACTTTCGCAGGGGGACTTTCTTACTTGCTTGAGAAACTTAATCTTCCCTCCCTTCTCCCTTCCCCTCTGCTAAGCAGCACATCCCTCTTCTCCCCTCTCCCTACCCCACAATCCACCCCCACCCCAACCAATAACTGCTGCCACTGTCCATAGCTGAGCCAGGGATGCTGGGGGCAGAGTGATTCAGCGCTGCTCCTGCCCTGCTGCCACCAGGCTTTGCATGGAGCAAGGCTCAGCTACAGACTGCAGCAGCAGCAGGCAGGTTCCCTTCCCCTTGTGCCTGTTGCTGGGCTGGCAGAGAACACCAGGAGGGCCAGGCAGGGAGGAAGGACCTTCCAGCTGCTGGCACTGTACCTGGATGAGCCCAGCTCTGTGCAGAGAACAGCTGGAGCAGGCAGGATTGGCTCTGGAGCTCCCCTAGCTTCCCTGCCTATGTTCCTGGGGCAGCCAGAGATAGTGGCAGTGGTGGGCAGCAGATGAGGGAAGGGAAGGGGAGAAGCAGGAATGTGTTGCTATAGAGAAGGGAAAGGGGGATTCTTACTTGAAGGACTTAAAAAAGGTCCCCAAGTGCTTCTGTGGCATGGTCGACTGAAAGCAGGGGGTCAGCTGTACCACTGCACCCTTGTTTCCTCCACCTTTGCCTCTGAGCCAGTTAGTTTCTGAAGTGCTACCCTGTCTAACAAACGATAAAATGGTTTTCAAACCCATGCTTGGCATAAGCCATGTTTGGGTGACTTTTCAGGTTTCAGATGCATGGATGGCACCAGTCAGTAGGTTCCTACTTGCTTGCTTATCTCTGCAAGCTATCCTTTTATTGGAGGATGTTACCTTGAGGCAAGTTCTAGGGGTCTGCATCAAAAAGACAATGAAGAGGTGTAGCAGTATTGTTTACCAGGATACTTCCCTCCCTCTCCCTGTGGCTGATGCAGCAACGGAAAGGAGATACTAACAATATGGCAAGCTTTAACAGAGGTTTTTCTTTGCAGTGTGCATACCAAAATAAAGCATAAAGTTTCCTTTATATTTTCTTTTATGATTCCTACAGATTAGCAGAAGGTACACATAAAATTAATAGAAATGTGCAGTAATTTGCTGTAAAACCAGATGTCTTGTGATGACTTAAAATATCTTTGCATTTTGAAACATCTCAGTAACCTGATTTGGCCATTTAACCTCATGAAATCTCAGCTTTACCTAACAGCTGAGAGCAGTAATGGCACTGGGAGATGATATGCATGTTTTCTGTTTGTTTGTGTGTCTGCTGCTACAGTTTTTTCAGTGCATTTGCTTTATTTTCATCCTGGGGGGGTGAGGTAGGGGAGTATGTAGTGGATATATGGGAAAATCTTGGGACAAAAAGCAGCCTGGAAGTGTGGTTCTTGGGTAGCTTGTGTGGCCAGTGGTTGTGGGTTACGATGCTGTTGGGAAATAAAATGTTAAGGCTTTAAAAGTCCTAGCATGAACACCATTTTCAGCCTACTTAAATGGGGTGTTGAATAGTAAAGGGGTAGAGAATTGAACTCAGTATTGTGGAAAAAGCAGTTTAAATCTCCCTCTGCAGCTATGAAATAGTGCATAATAGTTATTACAGCCCCCCTTCCACAGCATTTTCAGGCTGGCTGCTGATACAACAGCTTCAGTATGAATATTCTGGTAGGATACTTGACTTGGAAACCCACTAAAAGCTCCACTGGCCTCCTCTAGACCATAGTGGCCAAGGAAAGGAAAGCCAACAATTGTCTGATCCAGATTTGGCTATGAGTATCAGCTGTGCAGTCTTGAGTGTCTTGTGGAGAACATGAGCCATGTCACCTTTGTATTTTCTATGGCATTGCTCACCACTGGTCCAGTTTCCTGCAGCATTCCTGGAGGTCCTGTGTTGGTCCTTTTTCACTTGCATAATTCCATGGGAGCTCCCTTGCGTTGGCTTGATGTGATGTACCCTGGGACCAAGCCCCTTCTTCATTTGATTTGACAGTATCTTGTAGGCATCTGTGGGACAACAGTTCTTCAGGTGGGAGTGGACATGCAGCTGTCTAAAGAGGATTTGGGAGTCTGGGAGCTCTGCATGTTTAGAAGCACAGTATGTGTGGCTCTGATACTCTGCTACTGGGTACTGAATTTACTAATATGAAAAAGAGACCATCTTGGCTGCCTGCTAGCATTTCAATGTCAAGTCAAGTCAGTTCCTGAGTCTTGGGGCACTTGAGATACAGTAACCGCCCTCCTAGGTGAGTTGAATTGCTTTGCATCATTGGTGATTCTTCAGGTAGCATTTCAATGGAGAGATGATAATTTCCCCAGCTGATCCCAGAGCATGGGAGGGCACCTAAGTACACGGACAGACCAATCTACCTGGGAGGCACTGCAGTATGGAATAGGAACAGGAGGATGCTAGCAGCAGAGTAGTTAGGTATGTAGTTAGGTATGTATCCCTGTGAGCCATAAATTTGCTACAAAGTAGTTATTCTTTTTCCCAGCAGAATTACTTGTTGTGGCTTAACTGCAAAATAATTTCCTATAAGGGAAAAGATTCTCTGTCAGTGCACGGTGCTTAAGAAATTAAAGTTACTACTATGTACCAAACTTGCATAGAGAGAGCTTCAGAGGGTCACATCTCAATGTAAAGGAAACAAGGAAGAACAAAAAAAGAAAGAAAATAAATCTCTGAGTTTTCTTTTTACTGGAGATTTGAATTGCAGTTCATTGCGTATTTACTGTGCGAAAGAGATCTGAATAATAGCTGTAGCTGTAGCAGATTGAGTGCCGATGTTGGCACGTGTGAACTTGGCAGGCAGATCATTGATGCTGGTAGCTGCACTTTTGGCCAGGGCTCTTTGAGCAAAAGCAAATGGACCAGTGGCAAAGATTGTGGCTTTGGGCTGTGGCCCTGGAATTGTTTGGCGTAGATGTTAGCAGCTGATAGATATTGCTTGGCATAGAGGTCGGCTCCGTATTGGACGTATCGGTTTAGGCTTCCTGTATGGTTTTTCTTGCCCATATTTACTCATTCTCTTTCCCTCCAGCTCATTTGTGTTTCATTGTGACTGCTTGCATACACAAGAAGGCCTGCTCGTTTGTTTTCTCCTTTTTCTCTCTGCCTGTTAGCTGAACCTGGCAGGTACACAGAGCTGCTTTGCTCTGAATGAAGCAATGTAGATTAAGGCAGGCTTGTGTAGGCTGAAGCCACCCCTGTCAATGGCATTAAGCTCTTTGACTTTGGCATCTCAGATGATTGGCTCATGGGTTAATATGGATTTGCACCTGGAAGCCATTTCAGCTTGATTGGTTGATCTTGGGCTATTACTGTTCACCCTTCCCCCTGCTCGTGTGCCTATATACAAATCCCTTTTACTAGCGTCAGTTTTCTGAGTGCTAAGGAGATATGGTAAGGACCAAATACTTGGCGGTACTGGAGATATTGTGGGGGAGAAGTCGGGGGGATTGTAGGAAGATGGCATCTGGTCCCTTAAGAGAGGATGCTGCACAAATGGGAATGCTGTAAGAACCTAGACAAAGGAAACTAGAGGCTCTCACTGTTTTGTGCCTTTTAGGGTTGTTTTTTTTTTTTTTTAAATTTATATATCTGTTATCAGTAAATCAGTATGTAGTTTACAGAGCATGTCTGCACCATTATTACAGGAGCTGGTGAAAACAAAAAGAATAATTTTTACAGTGATAACTTTCAGGGAAATTTCAAATCTTTGGGAAATTTTGAGCAGTTCTATAACCTGATCAGAGGAGAGCAGCAGATTTCACGTTGATTCTAACACACCTGCAATACAAATAAGAATCATAGTTTTGATTTGTAAAGAAATGTATTATTGTGCTGAATTTTGACCTTTACCCACTCCCTTCCTGTGCCGACTGTAGGCACTGGAAGAGATGATATGATGTCCATCTGAACCCCGTGCACCCTGTTGCTCTTCATGAGGCAGGTGAGCTTCACTTCCTCCCTGCCCGGGGCAAAGATGAAAGTGCTGAAATTTCCCTTGGGAAACAAACTACCCCAACTTCAGCACATTCACAGATTCTATCTTTGGGTAGCATGAAAGAAGTCTAGACATGCAGGGTGGCTGCTTCGCTGTGGTGTAATTAATTAGGACACTCCAGCATCTTCCGCGTGTTGTGTATCAGCATCCCTGTGTCAAATATGCTTTAGTTAAATTGCCCCTGCTGCCATTTTGAAGCATGGGGTCACTGATACAGAAGACACTGTGGGCATTTTAATTAGAGTGGCTCTTGGAGCCACTCTAATTAAAACACCCCCTCCCCAACCCTGGACCACATGTAAAAAATGCCTTCAGTGTGCAACACCAACCTCTCCTTAGCATCTGTGAGAGTTTTGAATTGCCCAAGGATACCTTGGCTTTGCCTTTTTTTTGCACCAGTAGTGACAAATATCACAATGTCTAATGTACCCAAGCAGAATTAAAAAGTGATCTAACCTGATTGTGGTACAAAGATTTATGCATTTTTCTGAAACAATATACTAGAATTGCTCAGGAAGATGAATCAAAACTCAGTTCTTCAACTTTCCAATTTTCAAGCTGCAGAAAGTAGTGCTAGTAGTCTGTTTGATTCATTTTACAAAAGGGAATTGTCTTTTTTTTTTTTTAGTACTGTTTTGCTTTGCACTGGTTAAACCACCATTAATAAGATCTTGAATAGTTTTGAAAACATATTCACTTACTGACCCTTTTCAAGGCAAAAACTTCAAAGGAGCCATACCATTCGAAATGTCTTTCTGGCAGCAGTGACATATAAGTCTGTCTGTAAGAATTCTTTGGCTTAATTTGGCTTTCTAAATGGGGTTCCTGCACTAGCTGCATGCATAATAGATGACTGATTGTTACTAAAATGAAGAAAAGGAAAAAAAATCGTAAAATGACTTCTTTCTCTAGTGTTATTCAGGTGTGAAAGATCCCCAACCTGTTAGGACTTATTACAATGAAAGCTTTGCACCCCTGCAAACTGCCTTGCAAAAAGTAAACATAAAAAGATATTGCTATTTTGACAGCATATTTTGAACACTAAATACCCCTTCTTGTATGTTAAAGCCTTGGAAACACATTCCCTTATAGTCTGGGAGTTCTTTTTCTTTGAGGTAAGGATGAATCTGTATTTGCTTGGTCTATTTTATGTTTAAGGAGATTAACATATATTCAGGATAATGAAAATCTCTTCAAATGCGTGGTGCATCTTTGTTGTGATGAAAGGCTGATATTAGCTTCCTTCTGATGACTGCAAAATAAGAGCACTCATGAATTTAAGGCAGTTCAGCCATGCTTTTGGTCTGACTTTGTGTTGAAAGATCTGCCCCTGCCCCACAACAAGTATTATGTTACAGACTTTGGATTTTAACATTGCATTTCCTTACTCAGGGAAAACTCCTGGAGATCTCAAGGAGCCTTTATTAAAGTCTTTTATGTATGTGTCTTTAGAATATCCAAAATGCAAGGAAATCTACCTGTGGGATATGAAACGGCGAGTTTTTGGTACGTAGTGTTTCCTTGTAACATTGGAAGGTTTCCGTCAGAGTAGACAAGGCTATAGGTCTATAAATTATTAGATAAGATCCAGTTAAACAGATCAGAAGAAGAGTACTTCTGCACCTCTCCACTATATGCATGACAACATGGCTCCCTGAGGAGTTGCTCCTTCAGACAGTGCTTTGAAGAAGCAGGGGTGGCAGCATTAATTTACATTTAACCCCCACTGGGAGGCAGGGGGATGATGATAGGGAGACTTGCTCTGCTGCTTCCTTATGTGTAGAGCCCACTCTGTGTTGCTGCTATGGTTGGGCTTTGCACTTGGTGAATGGTTATGTGGGGCTGAAGTCTCTGCATTCCTTAAGTCACCTGCCTGAGATCAACTCTGGCTGTGCAGAGAGGGCTTGCGTTAATAGACTTGTAACCTCAAGAAACCATGGATCTGACTTGATCAGCAAGTGTATTGGTTGGCCAGTAACCTCATTTGCTGGCCGGGATTCTCACTGTACCCCTTTGAGATCTAGTGAATGCCACAACATAAAATTTATGTAGTAAGAATTCCAGCCTTTAGAGATGCACGTTCATAATAGTTGGTTGAGTATTGTATGATGGAGGTTGTAAGCCTCTGGGACGGAAAACACATCTTCCTCTTATTTTTTATGCAAACCCGAGCATAGACTAATAAAGCACTACAGGGAATCTTCTTTGGTGACGTCAGCTGGTCAAGTCTCTTGCTGGAATCCATGGATGTGACTCACTTGATGTAAAAGTTCCAGCTTTTCAGAGTAGTTTCCTTAAGCAACCAGAGCTCTGAGGCATCCATACTGGGATATAATGGAAGTGTGGAAGGCTGCTGCTTAGCATTCCAAGTATTGTTCATCCTTTAGAAGAACCTTGAACTTTGAGAAGCCCATCCACAATCCTCCCATGGAGGACAGGTTCGGTGATTTGCAAAGTGACAGATGACTGTAAATGAGAGAGAGTGAAGACAGAATTAATGTACCCATACCTTCCCTTCATTTAAGCCAGCCACCAGTGAAGTGAGTAACAGCTATATGTGTGCGCCCAGGAACCATATTGTTACAGAGACAGGAAGGCCTAGTGGTGGCAGCACAAAGGTACAAGCCCTCTACATCAGTGGCCTGTTTCTTCATTGGTTACCATTGGTATCATTGGTTACCTTGAATTTGTTACTGTTTATAGGTTGGTGAATCTCTTTTTCTCATGGAAATGAGGCAGAACTTCTCTGTCTTAAGTACTTGTCTGGCCCCCATCACTATAGCAGCAGAGAGAGGGCTCAGAGTCTTCAGCGTGCACATAACTGTCCTCACAACATCCCTCTGTGGTTGGGAAGTGCTGTTATCACTGTTCACAGGTGGCAAACGGAGGCAGTCTAAAGTCCTGCTTGTATGGGTTCCTTTGTGACCCCTGGATTGCTGTTGATAAAATGAGCCCCTCACCCACTTGTTCCTAGTGGCCATACCAGGGACAAGCACCTAGACAAAGTGGATGGCTTTGATCACCCAGAGTGCTCATCCCAGGACAATGCTGAGGCTCCCTGGCAGTCATGATGTGGCCCACTCTGAGCCACTTGGGGCCATTCTTGAGCAGTGTACAGTGCTGTATTGTCCCAGCAGAAGTGACTGGGGAGGGCTTATTGAGTCAGCTCTGGGCCTTGGAGTCTGGAAGGAAAGGATACAGACCTTCCTGAAGGTACTTGCCCAGAGTCCTGCAGGAGCTGGGATTCTCACAACCACTAGCTGTGCCTTAACCTTTAGTCTGTCCAGAGTCCATGGAAATTGTGAATGCAAACGTATGGAGTTTTCCTTCATCTGACTGATTATTGGGCTAACTGTATGTACAGGAAAGCTAGATCTCCTTATTTCAGATGGTAGCTTTATCCAGCAGTATAGGATTGTAGAAAGTTAGGGTTGGAAGGGACCTCGGGAGGTCGCATCTAATCCAACCCCCTGCTCAAAGCAGGACCAGCCCCAGTTAGATCATCACAGCCAAAGCTTTGTCTAGCCAGATTTTGAAAACCTGCAAGAATGGAGCTTCCACCACCCCCATGGGTAACCTGTTTCAGTGTTTTACTACCCTCCTAGTAAGAAAATTGTTTTTAATATCTAACCTCAACTTCTCTTGCTGCAACTTGAGCCCATTGCTCCTTCTGTCATCTGCCACCACTGAGAGCAGTCCAGCTCTATCCTCTTTTGGTCTCCTCTTTAGGTATACTTTATCTACATATTAGCAAAATATCAACTTAGAGGTAATTGTGAAAATGAAAATCATGAATGTGAAGGGAAGGTTTTTCTTCAGATATATTTCCCTTTCCAAAATTTGTAACTTGGATATTAAAAGGGTGAAGGCAGGGGACAGTGGGAGCTTAAGCAATGACCTTGTTATACCAAGCTTGTCAGGCTGCATTTCAAATTGGGCTATGATCATTATTGTTCTTGGCTTAATTCATTATTACATCGTCTCTTGCATCAAAAACATTCCTGTGCATGCCAAGTCTCGAGCTGAATGTGAGTCTGCTATCATTGGCCAGCCAACATCTATTTTGATAAAAATTAAAGGGAAAAAAAGCCTATCAAAGTCAATGGCAAGCTGTTTTGTGCCCATTGTCACTGCCATGCAACATGCCTGTGATGCAGCACTCTGCATCCCAAATGGCCCTTTCACTTAGTTTTAAATGCGTTTACAATTTAGAGCTAAACTTGTATATTTTTTTCTAAATGAATGATGGAAAATCTTAGTGTAGTTTAGGCAAAAAATTGACTGGGACTTGATCTGTACCCAGAAGGCCAGTGTTAGGTATGAAACCACATGTGAGGGAGAAGGAAGGAGGGCTTTGCTTTAGCAGGTAACATGTTTGCAGCTCACAGTGCCATGCTAATTTTTGGCAACAGATTCTCCAATGATGTCAGTGGAGCTATGACACTATGACCAGCTGGGGATCTGTCTTGCATTGTTGTAAAGAAGCATATTACTTATGCTTTTACACCTATTTCCAGAGTTATTTGCCATTAACTTAGCTTTAGTCCTCCTAAAATCAATGCTATCCCTATTGACCACAAAGAGTCAATCAGGCTAATTGAGCCTTGTTGAAAAAGCCATCCACAATGTTAAGTTTACTCAACTGTTGCACAGAATCCTTTTAAGTGGTTAGACAGGTCTTTTTTTCTCCTCTTACTATTTCCTCCTTCATTTTCCTGCTGTTATGTTGTCTGTCAGATTTGTGCAATTTCCAGTAGTATTCTGTTTTCTCCTGGCTTTCTGCCATTATGGTTCATGAGTTATCCCAAAGAAACACTATATAGTTTCTCAGATGGTGTCTTGATGGATGATATCCTGTTCATTGCAGGCTTTAAGAATAAATTCTGGTTTTCATATTGTCTGCTCTTTAAATAGATTTACATTAGACAATCCAATGTTCCCCATTACCTAAATCAAACACTGTTTATGTCAAGTGTGAAAAAGGCTGTTAATGTTATTTCTACTATTGTAAAGAGTTTTCTCTTTAAGGGGGCGCCATAAGTAATTTTGCAAAGGCAAGTGTGGCTAAAGGCAAGTCACTTCACTTTTCTCTGTCTTCCCTGTTACAACCCATGTTTATCCTGTGTATTCACCTTATAGACTATTTGGGCAACCATTTTCTCCAGTTATCTTTCTGCACCGTGCTTAGCCTCACGGGACCTGGGTTTTGGTTGTGCCTCCTGATACTACTATAAAACAAGTACAAATACTAAGCAAGGATCTAGACTTCCAAATGAGCTGCTTCTGTCCAGGCATCATTTTGGAAAAAAAAAAACATTTCATTTTAGTGGGGCTCAAGGAGAACCAATAAGGTGGGAACTAGGGCTGTGCAAATCTTTGGATGCGGATTTGATTCAGAGGAGAGTGGGCCCGATTTGGTGGAATCTGGATCGAATCAGGGGACCAATAAAAAGGTCTGAATCTATTCAGAAATGATTCGGAGAGCTTCGGCAATTCAGGCAGTCCCTTCCTGCTGCAGCAGGAAACTGGAGCTGGACTTGGAGCTAGTAAATAGTGTGGGGGGGGGACCATGGGGGGACCCCTGCCTGCGCCACCAGCAACCCTCAAGCAACCCTGACCCCTGCCTGCTATTCCAGCACCCCCCACCATGGCTGCCCCACCTGCCCCAGTTCCTGGGCCTTCAAGAAAAAGCCCTGACTCACCGGGTGCTGCCTGGTGGGGGGTGATCCCTGCTGCCCCCCACTGCCCCACGCTGCATGGGGAAGCTCTGTCATGAGCCTCCCCCTTCCCCGCATCATGAGCCCCTCCCATGGCTGCCCTTCCCCTGCCCCCCCCCCACCCTAGCTCTGGCCCTTGAAGAAAAACTTAAAAAAAGCCAAACTCAGCAGCTCCGGCAGTGGCCTTAGGGCTTCGGGGGGCCTCTGCAGAGTCCCCCAGGCAGTGGCAAGCATCAGGGATTGCCCCCCTGCCTGGCAGCACCCAGTGCGTCAGGGGTTCTGGGGGGTTTTTTCTTAAAGGGCCGGAGCTGGGTGCACAGAGCAGCGATGGAGGGGGCTGGGACAGTGGGGGGCGGGGTTGGGTGGCTCATGCAGAGCCCCTCCATGCAGCGTGGAGCAATGGGAGGCAGCAGAGATCACCCCCAACCTGGCAGCTCCCAGTGAGTCAGGGCTTTCTTTTTCAAAGTGCCGGAGCTAGGCCGGGCAGGGCAGCCATTGCCAGAGCTGGGAGAGCAGGCAGGAGATGGGCCTGGGTGATTCAGAGATTCGACAGCAGCCGAACCTCTGAATCGGTTTTGGCCCAATTGATTCAGGACAGTGATTCGAATCACTGTTCCCCTGAATCGGCCAAATCTGAAGCGAATACTAGCTGCTTTGCCAGACCTAGTGGGAACCTCTGGAAAGTCGTTATGTTGTCAATCGTTTCCTTAGGGTTTTTAATTTAACCCATAAATTATTCAAATGCCATTCTTGCTCGAAGTATCCATCCCTGTTCTGTTCCTACTGAAATGGCTAGCATGTCTCTTATTGTTTACAATGGGAGCACGGATCAGTACTCTGGTATTAACACTAGACAAAAAATTACCTTTAAAAAATGCTCACAGCATCTCTGAGACCAGCTCTTATTTGAAAAAGATAACCTCTTGCTCCACAAGAAACTGAGGACTTGAATACCAGTAATCTATTTTTTGGGGGGTGGGGCGGGAAGCTTGATTAAAAAAAAAAAAAAAAAAAAGCCTTATATCCATCTCTACGCTTTCTCTATCTCTGAGCTACACTTTAAGGAACCCTTGGAAACTTTGCCTGAACATGTGCTCATCAGGGGTTGTCAACTGGGTGTACGTGTACCCTTGGGAGTATTTAAGAAGGCCCCAGGGGGTATGCATGGGTGGGCAGGGATGGAGCACCTACCATGCACCATCCCGTACAGGTGCCGCCGACCCAGCTGGATGCAGGGAACACGGGAAGCTCGCACACAGCGGCTGCCGCCACTCTGCAATACTGCATGCCACCGCCTCCCCACCCCCCCAGCTGAGGGTACACTGATCCAAAAAGGTTGAAACCCCCCGTACTACATAATCAGGCCCTCAGACTTCTATAATATCCTGAAGAGATTTTCTTATTTCCCTTTATATTGTAAGTTTTGCTTCATTCGGACAGTATTTTTTATGAAGTGTTGGAACTGGTAGGAAAACTGTTTCTGCTGGAAGCCAGACTTTGTTTGACTTCCAGAAACATAAAGAAGCATTTTGGCCCAGAGCTGCTAAAACGCAAACATTTAAAAAGATGATGTCAGAAAAACCCTAAGCAAAAATTATTATTTTTTTGGTCAAAAATAATTTTTCATCCAAAATTGTTTATAGAAAGTTTAAAACTAATCCTGCTACTCATATGATAGCACAGCACATTGTTGTCTGCAGTTTGAACTTGAGCCAGCAAACTTTGAGGCAGCTTATTACATTCCCTTCATGTTGCTGAAAGATTGAATACAGTTGACAAGTGTTTATGGTTATCAACATAATCTAAAATGAACTTTCCTAGTAAAATAATACAAAGGTAAATGTGCTGACAGAAGTAACTAAGCCAGAAACTCCACTTTGGTTAAGTTGCTTCAGGGAAACATTTCATACATAGAAATTATGTTTTCAAGAGGAAAAAATCATTATGAGAGGAATTTCATTATTACAGAAAAGAATATAATGGCTTTATATATGATGGAGAAAGATGATATCTTTCATTTGAAGCCTCTTTTAATGCACTGGTGACTTTACCATTTCAACTAAATGCCAAGAAAGATGCATGTTAGGAACTCGGGTGTCTTTATTACTGCAGCATATTATACTGGCGTGTTTTTTATTGAGCAAGTGCCATTGAGCAGAGCAGACATTTCAGAGCAGAATTCTTTTCCATTTGAATGTTTTTAAAAACCGTTTTGCCTTTTGGTTCACTCCTTTTTGACTCTCTTGCTTGTAATGTGCTGTTCTTATCCTTCCCCTCTTGCCTTCCCATTACTGTTTAGCTTTATTAGCCTTTGTTCATGCAATTTTCAGTACTCTCCAAATTTAAAAATAACATGACTAAATCACTCAAGAGAAACTCTTTGGGTTCAGCTTTGATTGAGTCGTTTGAAAGGGACAGCTCAGTGATACCCCTCCATACACATCCTGTTTTTATTACCCTGAGTATTTCACTTCAGCGTTATGGCTTGGAATAAAAGTGTTTGATGATAAATATATTTAGATGATTCCTTTTTCCATCAGTGAGGAGGTTTGCATATTGTATATGTTATATCCAAATAATGTGATAGTGTTCATAATTCTGTTCATAAGATTTCATTTAGAGTCATATGTGCCATTATTTTTAGCAGAATAATGAAACTTCATTTTTATACTTTTTTAAAGTGCTTTACAAAGGAATTGGGTTGCCTTGTCCCCATTTTACAGATGGGGAAACTGAAGTATATAAAGGGGCAGGTTGAATGTTGCCCAAGTTCTCCTAGCCATTACTAGCAAAACCAGGACTTGGACTGGGGGCTTCTGAACCTGGCACTTTTTCCAGCAGGTCACTCTCTATAGTGATTTCTGTTTTAAAACAATGGCACGATTGTTTGAGTACCTTACCCTTTGAGTACTTTATTCATATCTCATCAGGCTCAAACCACTTGAGAGTTCTTATAGACTTCTTTATCCCATTTCATCTCTTTTGAGATCTGAGGAGGGGAGGTATGATGTAGTTAATCCTACTATAGTTTTTCCCCAGTAACAGAACTCAGTGATGACAAGACTTCCAAGTAGACAGAGACTTGATCTCGCTTCCACACAATCTTTGCACCAGTGTAACTTCACTGTCTTTCAAGAAGTTGTTTCTGATTTACATACTTAAGTATGAAGAGACTATCTGTCACATCATAGGTGAGTGTCCCTAAATCCCTTCATATTGGCTAGTGTGAGATGGGAAAGTTTTCATTAAAAAAGAAAAACAGAGGCAAAATTCAAGTTTCATATAGGCTTTACATCAGGATGAAAATCCTAATTTTTTTTCCCCCACAAAGTAGAATAGTGGCTTTTTGATCAGTAGTTTAAGGGTGAGTGTGTTTTGTGCTATGTAATGCTGATGCGCGACAGCTAAGAGGTACCATGAGCCATTAATCATGTGAGCAGCCCCACTGGAATCTAATGGAGCTATTTATGGAAACAGGTGTTCACTTAACGTGAGTGCATGGTAGCTCTGAGATGCCACTAGTGCAGTTCACCTTCAAATATATAAGAAATCTGTGGTTCCTAACCCCACTTTTGTCTTCAGATAAAATATCAATTCATTTTAATATGATAAATAGATGCTAATTGGGGTTTTTTTTAGCGTGCTAGGCCATGACTCTTGTGTCCAGTGAGTTTCTAAAGAAATACAAAAGAAAAGTAGTTTGAAAGAGATGAATCCAACAAAAGACTATGAATATTCAAGCAGGCAGACCAAAAGGACATAGTGATGCTGAAGGAAAAAAGAAGAGTAGGGAAGGGAGTGGTGGAAGGCACATAAATAGAGACTTAACGAAACACAAGTGAAAAGGTTAATTTTCTCCGTTAAACTTCGCTATCACATCAGTCACCTGCACCCGACCTGGCTGGACAGTGCCAATAAACTCCTCTAGGCTGCTTTTCTGTTGTGCCAGCTTCTACTTTGCTCTGTCAAGCAGCAGAAGTTGAGGATCAACCAAAAGGCAGTGATTTCTAAAATTCTAGGTGGGGATTAACGATTGATGGATTCCTAGAGGTAATAGGTCTGAGTGTCTCTATTACAGGCTCCCTGCTCTGTCCAAGCGCCAGTCTGGGGACCAAGCTTTGTTTTACCCAAGGCAAGCAGATTTATCAAAAGCTCTGTATACCTTCACAGGTACAGAGATGCTGGGCACGTAACAGCTACGAGCACAGGAAGCTGCAGGGGCTCAGGAAAATTAGACCTATTCTGGAAATGGCAGACTGGCTCCTCCCTGGTACTTTGGCTTATCCCTGTGAAAATTCCTGAGACGATATTTGGGGTCTTTTGATTGTGCCTAGCTCCTGTCCAGTTGCTGAGATGAGAGGATGACCATGATGTGCATGATTGGAAAGATCCAATATCTGGTATTGATAGTACAGATACAAATCCCAACAGCACAGACCTGAAACATTTCTTAAGTAGCATCCAACTGTTCACATTTTGACAGAAAAATTCAGGGGAGCCAGTCCCTAGTGGAGCTCTGTTTATATAGCTAAACCAATAAGCACTCGCTAACAGCCTGGCCCAGGCAGTTTAAACATACATTTTAAACAGTTGTGCCATTAAGGCAGTGCAAAAGGGCATTAAGCCACTTGAAGGACCAATTTTGTGGTGTGTACAAGTGTCCTTAATGGTTAGAACTTATAGAAATAAATTTGAAGGCCCAAATCTATTGAGCTTTTATTCTCTACTTCCCTGCCTCAGATTGAGCCACTTTGCATTTGTGCGGATGGGTTAGAAATACTATCACGTTGGCGTGGCAGCAATATATATCCACAGTAGGAAGGCTGTGGCAAATCAGATCCTTTTTGTTTATTCCTGGCTAGAGCTGTTCAGAAAAAGGGATGCATCTCGCACAAAATTGTGTTGTGGACAATTTGTCGTCCCCTTCTCTCTGCCCCCTCTCCGTTTAAAAGAAAATATAACTTTTATCCAAGCAGTTCTAGAAGCAGCCCTGTCCCTAGTTGGCTGTGAATTGCTTCATTTTTACCTGTACAAGATATAAGCACAAGGTAAGAAACAAACTCCAGAACATCTCAAAACTACATGAATAAATATTTTTTATTAATATGCATGATCCAGCATGTGCCATTTTTTACCCACTTTAACTTAGGGAATTTATTTTCAGGTTTCCAGACAGCAATGTGATTTGATGAAAGCGTTTCTTTGTGGAAGTCATGAGGAGGGACTGTTCCTGTTCATTGACACAACTGGGATAATTCTTCACAGCCTCCACAAGTTGTTTCACAAATATATTTATTCATATTTATTTGACTGTCACGCAGAAAGTACAACAGAACATGATGTTCTGCATAATCTCATTGTTGTTAAATTAATTCCTGAATTCTCCTAGTTCAAGACAAAGAAAAGGAAGTTTTAATGCTCTGCTTTGGATATGTTAAATGGGTGAAGATCTATCAATACCATGTTTAATAGATTGCTTGCTATTTTCAGTTGTTGAAGCTTCTCTTCGTGATTGTTTTTGTGGCTGAGTTTTGCCAAGCTGTGACCTACACAGCTGTTTGTGCGAGATGTCTGCCCATGCTGTGATTTTTTTTTTCCAATGCTAAATATGAAGCAATTAGCAGTGATTCATGCTTGTAAGTGCGGCTTGAAGGTTCAGTCTAGGAACTGTGCTTTTGTGTGATTTTGTGTAAGTGGTGCTTCAGCATATTTAATAAGGTCATCTATAATATATGTTTGAAAACTGCATAAATTGATCCAGGAAAACATTTCTGATTGCATGAATAACAGTTATTGCGCATGCTTTACATATGGTAAACGTTAAGCTTGAGAGCGATTTTTACAACATTCATCCTAAAATCTAACATCCTCCTGTGTAAGACTTTTGAAAGGCGTGAGGAAATACTGGAGGCAGTGGAAGTTCTCCATCCAAATACTGCGCATCTTGTCCTGGCAGGCCCGCTGGAAGCATTCCTTCATGCCAGGATGGATCCGGGAGGGAGGAGGCGGAGGTGCACTGGTGGATTTGCACCTCCCTTTGATTCCTGCTCCACCCAAAGTTTAAAACAAACTGGGTGGCAGTGGCAGCAGTGTTTCTAGTCAGGCAGTGCTGAGGGAGCTAATTGACTTCGTGGCTTACTGTAATCTACCTGCTCCTTTCTAAGCTCTTCATCCCATAGGATTTAATGACCCTTTGTTTTTTCCAAATGTTCTTCCTGTTCCACCAGTCAAGCTATCCTTTGTTCTGTAATTCTGCTGTAAATTAGCTGCTCCTGGTTACGAAGCTCTTTTTTCAAAGCCCTGCAGATTGTTTTTAACTCATTCTAATGAAGTTATGTATGTTTTTTTGCTTCAGTCTTAAACTATTACAACTCTAAGCCCCTAGTGTATTAGTAGAGCTTTTAGTTTATTTTTAACTAGTGAAGAAATATGTCTGGCTTTGTGTAATGATGCATCTCACCAATGTGCACCTCCTTTTCAAATTTCTAAACTCACCCATGCCTTCATGTAACTAGAAATCCAGGAGTTGCCTCAAATTGCATAAATAAAGTGTGGGGTAGGATTGTGAACAGTATGTGCATGTCGCCTTCAAGCAGAAGAGGCTCCTAGTCAATGAAAATCAGGGTAAGAGCCAAAGCCCTATGTTTGCAATGGGCCAGTCACAGATTGACTTTAGTGGATTTATGCCAGTTAGCAGCAAAGGAAGCTGAGGATTGGGCCCAGCGTGCCAAAATGTTTTAAGACGGGGGTTGTCAACCAGGGGTACATATACCCCAGGGGGAACTTGGGAAGGCCCCAGGGGGTACACGGCAGCAACGCGGTGAAGCATGCGCTTCTGGTTTTGCGCCATGCCCCCCCTCTTGTTGACTGGCTGGCGGACTTTGCTTCTTGACCGTCTGCCAGGGATACACCAACCGAAAAAGGTTGGAAACCCCTGTTTTAAGAAATGCAGGAGTGTAAATCTGGAGTAAGGCCACTGACTTTGGGTGGGGAGGTTACTCTCATTTAAGAACAGTGACATAAAAGCTTAATCCTGCTGGGTGCTTGGTGCTTTCAAATCTAGTGGAAGTATTTGATACAATGTGCTCTCAATTGAGAACCAAGAGCTAATTAAAACTGGTCCCTGTATCTGCAGCTAATAGGCCAAATCCTGGATTGCTTCCAAAAACCTGATGGCTGCTTTAATTTGCACCAGCTCAGGGGCCATTCCAGCAGCCAGATATTGGTGGGGCCATATCCCTTTCTCCTAGCCTCTGCCTCTTACATGGGCATTCAATTTGTAAAGGACCTGCTTTAGTGTCTGTGCTGCACCTGAGGATTGAGGGGTTTCAGTCTGTTTTACAACAGGGAGTAGGCTCAATGATGTGGACAAGCTGGCATTCTCTAATGGACCTCACGTAAAAGGAATTCAACAAGAGTGCAACAGCTTTACTGAATTTCCAATGTAAAAATGCAGCAAAGCTGCATACCTGCATATCTAACCAAATCATAGCTTTTCCTCCTAAATTGTTTAATTCCACTTGTAAACCTAAGTGTCAGACATTAAACTAGCCAATGCTAATGCAGCAATTGTCAACAACAAGGAGAAACCTGCATTTGTGCAGATGGCTAGGATAACACCTAGGGCTTATTGTGCTTTTCAAGCTGGCTAGAATTATGCAGGCACCTGTCCTCCGGCTAATGGGAGTTTTATGTGTAAGCTTCTATGTGAACTATTGAAAAAACGCTTCTAAAGTTTTGCTTGGTAAACAAGCTCCATGGAAAAGTACTGACTTGGTAAAAAAAAGAATAAATACTAAAAATTACAAGTACTGACTTGTAAAATAAAAGAAAAAAAAGCAAACTCCAGCTATGCTCATGTGCTTTGCTATTTTGATAATCCAGACTGAGCCGGCTGTTTTGTTGTCTGTTCATCTTACCATGACAATTCTGTGTTGTATAACTAAAGGTGCAAATAAGCACTTGCAAGACCCGAGTTCAGTTTAGGTGGCTTAAAGGCAGTTAAACCTACACCGGATAGGGTGCGTTCAGGCATTTGCCATTGTTGGGAGTGGCATGGGCAGCCCGAGCCCGAGGGTGGGGAGGGGGTGAATGGTGGTATTGGGGGGTGGGGGCATGGATCTGCAGGGCAGGTTGGCAGGTCTGCAGGACTGGCTGCCAAGTCTGGGGAGGTAGTTGGGGCCTAAAAATAGCCGGGTCAGATTGAGGTGATAGGAACAGCACAGCTCTGGGCCTGGGGTGAGTGGCTAGGCTTTCACAGCCCTGGGGCTCTGTTGTGAATGTGTACAGGCCTTCGCTAGACCAGATTAAGCCACCTCATCTCCTGAGATGAACTAATTTTACAGTGAGTACACCACTTTTAGGACAGTTTAAGTTCTGTGAATGTCTGCATGCCTGGTCATTTAAATTAATCTAACTTGGTTAGGTCAATCTAAACATAATGCTTGTACCCTAAAAGGAGTTACAAGGTGTTCCCTAAGCTGCACAGCAGAATATAAGATGCAAGGCAAGCCACATGATTCAGAAGACTGGTTGAAAGTGGACCACAGGTTCAACCCTTTGCATCAGACATACTCTCTGTGGAAGAGAACTGGTGGCACAGTGTGTAATATTAGAGGTGGGAATGAGAAATGTAGCCTGATAAGTGGGCACTGCTCAAAGGGAGCCTATCTTGGTACAATGTGTAGGGGCTAAGGGGTAAGAGGTGCACTGATTTTAAAAATGGACAGAAACCCTCGAGATCATATTTAAATTTCATCCTAGATCTCTCTGGGCCACTAGGTAAAGAAATAACAGTCAATACAATTAGGAAGAGCCAATATAAGCAAATAAACAGAGAGCAGCTACAGGTCAGTCCTTTCTTGTGCTTTTCAGTGGTAGCTGTTGAAGATGCTGAAGCGGCGGTGTACTTCTGGTTTCACGGCTGGTGCTTCCAGGGGGTGCACATGCACCTGCTTGCACCCCCTCCACGTCACCAATGTCCTTGCCTGTTCTGTGCCAAAAGAGAAGTTCAGAGTTAGCTCCGGGTTGTTTTCATTTGCACATTGTGACTCTAGGCTCCCCACCTGCCCACTGAAGCCCACAAGTATTTTAAACCTACAGCAAACAGGAAATACACACACACACATCTGAGCGCAGACTGTAACCTTATAGAAATATTCCTTCCCTCAGGTTACAGTGATGACTATAAATCCTTGTTTGCCTAAGACTACATCTTTGCTGAGGCTGAAGTATGATCCTAGAGCAAAGCTGTTCCATTTAGACAGAAATAACTTCATTGAAATGGAAGCCTTTAAGTTAATATGAGTATAAAGCCAGGCTTTTAAATGCTACAGTGCGTGTTTAGTGCACCAGTTTCCAATGGTGTGCACAGCGTGCTTCATTCAGGTGGGTTGCTTAAATTTTATCAGGTCTGGCAGTTGTTTATTTCACTGCTGATTAGATGACCTATGAGCAGTGTAGCATGTCACCCTTGGGTTGGAGAAGAATCGGCGCTGCCTGCCGCGTTGGATTGGTTTGTTGGGAAGGGTGAGTGCCTGCTTCCAAACGTTTGACAGAGATTAATAAAGTGCAGAGTTCTTTAAAGAGAAGCAATGACAAAATGGCACGTGTTTTGTTTTTTCTTCTTCAAAGCAATACAGAAACGTAGAGATCTGTGTTCAGCCCAACTGAGGGCTATAAGAGACACGTGCATCTTCTTCAGAAGATTTTAGATGCTGTGTGACAATTTGTTGAGGTTCATAAACTTGAGCCTAGGGGTCCGCTTTCCCCCTTGTGACATGATACATGGTTCTCATTAAAGCCGAGAGCTTTAAGTGCATGCATTGAAGAGAAAACAGACCCCTGAGTATGAGACTTTATTCCTGCTCATATAACACTTTGAATATCTATGGACACCACCATATTTGACTTTCCCTTTTTTGAGAGACAGTCCCTCAGGCTGGTGCTTTTGGGAACAAGTTTGCGAACTGCAAAACATCCATCATAAGTACATAAGCAATCAACCCTAGTATCTAGAGTTCCCCAAAATAATAGACAAAAGACTGTACTGGACATGTTCATGCTATTTGTTGCAGTAATTCAATCCCTATACTTTCCAGGGAATGCTAATGACACGGAGGTCTGTTTTGTATGTTATCCGAGCACTGCTACCTAAGGGGAAGTGTTTGCAGCTCTAGAATACCAGATAAAGAAACATGTCTAAAGATAAAAGGGATAGATGCTCTTCTGCACCTGAACCTTCGTGTAGGAGTAGGGTTTCAGGCCGTTGGCTAAAACTCCTTCATTCTAAGCAAGCCCTCTCTCCAGTGACATTTAGAGCAGCTGTCAGGCTGTTTGCATACTGTTACTAAGTCTCTGTTGAATGCTACACAAGGGGAAGATTGCACTAGAAAGCTTCATGCCCATTATGTCCACTCCATTCCTTAATATGCTGTGAAGCACAGACAGAGGCCTCATAGAAAATGGAAATTTTCCACAGAAATATATAATCAGAAATGCGTTTTGTATTGAGTTTTTTTTTTCCAGTGAACTGCACTGGACAAAAATCTATTTATTCTGTTTTCTATAAACAGGGTAGAACCTCAGAAAAATGTATTCTGAGAAGGTCACACATAACTCAATGCACTTGTTTGGGGCGGGAGGGAAGGTAGAGAAGAAGAGGAGATGCCAAAAAAAAAAATTGATACGTTCCACCCACGCACACAGTTTTCCCAGTCCAATTCCTCTCTCTTCCCTTGCACTCTCTCATCATTTTCAAACACTTGCAACATGTGTCATTTTGTTTATACCCCTCCGCAATTCATGAGCTGACACAGTCTAATAAAGGAAAGCAAATATATAAAGCAGCTTTCTAAAAAAGCATCATTGCTGTAAAAAGAGATGGGGTTTTTTTCCCTCCACAGATTTATATGTTCTACTTATTAACAACAAAAAAGTTTAACTTCATATACACCCATCTCCCCAGTGATTATTTCTAATATGTCTGCTACTACAGACTCCCTAATGGGTTAGGTTTATATAGCCTTCCTTTGAGACTAACTGTCTGTGACAGACAATTTTTAACCTTCAGTTCCAGAAATGATACCTTAAGAAGTAGTCTACTATTATCTTGTACTGTAGGGTTTGTGATAAGTTAGTTCTTTCTCTGCTGTCACTGAGTGCCTATTAAATTGAAACTCAAAGTACCTATGTTCTTGATTTGATCCTAAAACTCTTGAAATTTTAGCCAGGAGGTATAGGGAAACCTACATTTTAAGTGTTTAATCTACCTTAGCAAAGTTTCATGAAAGGGTCTGCAAAGGAATCTCAAACTCTGATATGTAATAACATATAGAAAGCAAATCAAAGAAACGCTTTTTTTTTTTTTTTTTTTACCAGTTGCGGCTATACTTAGCCACGTTGAAATGTTGTGATAAAAATATCAGTGAATGCTTGTTCTAAAGTTGAAAGAATTATTAAAAAAAAGTCATCTAATCTAAAAAAGCAGAATCTGGTCAAAGAAAGGACAGTACTGTAAGTTTTTTACCCACTGTTTGAAAGCTGTAGAGACCCTGGGCAGCCCTCCAGGAATGCAGAAGCAGGGGTACCCCATTTACCCATCTAGTAACCCCCCTCAACCCCTGGCCTAAATGCCTGGGACACCCTGAAGCCTGGTCAGCACACACATGTGGAATTAAATTGACAAGCAGCTTGGGGGGAAAGTGCTGTTTTAAGCCGCAGAGATATTGGGCAGCTCCCCAGCGTGGGACCCAGAACCCGCTCAGTGGACCTGACTCTTCCCTCCAAATCATCCTGGGATGGCAGAGATTGGGTCAAATGCTGGTGATATAGTTTGCAGCAGCAGAGTTCTGACTGCACACCAGAGCAGAAGTCGGTCTGGAAGGGACCTCAGGAGGTCATCTAGTCCAGTGGTTCTCAACCTTTTTTGTACCAGGACCCATTTGTAAACGTTGGCCCGACCTAGTGCCTCTCACTCCCGACCCACTGCCCCCTGCCCCAGCCCTCCCATGTGTGGGGTCAGTGTGGGGCTGGGTTGGGCATGCATGGGACATGGGGAGCCCCAAGCAGTCTGTTTCATATATTCTTGCAAATCATTTTTGGATCGCATCCCATGGGTTGAGAAACGCTGATCTAGCCCAACCACCTGCTTGAGGTAGGATCGACCCTATTCAAATCACCCCATACAACCATAATTTCAACTCTGAATAAGACTACCCTTCACCCTGAGACAACACAGATTTACACTCTACCCTGCTCCAAATAAAGCAGAGAAACCACGGTAGCCAGTGTCTTCCTATAAGATGTCAATATACGCTCAAGAGGTTCCAGCTAGAGGGCCACAGCCCCCACTACAGAATAAGACAAAAACCCCTACAGGCCATGCGAACCTGACCATGGAGTAAAATTCCTTCCTGACCTCAGATATTGCAATAAGTCTGACCCTGAACAGAGGAGCAAGACCCTCTAGCCAGGAACCTCCAGCTTTGCTCCTAGAAAGAGAATCCCCTCCCGTATCTTGCACCTAATGCTTCTGTTGATGTATCCCAAACTCACATTCACGTTTTGTGTGGCTGCATCACACTGCAGACTGGTACTGAATCTGTGGTATACAAAGACTCCCAAATTCTTTTTCCATTGAACTGCCATTCAGCCAGGTGTCCCCCATTTTGTATTTGTGTTTTTGATTATTCCTTCCGAGGTATAGCACCGTGCATTTGTCCACATTGAACTCCATCCTGTTAGCTTTAGCCCAGCTTTCCAATCTGTTGAGATCCTTTTGAACTGCTTTTGCATCCTCTAATATCCCAGTTTTATGTCATCCGCAGACTTGCTCAAGAAACTTTCTATGACTGCATCCAAATAATAAGCACATTGACCAGCATTGGGCCCAAAATAGATCCCTATAGGGCTGAAAACCTCCTACCATTCTGGCATGGACCATTAATAATTACCCTTTTCTTATGGCTATTGAGCCAATTATCTATCCACCTTCTAGTGGTTTTATCCAGCCCACATTTCTCCAACTTGTTTATGAGAAAGTTTATGAGAAGGTTGTGCAGGACCTTCTCAAAAGACTTGTTAAAGTCCAGATGCACTATATCCACAGCATTCCCTTCATCCACCCAAGTAGTTAGTACACCAATATATCCATCCATATTGAATCGGCACCAATAAAAGGAAAACTGATGTTATCAGCAATCAGCTTTTTGGCTGGCGTAGCCAATAATGTTACCAATAAATTCCGCTTCCATGCATGCCACCAGAAATAGAGCCCGGCAGTGTGGAGAGCAGCATCCAGTCAGTAAGTCTGTGAGAGGAATGGAGCATGGGGGAGGAAACGGGCTTGGAGTGGGTAATTGAGGCCCCCATGGAGAGGGAGGGAATGGGCAGGGGCAGGTGCTGTTCAGCTGGGGTGGGGCACAGGATGGAGCCGTGGGCGGCTTGTCCAGGGTGGGGGGCAGGAAGGGAGGGTGGCTCCTACCACTGTGCTCACTTCTGGGGGAGGCATGGGGGGCATGTGCCCTCTGGCTGCCCACTGCTGGTGTAGGCCAGGGGCTGTCCTGGCCTCTTCCCAGTAGGGGGGGTTGGGCTGGGGCTGTGCTCAGGGTAGGCAGCAGTGGCATGGGGAGGAATGGCTATGGGGGGGGGGCTACGGGGAATTTTGGCATGGCTGCACCCATAGGAAAGGTGGCTATGGGGTGGGCTACAGCCACCCTAATATTCCCTGTAGCCCCCTCATAGCCACTCCTCCCAGTGCTGCCGCTGCCCCTGCCCTCTCCAAGCACTGTCCCAGCTCAGCTCACCTGCCAGGAAAAGGCCAGCACAGCCCCTGGCCCTGAGCCTGCAGTGGGCAGCCCACCCTCACCCCACACAAATACAGGGGCACATGTCTCACATGCCCCCCCAGGGGTGCACGTATGGCAGGGAGCCACCCCCGCCTCCCCACCCCTCCTGTGTCCCCTGGACAAGCCACCCACAGCTCCATCCTGTGCCCTGCCCTGTCCTATCCCAGCTGGGTAGCTCTGCTCCAGCCCCACTCCTACTGTCTCCCTCACCCTGGGGGCCTCAAACTACCTCCCCACACACCCCTTCTCTCGCCCCAACCCTTTCCCCCTTCCTCCCCACAGACTTACTGGCCGCACACTGCTCTCCAAGCTGCTGGGCTGCATATTGGATTGGTTTTGATAGATATGGCTGGTTAATACTGGCCATCAGTACCAGCCAAAAAAATCTTTATCGGTACACCCCTAGTAGTTACTTTGTCAAATAAAGAGATCAGGTTTTGTTCGATATAATTTGTTTTTTATAGGGCTGCTTACAAACATTAAAAAAACAAACAAACTGCGCTTTATTGGAAGAAGCAGCTCATTAGTTCAACCTAGCTCTGAAGTGTCTGTCTGTACAGATCAGGCACTTCAGTGGGGCTCTTTGGCACTTTTATCTAGTAGCTGATTCTATCAGGAGTGAGGGGAGCTGGGGGGCTGTGGCTCAGGAGTGAGAGGCAGGGGCTACAGGGAACTAATGCACTCCCTCTTCTGGGCATGTGCTGGGCTTGATGTGGTAGCGCACTGAGTTTAACGTAAAACACCATTTTGTTTTGTTCAGGTTTCGCTAATGTCTGTAAGCAGCCATGAATTCTGTGATCAGCCTTTCTTCTTCCAGGTGCTTGCAAATGCCTTTCCTTAGGCTTTCCAAAGGCCCCATCTCCCATGAGTTCATGAAGCTCATTGACAAGGGCTCCATATAGAGTTACCATATTTCCAATTTAAAAAAAGAGGACACCTATGGGGGGGGCGGGCCGTGATATGCCTGTGCCCTGCCCCTCACTCCCGATCATCCCTGTACCTCACCCCCCAGACCATGCTGGTGCCCCTCACTCCCAACCTGCAGCCACCCTGTCCCTGCTGATGCCACACTCACACATTCACTTACTTCCCTCCTCCCCCAGTCCCCAAGTCTTGGACTTACCTGCCTGACTTACCTGCCTGCAGCTGCCAGGGTACATGAGCAAACCCAAATGTAATCCCTGCTTCCAGTCACCCTGCTCCCCTCCCCCCAGCCCCAAGCAGCAGCTTGCTGTGGAAGTGCCAGGAAAAGCTTCAGTGCTGAGTGGACATCGAGCAAAATCCTGGACATTTGTTGATGCTGTAAGAGACCCTAGCTCCGAGATTTCTTCTGCCAGTTCCTTCAGGATTCTGGGATGCCAGTTGCTGTACAGGGATTGGGGAGGATGGGGGCAAAGAGCAGTGCGGTGTGAGTGCCTGGAGGACTGACCAAACGCTAGTTACAGGCTGGTGTCCACCTATAACACTGAAGTAGTTCAAGGAGGACCATTTCAAGATAATACCTAATTATCCTGGTATAATTTTGAACATTCTAGGATATTTAAACCATTCTGAATTGGTTCGTATGCCCAGACGTGTGTGGTTTAAACAGCATTTAAAACTGTTTAAGTGTTATGTTTGCATTCTTAAACAAGCTTTTAGGGACTATGGTACCCTTCTCAGGTCTTTGGGAGAGAAGCAGACACAGCAGAGAACAGCAACTCTGAGGTCCGTGATGGAGTCGTGGGAGGTTAAAATATCCTGCCACAGGTTTTTGTGCCTTTCTAGTATTCATGTCAGATTGGTGTCCATTTCTTGGTTCATGTAGAGATTGTTCTGTCTGACCCATGCAGGCGCATTATAAGCTTGTGATGACATGTATGACATTGGTAGAGGGGTCTTAGTCTATAAAGTGCCACACTGCTCTGCTTTCTGCCTAAAGTCAGACTAACACCAGTAACTACCCCTCTCTATAAGAAAGAGTTAAGGTTTGGATGGAACAACAACATGAATTTAAGAAAGAAAAGAGAAAGAAAGGTATATACAGGTAAAAGTTGGGAAATTTGTAATTAAATGCTTTCTTATTGGAAAGGGTTTATTCATTAAAACCAAAACATATTGCAACGATGCATCAATTTCAGTGAAACCGTTTTTCAGGAAGGGACAGAATTTTAGGTTAAAATCAGGTAGAAGGAGAGATACCAGAATTTACTTTTGTTCCCCAAATCTGGCTTATTACTATTATTTTAGGTAAATTAAACACTTGATTAAAATATTATCAAAGTGGTTACCAACAATTTTAAGTTTAATCAAAAGTTCAACAGAGAACTTCTGAAAGTAACAGCCATAAAATGTTGAAATACAGTCCGTTTTGAATCCTTTCAAGAGTCTATTCCTCCTTTCCCCGCTACAATAATTTGATTGTTAGAATCATGCATGAAACAACTGGAAACGAGGGTTTGAATGTTCTCTGGAAAAGTCACTCTGCTTCCAGGCTGAGTTAAAATCCTGTCATGTTAAGTCATAGTATACGTGTCTTTGCCCAGATTTTCCCATAGGAAAAGAGGCCATAAAATGACATTTCTTCTTGCTCTGCACTGTAATCCATCTCTGGAACTCATCATATAGAAATGAAGCTTATCATCAGGAGGAACACAGAATACTGTTGTAGCTGGCAGTAAAGTTGTTTCTACTTATATCTGTAATTGGTGCCTGGCAGTGCAATGATGGATGCATTATCAATTCATGCTTTGGCAGACACAAAAAAAAAAAAAATCCAGCAAAGTATTTGATTTATTGTCCCTCAAAAATCATATGAGAAAACTGTTCAGAATGGTCTGGATGGAGCACCAGGAAGTTGGTTTTAGCTTGGTGTCCTGTGACATGTGGAGTAGGATGGACTGGTATGAGGCCCAGATTAACTTGAAATCTGGAAATGGGTGCAGAGCCTGCTCATACATTTCACAGATTACATTGAGCTGGAAGGAATTGCAAATGTGATTGAGGCCATGCACATAAGAATAAATAAAGACCAACAGGAGTTCAGATTACAGGTAAGGAATAACAAAGTAAGAGCCAGTATGAATTTTCATTTCCGCCTAGGAGAGATTTTACAATCTTTGCACTCTCCTATGCCCGAAGAAGGATGCCTGTGCCCAAAACCTTGAAAATGAAGATTTTTTTTTTTCAACTATCTAGTTTGTCTAATAAAAGATATCTCCTCTGCCACAAGTTCTGATTCCTTTTGCCCTTAGGCCAATCCAGCTACAACCTGGATATCCTGGAGGAATGCAATCTAATACATATGCAGCAGAATACTCTTAAATACAGCAATTCAGTGTGAAGGAGCTAGATGAAAAGCAGCAATCCTGATGCTGGTGGTTAGCAAATGAGATATGAGAAATGGCAGAAATAAAAATCTATGAAGGTGTTGGTTCGCTATCTGTTAGATCAAAGACATAATCATGCCTTTCAGAGCTGCGCTTCAAACGCCATGTGTGTAACACTTAAAACCTGTCAGGTATAGACAAATTGGAGGATATTAAAAGAGAAGCAATAACAATTAAAAAGGTTCTTATGGGCTTAATTTAGCCTAAAAGAAGTAAATATATATGGTTTGTCCAGCAGCTACAGGGGCCAAGAGTCTAGCAGCGATGAAAGATATAAATACCAAAAAGGAAGTATAATTAGTAGAAAGAGCATGAAACAGAATAGGACTGCTTGTAAAATATTAGGGCAGTGTTCCTATAAGAACACAGAATTGTCTCCCAGGACCAAAGCTCCATCACTTGAGTCATTGAAAACTGGACTGAACAAAGAACTGAATAATGAAAGTGCTGCAGGGAACAATCTTGGAGGGAATAAATTAGATCATCTATTAGGTCTTTTCTACTTTTAAAATTTCTTTGATTATTAATGCATGGGACTTGTACCAAGGGATAAAGGATATGTTCTTTCTTATTTTACTACTTTTTATTTACCACACCAGTAGGGATTTTTGATATCCTCTATGATTTTTCAGTAGAGACGGTAAGATTTATATAACTTTTTTGGTATTGGGTTCGAATTCCAAATCAGCTGAGCCGAGCTCAATCGTTCTAGTCTGTGTGGCTGTACCACTGGGCAAGTCTTCTCGGTCCAAGACTTCGGATACTCCCCAAATCCCTGGCAGGCATTCCAATGTGCAGGCCCCAAACCCAAAGTTTTTGGAGTTCAGATGTCCCTTGGTCACACTTGCTCTTAGCCAAAAGGCTGGAGTAAGCTGGAGGGAAAGCGCAAATGCAATTCCCCATTGGCACAGTATTGTGTAGTCATATTTCCCGCATTTGGGAAACTCAGGGGTCAGCCTGCCCAGAGTGCAAGGCACAGGCCTCACCCTGAGAGAGCCTGTTGATCCTGGTATATCATGCGAGACGTCTGCCTGAATTTGAGGCATATGCCAGGATCTTCAAGAAAACTGTTGACCACTTTGTGGGATCCCCAAGGTTGTTGTAGTTGGGTACTGAGAGTGCAGTGAGTGGAGATAAAGCTCTGTTTTCCATTACACTTCCAGTGCATTTAAAATATGCTCCCATGCCCTCCCTGTTTCCTAGTCATTGTTTCCTGTTTGAATCCTCATTTTAGCTCTGCGCACAGGAGGACACTGATGCCCTGTTCAGTGGCTCCTTGTAAACTGATAATTGACTTGTTGGGTTTACCATAATGCAATCCACTGAAGACATTTTAATATTGCCTTTCTTTTTCCTTTCTCTTCAGCCTTTTTTTATCCCAGCAACTTTGCAACTACAAAATTTGGCTTTTTTCCTGCTTACTTCCATCTACATAATGCATCGAGGAAAGGTGGTTTAAAGGGTGGGGTGTCTCATCAGCTGATATAAGGAAACGGATATTTCCAAACGGTGGAAATCTTAATCTCATTTTTACCCTTCACATGTGCACTTCTGTCCATCTCTGTTAGGGAGGGAATATGATCAGTTGGAAAAGAGCTTACTTGTAAGTCTGTACCTACTGCTGCTTCTGCAGATTTCTTTTAATGCTGTTGCTGACTCTAGTCATACTGATGTAAATCTGGGGTAAATCCACTTAATTCAGTGGCGTTTCGCTGGATGGATTTAAATCAGAGTGGTTCCCACTATATTTACTGCAAATGAGTCTCTGCAAACCAAATTTGATTCATTTGATTCTAAATTAGATGCTGTTCCACTTAGACTGACTAATTTAGAACATCATTTTGCTTCTGTGAGTAAATCCAAGAAAGATTTTGGTGATAAGCTCTAAATTACAATCACAGATCAACATCCTGGAATTGCTAACAGGCATATAGATTAGGGATAATAAAATGTGTTAAAATGTGAGAATTTGGAAAATTTAGCAAAATCATTCAATTCTGCTTTTTGGGTTTAAGTGCTGCTGTCCGAGAAACCTTTTCACATTTTTTAAGATCACTTTCCAAAGCCCTCCTCTTGATTCCAGGAACTGAACCCAGCTGTTCCTTGTTCTCTGGGATTTGCAAGCGATCAAGGGTGCAAGCAAATCATGATTTTTTTTTTTAAATGTCCAAAAAGTATTCAACTTCCCTTATGTCGGCCAACTGACTCAGCTAAGAAGGGTGCATACTCCTTTTTTGTATACTGTATCTGAACGTTAGGCATCGGTTTTCCTGCAGCTGCTGTGCTCCCCAAAAAACTTGAGGCTAGGTAAGGATGACAAGAGGTGGTTCTTCTAGGATTATAATCAGGACAAGGAGTCCTGGTCGTTGCAACTGGAAATGAAACCACTGCAACACACTTTACTTGGTTCTGTACCTTGGAACCAGGCAAAAGTTGCAAAATGCAACTGCCTGCATGATTTAGTTGCAACTCTCCATAGCGTTCATTGGCTTTCTGGTGCAGTTCAAGGCTTTGATTTCGACCTATAAAGCCCTAAATGTGTTGGAACATGCCTAATTAAATAACTGCCTTTGTTCTGAGACACTGCTGCAATTGTGCTCTCTGAAAGGGCTAGAGTTAAGTCACCTTGCTTTAAAAAGGAGCGAGAGCCAGTCCCCAGGTATTTTTCATCTGTTTTCTGTAGCTCTGTTCTGTCTTGATTGGAAAGAGGCTGGATGTGTTAACCTTTCGAACTGTTCATCGGCTATCATTTCTTCCATTCCTCTGAGACTGACATGGATTCACAAGTATTGGGTGCATTGTTTGCACAGGGCCATTTCTGTGAAGGTGTCAGAGTTTCAATCCATCACAATTAGTTTAACCTGGTGCTGGAAGTGTAAGGCAGAATTATGTAGGTTGTAACATTTGCAGGTTGTTGGATAAAATGTCAGGAGGAAGATCAACTGAAAAAGAGAGCTAGTGAGGTTGTGCAGAGGAGGCCTGTACGGTGGGTGGATTAGGATTTAGGAGATGTAGGCTCTATTCCCAACCCTGCCACCAGTCAGCTGAGTGACCTTGGGGTATGTACAAACTGCTTTAAAATGGGAGGGTGGACTGCTGCTTCAGAGCCTGCAGCAGCTGTTACATTTTAACTGTTAATGTGCTTGATCCTGTGGTAGTACAAGGAGATAAATTGCCCTAACTTTGAATGAAACAGGGTTAAAGTTGGACTGCTGTTTTGCCGTTTGTATTGTCACAGAATCACGCACATGAAATTGCCGCATAGTAACAGCTTGTATCAGTATCTTTTGATAGCAATACAGGTAGAGACAGGCACAAAACCCCCGGCCAGTTACTGCCTTCTCTGTGCCCCAGTTTCCCCAATTTGTTACTCAACATGTAATTAAAACCACTCCTTGCAAACAGATCTAAATGGATGCAGTCTTCCTCATATACACACTGAGAAACGGTATGTGCATGATACTACCAAGGCTACCCAGGGAAAATGTAAAGTAAGCTGCTAGACAGATGATCAATTGATTGCCGCTGTGGTCTAGAAATGCTTTTCTTTCCATTAGCACCTGCTATGCCTGCTAGTCATTTGCAAGGGGATATACTTTAAAAATCACTATTATATTTTCATTTTTTCCCACCACCTTATTAGATGACTGAAAGAGAGGTAAATGGGAGTGAGTGTTTTCCTTTGGTGGATTATCTAGTCACTGCTGATTTCTTAGTAAGATTTGAAGGCAAGGTTTTAAATGTCTTTAGGTGCCTGAAGGAGTAGGTGGGCACCTAGTGGGATTTTTAAAAGAGCGTGGTCTCACTGAAATCCACTTCATTTCTTGGATTCATTTCCCCCTGCAGTTCCAATGATTAGCTCATTTTCACTGGATATTTTATATGAAATCCATGCCTGTTAGGTACCTACTCTTGGCAATCCCACTAAGCAAGCAGCTTTTTCTAGGAGCACTTGAATATTTTTTAGGATTCAGGCCCAGGAAGGAGACATCCGATAAATATAAAATGGGTTTCCATATCAAAGCCTCTAATAGGCAACCGTCGATCCTCTGGATCATGCCTAAGAGGTCTAGCCTGATGAGTCCGCACGTGGCTGACGAGCCCAACCTGAGAGTGACACAGCTTGTTACAAGTCTCACAGATCCATGTGTTGTCTGAGTTGGAGTCCAAGTTTACGACACACTGCTTCTTTCTCGCTTTGCTTCCATCCTCTGGATCAAAGCCGCTTCCTGTTGAGCTGCACCCGGTGCCAGATGTTCCCTCCAGATTGGATGGGATTCTGCGCGCTCCTCCCAGCTTTCTATGTTGATGCTGAATGACTTCACATCATTTTTGCACACATTGTGATACCACCATAGAGGCCATCCCTGCTTTCTAGAGCTGTCTCGAATCTCAGTGTGCAAAATATTCTTGGGGATACAGTCTCCTCTCATTTTCCTGATGCGTCTAATCCATTGCAAGCTCTTTTTCTTGATAGTGGTTTCTAAGTGTATCAGTCTTGCGCACTCCAGTACCTCTGTGTCTGCCATTCGATCTATCAAAGCCTCTAAGTTTGACAGCAAACCAAAGAATTACTCCGATAGAAATCCTCTATTGAGGTAACTAGTTCAATTCAATGTAAAGTAAGAAAATGTTCTGCTGTTGCTATAGATTGCAGTGTAAGAAGATGAGTATTGATCATCTGAGGGGTTTCAACTAAGTGGTCTGTCACTGTACCCAGGTAAATAGGTGGGTAGAGATAATTGGATATCGAAGCTGATGTCATGGAACTATTCCACTCTTTTCCTGTTTATACAGTGTATCTTTCCTGCTGTTTGAGGAGAGTGATTTCCAAGTTGCTCAATGCCCACTGAAAGGCAGTCTTCACCTTTCTTCCTACCACAATGAAATGAGCTTAGAACCAATTCCCGTTTTCTTCCATATACCCGCAAAGGGCTTCAAGCTTTAAGCCTGGCCAATTGGATATGCTCTGCTGCCAAAAAAAGGAAGAAGGATTTGGGAGTACTGAAATCCCTGGAATGGCTGATGTGGTTGAGGGCCTAATTGCCTAATTGCTGGGTTTTGGGGGCAAAGAGATGTTGTACGTTTGTCTGGGGGTTTTTCCTAGCACTGAAATGCATTCATCACAAGCATCTCTATGGCTCCTAGGCTGTCACTATAGTCATGTAGCATCTCGAGACACAGGTGTTTTTTGTGATATTTTTATTAGACCAAAGGTTTACTTAGGAGACCTGTTGGACAAGATTTCAGGCCCAAAGCACCCTTCAGTTCTGTGCACAAAGGGAAAAGGCTCAGCTGAAAGTCTGACAGGGTGTTCTGAGGCTGAATGGTGCATTTAAAAGCGTGTCCTTGACAGGTACATATACCCATCTTTTGTTTTTATAGACATGGACTGTTGGTTCTCGTAGTGCTAGAATTTCCTTTGCTTTCCAATTACCACGGTCTTCGAAAGTAGGAAAGTGATAGCAATGACGTAGTTGGTTTGTTGGGGGCAGGAAGGGAAATATCTTTAGGAGCAAAGCACTCTTAGGCTATTAGAAAGAAACAAAAGAGGAGCACACAAAGAGATGTTTTATTCCCTCTTGGAGGTCACCTTTAAACAGCCTAACTTGAAAGGCACTCAACAATAGAGATGAACCAGAAGCCAAGATCACTTCCTTCCCAGTATTTCCTTGCCATTTTCCCAGCCTTTGTCTTTAGGAGAAGGCATTGTCTTGGAGATAACTATCTGGAACAGCTTATCTAACAAAACTGGATGACTAATTGAAGGTGCTCTTCTTACAGGACATCTGCATTTTTTGCCTGGCAGCTGTTTGCATTTCTGGTTGCACAGATAATAAAGCTGGTCATTGGCAATTGGTCAGGGATATTTGGCATTGTTTTAATATGCTTTGCTTTTTTCCCCTATCTCTGATTGTTCTAATCTGATGAGAAATGTATTTGGTCCAGGCATAGCAAGAGCACCTAAGAATGGTGCCAATATGCCATTTACTGTAATATAATGATGGACTACCCTGGTAGTCTGCCTCGTTTCAGGAAGGCACTGCATTTATTTTTCCATGGACAAACTGCTGATTGACTTTTGAATTATAAGCAAAATACAAGTATAATACAACTATCTAAGAGGTTCATTTGCCAAGAATCTTATGGTAATTTTTCCATAAGCGTGTTTAAAAATTCTATACCGTAAAGAGAATAATTATGAACATTGCACTGCTGTTCTTGCAGACCAGAACACTAAGCATAATAAAACTGAAATTGAAATCTTGTGTTTAAAACTGGCCCCTGGAAATGGCATCTCCTTAATTCTGTTTATTTTACTCTAATACTTCTCTGTCTCTTAGGCTTAATTAACATTCATAAAACACTTCAAGAGTCTCAGCGGAAACATGCTTGTAAAGTGGAAGGTATTAATCTGAATTATAATATTGCTAGTTATTTGATTATTATTGGTAGTGCCAGTAGTCTTTTAGATGCTGTAGAAATACAAAATAAGGCACAACAATTGCTCCAAAGAGTTTAAGGTGCACGGGTAGGATCTTGTCTACCTTCACAGTCATGGTATCGTTCCATGTTTCTCAGAAAGGTGTATCACCATTCACTGTAGTAAAAGTAAAGTTTTTTTCTTTTTTCTTTTTCTTCCTTCTCAGTCCATGTTAAGCACAGGCAGTCTAATTCTGGTGCAGCTTTCTCCTAAGGCATGAGATGTCTCCCCGGTAAGAAGTAATTTGAAAGCAATTTTATCTAAGAAATAATTAAGAAAATGATGTTACTCGATAATATTAAAATTAAAAAAAGCTGGCTTGCATGGCAGCCAAGTGGACAGATGTTGCAGCTTTTCCATTAGAGACATTCGGTTTAATACACAGCTGCTTTGTACGTGTGACAACATTCTATTTAATGAAAAACGGCATTGGTTTTGAACAATGAAGGACTGAATTAGTGAAACCACTTACCCGCTAGTAAGATAATGGTGTAGTATACATGTCTTTTAGGACTTAATTTAAAACAAGGAAAATGACAAGTCATTGCTATTATGTAATGGTAGAATTGAGTGCAGAATTTAGCCTAATATGTCTTATTTATCTGGCATTTATATGGCAATGATATGGTAGAGCTTACAATACAAGCCAGCTTTTTGGTTTCCATTGCACAGTGACACTTCACAATGGATTTGATTTTACAACAAAGGCTAACATTAAGACTCGTAGCGAAGTAGCTGCATTGTTGCTACTGTAGAGCAGTGGTCTCCAAAGTGGGGTGTGCAAGACGATCCATTGGGGTGCGGGAAGAAAATATTAGAACTTCTATTTATATTTATTTTTTGTCTAAAAAAATAAGAAAGAAAGCTTTCTAAGCTTTACTAATATTTAATACACGGATTGACACTGGCGCCCTCACTTGGTCCATATGTCAGATGGTCACGTGTCACGTACGGTACATGAGTAGTAAATGTATATAATTTATAAATAAATAAATATACATATCTTGGGGGGGGTGTGCTCAAAAACTTTTTACTGATGGGGTTCGCGATCAAAAAAGTTTGGAGACTACTGCTGTAGAGCATTGCAAGGGTGCTTTCCACAGTACCCAAAAAAGAAAAGGCAAGGAACCAGAATACATGGAGTAAATAGTACATATTAGAGGCAGTGTGGATCAGTGATGAGTATTGGAGTAATCTGTGGGGGAAAAAAGATGTCTTAAGGAAGACTTCGGAAAAAAAAGAAAAGGGGCTGTAGTTGTAATGTTCATAGGAGAGTGGAAGAGCGTCCACAGTCTGCAGAGTAGTCTGTGGTTAAACATTTTATATTAGCTTCTGTTCAAACTCATTCAGAAATTTGAGGAAAGTTGAAAGCAGCACGTTTATAAACTGGGTAAGCTAGGTATGTTGCCTACCTTCGTTGTCTTCGTGTGGCTCATGCTAATATCATGCACACTGCAGTTTCTACAACCACGTTCTGTGCTTTGCGGTTGCGCTTTCTTTTTTGTTGCAAAAGCGGTGAAAGATGTGGCAGGCTACTCACCTGTTTGACCTAGTGGACCCTCTGAGCCCCATCTCAGAGGTGATTCTTACAGACAACTGAGCCAAATAACTGGGCAGAGGAAGTGACCGACAGTTTTACCATGGTGACCAGTTCAAGGTGTTCGATGTGTTGGCAGCAGGGTATATGCATGGTTCCTCAAGCAGATAAGGACAGAAAATCTGGCTGTAAATTGATGTTGCTTTCTGGAGATCTGTGAGTTGATAGTCTCTCCTTTCTCTACCATCTATTTTCATATGTGACGAATGCATAGAGACTAAGCCGAGCACCAAGTATTTGCATCTGCCTGTTTCTTTCCCAACAAACTAAAAATTTATTGTTGAAATACAAACCTGTCTGTCAACCAATCACCATGTTCTCAGGTCATGATACCAGAGTCCCAGCAGCCAAGAATCTGCAGCAGTGCTCTGTGTACTATATATAGATCTGGTCCTATTTTAATGAGTACTGTGTATCTTATGTTTCTGAGATGTAGTTATAAATGCGAGGGAAACTTGTCAGGAAATCAGACTTCAAGGCTTTCACTGGTTTTGGCAACTTGTATGGGAAGCAATACATTTTTATAGTGGACGATGCAGTCTGGAAGCCTGAGGACTGCTAAGGCCTCATCAGTGCAGTCCCATATTTAGTGTTTTCCGTAAATAACTGTAATAACAGGTGACAGGTTCTCCTATTTGTGCGTGAGTAAGATGCACACAGGAGGCCAGACTTGGAGGTTGCTGGTGTTGTGTCAGTGTACATGTTAGTAGAATGTGGCCTAGTATGTATATTTAACCTGACAGGTGATTGAATATACTAATATCTAGCTTCAAGGAGGCAGGCTTGCAGTGTCTCAAGTAGCCACCACTTTTTTTCTGCAGCAGCTCAGAATGAAAGCTTTCACAAGGAAATTTTCTTTAGCTAGTTATTGCATATGAAACCTTCAGAATAGCAACAGAATCTAAACTGATGTCTGAGTTGGCCAGCAGCCAGAAAGCACAGCTATGGGAGAGTTATAAACTGCTATATTGGTATCACAGTTGTGTTGACTCTGGAGTATAGTAAGGGTTATTGACAGCTCCACTGATAACAGTAAGGCTAGGTAAACATAGGGCATGTCCACATGTGCATTTAAGCATGACAAAATTTAATGTGTGTTAAGTGATTTATGGCAGGTGTCTTCATGTGCAGGGACTTGGCACTAAAGTTAGTGCCAAGTCCCTGTAGTCCCCCCATGTGCCCCTAGTGGCTGGGGAGACCTGGCACTAAACTTAGAGCCGGGTCACCTCTACATGTGCATTCATGTGCTTTAACTAATCATGCCTAAATCTGATACCTACATTTGCAGGTATCAAGTTTAAGTGTGATTAGCTTAAATCTGTCATTTTAATGCACATTAAAGGCACACACTTGTAGACACGCATCCGTAATGCACATGAAATTAGGCTAATGCACGTTAATGTATCTCGTGTAGATGCACCCGTAGATATCCAAACCAGTGTTGATTAGCATAGGAGGTTTAGATACTCCAATAGCTTGAGATGATCCACAGGATCCTTGGATGATTATCTGAGCTGATACGGAGTTCCTGCTTTTCAAATGAAAAAATCAGCAGCACAAATCTAGTTTATTTTCTACAGGTAGTTAAGACTGAAAGTAATTGCAATGTTCTTTATAGCACAAGTCCAATTAACCACTGGCTTCATATGCTAAAGCGTGTACAATTATCCAAGAAGAGTGTTTTTGGTTTTTAATTTTCAACAGACCTGGGAAAAATCTGTTTCTGGAAGTGGATACCTGAAAATCAACTTACAAATTAACTGCACAGGTGAATGAGAGCTGCCATTAGCCAAAAGAGAGAATTCAAGCCAATAAACTATTTAGATCCAGTACCTTCCATGAATTCAGCTTCTTTCTTTTTTTTAAAGAAACTATGGATCTTTACCATCAGACATCCAAGCAATCAATCCTACATTGACAGCCACACACATGCAAGCCAGCACTAATCATATCTTGCATTCTGTTCCCCAGAGGAATATTGATTTTGGACTTTGTATAGAGAATTTTCCTAATATATCCTTTTTAACAACTTCTTTTTTTAATCTATAAGTAATCTGTGTGAAGGGAACAAATATGCAAAATGTGGCAGAGTAATACTTTTTAGTGAATTCTTAGGCCTGGGAGACTAGTTTAAAAGAAGCATTGATTTTTTTAGGAAGGTTATTGAAGTCTTAAATGCTTAACTGCATTCTTTCCATTCAATTATATTGAAATCACTGGTCTTAACAATTAGCCAAGTCAGTGTTATTTGTTTTTGAGAGAGATTTAAACAGGAAGCTACTGTGTTTTCCTTTACAAAACATCAGTACTATATGCTGTTGCATCGTCATGTTGTAGAAGCAACAATGTACAGTTGTTTTCCTAAACTTTAAGTTTAAATATATTGTAGCTGTCAAGTGCACCAAAAAGACATTTAAGGTTCATAAAAAGTCAATTCAGAAATACAGAACAAGTCGGAATTAAATACATAACAAGTGTAAACTTATGCATGGTGAACTTGAGGAAATGCCTGTTGTAGCCAAAGGGAAACTGTGGGCCTTGGCCTGGGTCCCACATTCACAACTAGTTCCTTTCCTGGAGCATCATACCAATATCTGGCTCATATATAGGATTTTAAAGCACCTGACAAAAGAGGTAAGAATCATCACCCTAATTTGTGCAGGCTGGAAAACTGAGGAGCAGGAAGAGAGCTGACTTGCCAGAGGTCACAGCCTGGTCAGTGGAAGTGCTGGGACCAGGACTAAGAATAGTTTAATTCTCTGCCTCATGAGCTGCACAGCCTCCCTGTTATACTTTCTCTGAGACAATACCTCCATATGGATCGTAAACTCTTAATCTTTTAGTTAGAGACAGTGGACAATAATGGGGGTCCAGATCCTGCCTGTAGTCCTTACATAAAAGCAGTGTGCAAAGTGGGAAGCTTCTTTTCCTGCCACAGCCAGCACAAAGGGCCAGGAAGAATTTTTGCCCCTAACTCAAGGCAGCAGAGCAGGTACCCAAAGGCATGTGTTGATGCAAAGGAGTGAGGAAAGAGTGAGGTCCATGCTCCTAGTCTCCTCTCCCACTCCTCAGATTCAGTCTCCAGAAGGGTACCAGCAACTACGCTTAATGTTATATAATAATGAACACGCTTCCTCTGTCATGGGATGTGCAGGGAGATTTAGTTAGTCATAAGACCTCAGATGCCTGTTTTTAGAGCCTGCCAGCATGCAGAGGACATTGCTTTTGTGTGTGGTGGGTTTTTTTACTTCAGGAAACCCTCATTAGTTCTGGGTAATTGTATCATTTCTATCAAATGGTTTATGCAACAAGGCCATTATCTGGATCTTTATGTGGGTGATTATTTTTCATAATAAAAAGGGATCAATATAAGGAGCAGGAATGACCACAGGAATAGGCATGTGCTGTGGCTGGCAATCTAGATCAAATGTCTGTGTGTTTGTGTGAATTACAAATCATGCTTTCCTGGGCTTAGAACAAATGTTCAAAAAGCAGTCAAACTTACATGGGTTTCGGTAAGCGACGTAAGTTAGTTTGGGAGTGAACAGAGTACATGTTCACCCTTGAGGCTGGGAGGGGGCTTGCAGGCTGCCTGCACTGGCAGAGAGTGTTCCTGCAGGTTCCCTGGGCTGCCAAAGACTGCTAAGAGCAGCTGGGCCACCCCTGACTGGCTGCCAGGCATGGCTGAGTACCCCTCTTCCCCATCATTGTCAGCCACAGGCATCTGGCAGGCATCAAAAGCAACCCTACTTTCCCATCCCCTGCAGCCCAGTTGTGATCCCTGGGGCTGCACCTGCTCATGGAGGCGTTGGGGAGTCCCTGAGTGGGCTCCTGAACACTTCCCCAGGGACCCCCAGACCTCCTGCAAGTGGGAACAGCCCCAGGGAGTGTGACCAGGCTGCAGGGCATAGCCAAGCACCCCTCCTCTCCTCTACTGTTATCATCAGCCACAAACTTCTTGCTCTGAGAGCCGGAGCTGGGCTCTGGGCCAGAGCACCTGAGCACAGGGTGAGTGCTAGCACAGCTCCCTGCAAAGAGAGGCTTGTGCAGGGCCACAAAGGCACCTGGGATGCCAGCTGACGGTGACCTAACTTGAATCGATAGGGGATCTGGTATGGAAATTCAGTGCATCAGTGTAACCTTAATTGATTAAGTTTGAGCGCATATTTATCCAGGTCCATCTTAGACCAGGTTCTGCCACTTTTAAACCAGTCTATGTGCACCATACTTCTGTACTGTTACGGATTTAGACCAGTTTCTAGGCACTTATACCAGTAGAAGTGAAATGTCTGTACCTGGCCGTGATGTTGTAGTGCCTATGCTTATGTAGGGCCTGTTAATAGTTACACACCATTCCTCTTAGTTGTCCCTTGAAAGAGACAAATAGCTTGAAGGAGAAATAGAGAAACTCCTAGACTTGATGTCACTTGGTCTAATAAAAGGTATCATTTTGGAACGAAGAGTTCTAGTTTTTTGTATGTTTTCCTGGACTTGATGGTATTCTAATGAAAAGCTTACCCTAACTCAGTGGAAAAACTTGTTTGCAGCAAATCATCGTGGCTTTGTAATGATAAAGTGGTAAAGGATACTCAAAGGGAGGAGGAGGGGAGTCCTGGTGTGAAATTCCAAAGTAACCTTTGTTAGGTGTTAAGCTAGAAAGGGTGCGTCTACACATTGCCCTATGGTGATGTAACAACACGCAACACCACCATATGGTGCACTACAGCAGCATAGCAGTCATGTGGGTCTACACATGATCATCAGCAATGTCCCCGTAGCAGCAAGCTCCCAAGCTATAGTGATAAAGCCAGGAAATCCTAAGCTTGCGCCACCCACATGACACAGTAATCACCCATACTGCGCCTTGCTTTGGTACTTCCAAGGGGAAGTACTAAAGCACAGTGCCATAGCAATGTCATCGTACAGTGATGTGTAGAGAGCCCCTACCCAAGAAATCTGAATGTAACCTGAAGTAACAGTGAGTCTGATCCATAAATTAAAATATTCTTTTGAAACCAAAATGTTTAAATGTATTACTGGTTATATCAACTGCAGGAATTAAGGATCAGAATAGATTTTAATCACTTTTTAAAAGAAGTGTCCACTGCTTATCAGAAATCTTAGGGGAAGTAGAGAATCTTAGTTAAATGAAACACATATGATGCTATTGATTTCACTTTCAAGTGGTGGTTTGAAATTTATAAAAGATAATGACTAAACAGTGCATTGGGAGCCAGCATGAATTCCTTTTCTGGTGACTGTTTAAATAGGAAAGGCTACAAAAATAAAGCAGCTGCTTGTTCTTAAGTTTCAAAAGGGAGTTAGGTTTTCTAACACTCCATAAAATCCAGTCTACGACAGTTTCTTCCTCCTCCCACCATAACTGTTTTGCTTGTAGGTGGCACTTTTAAGTTCCTAGTAGTGGCACAGCTCTATTAGAATGGAAGCTTCTTGTGCAGGTGCATCTTACTCCCTTTTCCAGAAATAAATAAGTTATACTGTTATAAGTAAGTAATACTGTTATCTCTGAGTCCATGCTGTATCTATCACTGTGTTTAAAGCACTAGAACTATGCATGTACAAAATCCCAAAGGCCACTTTTGGAAGTCGCAAATACAAGGAACTTCTGAGTTTAAATACCATATTGGAGTTTGGCAGATTTGTATCCCATTATTTGTTCCATCTACTTTTTGATTCTTTGGGCATGGTATAAAATGTAATAGAAACAGGCTCACACTTCCTTAGCTGTGCTGGGTGTGGCAGGAATTTCAAGGCTAGACACATAAATCAATAAGTAAATAAAGATAAACAAAGCATTTTGTGCTTCTGAAGTTGGTGGATCTAAGTCTCTTCCAGAGAAGAAGCAGATGTGCTAAAGCAAGAAGGAGATCAGGATATACATTATATACACTTTATTTGAAGTTAAGGATTCCTGCTTTCCAGTAAGATGGTCATTGAAACACCAGACACCTCTGCATGTGTCACTTGTCACACGAATTTCTAATGGCAGGAGCCCAGTCTTCTTTTAAAAATTGATTTTGAAGCAATAGGCTTCAGCTTCCTTCAGGGCTGAGAATGTCAGCAGAGGCTATCAAAATTCTTCTGGCATATCTGAAAAATGTCTGCCCTACAGAATCAGAAGCATTACTATGTTAAGATAATTGAAATTCCTTTTGTGGGGCTTTTAAGAAGAGGGATCAGAGAAGAGGGTGCTTTGGAAGTTAGACAAAGCTACCATATACATCTAGTATGAATTATAATGTAAAAAGTATGTAATTGGTCATTCATTTCAATGTGAGCAAGATTCAGCCCCCAAAGATGGGACAACATAATATGACAGATGGGATTTTAGCAAATAATTCCCCATTCAGAACTGCTATTGCGTTTCCTCTTTCTTAAATGCATTGTGTGTGTGTATAAACGGATAACACTAGAGATAGAGATAGAGGGGTGTGTGTGTATGTGTATATATGTCTGTGTGTCTATAGAGAGAGGGGTTTATGGCAACACAGAGAAAAACAGCAATATATAGTATGACTATATAGTAGTAACTAGTATAACTATATAGTGTTATCTGTTTTTCTCTGTGTTGCTATAAACCTCTCAAGGAAAAAATCCACATCAATAGATATGCAGTCAATAATGACCTTGGGTCAGCTAGCTTCAGAGAAAAAGCCAGCTACCTACTATTCTAATTGAACTGTGGATACCCAAGCTATACTGATAAGGCAGGTGTTGCCTTCTATTAGAGGATGATAAATCATTCAGGTGCAATCTCAGTTAGTTTAAACTAAGTCACATATAAGGTTTTGTGGTTTTTTTGTGAGAAAAAGGTTTATTGCTAAAAGTGAACTTTACAGTTAGAAGTGCTGGTTTGTGAGCAGCAAAGTAACTGCACTTCAGAGTGAAGTCTAAGGAAAGGAATAATATATGATGAAATTCTTAAGTGCCCTCAAGTCTTTGAGATTGTGGTGAAGCATGTTATTTTCCTTTCTAATATCATATTCTCTGCAGGACAGCCATAGCCCCAGGAGAATGTACCAAACACTTAATAGGACTTACTTCTCAGAGAGCAGTTCAAGGTGGAAACACCTTTCATTTTACATGTTCCCATTAGGATATGTACTTTTTATAATTAATAAAAACAGGCTGCTTAGCATTTGTTAGTGCAACTCGATGAATGAAAGGCAAAATCCAATAAGGACTGAACCATCTAGAAATTAAGCATTTTTAGGTGCCTGGGCTTGGAGAAGAATTGAAAACCCTGAAGATCTCTGTACGGTGCATGAAGTGCCTTGGAATGGGATTCAAAGGAGCCCGCACGCTGAGCCTCCTACATTCAGGAGTTGCTTGGAGCTTGCCAACGCTGATGAGAGTGGCATCATCGAACACCTGACTAGGGTCTACCTGGGGGTACCTTTTCCCTCTCAGGTTTAGCTGCCCTGCAGAGTATGGGAATTCATGCAGTTTCTTTCAAACAACTGAGCTGCTATGTGTGGTGCCATCTGCTCTTATATATTTTGCCAAGTGGCTAAAGATCTCACCCCAAAATGGGGAGACTTGGGTTCATACTACTATCTGAGGGCTGTCGGGTGCACACGTGCGTGTGTTGGCAGGGAACTCTGCCCCTCTACCCCATATAGAAAAGAATTCTAGTTTCCGTAGACTGGAGACAAAGCTCAAAAGGGAGCACGAGTCTCCAGCCGAGTGGTTATGGCACTCGCTAGGCATTCTGGATTCTAGTCCCGGCTCCCAGGGCTCTTTCTGGTTTCTGTATGCAGGCACAGCAGTCCATCGAAGTTGACAATAAACCTACATTTTGTGTGCCCCAGAGGGCATTATTCTTATACAGTTCATATTATTGGAAAGGATGAAAGAATGAGGCAAACTTGCAGAGTAGGAAGAAACTGTGAATGCACAAGTATGAGATCAAAATCGCAGCAGGCACAGCAGGTCAATTCTTTGGCCTGCCGGCCTCGACAGTGTGCCTTTAAGTTGTGATTTGCACGTGACACAAATGAACAAATTCAGGTTCAGCGCTGAAGGCCGTTCTTCTTAGCCAGGGAGAGAGCAGCCGGGCAGGTTCCCTTTGCGCGACTAAAATATGAACCTTTAACTTTTTGAATGCAGAAGGATATAGTGAATGGCTGCCTCTCTTTCTTGGGTTAAAGAGCTCAGGGCTAGACTCTTTAGATAGTATTGCAGAAAGGAATTGGGAATCGTCAAGAATGCCGTGTGCAGCACGAGGAAGCCACCAGGTACTCCATGCTCCAAGTCGGAGCTGCCACATAGGGCAAGCTGTAGCGGTGGGGACAGGGAGCTTGTGGGCAGCGCAGACAGCAGGTGGACAGGGATTAAGATGGGGAAGGGGCAAGGGGAAGAGGTCAGAATGCCTGCCCCCCACCTCTGCTTGCACCCCTCCTGCCGCTTTCCCCACCACAGCAGTGGGGGAGGGGGGACAAATTTAAGATGACTCTCCAAGTATTATATTCTATACATGGAAAATTATAGCAAATGTTTAGTTTTCCACGTATTGAATCTAATTACTTGGGGGTCATTTTAATTCAAAGTCACCTTCAATTTGGAGAAATGACAGCATTATGAGATAAAGAAAGCAGGTTTACCCCCCTCCTAGTTGTAACCTATTGAAGTAGAAAACCTTATGGGCTCAGAGCCAGATTGTTGGCAGGCTCATGGGTGTAAGGACGTATAAAGTGCTCTCTTATTCCCTTGCACAGGCTACCTATATCATGGCTCTGGCCTTCAGCCAGCCTTAGAGCTGGAGCTGCAGCCACCATCTGCCCCAGTCCACGACTGGGGCCAGAGTTGCCACTGTCATTGGTGCCTGGCCAAGTATTTAAACTTGCATTTGTTCTGAAGAGAGTGAAAACTATTTTACATTTCAACGGAGAGTTCAATAGTTGTCTTCTTGCATATGGTGTCAGATACCAACTTCCAAATCTAGAAGCCACGCTCTGGTATTATCACTTAATGTGCAGACTCCACGTTCACACAGGGAGCTGCCCAAGATGCTTATCTTGTGAAGTGTTGTTTTGAAGTGTCTATATCCAGATCTCAGGCTGTTCAGCTTGACTCACACTTATCTGTCAAGGTTGTGCCTAGTGGGGAACTCATTTGCTGTTGGTATAAAACCCTGTAGCAATAGGTCTGACTTCCCAGTGGCCAACTCACTCTGATACTGCCCATAGGTTTGGTTCAGCATCCCCGATCTCTTCCAGGAGCTTGTGGGCTTGATGTATAAACAGTTTATGATTTTTCAAGCCTCTTAAGCCTCCATCTGTTTGGGTCTTCAGTTAACAGTTGAAGGAGCAGGTGATTTTCATAATCTCTTGCCTCTATTGCCAGTGATGATGTTAGGGTCTGTCTTCTTATATCACTTGGTCTAGTGCCCAAAAATATATGGCGTACATCTGTGTGTATGTAAGTTGTGCAGCCTGTTATGAGTCTCAGTGCACTGTTAAGTATGGTGTCAAGCTTTTTAGTGTGACAACTTCTGGACCATACAGGAGCACAGTAATCTGCTGGGGTGTATACCATTGCAAGTGCAGTGGTTCTGAGCATTTTGAAGTTGCCACCCCATGTCGTGCTGGCTAACCTTCTTAAGGCAGCTACCCATGCAGAAATTTCACTGCTGACCTTCCAAATGTGATGTTTCTAAGTCAGGGAATGGTCTAATGTGAGTCCTAGGTAGGTTGAAATGTGCCCAGGGGGACAGATATGGTTGCCTACTCTGATATTCAGAATGCTCCGGGCCTGATAATAGTCCAGGTGGAAAGAGCGATGATACTGATTTAGTGATGCTCAACTTTAAGCTCCACTTGTTTCCAATCTCCAGTCTTGATAGTTTAATAGTATAACAACATCATGCTACACTGGGTCAGACCAATGGTCCATATAGTTCAATATTCTCCCTGTGGAGTATTTTCCTTTGTCCGTTTTGAAGTTGTCATCTTTGGACCTCATTTCTTATTCCCTTGCCTTTATGAGCAATAACAACTAGGATGGACCTTCTCTATAACATCTATTTATTTTCTATACTTCTGGATGCCTCTGTCATATCACTTCTTCACCTCCTCTCAACTACATTATTTTAACTGTTTAAATATCCTCTCCAATAAGTCTTTCTCTGCATTCTTTTGCATGTGTTACCTATTTCTGAACCCTTTCCACTTCTGGTGCATCCTTTTGCAGACAAGGTGACCAGAACTGAATACAGCATATTTACTTCAACACATGTTAGTGGCACTAAGGACACTGATAGGACACTTATGGTTTGATTCTGTTTGCATTCACCTTCAGTAAATCAAGAGCAACTCCACTAAAGAAAATAAAGTTAAACCAGTATAAGGAAAAAGGGAATCAAACCCATATTGTCTTGTGAAATTCTGCATCAGCAAGAATCTGCAGCAGTAATGCCTGCTGTTAATTCAGAAAGATGGGCAATCATTGTGAAATAGCATATTGTATTCTCTGCTACAACTGGATTGTGTAGCTTCGGCAATGAAGAAATGCCTTTCCAGCACTGAAAGAAGAGCCAGGGGACAGAAGAGACAAGAATCGACACAATCAGTCAGGTATCTTACAAAGACTATTCCCGCTCCTAATTGATACAAAAAACCCCATTGGTTTCGATGGCTGAAGGAATGGACCCTGTCTTGCACATTAGTCTGGTGGAGCATATAATGTTGCTTGTCTCACTATTTATTAGACAGTTTCTTTAACATGAAACATGTTGCTTGGTTACATTAATATTTACCTTCAGTCATTTAAGTCCATCAACATGTTTCTCTTGCTGCTTGATAATGGAGGGCAAAAACTGCTATTTCTTCTGCATTGATGGATGCTAAATCGTGGCTGCAAAATATCCCAGCACAGACTCTGCCTCACCATAGAATTTCTTGCTATAATTCAAGTCTAATGCAGTTCAGTGTGCAGCACAGGACACCCATTTGGATTACTCTTCCAAGGGAGCAGGTTCATCCTGATCCTGGATGGTACATCAGGCTGGTGTGATAAAGGTACATCCACTTCCCTAGCCCAACAAGGGAGTGGCATGGCCAGCACTGCATCTCACATTTGCTTCCTAAACCCAGCTGATGAGGCATTGTCTTCAGCATGAGTCTGAAGGTAGGCTCAGAGACAGGTCTCTGGATTCACAGCAAGATACTGTAATGGCTCTATTCAGAGCAGTTGACCCATACTGAATAAAGCAGCAAGAAAAAACAGAGGCATCAGAAGAACAGGGAAGAAGAAAAAATATTTTCTACCGCAGAAAAGCAAGGCAGCCTTTCATCTGGTTTCTTCTGCTTTATTAACAGGGGGTTTACAGATCTTGTTTACAGTGACCAAGAAAACTAACAAATTGTGGCGTGTGTCATGATTTTATAGACATCTAAAACAGTCACAGAAATAAATGCTGCTACTTCTTTCCATCCAGCATGCTTCATCCGTGGGCCTCCAAGCATTTTCCAAACATTAATCCTCACAATAAGATTTCATGATCAAAAACAAAATAATAAAAGTTTGATGCATGGTCTAGGTTGGAGCTGTTGAAGTCCTGGCTATAGAGAAGTCCTGGCTGAGCACAATGTAGTTCCCTGAAAAGAGGCACAGAAGTGTAGTGTGTGTCACCTAACTGCCAGGAGCATCTAGGCAAGCAGAATCAATTGCTTTGGTTTTGAGAGGCTGCTCTTAGAAAGAAGGGGAAATGTACAACAGTGGACTTTCCTGGAGAATTTTCCAGGAACCTATAAATAAAATACTTGCTCTCTGGAGTTACAAAAGAGTGTGAATTTTACAGTCATTTTACTGAAGTCCCAGCTGACAGAGTTTAGCAACAATTGATTACTGGAAGTTCTTTATGAATTAGTTTGATCAATTCTCTGTGCCTGAATTTTCCCTGCCGTGCTCCTATGGATATTAAACATAATTCTAGCTGCAGTAGTATCCCTCTCCTACATACCTAATTGTTTTATGGTGTAGATAGAATTTATTAAGTCAAATAAAACAGCAGCTTTGGGAAAGACAGGCTAAAGACAGATGCTCTAGTTGATATGGGTCCTGATTCTAGCAATTATGGTACAATGGAGAGCCATGCTTGCAGTGTTGCAGACTAGTGTTTAGTGGCTGCGCCTACGCGAAATGCCTAATGCACAGTAGCTCGTTACTACTGCATGGTAGTGTCACGTGGCACAAACCGTGATGCTATACTACTGTGTGGTAGTAATGAGCTACTGTGCAGTCAGCATCACCAGGAAGCTGTGCATGGATGCTACTGGTTACTGCATGGTCATTTAGTACTTGGGCATGCAAATACTAAATGACTGTGCAGCAACAACTGTGCAGTCAGCATCTCATGTAGACTTGGCCATTGAATGGTTATGTTTAAACTTGCAACTCATAATGCCATCTACATCTCATTCTTTGATTGGCTTCAGAAGAAGCAAGGCCTGAAACCTGCTTCATGTAAATCATTCTAATATTACACTCTAATGTGTTTTAGATGTCACCTCTACATGCCACAACTTTGCTTCCTGTAGGACGCTGTAGAATAACTGTTTTCTTAGTCTGTAAAGAAAGAAGTTTGGACCAAGTGTTTGCCTAGCTCTCTGACAAAACTGGAAGCTTGTAGAAGGATCAGTACTCATTAATACCTCAGCTACTTTTGTAGCAAGTGGCTAAGGACTTGTAGCTTGCTGTAGCCACAGTGGTCCATTCCTTCACCTTTCTCATGATCCCTGCCTCATTGGGTTGCAAATACATAGAAGAGTATGTAGGCCTAGAGCACGTCAGCACTATATTGGAAGGGGAGATGCAGCCATATCAAGAACAGCAGTATTAACAGTATGTTTGGTATTGGTGCATCAATGGAAGCCTTTCCATTGACTGCAGGGCTAGGGACAGAAATTACACATTAACAAGTATAAATGATTGGAAACCGGTTCAGGTCTGTAACACAACAGAAGTTCAGGGCACGTAAACCACTTTCAAAATGGCCAAAACCAGTTTAAGATTAACATGGATGATGTAGTATCAGACTGAACTGATTTAGGTTAAATTGATTTATTGAACTTCTGTCCCTTATCTCCTCCACATTTAAGTTAACTCACAGTCCCTCAGTATCCCAGGATGCTTTGCACCTCCCCCACCGACTCCCCCTTCTGGGTAGGCAAGCTAAGCTTGGTCCAAGCTGTCTGCTCCAGCAGAGCAGGGAGGTGTACTCTAGCGCCACCCAGCTTTTGGCCTGGGCCACTGCAGGCATGTTGCTGTATTTCCAGAATCAAAGGTAAATGTTTGTTCACTTGGTTATTGGTTTAATATTCAAAGTTTAGACTAACCTGTGAAGACTGAATTGATTCAGCCTCAGACTCTTTGACTGTCTGTACTTAGCCCAATAGGCAGTAGAGCATAGCAAGGCAACAAGGACAATCGGTGTGTGAGGAGCTCCACGGTCAGGACTAAAGCTTTTCAGCTCCAAGCCATGTATTTAGACCACAGTACTCCTATCCATGATACAATGAGACCTGCCAACTCCAATGCTCCCTTTTGTCTGTACTGAGAATGGGATATAGTTTTCATGAATATGTATTTTTAAATATGCTAGCTATATCTGAAGTACAATGCAATTTTTAATTTATTTACAAGGGATTTATATACATATCTGGGGGATAAAAAAAGTTCAGGTTTGTTCTTTGTTTTAAATTCATCTTTTTTTCTCTGTTTGTTTTTACATTTTCCTCGGAGAATAGCAAGAGCTGATTGAGATGGAAGGTGTTTTCTTGAGAGAGAATAAACCAGCTAGTGCTCATTAATGGAAAATAACAATAAAATATCAGATAAAATTTAATGGAACTAGCCTAAAGAATTCATCAGTGAAACTTAAAATGTGCAGCTAAACAACTGCAATGTTTAAGCCAGATGCAAGACAGTGTCTTTCAGGAGAAAAGTTCCTATTACTGAAATAAGGCTTCTCTGGAGATTTCAACTCTGTTTGACCTCTAAGATTTAACATTTCAACAAGTATATTAAAACCGCTAAAAGACTGATACAGCAGTTTCCATCACGGATTGTGCTTAAAAGTTATAAGCGGGTAGACTCAGCTTATAGTTTTAGGATTCAAACTGGTAAATTATGTTGTTGGTTTTTTAAATACCAATGCTATAAAACAAATAATGAGACATCGGCTTTAGTTATACCAATGTTGTTGCCACGGTAATGATAATTTGCAGCATTTTTTTGTTTTTCACTAGGAAAGCTCTATCAAAAAAAATTATTGTGGTTAGGTGCCGCATGGATCCATGGGAAGTTAGATCCAAAATGATTAAATGATTTTTTTTTTTTTTTTAATTTTGGCTTGGCTGCTGAACCAAAACCAGTTATCTACACAGGCATAATTATTATCATAGCATGTCCGTAATGTCATCTTTTGTAGGATGTTTTACTATATTATGCTCATTTGCAGCCCAGTCCTGCTAACATTACTTGGAGTGCACAGCACTTAAGTGTCCCGTGTTGGCCACATCTAACCTTTAATAGGCTACTTTGATGTGCCGTCACCTTGGTTATTTCTGTGTCGTTAAAAAGTTTATAGTTTGTTTTGCCTTCAAGTATTTCCTAAATAATATGGTTTCTTTGACAGGTGAATAATAAGAATTCTGCTCATATACCCAATGCAAGACCATTTTAAAATCACATCTTCAATTTACTTTGAAGGAAAGAAATGATTTTCATACCTTTCTTGACATGGCTTATCATTTTGAGATTGAGTCAGCTATCTATAGGGGTTCAATGTCTAATATCTAGGACTGATAGGATATTGCCATTGCTATTATAATCACCCATTCTTTTCTGCTGCACCTGTATAAATGATGATAAATGTATGATTAGAGGCATCCCCTACTGGTAGTATGTGTCCCACGAAATCTAGCTTTTGCTAGTCATGGTTTGGATTACTCTAAACAACCTCATAACTTAGGCCAAATTCTGTTCCCCTTTACTCACTGGAGATGATGGTAGCACAAAAGGGCTTATAACATCCCTATATCCCTACCTGAAATAATTATGTTTACTCCCAAAAGGAATTGCAAGAATAAATGAGATACTATTTCTGAAGCATTGTGAAGATGCTGAGAGCATTTTGAAGTTGCTTGGTGAGAGTCATGTCAGTACTTGATAGAGAGAAGTTGGAGAGTGTTGTATACACCCTAAATGTTGTTGTGCGTATAATCATTGTTTTAATCATCTGGCATCCTTTCCCAGCCTTTATCAGTAAGGCCTTGGAACATAATCACAGACTTATATCTGGTACTTTCAGGTCCAGGTTATGCTCTGGCACCACAATTGTCAATTGTTGGATCTGTTACCGTATGTAGAATTGGGGAACTGTCTACACTGGGGATTTGTCCCCACATCAGTCACGCCTGTAGCTGCATCACAGACAAAGTCATTATTTGCATCACTGCAGCTTCATGCGGCTTCAAACCAGAGTAAACAGTTATCAATGCAAATCACAGATAATTGTAGCTTACTGTATGCTAGGGGCCTGTAACCATTCTGCTTTAACCAGGGCCGCCAACTGGTTGAAATCAGGGGGTGTATTCACAGCAGACAGGTCCTCACTGTCTCCAATGGTAATTATGTGGTGGGTTGGACTAAAAAAAATTACTTTGACTTTGAAAAATGTTTGCTTCCAGTATGTGGAGTGAATTCTATTTCCACCTTCATCCTTATCCTAGTCATGTTTTCTCTAATAAGATTATTTGTACTGATACCATGTTTGTAACATAACTGTATGTCATGTGTCCTAATTTCAGATTATAAATAATACCTATAATATTGGCAAGTTAATTTGAATACAGTGATTTCCTAATATAAACAGGGTTTGATTAATAAGAGACATTAGGAATAGATTATGCATCTATTATTACAGTTATGTGTTTGCTGGTGCATATTAATGTTTGGAAGTGCCATTGTTTGTTTTCTGTCATGCATACGCTTGTTTTGATTGCATTTAGCATTTTAAATAAAAGATGATTACTATAAAAAGAGCGGGAAAGTGACAAGAAGATGCTACATTTAGAATAGGTGATTAAGTAATGTGTGACTCATTATTACATTCCTAAATACAAGTGATACATAATGGATACTGTAGCATGGCTCAGTTGCGATATGTTTGTGATGTTTCAGTGGTTGAATATATTCTTGCTTCTCTATTCCCAAAGCTGTACTCAAGTACAATCTAGCGTACTGGTAATCTATTAGCACTAGCACCTGACAGGCATCTCTTGGTAGAAGTGAAGTGCAGCAAGAGTACAAAATATTTATAAACTAGTATCCTCACTTTTATGTAAACCCTCACTTGTGTGCAAAAGATAGACAAATATGTGTTACAGTGAACATTACAGCCCGATCCCCATCTTTACCCAAATTTCTATGACATTTAAATCAGGCTGCAACTTTTTACGGTTGTTCTCTGCCCAACCATGATTTAAAAAAACAAAAACAAAAAAGTTTGAGTGACATTCTTTTGCCTGTTTCTTAGTTATGGGAAAGGGTAAAATATGCAGAGTTCCCCTTCTGGAACTATTCTAAGCTTTTTTGAACAGAGCTGCAGCAAACATTGCTGAAGTTTGAAACTTGGCATAAAAAGGAACCCTTATGGTTTGGGGGAAGGGAGGGTAATTATAGGCACTTGAGAGATGCCTTTTGAATGTGTTTGGTTAGAATCTTCAAATAATTTTAGAAGAGAGTACTGAAGTCCTTACCCTTTTGAAGCATCATTGCATATTCTCTCACAACAAAAGCAAACAAACCCTGCGTTAAGTCCCAGACAAAGGAAAAAATTGTGGGCATGGAAAACAACAGCGAATGCAGGAGTGTGGGGCCGTTGTGTACAAATTGTGCCTTCTGCAAAGTCTATACTTTCAGTTAAAATAAAATGGATTTATTCCTTTTTCTCTTGCGAATATACAGACATTCCAATATAAATCACTAGGCAACTGTCTGCAGCTAAACCGTGGACCGCATATCACTATTTCTCCACGGAACTGCCCAAGTATAGGCAATGAGCAAGGCAGAGAAAACACCACAATTGGAAATCATTAGTGGTGGAGAAGAAGGATTTATTTACAAACTGAGCCCCATCCTAGGCATTATCAGTAGGTTATGCCCCCAAGGGTCTGCAAATATTCTGAGCTGTTCAACATTTGTGTTCAGTTTATGCATACAAAGAAGATGAAAACTCTCAGCAGATATAGTTGCTCTGGTTCCATTCTTTCTTTTGGTTCTCCTGATCCCAACTTCCCGGAGATTCGTGGAAAGTGTTGTGGTACTACATCACTACCTCTTCCTTAGTGGGCTTGCCTGGCCTCATAAGACCCTAACATGTGGCTCATTCAGTTTGTCTTAAACATCTCCTTCCGTCTGAAGAAAAATGTCAAAGATTCTGGTTACCCCACTCCCACTTGACATTCTGTTAGCATGACGTGACCCTTTGTAAAATGGTTCTCTTGCGTGCAGAAAATATCCATTGCACTGACATTTCGAAGAGGAACAAAATGACAAAGGCTTGAAGTCACCTGAAATAAGACTGATACATTTTCAGTGTGCAATACCACAGAAATCTTGCTGCTGTCCTTTATTCTTGCCCATACCACATAGATGCTGCATGCCATGTAACCAGTCTACATAGGTACTGCCAAAGTTTGTCTGCTCTAGTGATGCAGCAGGAAGAAAATATATGTCAGTGCTTCATTTCCATTGCAGATCTCATAAGCTACAAACAGATGTCAAATTTCTGTTGAGATGCACCCTTTTACCTTGGGATGAAGTGCCACCATGCAGACATCCATGTTCGTTGTCCCAGGATAAATTCTAAAAATGTTTCCTGGGTAAGAAATAGTAACAATTTATCCCAGGGTATTGCAAGGTAAGTCTATATAGTACAGTTATCCTGAGATTGTATCATCAAATCAATGGCTGAAAAGTTGCAGCATTTTCAGCTGCCCACTACACCCTGATTAGAAGGGTGATGTGAGTATGCACCAGTCCCATGATATTTTTGTTGTGGAATAAACACAGATACAACTTACCCAGGTATAAATGCAACATCTGTTCCTAGCCATAGATTGCATCATAAACTTGAATCAAAATGCATTTCCTGCCATGTGAAGACATGGGATAGAACTGAAGGGACAAAGACCAACATGAACAAAATATGCGTATAGTAACTACAGTGTGCACATTTGTGTATGTGATGATGCATCTATTGGGGTTCTTTGGGGGTATGCACATTTAATGGGCCAGATTCACCAGCTTGCTCCAGCTACTTTGGCCTGCTCTAGTAACACAAAGCAGCTGTTAGCGTCTCTTAATTGGCCACTTAAGGTTTGTTTACATCTGCTTTGCATAACTGAACAGCTGGAGTACAGTGGTGATTCTGGCCTATTAGGTACATAGATACATAAATAACAACCTACTGGACCTTTATTTATATTTTCTGTACAGAGAAGGGAGTTATTCATCACAAGAGAAGAAAGAACTGCATCACTAGTCCACTAGAGATGCATGGCCTTTTGTGTGTCTGGGTCCTTCAGCCATATGACTCTAAGTCGTGAATGTAAGAGAGAGAGAGATATGCCTGCCTTCCTCCGCCAGTAATAGGTAACTTGATGTTTACAGTGCTTCACTAGGTGGTAGGGGATGTGGTTTGGAGGGGGGAACTGCATTCAGACCTCCCACAACTTCGTGAATTGCTCTAACCATTGAATTATTGGGTGGATGGGGAGCAAGGATGGGTGCGGAATAGGCACAGCTGCTTCTCCAGCCGTTTATGTGAAGAGCTTTGCCATTGCCAGCCAGATCTGGTCCTGCAGAGGAATGCCTGGTTTGTAGACCTTGACAAAGCAGAGGCTTGAACTAGCTGCATAAGTGCTCAGCATGTAAACAGTTGGGCTTGTGTGTCCTTTTGTGGATCTATACAAAAGGTACTTGTGGTTCCCAAGTACCTTATATAGATATAAAGAAAGGCAACTCTCCTAGGCTTTGTACAGACATCCAGATTGTCCTTGGAAAGTTGCTGCTCTACCAGAATAAACTATGAGTCTACAGATGTTCAGGCTTTTTTCCCCAGAACAAAAACGGCCACTCCAGAGAAAAATAACCTGGGAATAACCAGGGTTTCATAGTTTCATAGTTTCTAGGGTCGGAAGGGACCTGAGTAGATCATCTAGTCCGACCCCCTGCCATGGCAGGAAAGAG
>NW_017728914.1:30650594-30654947 GCF_001723895.1 Crocodylus porosus
ACCAGTGCCGCATAGAGGGGGAGGATCACCTCCTTGGACCTGCTGGAGATGCATTTGTGGATGCATGACAAGGTGCAGTTGGCCTTCCTGACTGCCTCCCCACACTGCCGGCCCATGTTCATCTTGGAGTCAATGATGACTCCAAGATGAACTCTCATCAGCCTTTTATACAGGTCAGTGGCTGAAAACACTTCTCTAAACTTAACATGAATGTACCTTTGCTGAGGTTACATTACTCCTAGCAAGATGTGAAAACCACTCCCAGGAGAGTTTCTTCTGGGAGAGCAAATGTTAGTATATGCCACTAGCAATCAACACTGCCCTCTGATTCTGGTAAGAATAAGAAAATACCAAGGCTGGCATTCTCTTCCCAGAGTCTGCTTCTGTGGTGCACAAGCCAGTAAATATACAACATATTCTGATACACTTTTATAGAAATTGAAGGAGATAGCAGCATCCTACATGTATTGAGTCCAGCACATCCATAGGCAGAACTTCTTTTACCTTCCTTCTACCTCTTCATTTGCTGCCCTACTAGTTGGAGGGCATGTCAAAATGAGACAACTTAACATTATGATAAAGAGGACTTTCTGCACTGATTGTTACAATGCAATTGAACATACTGTGAAGGGTTAATAGCACCATGTCTGCAGCAGGCAGTTAGGGTCAGTATGGTCCAGAGGCATGAATTTGAGAGATCCATGTTTTATATAAAAATGCATCATGACTAAATAGGAGAATGATTTTCTTCTAAAAGCTACCGTATGTATATCCCTCCTTCCAGTTCCCCCAGTAAATATATCCCTATATCTGTTTGTCTAATTTACTTAATCTGTTTAGGCACATATATTGGCCTCATCACCTCAGTACCTGTATGTGTACTGGCTCTTTTTTGGAAAGAAGATCTGTAGTTTAATTTATGGCATGAATTAATTCAGGATTTATTATATGATAAATGTTCACTTAATAGGAACTTAATTATTAATTTTCACATCTTGCTAGTAGTAATGTAACCTCAGCAGAGGTACATTCCTGTTAAGTTTAGAGAAGTGTTTTCAGCCACTGAGCTGTATAAAAGGCTGATGAGAGAAAAAACTAATGCGAGCACAGTAAATTACTCTATGTTCCCACCTCACAGTGGGATTGAGCTCTGAAATGATTAATGCACTATAGATTTATACAGCGGGCCAGAAGAAGCAAAGAAAATGATCCTTTCTCTCTCACCAGGACAACAGGCCTGATGTTCAATATGTTCATCCGTGCTCAGTCGGTCCAAAGGACACACAAAAACAAACAAAAAAAACATTGATCTTTATTCTGTGTAACAGATGAAAGGGAGAGAGAGGCGGACAATTAAATTTTATGATGGAATGCACTAAAGCCATGTAATTTGGCTTTGACCTAAAAATAGCTGTTGATGGAAGGGAAGCAGGCCAAATTCTACTTTCAGTCACATACATAAGGCCCCATAGGGCTCCTACGCATGTGCAGGGAGGCTGCTCCAATGCACTGTAATTACAGTAAGTTTGTGTAAAGTCATTAATAGGCTACAGTTGAAGAAAGAGATACCAAAACATTTTCTTAATGGGGATGTGCTGGATTCAAGCTCAGTTAGTCGAGTCTGCTGGAACAAGGTAATTGCCACCATCCAGCAGATCCAGCGTCACATGTATCAGCATCTCTCAGTGGTGGGGGGGCGCTTTAAACTAAAGCTCATTTGACAAGCTTTAGTTCAAGCACCCGTGCTGTCATTTTTCAGTGTGGGGACACTGATACTTATGATGCTCTGAGCGCTTTTAATTAGCACCTCCCGCCTCATAAAGCATGTCTATAAATGCCCATATATTTTAATTATGTGGCATAAATGTAATTGAAATTAGAAAACGTTTCAGTATTTGTTTCTTCACATGTAACCTTTTACTGAATTTGGACTAACTTACTGCACACAAAATTGCCAGTGTAGACAACTTGTATGTTCACTTACCAGGTTAAACAGAAGTACAGATGGGCTTTTTTGGAATTATCTGATCTTTAAGAGGAACAACATCACGTTTATCTGAGGCACCAGGCGCAAGTAAAGCCCTTCAGTGGATCCATACATAGTATGCAGAAGTCACTGTCTCTTGCCCATTTTGTATTTTCTCTTTAGGCTTACCTAATATCCTTTCCAGCAAACTTGGGACCCAGGAAAAGCAAAACTCTTGAAGAATAAGGGCCTGATCTTTGCTGCATTTGGGGCAATGTGGGACTCTGGGATAGACCTCAGGAAGTAGTCTCTAAGAAGCAGGGGTGATGCGTAGGGGGTGCACACGGGTGCATGTGCGCCCCCTGAGCATGGCAGTACACCCCCTACAAAAAGGCACTGCCGACACTCAGCAGCACCTGTGGGCAGTCACCGCTTATTGCCCTGCCACCGACACTGCCAGCAGCGTCTGCAGGTGGTCACCAACCCCTGGTTGGCGCTCACCACCACCCCCATCCCGTGCCGCTGACGGCGCCAGCGGTGTCTGCAGGAGCTCCCCCACTTACCGCCGCCACGCTCCCGCTGCTGCTGCTGTGCCCCCCCAGCTGCCAGGGCCATGCATCATTCGTGCTAAGAAGCACTTTACCAGAGATTTTATGCTGAGTTCATCCCTCACTCTGGGTGGCAGGGGGTTGCGGGGGGTCGGGGAGCGGGCAGGGCAGTTGGTTGGTGACATTATGTGTATAAGCTAATCCAAAATAATATATACAGGTCATATTATTTTGGTAACTCTATCTCCTGATACTGATTATGGCCCTGACTGTGATGATGAACATTCTTCTTTAAGTGAAATGTTTCTTGTTTCCTGAGAACATTTTTGACAAAAACTAAAAAAATAAACCTTAGTCAGAAACAGACCCATTTCAAATGAAAAAGTGTAGCCGCCTATCCTTATTAACACAAAAAAACCCTTCACTTAATGCATCGTCTGAGGATCTGGCCATTGATAGAATTTACTGTCATTTAGAAGCAATAACTGCAGTGCACATATGCTGGCATATAACAACTGAAAGTGATAATAATAATAAATTGATTTTTTTAGGTCAGAAACTCTTTGTGAAGGATAAGATTTGAGTTTTAGTCTGAGGATTCTCTTCCTAGAGCTTTTATATTTGATTGAATCAACCAGCCAAATTCACATATGGCAAAGCTGATGAGTCTACGTTTTTACTCATAGTCCTGCAGGTTGTTTAGAATCCCAAAAGATTAATATTTTGCCAGCATTTCATATTGTCAGATCCGCAGTGAAAAATGTGTCAATCGTTTCTTTTGCCAATGTTTGCTTTATAATAAGAGCTCATAGTTTTGTTGCTAGAGTTAGTGGTTGGAAGGCAAAGTTGGAGACATATTCAGATAATCAAATACGGCATGATTTTTCATAAAATCTATTTTACCAGTGGAACAACTGTGGCTGGATTTTCTGTGGTGGATTTTTTGTCATGTGAAGTCTTTCAAGATTACAATGCAGCACAAACAGAAGTCATGAGCTTGATGAAGATGTTGCTAGGATTTTCCTTTAGATAGATAGATATGGGCACTGACTGTTTTAATAGCAAAATAATTGATATTGCTAAACTTTTAGATGGAGAAGTAAAGACTCTGGTTCAGTTAAAAGGTGTATTTTATAGCCCGAGGAAACTCTTGTTTTTCTATGACATGAATAGAGTGTAGAGTTCATTGGATTTGTTTGAAATATTGAAGCTTTTAGTGAAAGAAAATGAAACATTTCACACATTTCTTTTGAGAAATTTGTCCCTTTTTTCAGTCCATTCCAATATTCATTATTTTTTAATGTCAGAAGAGACTATTATAACCATGTAATAGGACTTCCTGAATATGACCTTTACAGGAGTGTCCTACAAGATACTGCCCTCTCATCTGTTACTTTTTTATGTATTGTGTCTGGATTTATCTGGTTGTATTGCAGTAGACCCCAGAGGTTTAATCTTTCCCATTCTTTATCAATAGTTAATTCATACCAGATTTAGAAGATCAATCTTAGGGTTTATGTCACCGCCTAATGCTGCAGCATCATGTACAAGTCTCTGTTGGACTTCATGGACTCTCTTCCCTTTCTTCTGGGTTTAGGAACCACTGCAAGACCGTGCCACTCCTGCCCATTGTTTCTTTCTCTTTAGTGGGTAAAAAAGAGAAAAAAGCCTTTATTTTGCCATTTGCCTTTTGATGTCACTGATGTTTTTATATTCTCCTGAGGTAAAAGTACCAACTGGCACCAAAAGTACAGGATAAAAGTACCAATTGGAACAGAAAAGCAACCAAACAAGCCTTATCCCCCCCAAAAAGATCGTGAGAGAGAGAGAGAGAAAACT
>NW_017728914.1:30655401-30676736 GCF_001723895.1 Crocodylus porosus
CCCCCCACCCCAGCCCTGCCAGAGGGGCTCCCAGCTGCCAGGGCAATGGGGCCAGGGACCTGGGCCCTCAATCCCCTGTCCCAAGCAGGAAGTGGAGGCTGCTGCAGCGGAGCAGAGTCTGGCTCCCCCACCCTGCTCCCTCCACCAAGCTCCCACCCTGCTGCCCTCCACCAAGGCCTCCACAGCCCAGTGTGTGCAACCCGGGCATGCAGGGCAGGGCAGGGCCATGCAGGGATTTCCTTGCCTCTGTGAGCTCTGTGTTGCCCTAGCAATGTATCCCCTGCTTGCACAGCAGCAGCGGGGGCAGCAGCGCATGGTTGTACCCCCCCACTACTGCCACATGGGCAGGGGACACGTTGTCAGGGCAGTGCAGAGCTAGCAGTGGAAAGGAGATCCCTGCGTGGCTCCACTGTTCCCTGCAGTGCTTAGTCACACCTGCTCGGCTGTCGAGGCCCCAGGGGAAGGGCAGTGGGGCAGGCAGACCATGCCTGTCCCTGCCTTGTGCACAGATCTGGTGGCCACAGGTCTCCCCTGCCCCCCCGGAGTGCACAGAGCGGCACGGAGCTAGACCTCCACCCTGCCCCCTGGATGAGCCACCTGCAACCCAGTCCCACTTCTGGTCAGGGCCCTGTGGCCAAACATTGCGGCCCTGAGCCCCAAACCCCACACACTGTCTGGCTGGGCAGCAGCCTCAGCTCCACCAAATTCCCTCCCTATGGGCGCCTCAATCTCCCCCCTCCCCAACTTACCTGCAAGAGCTGCTCTCTAGGCTGCCTGGTGGCCATGTGACTATACATTGCACATGGCACCCCCTGCCTGACTGCCCTCTTTCTGCTCCCCCAGGAAGCATGCAGGAACATGGCGGCGGTAAGCGGGGGCTCCCACACCCACCGGCAGCACTGTTGGGGGGGGGGTGGCGGCATGAGTGCCCACAGATGCCGCCAGTAGCAGCAGTAGACACCGCCGGCGGTGTTGGTGGTGGGGTGGCGACTGGCAACCACCTGCAGGCGCTGCTGACATTGCTGGCAGCACCTTTTATAGGGGGTGCACTGCCATGCTCAAGGGGTGCACGTGCCCGCGCTACGTGTCGCCCCTGCATTCAGCGCCACCCTGTGCTTGTGTACTGTCTGCTGTTGGTGAGTACCAAACTTTGCCTTAAAAGTGGTTGAAATGGGTCTGGGGGTCAGTACAGTCAAGGTCTTGGAACGCATCCCTATTTGTGACATTGTAAAGTGGGTTTCCTTTACGCGAATTTGAGTTATGCACCATTTTCCAGGAACGCATGTACAGCCTAAAGTAAGGGAAACCTGTACGTCGTATGGGAAAGACTGTACTGATAGGGTAGTCCAGTGTCAGAAGTTAGAGCTGGCATGAAGATCTTGTAAAAGGGAAGAGGATACCATGTCTGAAGAACTGAAGAAAGTATTGGTTCATAATGCATCTGTTACAATCTGGTCTGTTCTCAAGGCAAGCATTTGTCCATGAGAACACTTTTTTTATGGCATCTCTGGCAGACATCAGAGAAAGGTAGAGCTCAGAGTCAGTCATCCAGCCAAGGAGCACGTCCTTAGCTGGATAGTTAACAGCACAGGATCTCTTCATATGGGTGGTTGAATTTCAGTAGCAGGGTTCCTAGGTCTCTTCTAGATCCTTGCCCTGCACTTCAGTGCCGTATTCTCACTATCTTTCCTGCTGTTATGTTTTTATATTGAGCAAAGATCATTTTCTGAGGATTTCTTTCTGTGTTGAGCAATCATGAAAAAAAAATGTATCTTGGGTAGGTACCTTAAAAATGCACCAAAAGTAAAGAAAACCTGATGTTGTTACGTACTTTAATTAATTTTGTAAAAATTTCACTGGGAAATGAACTACAAGGGGTAAAAAGTATGCCTTAATCAGAGCTGATACATTAGGACAGAGTAATGCCGTTTCAAATTCCAACCAATGCAGCCAAAGTTCATCCTGTCTTTCTTTCTTTTTTTTAATTATTTCTTAAAGCAGCTTTTTTACCCCTTTCCCTTCTTTCAGGTAGCAGACAGCTAGTAATTTAAATGAGTCAGGTTTATGGATGGCTGCAGAAACTGTCTTTATTCACACCCTGTATACATCCATCAGACACTCTGCAGTATTTTACTGCAGCAGCAGGGAACAGCTAATCAGAAACATCCCAGTGAAATGTTGCAATAGGAAAAGAGAGGAAGAGATTGCATGTTTATGTAGTCTTTGGAAATGCATTGGGACAGAAAGATTTGCTTGCAACTTATGCAGTTATATTACATGAATAACCTTCACCATGTGAGCAATAGGTGAACGTGGATACAGTTGCATGTGTATGGTTGGAAACAATAATGAGCTGCATGGTATTTAATAGTGATATTAACCATTTTTTTTTAATTCAGGTTCTTGGTATGTAGCAAAACAAGGCAAAAAGTGACTTTGCGCACCTATAAAAATGCAGGTGGCAGCCTAGAGATTAAACTAGTTAATTGCCAGAGCAAGCAAAGTTTGTTCATGTGGGAATGAGGAGAATGTTGGCTCTGTCATCTGTGAAAAGGTGGAAATGAAAGTTGTAAAAGCAGTGTTGCCACCAGGCAGGTAGATTTAGACAATCAAGTCATACTGCTGCTGTCTTTTATGGAATCGGTCAATTTGAAATGCATTCAATTTAAATTAAATTTTGAATAAATGAAATTGTCCAGCTGTGATTGCTGCCTCGTCCAGCAATCGCAGCTGGACAAGGCAGCTTTGCAAAATGAGGGGTAGGATCACAGCTGTGTGACATGGCTGTAAAGATCCCGTGGCAAACAAAACTCTGAGAATACAAAGCAGCAACAAGAATAGAGGGGAAAGTGTTTTAGAGATCCCTTTCCCATAAAGAAAGGGAACTGACAGCTTAAATAAGTTGTCTGTGATTAAGGAGCAGCTGTACCAGCAGAAGAATCCCTCATTGGTTGCAATACTCTGATCCACGTTTCACTGGAATGAATCGGCAGGGGATTATAATCTATACAAGATGGGAATCCTAGAGCTCGAGTTGTATTGGATATACACGTGGAACTGTGTTGGGATACAAACAAAACAAAAATGGGACTACCATCTGAGCTCACTGGTAATAGAGCATTGAGTTACACTTACAAGGTTACATGGATTGACTCAGCCTTTACAGGATAAATCCTTCAGTTTGAAGGAAACATTCAGAGAGCAAACAGAGCTGCTACAGATTTAAATCTACAAGAAAAAAAAATATGTATAGCCTGGTTTGGGCTGGCATCAGGATCCAGCAGCCTGTGCTTTTAGAAATTAAACTATGAAAGAGTGTATTGTCTCGTTTAATGAAGTCTGGTATGTTGAAGGGTCTCAGTAACCAATGTGGATCAGAATAGCAGGAACACTGTATTGCAGAGGGGATAAGCACAGAGAATATTAAAGTATCAGAACTGTGGAAAGGAAAGGCTGTGTGCACTGTTATCCTGAATAATAAATACATCTGAAATTGGGGTGGTATTAAAACGTATCTGAAAATTCTTATGCAGGGAAACTAGGTCATTGAAATAGGAAAAGCTTGAAATAGGTGGCTAGGAAGCTTAAGACTTTGACTCTCAATGGGAGTGTCATGCTGAGCTCTCTGGCGCTTTTGAAAAGCCCACCTTCATTGCTGTGTTACATAGAAGATGAGTGAGTGGGTGCTTTTGTGACATACTTGTATTTACTTCTGTGGGGTACAAGTGCTTCATGAACCAGTGCTTTTCCAAAGGCTCTGTTGCTGGTGCTCAACAGCAGAAAAAGGTCCCCAGTTGGGATTTGTCTAAGCGTGGTAAAAAAGATTGAAACGCTTCTTGATACATCCAGAGTTAATCTCTTAGCTTAAATTCTGGTGTGATTTCCACCAGTTCTACACAGTGTAAATCCACTGACTCCAGTCTACTTACTCCCAATTCATGTGGGCGTAGCTGAAAACAGATTGTTTAATGGTGTGTATAAAGCAAACTGACAGAAACAGGTAATTAAAGATCAAGGGCGTATGGAAGACAGAAGGAGTAAAGAGAATCCATCAAATGGCTCAGAAGAGATGACAGAATTTGTTTCCCTAAAATTAGCTGAACAAATGCTTAAGCCTAATAATTGTGGATGTATTGCAGGTATAAAAATCAATGTGGAAAGGAAAGGAATTTAACAGGCAAGTAAGAACAGAAAATTCAGTAGGTTAAGTTGGATGTATAGTCATAAGGCTGAGAAGGAAGACCTGGAGTAAGGTGAAGAGATATAAGAAATGTTTGCAGACTGGAGCAGAAGGCAGAAGAATAGACATGAAAAAGCCAGTTGCCAAGATCGCCAGTAAACACTGATTCTGTGGCTGGAATCATCATTTGCAGAGGAATCTTTATGATGTTTGTAAAACATAGAGCTACTGAACCTTGCAGGGAGAGATAAAAGATATACAGGTAATTGTCTAGTTCTCTGTACTGTTAAAACAAACCTCCAGGGGAAAAAAAAAAACACTAAATTCAGAAAAACACTCAAAATGTTAAAGGTCATAAAATCTAGAGTCATGAAGGTTTACAAATAATGGCTCGGCCTCCCCTCATCGTTGCAAGGTACTAAGTTCGAGATATTTTAATGATTTTCTGAGAAGGAAAAGTTTGGCTAACCATGCAGAACTTTGTGCTGCGAGCTTTGGGCTACCAGGTGGATGCAATTTTAAGAGGAGATGAACAGCTACATTTGGAAGATTTTGTTTGGGGTATCTAGACCAGGAAACTATATCAGCAAACTGAATCTGGCATGGATACAGCTTGTACTGGTTTGCCGTTAGTTAGGATTTTGACTGGCGTAGCTTATTCCAGTTTGCCCTACCTACCAAAAACAGTATGCATACTTTAGCATATATGGCTATATCTACCTTGGGGGCTTCTTTTAGCAGAGCTACATCAATCAGAGATCATAGTTTGTCACCCTGCTATACCAGGAACAGCACAAGCATTATAGTAGATACCAGAGGAAACGAGATGAATTGACTACGAAAGTATAGGGATAGTAGCAGAAATCACTGCAAGGTTGCGTAGTAAGCCAGTAGAGTGAGGATGGATGCCTGGATTTGTTTATTCAGTCTGCTAGAGTAGTGGCTGATTCAGAAGCAAACTTTTTGACAACTGCAGACGAGCTTTTCCTTTTCCTGAGTCCTCAACATTACATGGGCTTTTGGGGCAGAGAATTTCCTGTATTTTCCAAGGGAGTGGCAGTTCTGAGCAGGGCACCATGGCAGGTATTTATAGGGATGCACGTAGACATGATGGCTAGGGACAGAAGTTACAAACTGGTTTAAGTGATCAGAAACTGGTTTAAACCTGTAATAGAACAGAAACTCGGCGCACGTAAACCAGTTTCAAAATGGCTGGAACTGGTTTAAGATAAACCTGGTTGAATGTAGTATCAGATTTAACAGATTTAGATCAAACTGGTTCATGAAACATCTGTCCCAGACCCCTTCCTGGTTCAAGTTAAATCAGAGTGCCCCAGCATGCTTTGCAGCCCTAGGCTGGGCTGTGCTGCCTGCTCCAGAGAACAGGGCTGGCCCCGCACCTGCTCCCTAGATGGAGCAGCGAGGGCTGGCTCGCTGGCCTCACTAGCTGGCTCAGCGCCCCCCCCAGGCAAACCCCAGATGGGGTCTGGGGCTGGGGGGGGGTGTTAAATTCACCTTCTCTTGAGCACAGAGCTGCCCTGTCCTGCTGCCTTACCTACTGCTGGCTGTGACTGGACCACAAATCCCAGAGGCACCTGGAAGCAAGATGAGAAAGTGATGAGCAGCCCTGCAGTGTCCTGCCGGTGTGATTGTGTACTGAAAATCCCAGAGACCTGAGGGGCAGCAGGAAGAGGAAGCGAACACACAGTCCATGCTGGCTACGTGCCAGAGAGCCAGGCTGTAGTGCCCTCCAGCATCTGGCTTGAACCACTGAAGGCATCTGGCTGCATTTCCTGCCTGAATTAAGTGAATGTCTGTTCATTTGCTTATTGGTTCAATCTTTGCAGCTTAAACTAACCAGCAAAAGCTGAATCAGCCTCAGGCTTTTTGACTCTCTACTTAGCCGATAGGCACACCTACCTGCCAGTCAGCTACCTGCAGTAGGGATGGAGGGGCCATAGAGAAGGAAAAATGTTACTAAGTTGTGAACTACCAGGAGCTCATCTTTTAGCTCAAGTCAGCAAGGGACAGTGAAGAGAAGCCACAGACTACAATACACTTCAGGGATTAGTAGAGATGGATGGCATGGGGGGATCGGAGTAGCTCATTCATTTCAATAGGATAAATCAGAACACTCCAGGAAAGTGACTGTAGCTTGACACAGCAACATTGAGAAGAGTGAAGAGACAAGTTTTACCATTAAACATCAACCCCCATAGGGTGGACTGCACCTGAGGAAACCTGGGGCCAGCTGACTCCAAGTCACAGAATTAACTTTGTTCTGTTCTCAGAGGAAAACTTTTATAAGGGGCCCCACACCCTGATGCACATAACCGGGGATGTTCATGCTTAGTAAACATATCCACAGCATATCACCTTCAGCTACCCAGTTAGGTCTTGTATACAAAATGCTGTTATAGCTATACTAGCACACCCACCTCTGGTGGTTACACTGCTATGCCGTCAAAAGTTTCTAGGGTAGGCCAGACCTCACCCTAACATTTGGTTGCCTATAAATTCTGCACCTTACAATAGAGCTCTCCAGGCTGCTGTTTTGTGTGAAGGATTTTTTTCTGGCTCATCATTGTGTAGCCCAAGACATGCTGGAGTTTTGATTTTTATCTTGAACTTTTTTTTAAAATATTGCTTCCTCAAAAAGGCAGCAAGCGCCAGATCAGCCCCAGCCAGTGGAATTGGTCTGGGTAGGATCAGAGCCATACTTTGATTCCTGAGTACACGCAAAATAACAGTAATAATAAAGACACATGAAATGTTAATGTCACCTGATTTTAGAAAGCCTGTATCTTCAGAGCATCTTACTCAAATGTTTTCAGATGCAGACTACTAACCTCTCCAGAACCACAGGAGCACAGCGGTTTTCAAGACAATCTGAGTAAGCATGTGAATGTTACGGCACTTAGGAAGAGAGTCCATTAAAGCATAAAGTACAGCATTACCTGTAGCATTGCTGCCACATTAAAATAGGGGATTTTAGAGAAATAGCATCTAGGATGAGACCACAAAGTGACTTTCAGTTTCAGCAGAAGCTGCATGGCAGCCTGCATAGATAAAGGCTAGGGCAAAACTACGCTGACTTTACTCACTTTTCCTGAGATCTCAGTTGATGTACAATTTTGAACTTGGAACCAGGGCATTCTCTTTATTCAATTTAGCTGTAATAATACAGATTCATTTAATGGAAAGTCGTGGTGTAGAAATTTGATTCAATTTGATATGGTTCTAAAAGATATTGATGTGCGTTGACCAAGGATGGGAAGGTCTACAAGCAGTAAGCTTTTTCCTGTAATGGTTTTTTGTAATGGTTTTCCTGTTAGAGTTTCCTGTAGTGGTTGGAGTATTGGGTATAGTTCATAAAAGCCATAGTCACAGACTTTACCATCCCTTCTGCATAGAAGCAACACTAACTAGATGTGTGGCAACTGTGATTCAAAATCCTACACAGCTGGAACAGTGGTGAGGTTAGAAGGTCCTTATTTCTTCCTGTAGTACACTGCAGACCCGGGGGGGGGGTGGAAGGAGGGTGAGATCTTTGTGGCTGTTAGACGCAGAGTGCCAAGCAGACCTTCTTGGTCTGTTTGACAAAATGGTTGCCTGGACTTAAAGGCCCAGGCAGCTTCCTTCAGTCCTTTGTCTCTATGAATGGAAATTGAGAACTAACTTGAAAACATTGTATAAAACTTTCTCTGCTGAAGGAATTTTGTAGGTATGGGGTTAGTTCCAGCACCACTTGTGGAAGCAGTCAAGGTACCTCTGGTTGCAAATTGGTTTTCTCTTAGGTTGTATTGTAACAGCAAATAGCTGAGATGAGTTTGTCTTGTATTCCCTGAAGTTTTGCTGTGTGGCCCCGATTATTTCTGGACCTGCTTCTCAATGTATAGAATTGATGCAGTCACTATAATGCAGCATCCTGTCCTCTCATTAGAGTTCCTGTGATTGTGATACAGTGCATTGGACATTGTTTTTCATTGCTGACTGTGGGTTTATTCTCTCTTATTTAAGTCTCCACAGTAGATCTTAGTAAGATATAACTGTGAAGGTAACAGCAGCTCTGCCACCTGATATGGGATCATTTTAAATTTTGTGAAACCCATTTCTTCATTTTTATTTGTTGTCTTGCTATCTGGAGAGCTGAGCGTCCATCTGTTGTGCCCGTAACTGCAGAACCAAAAATATTGAAATAAGTGGCGAGGAAGAGTGGGACTGATAGGAACAGCTTGTAGCACTGAATTTATAAAATGCTGCATTCAGTAGGTGCAGAGCTTCACAATATCCACAGCAGTAGTGGATCTTTCTCTGCTTTTTTTTTAGTTGTGCCACTCTAGTGAAGTGAGGAAAGCAAATAAAAAAACCCAATAACACAATTCTGAACTTGCTTCTCCTAGAGTCAAATGCAGTCATTTCCGATGGGAACAGGTGATGGGCATCAGAAAAATCCCTGTATTATAGGACAGGGAAGTAGTAGTTATCTAAGTCACCCCTGGTGGTAAGGCAAGACTCAATAAATCTAGATTATCCTGAAAGATGTTTGCATAACCTGTTCTGCAAAACCTTCAGGGATGGGGAGTCTTCTCTAGGAAACTTGTACCGCTGCTCAGCTATTATAGAAAAACAAGTGGGTTTTTTATATTTAGACTAAATATCCCTCACTGAAGATTAACCCATCATACCATGGCATGGACATAGAGGAAACAAAAGTGATCACTGTCTCTTTTTAACAACCTTTACATATTTGAAGGCTATTATTAGGCCTGCCCGTCAGTCTTCTCTTCTCCAGACAACACAAGCCTTCCATATAATTCCTTCAGCCTTTTGTCATAGGTCACGTTTTCCAAACCTCTTCTCATTCTTCTTGTATCCCTCTAGACTTTCTTCAGTTTGTCTCGGTTCTTCTTGAAAGGGTGTGTCCATACGTGGACACAGCATTCCAGCTGAAACCTCATCAGAGCCAAGCTCTGATGCAGTGTAATTCCCTCCCATGCCTTACATACTACACTTCTGTCCTATTCCCACGAGTCTACTTTTTGGGCCTTACAACCAGCGATTGAGAAAATAGGAACTGGTTGTGAAACTAAAGAGAAGGGAATGCATGCAAATGTATAATAGAGCTTTTCACTGGGCAAGTTTGACTTGAGCTTGGTATTTTTCTCATGTAATTACAGGATCTTGCTGATTGAGATGATAACATTGTCTTGGTCTCTTAACACTTGAATTTCACATAGATTGTTGTCGTTCATCCTCTGGATTTAAAAAAACCCACATCAATGCTATTTAAAATAGTCTAGCTACTTTTGTTTAGTTCTGTTTAGTCAAAGAGCTCCCTTGCATAGGCAACTGGTAGCAGGTGCAGGGGGGTGCACATGCCCCACCCCACAGGGGCTGGTGCCCCCGCAATGGCCGCCACTGATGCTGTTGGTACGGCTGGTGCCCTCCCTGAGTGGGCTGCCGCCATCGGCGGCTTCTGCGGGTACCCTCCAGATTCAGGAGACGCCAGTCACTCGTGCTCCCTTGCCCAGTGCCAGAAGTCAATGCAAGTCTCCTGAAGCCACCACAAAGAATCTTACTGATTTTAGTTGATTTTGGATTTGGTTCCCAATGAGAATGGAAAGGAGAGAGTCTAAGGCTGCCTGTACGCATGTTCAGAGATGGTGGTGGTGGTGGTGGTGGGGTGTCTTAATTAGAGCTGTTCCCAGGTAGCTGCTCTAGGCAAAATGCTGCAGCATCACCTGTATTAAGCCCCTGCATGTTTAAAAATGGCTGCAGGATGCCTTAAACCTCATTCAGTGAAGTTTAGATAAATCACCCCATGACATCTTTGAAATGTGTGGGGGCTTAATACATGGCTGCAGGAACACTGCAGTGTTCTAATCCGAACACCAATGAGCACGTGTATAAGCAGCCTAAAAGATTAGCGTTAAATCTGAATTCAGAAGATACCTATTCCAAATCTCCAGCACATACATGAAGAAGCTGAGTAAATGATTACCATAATTGCATCTTTAAAAACAAACAACCCTTCGGATTTCATGCTGCATCTATAGCGAATGGACTATGAAATGAAAGAAATTAGAAGCAAAACTAAGCATTTTTCCAAATCATGCAGAAAGATGGGGACCATTTGCTGTCTGTTTTTCAAAGAGTTAAATACTCATGCATGTAGACACTGCAGTTGCATATGTTGAGATCATTCCCTTCCTTTCATTGCCACTAGTGACATGGCATTTTGGTAGATACCCTGGACTTCATTTGTTAAAATAGTTTTCCAGAGATCCCTATTCTTTCTTCCTCCTCTTGGTCCTAGCCTAGCCTTTGCATGACATACAGCCAAAAATAGAAAGCTGACTTTCAGAACGAAGGGAAGGTAATTTGGTGGTCTGTCCCAGTTTTTTCAATAGGACGTGGCTGCTTAACTCTGCTTTTTGCCTCTACAAAGTTCTCTCCATCCACTGTATCCACTTGCACTTAGCAGCAGTCTTTCCTATATACTTTTATTGTTCTTGGTTGTTATTTGGGGGAAGAATTTGCTATTTATGCGATTTTGGTTTTGTAACATACATGTCACAGATGCAATATATGAGGTAGCACTTGATTGTGCAAGGGCATTGATATGGGGTACACACACATTCACCTTTCAGGGTAAATGTGAAACTCAGGGTGGCCTTACTCCTTAAGTTCTTTTGGCTCATCTCATGATTAGTATCTCTTGATTTGTTGAAAGTTACAGATATGTAAAGTGCCTTCCAGGATCTACCTGACTCTCTGAGAAATGGCTGCTCCAGTTATAATCCCAAGGCTGGCTCTGGTGTAAAGGAGAGGGGAATTTGAAAACTGAGAACCATGCTCTTCTGTCTGTTCTTCTTCTGATGCAGCTGCCTGTCTTGCTGCTGCTGTCTCACTCACCGTACTGCTTCTCCTTCATTTGCTTTTCCAACTCCATTTCACACTGCTTTGGATACATTCAAATGCCAGTATCCAACAGCTGCTCCCCTAAGTCCTCACTACAACCCCGTCCAGAGTGCCAACCCCGCGATCCTAACAGCTTCTCTTCATGAGCTGGTATTTTGATAGGATTGCTCGTAGGTGCTTGGGCCCTAATGTTCTTTAAAATAATGTAGAGACAATATGTAGAGGGGCTGAAAACAGCAGGCCTGAGGCAAGGGGAAAAGACTGCTTGAGAGAAAAAGTAGGGAAGAAAGTGAAGAAGACCATTTTCGATTTTTTTTTTTTCTCTACCTCCTCACAATGATCTGTTCTCTTTGGTAGTATCCATCCACACAACTGGTTGTGTAAATTGAATAGCTGTGGCCCAGTGCTTCCACTGATGCATGCAGTGGAGGTTTTGAGCCAAAAGCCATTATCGATCCATTATCATTAGACCAGAACTCAGAAAATTTTATTTACATTTTTTTAAATCATAGAATCATAGAAAATTAGGTTTGGAAGGGACCTCAGGAGGTCATCTAATCCAACCCCCTGCTCAAAGCAGGACAAGCCCCAACTAGATCATTCCAGCTGGGGCCTTCTCAAGCCAGGCCTTAAAAACCTCCAAGGATGGAGACTGCACCACCTCTCTAGGAAACCTGTTCCAGTGCTTCACCACCCTCCTAGTGAGAGAGTTTCTCCTAATATCCAAACTGAACCTCTCTAGCTGCAACTTGATCCCATTGCTCCTTGTTCTGTCATCTGCCCCACCTGAGGACAATCCAGCCCCATCCTCTTTGGAACCCCCCTGCAGGTAGTTAAAGGCTGCTATTAAATTCCCCTCCCCCACCCCCAATCATCTCTTCTGCAGCCTAATTAAGCCCAGTTTCCCTACCCTCTCCTCATAAGTCATGTGCTTCAGCCCCCAACCCATTTTTGTTGCCCTCCACTGGACTCTCTCCAATTTGTCCACATCCTTTCTGTAGTGGGAGGCCCAAAACTGGACACAGTACTCTAGATGTGGCCACACCAGTGCAGAATAGAGAAGAGTAATTACTTCCCTTGGTCTGCTGGCAACTCTTCCACTAATGCAACCCAGTATGCCGTTAGCCTTCTTGGCAACACGGCACACTGCTGACTCGTATCCATCTTATTGTCTGTTGTCAACCCCAGGTCCTTTTCTTTAGAGCTGCTGCTTAGCCAGTTGGTCCCCAGCCTGTACTGGTGCATGGGATTGCTCCGTCCTAAGTGCAGGACTTTGCACTTGTGCTTGTTGAACCTCATGGGATTTCTTTTTGTCCAGTCCTCTAATTCATCTAGGTCACTCTGGCCAGATCTACACGTGCCCCTAGAGTGCCGTTCTTACTGTGCTGCCATTTAGTACTTCCTTTCAGAAGTGCTAACGGATAGTGCAGTAACAGCTCATACTGTGCCATGCCAGTGGCATTCAGTTATTTTAGCCCCCATGTCGCCATAGCAATGCACTATAATGAGGGAGCACATTGCTAGGGTGACATAGCGGTGGCAGCGTGGTTTTTGCCCGCAGATGCTACGTCGCCATAGCACATTGCTGCGGTAACATAATGTCACATGTAGATGTGCCCTTTAAAAATCCTAGTCCTACCCTCCAGCATATCTACTACTCCCCATAGCTTGGTGCCATCCATGAACTTGCTAAGGGTATGCTCCATCCCATCTTCCAGATTGTTAATGGGGATATTGAACAGCATTGGCCTCAGGACAGACCCCTGGGGCACGGCACTCGATACCAACTGCCAACCAGCTATAGAGTCCTTGATCACTACCCTTTGAGTCCAACAATCCAGCCACCTTGCTATCTACCTTACAGTGGATCCCTTTCAGGGTTGTAATGTGAAATGCATGTCAGCCTTCGGTCTCTCATTCTAAGGGTAAAACTTCCTCTTAAGCATCTCCTGTAAGTCTTTGGCAACCCTAGTGCTTGAGAGAGACCAACTCTAAATTACGAAATACACACAGGCCTGAACAAATTGGGAGATTAAGGAGACCATACCATAAGGAGTATTTGTCTTCTCCTCATGGTAATGTTTAAATTCTCCAGTCTATTAGCATTAGGCCAGATTTGTCTCTATTGATTTCATGTTACAGTTTTCTTTGCCGCTATTTGTTAGAAGACACAGTAATAAAAATGAGACCACTTCTCTCAAAATAGTTTCCTGGTTCATAATGCCTTTGACTGGGCTGACTAACTACCTGACAGCAAGCCCTGTCAAAATATGCAGTTGGTGGTTTGACAATATTCATAACAGCTTCTGCCTTGTGCTGCTGTGTTGATTATAGTGCTGTTTTGCATATCATTGTTAGCTTATATTTTATAATAAATGCAATGCATTTTCAAAGTGTTTCATGCAGACTGGGATAACACAAAGAATATGAATCACATTAATCTCTAATCGCTCAGAGAACTAACGTGAATACTAAAGTTAAATGTTTTAATCAACATTTTAAAGTCCTTGGACCTCACAGCCAATACGATCTCATTTAGAGGAATGGACCACTGTTGTCACTCAAGCTGAAAGTTGCTTGATATGACCTGTGTCGGGCCCCTGTACAGGAGTTGCACACATTTACCTGCATCTTGCTGCTGTCTAGCTCTCCAAAAATATTGAATGCATGCAAGGCAGCAACTTTGAATCGATTGTGGAGATGAAGGTTTGTGCTTTGGGGGATTTGTGATATCACAACTCTTGGAAACGTACTTTCCTAATTTGGGGTTTTATTAGCTGTTAAAGCTGTTCAGTGAGATGTACAAATGGGTATTTTGGATTTAATGTAGAAAAATATTAACTGCAGTACTAAAGCCTCTGCCCTAATCCCCATGTGTTATAGTAATGATTCCGTAGTGCCAGGGAACTTAGTATTTTATAGCTAGTCGTGTTTGTAATGTCCTAATTTTAAAAGACCATTATTTGTCAAGATATTTTAAAACTACTTTTTCAATGTTCTCTGAAAGACTCAGCTAGGATAACTGAAAGTCAGGGTGACCACCAGAATAGCCCCAGCAGCATTTCTCCCCTCAAATTTCTTCAATATGTTCAATAAAGAGAAGCCTGAACCCAGACTCCTAAAATTTCAAAAACTTATCAAGATCCAGATTTGAAATTTTCATGCTGTTCTTTTCAATTAAAGGTCTCAAGATGGCAGTCCTGACTAAGAGACTCTTTTATGCCACTGATTCACTTGGAAACATTTATTGCTTGGGATGGTCATGGACAAACTGCAGGCTATAAGTTCACTACATGCAAATTCTCATTCCCACACACATTTATAATACACTAAATACTCAAGACTGATGTTTGCTAAGTGAAGTGAGGACATAAGGAAGCAAAGATGCATGGTACTGTAGAAGTGCCATACAGCTACAGCAACTGCAAGGCCTTTACCCCCAAAATTCGCCCAGGGCTGTCCAAGGTTGAGAGCCAGGCTGCAAAGTGGCATTCTTTCTGGTAAGTTGAGTTTGTCTTGGATCAGAGGAGAAGCATCAAATGCCACTTTGGCAGTCACCTTCTCTATGCAGGAGTGAGTGCTGGAGGCATAAGATTGGTCTCTGGTCAGCCAGAAGCTGCCCCGTTGCTGAGAGATGAAGGCTCAAGATGTTTCCAGGGAGATAAAAAGTGAAGTTTTATGTTGCACCTCTGGAGGACAGAGCCACTTGGTATGCTACATTGCTAGTATTAGGGCTCCTCTTCTCCCCTTTCTGGTTATGTCATTGCACATTACTTTTTCGTTTCTTTTTCTAATTTGTCAGGGTGTATGGGGACTCTAAGAAGGGAGTTAACCTAAGAGTCATGTTTTAGGGAAACAGAATAAAGAAGAGAATATTAGATAAAGAAGGAAGTAATTATAATGCTTGTAGATGCTGCAGTTTTAGTAACCTGACCGAATCTTATTCATGGTAGTAGCAATGTTTTACGTAATCTTCCAGTGCATTCCTGGTATCATGACTTAATCATCCAATATTTTGAAGGTACAGTAACTACTTAAAACATATGTGTCCCCTGCTTTTAAAGGGCTATCTATAAAGGTTTGAAAATGGGCTATTCCACATTTATGCTATTTTTCAGTTGCTAAAATTAAATAACTAGATCTTAACAGAACCTTAGTAGAAGGTCATACCCCAATCAGAATTCGAATCTTTCCTTCTGACTCGGTAGGACTTTCATGACCTTTGGTGATTTCTAGATGACATTAACTATCATGCTGTTGGTTTTTATTCTTTGTAAACATGTTTTCTGGTTTGTTTTTGACACATTTCATGATTAAATCCCTTTTAACAGGGAGCAACTGTTAGGTCTAGAGATCAGAAGCAAATTTCTGTTTACAACAGAGCTATTCAGAACCATCTCGGAAAGGACTGGAAGTCGGCTATTCTCTCGAGTCATGGGTGCTTGGTTAGCAAGGTTCTGAGATGGTTAAATAATTTTGTATTACATCCGGTTTTTTTGTGTCATTCCCATCCCATCCCATCCCATCCTGTGCAATACCACGTATTGACATTTTATTGTTGAAGCATAAAAGCACATGATCTGGCAAGTTCAAGAGTGCATTACATTTCCCTCCAGCAGTCTCCTTCAGATGTTTGTCCTTGATCCAAGAAAGTATGTCAGTTAAAAAAAAAAAAAAGGTTAAGTAGTTTTTCTTTCAATTTGGACAGATTTAAACTGTTGGGCTAGGGACAAAAATTATATATAAACTGGTATAAGTGATTGAAAACCAGTCTAAGCCTGTAACAAAACAGAAGCTCAGTAGACCACAGACCAGTTTCAGAAGGGAGGAACCCAGTTTAAGATAGGCTTGATGGACATAGTATCAGATTTAATCAGTTTAGGTTAGATTGGTGTATCAAACTTCCGTCCCAAATCCAGTAGCAAATCACCTTAGTCTGGCATTCTTCACACGGTGGTATGCTAGCCTTGGGCAGTGCTTGTCTGCTGGGCCAGCCCCACCTCTGGGCTGTCACAGACATCTCCTGCCTGCTTGGCTGGGTGGGCGGAACAGAGCCCCCCACCACACTGCCCAGCTCGAAGCCAGTATGGGGGGCGGCCGCATGGGATGGGAGCTTCCCCCCCTTTTATGATACGCTCTTGTCCCTGCCACCTGGTGCAAGCCCCCCCCCCACCAGGCTGGCTGGTGTATTTTGCCAGCTGCTGCTGGTGCTGAGCTCTGGTGGGATGTGCCAGACAGCTCGGACTTGAGCCAGGTGGCAGGGATGGAAGCACTTCAGAGAAGGAAGGATCAGGCCCTGCCACCCAGTGTGGGCCTCCTGAGCTGTCTGGCATCTCTTGGTGGAGCCCAGCACCAACAGCAGCTACTGGGACATGCTGGGCAGTCCAAGGGGCTTGTGCCAGGTGGCAGAGCCTGATCCTCTATGGAGCTCTTTCATCCTTGCTGCCCAATGCAAGGCCCCTGGGCTGCCCATTAATTCCTGCTGGCTATGGCTGGTGTCAGGCTCTGGTGGGATGTGCTAGGTGACCTGGAGGGCTTGTGCCAGGTGGCAGAGCCTGATCCTTCCTTCAGTGGAGCGTGCTGCCCTATGCAGGCCTCCCAGGCTGCCCAGCGTGTCTGAGCTGGGCTCCAGCAAAATGTGCTGGGCATCCCAGGAGGCCACGCCAGGTGGTGGGGCCTGCTCCTTCCCTCTATGGAGCGTTCCCATCCCTGCTGCCTGGTGCAGGCCACCGTGAGCATTCTGCCAGAGCCTGGCACTAGCAGCAGCTGGCAAGATGCACTGGGCAGCGGGGACAGATGCACTTGTAGAGAGAAGGAGTAGGCCCCTCAGAGCCTGGTCGCTCCTTCATTTTATAGAGTTGGGTCACCCCTGACAAGCTGTCAGGCACATGCCTTCAGGCCCCTGCTGTTGCTGCAGGCCCTCCCCCATGCCCAGTCCTTGTCTTTGGGTGGCATCCCTGGGGGCTCACTGTTGTACATTTGGCAGCCTGACCCGTGGTGGCAGGCAGGGCATGCTATGGTGTTCCCCTCTGGGACTCACCTGGGGCTGGCCGTTGGGGTTGTGGGGGGGTGTGGCTGGCAGTCAGACAGGGTGGCCCCCACTCATCTGCCCGCTACAGTCTTTGGCATGCTGGGAGACATGTGGGGGTGCCCCCCTCCCAGCTTCTGGCCTCAGCCGCTGCAGGCATTTGTATGCCTTCTGCCACTGGAGATGAATGTGAGTTCCCTTTGCTCATGATCCAGTCTACACAGCTTGGAGAAGCCCGTGTACATTGGATTGATTCTGCCTTGGGATTTTTCAGTCTGTACTTAGCCTTTGAAGCTTTGTTACCATTAGCAGATATATGAAAGCTCAGTGTAGTACAGGGGTTGTGTGCCTGTAGATATTTCATTCTAGCTTAGTCCAGCTGAGCAGTTTCGAACCGAAACTATTAGTTGATTATGTTTTTTCATATTGACTATTGGTCCTGCAAAGTATGTTGGCTCAGTCTCTTTATCTACATATCTAATAGTTTAACTGGTGCAGTTAGCATCAGACTTATGCAGAAGCACAATGGATCCATGACTAAGAGCCCCAGCTAAGTGGTGTCCATAATGACACCAGGTTTCAGCCATCATTTTATTTTTTTAATTGTTCTTAGCCTCGTGGTTGTGAAGGAAACTTTTAAAATATGGCCCGTGTGAAACACGCATTGATGTTCAATGTGCACTTGCAAAAAAAATAGCTATTAAACCATAAAGTACCTTATTCATAGCAGTGAGATGTTAACTCTGAAACTACTCTGGACACTTCCTACCAACACAACCTGCAGAGAAACCTGTGTGTGGCTCTGGTTGCCACCGTCTATGTTGGGGTGGTTTTAACAGGATCTCTGAGATATAGATATAAGTGAAAACGGAGTCCTTTCCCTATACCTAAAGAGAGAGGGAGCAGTAGTATGGGGAAGTTTGTCCTTCCCCAAGGTGAGATGGTAAACCTTGCACTGTCCCAGCAGATACCTTAGTCATGGACATTCCCACTCCACGAGGAACAGATTCAGATCATGCAGGTGAAGCCATGGACTCTTGCATAGAGTATGCTTAGAATATACCCTAAATATATGCAGATATGCTTTGGCTGCCCTAATCCAGCTCTGGATGGATGATATGTATGTTTTGCTTTTCTTGTATACATGACTAGTTCCACAAATACACATTGAAGGGGAATCAACACCTTTTTCTTGTTAAAGAGCCCAGTCCATTGTGACATTGAAGCTGGAACTGATCTAAGCTCTCGATTTCCATTCCAGAGGGCAGCCATTCCCACAAGCTTGCCCTTTATTTTTCAATGAGAATTACAAATGTATTATGAAAGGAAATTCTGTCAGGACTTGCAGGCTCCTTGTTGCAGACTTAGGAGCCTAGGCCTTAAGAGCCCATGAGGCAGAGTTTCCCCATTCCCAGCATCACAAAATCCAACTACTTTTAGATGAAGCTTTGGGCAGGGCAGGACAAGGTACTGAAGTGATCTGAGTGCCAGATGTTGGCGATTTAGGATAACAGGAAACCCTCGCTATTCACAGGTTCGGCATTCGCGGTTTCAAATATTTGTGAATGCCAAACCCACATTTTATATACACTTTATACACTTACAGGAACTCCTCAGGAGCTCTGTGCTTGCTGCTGCCAGGCTCCCACCACTGCCGCACTCCTGCCCCTCCCCCCCACTGGCTGGGGACACTGCAAATATAGATTGTACAAATTAAACTGTTAGCTAATCCAGAGCTGTCCAACATCTGGGCAGTTGAGAGCCACATACCACACAGACCAAAGACCCCAGGTCCACATGCCACATGGGTGCCGCCACCACCACCTGGGCTGCCCTGTTGCACCCCCTTCCCCCCCCCCCACAGTCAGGCTTGCTGCCCTTGGCTGGGAGATGGGGTGAGCCAAGCTTCCTGTGCTACAGAGTTGCCCATGCTGCTGGTGGAGGCACTGGGAAGCCTAGCTCCCTCCACTCCCCACATGGTGCATCCAGCTGGGCAGGAGAAGAGGAGGGGTTGAGCTGTTCAATGCTCTTTCTGTTCTGCATTTTGCACCAGCAGCTTTGTAGCACAGGCAGCCCAGCTCCCTCTGCATAGACGGAAGGGGGTTGCTGCATGCCTCTCTGGAAGAAGGTGGAAACCAAGCAACCTGGCACTCCTTCCATCACACTGTTGCATGCACAGCCTGACAGCTCCCCCCACTTCCCTTCCCAGCTACACACACAACTTACCTGCAGTATGGGCAGGCTCCTTTTTTTGCCACATGTGCAGTTCAGGCTGTTCAGCCCCCTCTGACTAGGGCATCAGGAGCAAATGGGAGGGGGGATGGCAGACAGGCAGGAGCCCACAGGATATGTGCTAACCCGTCAGCAGCTGCATGCAGCCTGCAGTCTGCCACTTGGACAGCCCTGACTAGTTCATTGCATATGCAAGTGGAGCTGTAGCCTGATTTATCCAGCTTAAAAGGTTGAGCATTGAGCTAAATTTGCCTTTGTGCAATATAGTATGGAGCTCTCGAGGAGAACAAATTATGCTAAAATTGGGCAGTCAGATTCAGCCTTGTGCTAAAATAAAATAGAATCAATCCTTATGGAAATTTTGTACTGTGGACACTAACAGCCTTAGCATTTAATTCCCACTGGGGCCATTATTATAGTTTAGGAATCCATTCTCTGAACCAGAATATTGTTTTTTTGGCCTTTTTATCTTATTTTATTTCCTTTTTTATTGATTATTTGACCTGCATCTTTTCAACCACTATTCCAAGAAAAAATGTTTATCTTTGAAATATAATCGCCTTGCATAGATGGCAGGTAGCAATTTTTTATAGGCTATTAACTTTTTGTCATTTGTTGCTAGTCTTCCCGCACCGATAGACACGAGCAACATGGTTCTTAGTAATTTTCCACATTGAATGTTTAGATAGATATCTGTATATACATGCATAGCTATATTAATAAAGCCCCAATATATTATCCTGGGGTTTCAGTGGGCTTACAGACACACACTCACGTACACACACATGCACATGGGCACACACTTAAGACCCCCAGGTCTCTTCTTCTGTAAAGCCATGCAGAGCATAGAGTGAACTAAAGGTGGTAGTTGTTTTTAATATCCTGTGGGACCAAGCCCTGGTGTAAGAACCTTTCAGCTTTTGAGAAGAACAGAGGAACTTGGGTAATGCCATTTGGCTTTCAGATCTCCAACATCATTGATACATTGTGCCAGCCTACGTTCACCCTATTTCTTTACACTGTTGTGCTATTAGTTGTTCCCTTTAGATTGATATCGTTATAAGCTCTTCTAAAAGCTGAGACACTGAGTACATGTCAGAGATGTGTAGTGTTTGGATCTCTCTGACAATGTAGACTACTGAAAAGTAAATCTAGGCGCTCCATTTCCATTACCTCATGATTTGTGGTGTTCTGGGGCATCCAACACAGGAACTGTGCAGCGAGAAGCATCACAGCATTTGAGCGTCATTATGCACAGTCCTTGGACGAACTCCTGTCAATAACTTGCAAAGCCACCTCATTTCAGAAAAATCTCTCATCATGTGGCTATTGCTTTCCTAATCAGATGGCAACTGTGTTAGTAGTGGCACTTTTTGCAGGCATTTCTACTTCCACTACTATGCCCTCCACTCCTTAGAGACTGTGACTATTTTGCCTAGCAACTCTCAGTAAAGCTGAAGGTCTAAGGTGTCTATGCAAAAATGGAAGAAGGTCATAGATGATCTTGTCGGACTACTTCTGTTTGAATCTAGTTGGGGCTGAAAGTGTTAAAGGAGGTTTTTCCAATCCAAGGAAATGCATATGGAAAATTCAGAATGTCTTACAGAAGATGAAATAGATTGTGTATTAATGAGCTAGAGATGGATGTTATACATAAACCAGTTTAAGTGAACAGGAACTGGTTTAAACCTCTAACAGAACAGACATTCAGTGCATGTAAACCAGTTTGAAAATGGCAGAAACCAGTTTGGGATAAACCTGGCTGAATGTAGTATCAGATTTAACTGATTTGGGTCAAACCAGTTTATGCAATGTCTGTCCCAGACCCCTTCCTGGTTTCATAGATTTCATAGATATCAGGGCTGGAAGGGACCTTGGAAGATCGAGTCCAGCCCCTGCCCAAAGGGCAGGAAGTCAGCTGGGGTCATAGGATCCCAGCAAGATAAGCATCCAATTTACTCTTGAAGGTAT
>NW_017728914.1:30677702-30734697 GCF_001723895.1 Crocodylus porosus
TAGCGGGAATGGGCGTCCCATGGAACTGATGAAAGACCGATGCACAGTACCCATTTAATAGGTTGGCTTTTTCCTGGGCGTCAGTTGTCAGTTGCCCCGTCTGGTTCCGCAGGGGTCCAATGTTGCCCTTGCTTTTCCTGTGGCTCCCTACACATCTGAAAAAGGACTTTTTATTGTCCTTGATGCTCAAAGCTAGTTGGAGTTCAGTTGCAGCCTTAGTTTTCCTGGTTTGCTCCCTGCAGGACCAGACCAGTGCACAATAATCCTTGGAGGTGAATCCCATCCTCCATCCTTTGTAGGCCTTTCTTTTTAGCCTCAAGAGGTCTGCTAGGTCCCTGGAGAGCCAGGGGGGCTGCTGTCCCCTCTTGCTGCCTTTCCTCTGAGATGGAATAGACTTAGCTTGTGCATTGAGGATCACTCCCTTGAGGAGCAACCACTCTTCTTGAACTCCCCTCTCCCTAGGGTCGTGGTCCCTTAGGGCCTGACTGACAAGCCTCCTGAGCTTGTCAAAGTCGGCTTTTCTGAAGTCAAGGACTTCCATGTTGCTGACTGACTTTCCAGCTTAACGGCAGGTGGCGAAGGTGATCAGCTCATGGTTTCTGTTACCAAGCTTCCCATTGATCACTAGGTTGCCGATTAGGTCATCCCCAATAGCCAGTACCAGGTCGAGCGGTGCTTTGCCTCTCATTGGTTTAACTTAAACCAGAGTCCTCCAGCATCCCAGCTGCTTTGCAGCTCTGGTAGGGCTGTCTGCTCCAGAGCAGGGATGGCCCCACCCCTCTGCTCCCTGGCTGGAGCTCCAGGGGAGAATGCAGATACAGCAACATCTGCCTGGCTTCCCCCTGGCCTCCCACTCCTCACCACTCCCTCCTCAAGCATGGATTCCCCCCTCTCCCACAGCACAGACATAGCCAGCATGTGGTATGGTAGCGAATGCTGAGAGGTGTCTGTGTAAGGCAGACAGGACAGTGTCTGTTTAAGGATTTTTGGAGCTAATCAACAGCTCAGCTGGTAATGTCCTTCCATTCCTTCTTTGGAAAAAGCTGTTTAAGAAGAGCTTGAACTAATGAGAGAAGTTTTTGTTTTGTTTTGATGGATGCTAAATGCTATCAACTCCCTGTGTAACTCCCTGCTGTGCAACTAAATGCTGTTATCAACTCGCTGCTGGCTCCTTCACTGGTCAGGAGCAGTGAGGGAAGGAGGGGACCCTTCCCTAATCAGAGCATCCTGATGGGGCCTGGCCATGCCCCCCTCAGCTCAGCACTGTAGAAGGGAAGGGAGGGCTGCTCTAGTACCCCCTGGCTTCTAGCCTGAGCCACTGCAGGCATGTGCCTCCTTTTCTTCAGTCCAGAGGGGATGTTTGTACAGTTGCAAACTGGTTCAGCCTAGCCTAACCTGCAAAGATTGAATCAATTCAGGCTGAGGCTTTTTGAATGTCTTTTCCTAGCCATGGAGGCTTCCCTTAACTGAACCTGTTATTTTGTGTGTATTATTATGCTGCCACAGAGGATTGGATATTTAGTAGCAGGAGCTATTTGAACATGGGATTCTTTAGAAAGTGGGGTGAATTGCTGATTCCAGATCTTCACGTTAAAGACAACTGATAGACAAAAAGATTGGCCACTAAATGGAGGTCGGTGGTAGGTCCGCTATTATCATAAATTTCCAATAATCTCTACTTAAAATGTCACCATCTACTGAAAATTATCTGCGATGTTGCAGTTTTTCCTTACACTGTGATAATGGGGAAATAACTGCAGATTTTCAGGGGCTATTATGGGAACTATGGCTAGTGTTTACTTTGTGTTGATCGTCATTGTACTGGTTGTCTTGCATCCTGAGTAATACATTGCAAGGTCTTTCTAGAAGGATGTGATGTAAGTGGAAGGTTTAGGCAGAAGTCTGGGTTGTCAGATGGATTACTCTTCATAAATATCGTGAATTGAGTGCAGTGCATTACGAGTCGTGAGTATCAAAGTCTCCAGTCCATTCATAGGCTAGTTACAGTAACCACAATGCAAATATCTTTGTATTGGCCTGCCACTTCACTTCAGTCCCAGCAGAAGGAACCGTAACTTGAATCACAGCTTAGAGACAACGGTGATGATGGGTTTTGTGATGTATTTCTCATTCCACATACAGTATATGCCTCTCAGCAGTCTCACCATATGGTTTGGAGGTTTGTTTGTTTTTTTGGTCACCACTGACCTAACTTTGATTTCGCTGATCACTTTGTTTCTGTATTTTCCATCCTCATCCAGTTGTATTAACTCTGTAAGACAGAGTGAAAGATTTGTGGAATATGTTATCCTACTGTGATTCTCATAAATAAGAGCATCTAGTTTGCTTTTTATTTGCATAGCCAACTTCTACGCAAAGGAAACTTGAAGATTTCATACAGGCACAGAAAGAAAAAATCTTTTGTAGACATTTCAGCTTGGGAGAAAAGTTTTGGTGCATATTCATTACTATTCTGTACAATGTATAATACTATAGGACGGGACAGGTTTGATAAATAACAGTGGGTAGGGTTTAAAAACAGAATTGAACAAAGCTGGGATCTACTCAGTTCATATTTCAGCTCGCCTGGCACTGCATGAACGTTTTATTGTTGAATGGACATAATGATCTGTAGCACTTTGTCCCTAGTTCACATGAATTAATAGACAAGTGAGGTAATATTGATTATGTTTATTCATATGATTATGCAGTTTTTGTGAATCTCTAATGAACTGTGGTAACTCAATTACATCATTCAGAAAATGGAACTAAGAGGGATTTCCTGGGTTGTCAACTCCAGTCTCCTACTATCGCAAGCAACGGCATCCCTTCTGTAAATTGATCAACACGTCATATAACTAATGAACTGACTGAGCTCATTTGAGTGAGTTCCTCTGTTTTGAAGTCACTGAGACTGTTTGCAAAAGTAAGAATGAAACTTTTTGTTTTATAGCAGGATTTGAATAGCATGGCAATTCTTGGGAGTTTTATGCAAATACATTAGATGCGTTGTTTCCATTAAGTCTACTGTCAGTTTTGCCTGTCAGTAATTTCTGTCATTTTTTTTCCTTATTTAAAATGAGTAAAGTGTCAAGACCAATTAACAGAATGGAAACCAGGAATTTGTAACGGCTCAGAGAGTTTCTGATGTTTACATCAGAAAAAGTCTAGAAATGTCTCTTACTCAATAACCAGTTATTTCATGGATTAGTTGACCATAGCAATTTGTTCCTTATTCATTCAGCCCTATAAAACTACATATAGCAGCTGAAGTCAGGAGATGTTAAACTATGGGGGCATTTTAACAAGAGGGGATAAATATTTGACTGTCTTTTTATTTTTGAATGAAGACTCCTTTCACCAAAATTGGGTTTTAATCCCAGCTTGCCCATGGATGCAACTTAATTAAATGGGTGATGTGTGTGTGCTTCTCCCATGACTTCAGCAGTATGCTGATGGTCTTTTGCCAGTCAGCTTTTCATTTGAAGAAGCCAGTCTAAAGATTGAGAACATCGTAACTATTTTAACTGTTTCCTTAGTTCTCAAAACTTTATATCACTGAACATCAAAGGGAGACAGCTGTTTTTATTCAGCTGCTATTTTTCTCCCTATTGCTAACCAAATGGTATTTGTAAATCTCTGGGGAACATAATTATAATTTTCTTCATAATTTAACATCCAGAGAACTTGACTATTTGGAGAATGCTCCTTTTACCTGATACTCTCATTACTCCTACAAAATATAAAAACCAAACCAATTCAAGCTAAGCACTTCGAAGATTGTTGGGGGAGGGGGTGTCTTGTGGGGGGCTGGTTTGTTAGTTTTCTTAATAATACAAAATGAATCTATGTATTTCACTACTGAGAGCAATGTATTGCCTCACATTTACTGCGGAGGCAGTTTCTTTCCTTTTTATTTTTAAATGGGTGTGCAGTTCTCCAAATACAGCAGAAATATTTTCAGATATAAAGCACTGGTGAATCTGTCACATACAGTTACAGCAAACGCATTCTCAAAGCAACAAGGATATCTAAAGTGAAGTCATCTTCCCAGTAGCTTACATAACCTCCTAATATACTGCTTTGGTATTTCAGCAATCTCAAAACAGTCACATTCGAGGTATATCACTGAATTCTTTGAATGAGAATTAAGAACTGGAAAGTGTGTAATAGCTTTCATTTGGATGGATGTCTTAAGTATCAGACTTATTGAAGACTCTGAGAATTTGACTTATTCACAGTATCTCTTTAGAGGGAGTCTCTATGTGGCCATAATCTACCAACATCTTCTCCCAAGTATTTAAAGAAATGTAAAGGCAAGGGTTTTGATACATGAAAAATGAGCTTGTATGTCAAATGATTGCATGAGGAAATAACTGTGGTCCAAATGTTCAGCTGGTCTACATCTGTGTTGCCCCATTGACTTCAATGTACACCAGCTGCTGGTGGTATTATTTCAAAGATTTCCTGGATTTTTAGGGTCGGAAGGGAGCTCTTCAAGTCCGACCCCCTGCCCTGGGCAGGAAAGAGCGCTGGGGTCAGATTTGTATGAAGTAAGATTGGATTAAACCAAGGTGCCAAAGATCGAGCCCACGGAGTCCTGTGATATAGTCCGTGTTGCTGCCGGTGGGTCTCAGGCCGGCCCTGCTGCACGTGGTCTGTGGGGGTGAAGCGGGCACGTCTGCTGCACACAGCACATGGGGCCAGTCCAGATGCATGCTGCATGCAGCACCCACGCCCGCCTGGCCTGGCGTGCTGGATCCAAGTGCAAGGCTAGTGTGTGGGCCTGATAGGTCCTGCAGCCCCATCCCGTGCCCCTTATCCAGCACACGTTTTTGGATCAAACCTTGCTGAAAGTACTAGCATTCAATGCTGGGTTGCATTCGCAGCCTTGGCTAACTTGCACATGCCACAAACCAGAGGTGGGAGCTGAGGTGATGCTGCATTAAGCACTGTGGTCCCCACATCATCCCCTCACTCTCTTTAGCGCCTGAAAGCTACTTGACGTTACATACGCTAGCCCTAGTTACCCCTGCTGTTCCTGAGACGCTTCTTGACTTGGCACCAGAGGTTAGTGGAAGGCTAGCACAAGAATCGCTGCACGATGCGAGGATTTCTTCACTGGCCAGTTCATGGTTTCACGGAAGCTCTGCCCAGGGAGAGCAATGCAAAGTTGCTTTAAGAGACTGGAGAATCTGTGCTTCCCCTTCCTAACTAATCAGAAGCCTTTTGGCTCTGATTCTAATCTTACGTGGGCACCACAGATGAGCGTAACTCAATTGGCTTTAATAGTTATGGGGGAGATTTCTTTTTCCTGAGACGGCATTCTAATGGGGCTATATAAATTCCTAGGCAGAAGGGAGCTATCTTTATCAGACAAATTGTGCTCCAGAATATGCTTATTTAATGTTTTAACAGGGAGTTTTCTTCAGTTTATTGTACTGAAACATGTTCTCTCTTCTCCCGTGCGTGCCTTCTGCTTGGTTGTTGTATACCACCTCTGCTCTGGACTGGCAGCTGCACTTGGCATTCCCATTAACGTGCCGACAATGGACGGGCGCATTAATAGCCGAATCTGTCTGCCTCCGTATCACAATTGGGAATTTCCAGGCACTTCATTCCCCACTTCTTTCCCCTCGTCTTCCTTATGTCGTTCTCCTGTTTACCACCAGTGCTCTCTTCCCCTCCAACATGATCGTTTCTGAATAACCGAGTGACTGAAGGTCAGAAGCTGAACCAGCCGTGTCTGCTGTGTGGGACGTGGAAGAGGAGCGTGATCATACAAAACAAAATCCCTCAGTTAGCAGGAGCCAGAAGTCCCCGACATTACTAGTTTGAGGAAGTTGGTAACTGCCCAGTAGCCTTATACTGATTCTCTCAGGATCTGATTGTCTGAGGAAATTTGGTAGAGAGGAGTAAATGATCATTAAGCCAGTCATTAGCAGTGAGGCCAGTTAAAAGTAGTCTTCAGCCCCCCTACCTGTGTGCAGCCAGCAAGCCCAACCTATATGCAGGCCCCTTGTGAGGCTGATGGAAAGGACACACATGGAAATATATACCAGTACTTCTAGGTGAAGGAAGGAGCTACAAGGGCACGCATTTTGTATGCGAGCCCAACGCTTTTCCATCCAATATCTTCCACTCCAGCAGCACTTTAGGAGTCCTGTTAGCTGGGTTTCATCTTTCTGGCCAGAGAGAAATTCAGCTAATCTGAGTTATCAGTTCTACTGAGGATGACAAACCCTCTGGGGTTATGGAGGAGTGTCTAAAATGTGTCTCCTTATTTACATCATAAGTAGGAAAGATCAATAGTGTGCTCTTGCATATCTTGTAAAGCTTTGCTTTCCTGTCTGCTCTAAAAGGTGGCACCTCCAGTAATAGGGTGTGCTTCCTCTTCATCACCGCTGTGATGGCGCCTAATAGAAGGACCCGCTTCCTGGAATCCCTCATTTTGGGGGTACTAGCAAATGCTTCTCTGGTCTAACCTTCCTAGTCATATGAGAGTTGATGGAGTCACAGCTGTTGCGGCTGCAGGGCCTGGCAAGGTATTAAGACTGCTGGGATAAATGATGTTAATGGGAATGTTCATTTTCGAGAGAGAAACTAGGCCCTTCTAACATTGGCTAATTAGATGAAAAATTCAGACTGGAATAAGAGAAAATGCTTTCTAAGCTGCTGTACTAAAAAGGACTGGCAAAAAAATAAAATTGAGCTTTTGTACTTTTTCACTTCTTTATAAACAAAGAGTGGAAAGTTTCTTATAACGGAGGTGGGTTTTTTTAAGAGTTTATGTTTTTATAGTGGAAATGTTGTAACTGTCTGAAGACTGGAGGGTTTGTGAATGTGACTGTGGAGCCCAAACCCTGTAAGCTGAGTAACTGTGTGTAGGGGGGGGAGGATTTAATCAGATTGGAGTCTTTAGTTCTTTCATAGTTTCATAGTTTCTAGGGTTGGAAGGGACCTGAGCAGATCATCAAGTCCGACCCCCTGCCATGGCAGGAAAGAGTACTGGGGTCAAACGACCCCAGCAAGATGTGCATCTAACCTCCTCTTAAACACCCCCAGGGTAGGAGCCTGCATCACTTCTCTTGGAAGTTAGTTCCAGATCCTAGCCACCCTGACCGTGAAGTAGCACCTCCTGATATCTAATCTGAATTTACCCTCTGCCAGCTTGTGACCAATATTTCTAGTCATTCCTGGTTGTGCTTGGGGGCACAGAGACTCTCCCAATACCTACTGGTCCCCTCTGACTAGTTTGTAACAGGCCACTAGATCCCCCCTCAGCCTTCTCATGTGGAGGCTGAATGGGTTCAGGTCCTGTAGCCTCTCCTCATAGGGCCTGCCCTGCTGCCTCCCGATCATGCGAGTGGCCTCCTCTGGACCCTCTCCATGTTGTCCACATCCCTCTTGAAGTGCGGCACCCAGACCTGGATGCAGTACTCCAACTGTGGCCTGACCAGTGCCGCATAGAGGGGGAGGATCACCTCCTTGGACCTGCTCGAGATACATCTGTGGATTCATGACAAGGTGCAGTTGGCCTTCCTGACTGCCTCCCCACCCTGCCGGCCCACGTTCATCTTGGCATCAATGATGACTCCAAGATCCTTTTCCGCCTCTGCCCTGACGAGAAGGGAGTTCCCCAGCCTGTAGGTATGGTGCTGGTTCTTCCTCCCCACGTGCAGCACCTTGCACTTGTCAGTGTTGAGTCGCATCCCATTCTCATCCATTCACCCCTGTAACCTGTCTAGGTCCAATTGCAGCCTTTCCCTCCCTTCTAGCGTGCCCACGTCCCCCCACATCTTAGTGTCATCAGCAGATCTGAACAGGTGCTTTTTACCCCCTCGTGCGAATCACTGATGAAGATGTTGGACAGTGCAGGCCCGAGGACCGAGCCCTGGGGGACCCCACTGCCCTCATCCCTCCAGACTGAAAATACCCGTCGACCACCACCCTCTGGGTGTGGCCCTCCAGCCAGTTGGTGACACATTTGGCTGTGTGGGTGTCGACACCACAGTCCCCCTCTTTTTTAATGAGGATGGGGTGAGGGTGTTGAAGGCTTTCCGAAAGTCCAGAAAGTCCACTGCTGCTCCTGCGTCTAAGGATTTGGTGACCTGGTCATAGAAGGCCACCAGGTTGGTCTGACAAGACCTGCCGCTAATGAACCTATGTTGGTTGCCCCTGAGCATAACCTCCCCTGCTGGCCCCTCGTGGACATGTGCCAGGATAATTCCCTCATAAAGCTTACCCAGAATCGAGGTAAGACTGACTGGCCTATAGTTCCCTGGGTCCTCCTTCCTCCCTTTTTTGAAAATAGGAACCACATTGGCCCTCTTCCAGTCCTCTGGCACCTCACCAGAGCACCACGAGTGCTCGAGCGTACAGCCATGCCAGGGGTACCGCAATGACCTCAGCTAATTCCCTCAGCACTCTGGGGTGGAGATCGTCCAGACCAGCTGATTTAAATACATCCAGTCCCTCCAGAAGTTCCCTGATGAGATCCTCCCTGACCTATGGCCTGGGTGCGCCTCCCCTGGGGCTTGAGTGGGGCTTGGTGCGGGGGGCTGATCCGGTCCCTGCTCAGGAAAATGGAGGCAAAGAAGTCATTAGATAGGTTAGATTTGTCATCTGGTACTGTCTCCTTTGTCGTCTGTGCTATCTCCTTCAGCACACTGTTAAGTCATTAAATAGGTTAACTTTGTTGCTAGCTTTGTGTGTGCAGAGGTTTTTTTTTATACTTAATACCAACAAAATATGTATATTTTGGTAAAAAGAAACCTGTGCTCACATTGCAGTAACCTTATCCTTGCAATGAAAGTGGTAGAACTCAGACTAGAGAGTCCAGAGACGACAACTTATATCTCCTCTAGTAACGCAAAGGACTGCAAAAGATGTCTTCTTAAAGGAAAAACCAAAACTTGTCAGGTAATCTTTATTCATCAGGAAACAAAATAAGGCACAAACCCATTTTAAGAAAACAGATCCTTTGCAGTCACTTGCAGCTGAACAAGAAATGCCCATAAACACGCATCTGAAAAGTTTGCATCCAAAAGGGCCCGTGTTGATGTGATGGTATATATGTTGGGAGATGGCAGTTGGAGTGCCCTTCCGCCCTGAAAAAAAATGCCTCTTGTGTTTTTATTGCTTAATGCTACTGGATCCCAAAGTAGATTCTCCTACATGTCCAGCCTTTCTTGGAAATTTATCACTGAAGTTTCCAAAGGTTTCTTCTACCGGAGTTGAAATGAAAAAAAATCACAGTGGAATATGCTACTCATTTGCTTGTGAAATCATCCTGGATATATGCCCAGTCCCCTCTTTCCCAGGAGGTGCTCAGAGGCGTCTTCCCAGCCGACTCTCAACTCTTAAGCATGTTGGCACTATGGCAGACACCAGGTAATAGTCACCGTTGGGAAGTCTCTATTCGCAGAAGTACTAGAGAGGTAAAATACTTTCTCTTCCTCTGAAGTAAGTAAATAGTGTATAATTTGCTGACACAAACTATTTGCTTAAAATGGGCAATAGGCCTTGGGGAGATGTTTATGATCTAGGCTAGATTGACTTCAGCAAGCAGCAGCTGGTGCTTTCACACTGCTTGGATGTTGGAGGGATCATCTGTACTGCGAGGTAGAGGGAGGCAAAAAAAAAAATGCAGCTGCATCTTTCTGGAGCTAATTTTAAAAGAGCAATGAGATAGTAATTACTACCCTTCCCAGCTGCTCTTTATGAGGGTAAGAGGTTTAATCATAGACCTAGGATGAAAGAGAAAAATGCTAGCCAGGCTGCAATCCAATGTTGCTAAAGTCTCTTGGAGGGGTACTTAGGATTCTTATCTCCTCCTCCTCCTAGTGTGAGCTACCTCACAAGGAGTATCCAGCACTTCTCGGGGTCAGGCCCGTTTATCTGATGGTTTTCCAGATGAGTAGCTGTGGTTGTGCTTTACCGATTGCTGTGCTTTCCCAGTATGCTTTCCCTAGGCCTCCAGGGGGGAGAGGCCATACCGAGCCTCAAATGAGCATCCCAGTTCCCCCAAATGCATGAATGCTGCAGATGGAGGAGGATTTCCTGTGGAGTTATTTCTGTCAACATCTCATCTATAGGAAGTTCATACAAATAACTGATAAGTGCAATTAATGTGACAAAACATAAATATTTATACACCCATTGAGATGATGTTTCTTGCTAGTTACAAACAAAAGCATCTTGTGAAAGCTGCTTTTTGACAAGTGAGCAAAATATGTATAGAAGGCGCCTCTGCATTAACTCAGCTGTGCTTCATTAACTCTCTGCAAATGTCAAGTGTTTGGGAATAACTAAACTAAAAAATAACAGGGGGCAGCTCGGTGGGAGTTCCTCTGGAAATGCTCAAACTTTGGGGGAGCTGAGTGCCAGCTGGATTGTTCATTGCTGCCTTGTTAAGCCAGAGACGATGGCTGAAGTCACTCGTGTATCTTTTACTTTGGGTCTTCCTTTTGAAAAACCGCACTCATCGCATTGTGTAGAGGAGAGAAGTAAAGCAGGGGGTACAAGTCGGGGACTGCCATCTCCTGATTTAACCATGTTACCTCCCGCAGTGCCTGGAAGTGGGTTTGTCTTCAGAGGTGGGTCCCATCCTTGGGTTTTCAGATTTGACTAATAGGAAAGTACATTAGGACCGCCTCTGACTCAAGGTTTGTTTTTTTGCAAATCAAAACCCGGCTGATGAGATTTCTGAAAAGTTCTGCCTCCGTCATATTTTTGGTTGTCAGTTTTCACATATCATCTAGATGGATGATGAAATAGCAGGCGATTTCCATATCCTCCCTTTTAGGAGAGGGGATAAATTCATTTTGCCACAATATATTTGGTCTTTCCTGAGATGACTTCATTATGCGCTGTCTGACTGAAAATAATTGTCTGTGCTCCAGGGAAAACATCTAAGGAGCTGCCTTGAATCCAGTCAGTGTACAAACACAGCTTGTACACAACTTTAAGGCTGGATTGTCATGTGTATTCCTGTGTCCTTGGGTTAAGTCCTGATAAAAATGGATGGGGCCTCGAAGGATATGTGTAAGAAACTGGGTAAAGCCATGGATGCTGAGGGTTTTGTGAGTGTTAATACCAGCTTCTTGAACTAGCACTTTTTAAATATGCCTTTTCAGTCCTTAATTTAACATACGGTTGGTTATTCATTAGATTGACTTTGTTGATGGCGGTATCAATCTGAGCTGGCTAGGTTTGACACATGAATTCTGAATAATAAAAGAAGATTTTGCTTTTGTTAGCAAAAAAAAAAATTGTATGTGAGATACAGTGAAAGGGCTGTAAATCATCTTAAAATGTGTTTCATCTCATCTTTTGATTACCCAAATCAAAGTAGTAAAAATCCAATAGAGAAGTAAGGCAAGAGCTCTGCGATGCATACTTGCTTTCCATGAGTCTCAGTGTGATGTTGCAGTGTTATTATTAGCCCGATCGCATTGCCTAGGAGTTTGTGTCACGGACCATATCCTCACTGTGCTAGGTACTGCCTGGATAAAAAAAATAAGCTGAAAAAGACTGGCTTTTCCCAAATTGCTTACAGTGTAAATATGTTTGCAGGTGTTAACTGTTGTCGTTCAGTGCTGAGTCTTTCTACGTATGCGTGGGACAGGCCCACTGCAGCTGCCTTGCTTGGTATCATCCACAGGCTGATACTGGGTTTGCGAGGAAAGGGGAAGGAAGCCACTGAAAGGGTTGCATCTTGTTCTCACTGTGATCAGTACTTAAAAAAAGTGCACAGGGAATGAAAGCATTCTGTGTGGCTTGAATAGCCATCGGAGCCAGAATAAAGGCATATCTATTGCTTTTGTGGAAGTCCTGCTGATAAGCGCACCCCAGCTGCTCGCCCCCACTTTACAAGATCTGTCTGCAGCATCCGTCAGGGGACATCCTCAGAGCAGTGGTTTGACAAGAGCGGGCAAAGGTGGGCTTTTCAGCAGCACTTTCAGGAGCGCCACAGAAGTCCCTGTGGCCCAGGGAATGTCTGTTTTGTATGGATCACGGATATTTCTCTTTCCTGCCTGTCCCAATGAACAAAGAGCATCACGTTTTATTGAGAGTTGGCATGAAGGAACTGAGGGTATTTCATATGCTTCTTAATGATCTATATTGAAAAGCTTGACCCATTTGTAACCATATGCTTATGTCCATATTGCCATGTTATTGACTGAACTAACCACGGGGCCCTTTATTCCACATTTTGTTGAACTCCCCAGAAAAGCTGAGTCAAAACCGCCAAAAATATTCATATTTTAAAGTATACCTCTCTTATCTGTTTCTCTCCATATCCATATGAAGAGTTTAAAAATCATACGATAAGCTTAAGCAGGTAGAAGGTAAATTTTGGGTATTTTGGGAAGTTCCAAACTTTCAAAAGCAACCTCTACATTTTTATACCCGAGTTCCTGAATGTTACTGTTCTAATACATCCTGTGGTTTGGGGATTTGTGATATGGGTACAAAATAGTGTGTTTTGCTGGATCTTCAGTTACTGCTGCTTTTGCCTAAAATTAACCTCAAAGTGTTGTAAGCAAAAACTCTGACTTAAGATATACTTTTCATTCCTTTGTTCACACTGTATGAAACTTTCTTGCACAAGTAGTGCTGAACAAAATGATACTATTCAATATGAACAAGGATAGCAGAATCTAGTCTAGAGTATTTGAATGTACATGCAAGTCCATCTGTGGCACTCCCCCATGCGAATGAGCATGTGTTAAGGAATGAAATATATCCTTATGCAGAGAGCCTGCAGAAGTCTAATGCGCCATTTGAGTTCTTCTTCAAGCCTTTACACATTATGTTAGTAGTGCACGGACCTTAGCCAGGCCCTTGGAAAGGAAATTAATCTCACCCTAATATAACGTTTCCTTATAAGAACTTTTAGTACCTGGGCACCCTTTCTTTTCTGGATAAAATTGACAGTACATTTCACTCTTACACCCGAAAAAGTGTGTGTGTGTAAGACTTACGAAGTGGTGCCCAACCTTTTGGTCCCATAGGCCAGATGAATGGTGCCAGGTCTGTCCATAGGATGGATCTATGGATCTAATCCATAGGCCTGATCCCACCCCATGGGCCTTGGGAATTTGGCAGCAGCTTGCCCTTTGGGAATCACTATCCTTATTAGGGGTGTGCAAAACGGGCCATATTCAATATGGATTTGACCCAAATTGGGGACAGTGATTCGATTTGTCAATTCAGATTGCTGTCCCCGATTTGATTCAGCCAAATCCAAATCTGAAGATTCAGTGCTGATTCAGAGAATCAGCGATTCGGACACAGACACAGCTTTAAATGTCTTTTCTACTTACTTGAGATACCAGGCAGCTTGTGAATGCTGTGATGCTGCTGTGGATGGAGCGTCCTACTGGAGTGTGAGGGGGCCCCTGCATGCTTGGTGGTGAACCCAGAAGTCGACTGGAAGTACTTCTCCACCTCTTCTCCACCGGAGAGCGCCCTGGCCCCTCCCCCCACAACTCCTGGCTCGCTGATTGACTGCAGGGGGATCCTGGGTGCCCCCCCCCCGACCCAGGAGGCACCAGTCACCAAGCCGGGAGGGTGCAGGATGGACCCCCTGTGTGCTCCCTAGCAGACCCAGAAGTGGACCCGAAGTGCTTCAGGTCCACTTCTGGATCCGCTACCGCGCATGCTGGGGAGTCCCCCTCACTCCTGTCAGACAGTCCATCCACCCCAGCATCGCAGCATTCACGAGCCGCCTGGTATCTCGAGGTATGTAGAAAAAACATTTAAAGCCATGTCTATGTCCAAATCTCTGAAACTTTCTGAATATCTCTGAATTGATTTGGAGGGTTCCGATTTGATTTAGAGAGATTAAAGGGTCTCCTGATTCGATTTGGATCACCAAATTGGGCCAAACCTCCACCAAATCAAATCAGGGACTGAAACTTTGCACAGCCCTAGTCCTCATATAATTAAGGAATTGATTTATGCTCCTAGCCTACCATTGATCTCGTAGGAAAATACCTCTTGATGGAAATTCCTTGTGTGGTAAATGCTGAAATAGGTCCAGGCTGTCAGCAAAGAATTGCCATTTTATTTTTAAAATTATTTTAAAAAACTATGTCATCTACCGTAGGATTGTAGTCTCAGAGTTCTGGGAGGAGGCATGTAGTAGTAGGGTTTCAATGGTGTTGTATCTCTAATGGTCCAGGTGATATGCAAGAAGCAAGGGGCTTTGGTGGTATCTTTTATTAAACCAACTCTTGAGATGTTAGACAAACTTTCTAGGTCTAGGAAAGAAACAGGTACAACTTAAGTTAAATAACAGATCAAACAGAAGCCTGTGTTTAACTTCATATCATACATAATCACTTAAAGGAATAGAGGGGGAAACCTGCTCAGTTTTACTTTCACTACCAAAACTCAGTTGAACAAATCTATTTTAAATTCTTCAGGCACTTGAGGAAATAAAAGCTGTTTAAAAAATCTATTTGATTAGGTGTGCAGTGGGGTGGAAGAGGACTTTACATTTCCAGCCAAAGGAAATTTTTAAAAGCCAAGAGGAAATGAACAGCCCTTTAGGATCCCATATTTTCTGTGGACACAAAAGTGACTACAAATTGGCATTTGGCTGTGTAATCCAGCTGATGAAATAACTAAATTATGACTGAAAATGGATCTTAGTAGCTCATCAAAATAATAAAATATAGAGATGTACTTTGAAGAGTAAGGTCTCCTGAGTCTAGTGATTATGCTTTTAAAAATTTGCTGAGAGGAAAAAATGGAAAATATTAACATTCTTTTTTATTGTTTGATTTCATTCTTTTTTTTCTTTTCTCATTTGTAATGCTCACGTACTCAGGAAGTTGAGGTAGGTTTTCACTTTTAAACTGTAAATAAAATAATAGCATTTGCAATATAATGTATATTACATTCTAAACTCTTAATATCCATTAAGAACATATATTTTATTTCCAATCCTGCAAAGCCCCCCTTTTTTTCTATTATGCATCTCATAGATTTGGTTTATCTAGTGCATCTGAATGGTTTATCAAACGCGTATATTTATTATTTGAAGTTTGTTCATTTAGATGTAATACAAGCTTAACTTTCAGTTATTACTTAACGTTTTCTTGATGAATTATTTGGATAAAGGTTAAAGTAAATTCTAAATCAATCTTATAATACCAGAAATCTTCTCCGAAGGACTGCAGGATAGATTTAGTGACTGGTTTGTTTGTAATATGAATAGTTGTGATTTATTTTAGAATTACTTCATTGAGTTTTAAAAGTGCATACAATAAACTGATATCATTTCGTTAGTGATATGGAAAGGTGCTGAACAGGCCCAAGACATTTTGGAGATGTTGATGAACGAAGAAGGGGGGGAATTCTACCTAATTGTCCACGAGCTGAGTTCATTTCTCCCATCAGCTATGCTGCTGACTTGGGGAAAAATTCAACCCTGCCTGACAGAAAGGGGAAACAGATGCATCCACTTCTGCCTGCAAGGCAGATTTCCATGTGGCAGTCCAGAGACAAACTTAAGGTTCACCCTAAAACTTTTTTTGTTTGCAAAGATGCAGCCCAGGGTCCTAGTTCATGAGACCAACTAAGTGTCGTGTACTTACACTTTCTGTTAGGAATGTCTACAACCCAGCCAGATACTCATGTATCCATTGGGGCTCAAGAATTTGGCCACATATTTACTTTAGTTACATCCCTAAGCCACTGGGCATTAGAGGGTTGATGACAGGTTAAACCTGTGCTGTTCATGCAGTTGTATGGAACGATGGATTAAGCTAAATTCAGAAATGGGTAGATAGCTTCTAATGTAATCTGCTGGTCAGTAGGTGCATCTTAACATGCACTTTAATGCACAGAAAACTATTTTACTGCACCTTAGAGTGTTGTATCAAAAGCCATGCTAATATGCTAATGCGCAATAAAAACAGGCTACTGTGCATTAAGTATCACTAAAAAAGTGTGCACTTTCGCTACTGTGCATTAGAGCAGCCTAATGACATTTATTTAATACCTTACATTAGAGGTACTCAATTTAATGTGCAATAGCAAAAGTGTATTCATGAATGTGTAGACACTTCCAGTGTATCTTGTGTCCTCCGTGCCTAATCTTAAAGACACAAATCCCTGTTACAAACCCCAGCTACAAACCCTGGCTTTTTAGCTCAAGTTGTAAAGACTTACGCTTTCAGTTCTGCCTTTTACCTGGTAAATGTCTACTGCTTGCCACAGCGGTGGCAATCCTGGTGGCATTCTATGCAAACACTTTTTAAGGACAACAAGAGCTGTGTCGGCACTGCAGTTTGCTTGCCCCTCTGCAGGGAGCTAACACAACACCAATACATCACTGAAACCAGAGTTTTAAGTAGGACTTAAATACACAATTGACTTTCTGTCTGACCTTTTGTACAGGAATAACTGGGTAAATTGCACCTTTAGGACACCAAAACATTTCACCTACAGTAGCGTAATTTTGGGGTAGGGACTGGGACATCAGCCCAAGGTGCTGATACAGGGAAGGGTGGAAATGGCAGGTAGCAAAAATAGCAGCCCGGTTGTACCATCCACCCAGTTACAGCTCTGACAGCCCTGTTTTCTTTCGTCCAACTGCTTTGTAATCCCTTATATCACTATAACAAGATTATGTAGCTACGAGTGTTGAAATTCTTTGTGCTTAGAAAAAATAAGGTTTTTCATAATGTATACACTTTAAAAAGTCATATTTTAGTATAGTATAATAAGGAAGAGCTTAATGCAGTCTATTAAATCATGTGTCTTGTGTGCATGTATATATAGCTATGAACTGTATATATAAAATACATTTTCTTCGTTTTTGTAGATGTTTTTCTTATTTTTCATACTTATTTTCATATGTTATTGTGGGTTACTGTTTGTGCATGTTCTAAAGGCAATATGGTTATTTTTCTTCTTTTTAAAAAGAAAAGTAGAACAGGAATAGCAGAAATAGATGCAGGGCAAAAAGTAGGTACATTTGGCCCTTTTTAAGAGCAAGGTGTGTTTGTCTTAAAATGATCCTTTGACACTGAATTAAAGATAGCTCTCCTCTCAAGTGCCTGCATATTTCATACATCAAGCTTATCCTCTAATCCTGATTTCAAACCCTCCTCCATATGCCAGCAACATAGAAATCTTCCTTGGGATTTGAATTATTTAACAGTTTCTGTTACTAAAATTCCAGCAGTATAATGAACACCTAGAATATTTAAGTAGGTAAAGGAATATTTTGCTACCAAAAAAATGACTAAGGTAAAAAAAACATATCAAAAGTGATTAATAATCAATACATTTAGCAGTAAGGTGGGTGCAGTTCTTGCTGGTTACAGTTACACACTGGGCTTGTCTACACATGCTATTAATGCAGCTAAAAAACCTTTGGCGCAGTTCATGCTTCCCAGGTGCACTATCTTCACATGCACGTGGAACTGCAGCAATTTGAGCCACTGTGGAGCAGCCCTGCACTGGGAGGGGAGCCCAGGAGGTGAGCCCTGGGTTTCAGGTGGCAGTGTCAGGCAGCGGAGGGGCTGCCCAGTACATGAGGGTGCTACAGTGTGGGGCTAGGCAGCAGGCAGCCCTGTACGGTGTAGCACCTTTGTGCCTCAGCCAGACCCGGCTGCAGTCTCTATGGCCATTTGAGTGTACATAATTACTCCACTGTAGGATAGTACTTGTCCCAGACATTACTGTCCTACAGTGGAGTTAATTAGTTTACTGTGCCCTAATACAGATGGATGTGTTGACCGATGCTTTACTGTGGAGCTAATTAGTCAACTTGGCAGTAAAACGCACGTCTAGATGTGCCCCCTACCTTGTATCAAAATGAGACTTTCAACTTAACAAAGCTAAGCAAGTCAAAAGCAAGGATGAGACTCAGTCATGGGTACCCAATCCTGCCCTCTAGAAGTAAACAATTAAAATGCTTTCCTGATGTGCATAAAATGAATGGTAAATAATCATCTTTAGTGTTAGCTTTGAACATCATAACTGGCCAAGGTGTCTCGCTGGGCAAGTTTCCTTATTTGTAATGCAGGAGCAAGGGGGATGTCACAAGAAAACAAATTCCCCATTTACTGTGGCAGTATCAGGCTGATTTTGCTCTCCCAGGACTCAGTGGAGCAACCCAACTACCCTCCTTTTAGAGTAGGTGAAGCCCCCCAAAGGATGCTCAAAACAATAACCTTACAATTCCTTGGCAAGAGGCCATGACTGCAAGCTGTCTTCGCTCCCCGTAACAGCCGATGCTTCCCCTTGACTGCATAGGCATTCCAGGGGAGGATCCGGGTACGTTGAAGAAGAATGACTCTGGGAACTCCCAGATCTGCCCTCTCCTTCAGTAGTTCTGTAGGCTAAGTCTAATGGATGCTATCTGGTCCATGGGGTGAGCTATACTATCAGCTCCCCATCGCACAGAATGATTTAAGTTAATATAAAGCAAAGAGGATCACCAGCATGAGCAAATAAAACTCGGCGATTGGGTAACAGGAGGGGAGATGGCATTCACTGTCCTGGAGGCAAAGGGAAGGAGAGATTCTATGGAAGAAATAAGTTAAACTGCTTATTCATGCTGATGGATTCTGAATTACCTTCTCGGGGGGAACAAAAATATCTAGGCATTTTTTGAAGCAGCTTTATAAAGACATCTAGGATCAGCACTTGTCAAAAATGCACATAGAAAAATGGCTGAATTAAGAAGGACCAGGAATAGCATGCCAAGAAATTGTAATGTCATTTGTACAAATGCAGGTGCATCTTCACCTCAAATAGCTTGTTCGGTTTTGATCACTTCCCCTCAAAAAGATGGAGGAAGCTATCTTGAGTATAGTAAAAACCGGTTATAGGGGCTTGTGCTTGAATCCATATACTTTGGGTCCCAAGTTGGTGGCCTGCTGGAGTGAGAGAGATGTACCCATTATACAAACATTTGCTAGGTGTACAGAATACAAATTGGTCAAACGCACGACAGGATTTTCTGTGCTTTCTGCCAAGAGATTTTTACAACCTTTTGTTTGGAAACAGGTTCAGACCCACTAGCAACTTTGTCTCCTAAGTCAGGTCCTATGTTCTCTGCTCTAAACTATGGGAGAATAGAAGTTGATTTTTAAAAAAGAGAAAACACAGAGCCACATGTTTGCACAGCTGATTTATCAACTGCAAAAGAAGATGGGATTTCATATCTGAATACTGGCAGAAATACAGACTTACATCAGTGCTACTAAGGGTTGCTATAGTTAAAGTTTAGAACTTAGGATGCTGAGAGATGTGGAACCCCGCCGCCCAGCGCATTACCAAAAGAAGAGTGGTGTCAGATTGACCCGGCTCCACGGTGTCTGAATCAGCTATTAGATAAAAGTGCTAAAAAGCCCCCCTGAAGCGTGCAACCTATACAGGTGCTGGGCAAACTGGGTCAAACTGATACAATTCCTCTTCTGGGTGTGTGCTGCACTTGATGCAGGGGCATGCCGAGCTGAAAATAAAGCGCTGCTGGTGGGGGTGGGGTCCATGTCTGTAGGCACCCTAATTGTGCTGCATTATACCACTGTAAATCTGGAGGAGTTTCCCTGAGCTCAAAGGATTTGGGGGGGGGAAGGAAGGCTTACACTTGCATGTTGTTACCATGGCACTCCAGTTTGGCATTGATTACTTTCTCCAAGCAACACAATGTTTGCATTATTACCATACGTGGTCACTTCCCATTGTGAGACGCTATGAAACGAAGTGGGGTTTATAGAAATTATTTAATGAAAATGCAGCCTTGAGAGAGGATTTGACTAAACTGCTCAACCCTGGAACCCTCCCTTATCAGAAGTTTTTAAAGTTGTTAATTAACTGTTAGAACATTATCCTGCTAGTGGTTTTTTTATCTTATATGGGGGTGGGAGGCTTTTCTTAGAAAACAAGAAGGCAGTAGCAGGATTAGTCTGTTTTTCCAAGATTGTAATGGGAAGATTGTATAAGTATTTTCTAAATGTTATACTTTCTCCCCCATTCAGGATGATTATTTCAGAAACTGGAATCCAAACAAGCCCTTTGATCAAGGTAAAGGTAGTAATTTTATTGACTATGCTCTTTTTAAAAAATATTTCATGATATGCACATTCTCTCTGTGTCTTGTCTCTCTCGCTCTCTCTCTCACTAATCGGTGTGTAGTTCCTGTGTCTAATTTGTTCACATTCTGGGGTGGTTTGAATCAGAGGAGTTGGCTGATCGCTATTTTTTTTAATGATCTTTCAGTCCTATTTGTGGTTGGTGGTAAACTACATGCGTAAAAGGTTCTTTTTAATTGGGAAAGATCTAGCATGCAAACTAAAATGAGTAATTTAGCATACTTTCGTTGTCCTGTTAAATGACTATTTTATTGTTTTTATTGTCTAACAATCAAGTGTATGTTATTTGAAATCAGTGGCAGTTTTCTCAGAGATGCACTAAGGATCGGTTGAGACGTCAAAATGCAGCTGTATGTCTGATTTCATATTTGATATTCACAAGGACACTTAAGACGTTGGGTACTTTCCTTATCCCTATTGATTGTCAAATTTGGGGATACTCCTATCATCTATTAGGACTTGTCTACCTGGGAAAATTTGCTAATTTTATAGAATTATACCAGTATCTGTGGAAGTACACTTTAATGTAGAAATATACTGGCATGGTCATGTCATTCCTATCTACATTGTTACATTTCCCTGTGTAGACGAGTCAAATGAAAAATAATGCACGATACATAAAGCACAAACAAGTAGACCTAGATGATTTATTGAATCTGGAAAATATGGTGCTTAAGAGGGAAAAAGTTGAAGGCATACTTTGCTGTTCTGTCAAATGTTGTTCACTTCTAATAATACTGTGACAAATAAGTTATGTAATAAAATGTTTACTTGTGGAAGCAGTGTCTTAATTGATAGAAGATGCCTCCAGCAATTTATCATTCGGTTAATATACTTCACTGCAGTTTTCAGCAATGTTTGTGCACAAATATCTTGCACTGAGATCTGAAACCAAGACCCATAATTCAAAGGTGCATGTTAGCAACTGAATCAAATTGGCATTACACAGGTTGTTTAAAATATGACATGTGGAACCTGAGCATACTCTTGAGTGCCCCGAAGTTTGTAGAGGCAAAGAATATACAGAGAAAACGTTCTCAAGTGAAAGGATTCGACCTGCATAAAACTACTCCCTGACGTGTTGAGACAATCAGGAAGATTGCAAAGAGCTGGCTAATGCACAGTAATGTCAGTTTTGGCAGTAGGACACTGATAGAGCAGTCACAAAGTGTATTGCACAAATGAAACTGCCTGCACAAACTTTGCAGCCTTAAGCAAAGGTAGTCAGCAGTCTAAGGAGTCTAGTGTACCAGAGTATCCCTGCAACCAAGAGCAGGGTCACGAAACAGAACGCTGTCTATGACCTAGCCAGGATAACAGACTGGAAACAACAGGTATGGCAAGACAAGAAACCTGTAGGTCCTGCTAAGTGGCTATGTGGAGAGCAGTGGTGAACAGAGAGGTCTTACAGATGATATATTGACATTTAGAGAACATAATACACTTTTTGGACTGGGTAGCAGAATTAATTTGTCCCGGAGATCACAGCCAAATGTCAGTGGACGCAGTGAAAGCCCTGATATTGTTACCTGTGTCATGCTTGACAGTTGATGTCAGTTCAATAAGGAATGGTGGAAATAAAGAAAACCATGGCAGTGCATTTTACTGGAAAGGCAGTCATGAAAGCAATGCAAAAGATGATAGGCCATTATAAGGTCTTAAATCTGAATGCGCCATTTTACCATGGTAATCCATATTCAGAAATGTAGAGTAGTTGTGCTCTGGGATGCGCAGCTATACCATGGTGTGCTCTCAAAGGGATGAAGTCCTGGGGGGAGGGGAGGGTGCTATTCATTGATTCTTGACAAAAATACATATTTTTAGAATAGCTTCATCCTGTGTTTTGCTTCACAGGGCACAATTTTTGCCCATTTTGCATATACTCATGTGCATTGCAAAAAGACTGGACCAGCAGCATCTCTGTCTTTTGGATACTTTCCTGGTGTGCAGTGCAACAAATCTTTTTTTAATTGTAGTGCACAAAATGCCTGTTAGGACAGTTGAAACTAGTGGATTATATCCAGCAAATGTCAGATAGATCATTAACCTATTTCACAGCTTAGAGCACTTTATTGGCTATATGATCCCAGGTTTCTCTGACTAGTATTGGTTCATTCATGTCAAGTCTCAAATTCTAGAGCTGCCAGAAGCATAGTATTTCAATTGAAACAGTACCTTTGTGATACCTACTATCCTTGTGTCTCATAGAATTTGTCATCAGTTTCTTTCTAGATGCGGCCCTGTGGTCAGATATTCAGAAATACATAATTATACCAGTCAAAACAATTAACATAAAATTCATTTCCATGGAAATAATTCAGCACGGGGCTTTACGCCACCTCTTAAGTACTCTTTGGAAAAAGACTTCAGATTTGGGATATGTTAGCTTTTTGCTTGACTCTTGGAGGAGGGTGAATGTCACTCACCCTGATTAAAATGACCAGTTAGATGGTAAAGTAATTCCTTGGATGTTAATTGTGCTTTCATGTTCAGTAATGGGGTTTGAGGAAAGTAGGCTGGCATATTATTGAACAAGCAGTTAAACTCCGCATGTTAAAAAAAAAAAAAATTAAATTAAAAAATAGCCATCGTATAGTTTTGTTTTTTTTAATTCTGTATTTACATGTAACTTGATGTTAAATAAATATTCCATATGCCTCTGTTTATACTTGGTATTACTTGTGGCTGTTTATTATCTTGCATTTCCTGAAATACTAATGTCTTTGATTTTTTTAGAATTTTAATTACGTCTGTTTTCCCGTTTCTTATTTGTAATTGCCTTGCTTTCAAATTGCTAATCTTTCTGATCCTACTGTGACTGCCATGTCTCCTTGCAAGGCTTTTCAAGTGACTCTGCATTTCTTTTCCAGAGAATTCAAACTAGATAGTTATTATATTCTCCTTACAATAAGCATGTATGTTTGAAATTATTGATAGAGTAGTACAGTGATAGGAACTGATAACTTCGTCACAAACAGTCTGACAGTTAGCAGCAGTCCATTTACTCCTGGCCAGAATGTGCGTGGTATGCCTGTAGGTTGTTACCTTTGAATGAGTGTGTGATGGCCTCTAACAGAAAAGGAAAATGCATGTAGACTCCCTATCCTAATCTAACATGTTTGTGATGAGCCTTCAGTAGTCAGAAATGAGTGAAGTATTGCATCATTCTCAATTTCAAATTATTTATTAAAATGCATCCATCTAGTACTCTGGCTCTATAGAAAAATATTTTAAGATCAACATTTTTTTTTTTTTGGATACCCAACATACAAATGCAAGAATTCTCCCTTCAGCCACTGGATTCCCAGTCATGAATCTTTCCCAGTAAATCATGTCATAATATTCCTCTCCCACGGGTAAGAACAGAGAACAAAACAAATAAACACAGAAGTACGACCTGATAGTTGATTGACATTGTAATGAACTGAAACAAAAATGAATTGTGAATCATATGACTGCCTCTGAGAATGACCAGCCTCCTGTAGTTTTGTGATTTAAACCATTGGATAGTGGCTGGAGTGCTTTCAGTGATCTCAGTGCCACAAAATTGCACAGGATAAAAGACAGTCCCTAAGGTAATGAGGCCTTATATCATGTGGAGATTTATTCTATAACTCTTAAAACCATCACCATAAATTGTTAAAACACAGGGAAGGATGGGAAGTTGGTGCATGCCTTAGAACACTGCTGTAATTTGTGTAACCAAATTTTCGCAATTGATTAGAAAAGGGGCACGAGCACAATTAACCCAAGAGATAAAATTGATGTACACATGGTATGCAATTCTATGCAAAGTGTATTCTGAATAAAGACCCTGCTGGCAAGAAAATGCATATGTGCATTGTACAGAGCTCCAGTGCCAGTTATACTGGTTTTATCCAGGATAACTCTACCGATTTCCATGAAGTTACTCCAGACTCACACCAGCATAAGTGAGAACAAAATTCAGCCATTGATGTAGGTCTGTGTCAGAACAAGAAAGCCATGATCCCCATCTAAGTAGCTTTGAGCAGTGCCTGCAGTAAGGGGACCACCAAAGCTTCCCCTTCTCATAGATGGACTTGGGATGACTGCCTTTCCTTCATCTTGTTTCTTGCTCTCCCTCTGCCCATCTGTCTTCCACTTTTAGCACAAATGAATATGGGAGTGTATGGAATAGGTTGTAGAAAAGAAGTAATAGGTGTGAGTAACAGAATGAATGAGAAGAAAGAATCAGTAATGATGGAGGAAGCAGAAGGGATATGACATGACAGGGAGTACCAAGTAAAAGCCTAGAGCAGGAGTGGGCAAAGTTTTGGGGGACACTGCTAAAAACACACACACTTGTCACTGGATTTATGACCCAGATAACTTGTTCTGAGTGGACCCAAGCCCTCAGACCACCACAACGTCTTCCATTTGATAATAGGCGCATTTTATTGGTACATGGTGATAACAGATAGGAGTAGTACAGACAAAGTGAACAGAATAACCACCCTGATTCTACTTAGCTACCAGTTCCTAAGGCTTCACTAGGAGAATGGTACACCTGGCTAGTACATGAATTCTACCCTGTGGTTCTTGCTTGAATGACAGGTGTCAGCAGCCTTGAAGGTTGAGGGCCAAGGGCCCTCCCCCCCCACCCAGTGGGGTGGGTGAGATAGCATAGTAGTGCACCTGCTGTCCATGGTGGCCTTGGGTTCCCCCCTGGGAGCCCCCCTGCTGCTCTGAAATCTCTCCTTTTGCATTCTTTCTCCTCTGATGACTCTTCATTTCCAGGTACCACTGATTGACCCTGTGGTCAAAAGCATATGTTTCCACAAACCCATTACATGCATATATCTTAATTTGGTCATTTACCAGTGTCTTAATTTGGGCATGCCCAGCCTCCTAATTGGATCATTTTACCAAAACTAGAAATTCCAGGGGCTTTGCAGTTGGTCACTGTGAGCTAATGCCAACACTGCAGAGTCCCTTATCTTTATTATAGGTTTTTAGGGAACAGTGTGTTGCATATCTTCAGTTTCTCGGGATGCTTGTCTGCTAGCTTCAGACACAGTCTAAGAACTTTATCACGAACAGACTTTTAGAAAACAACTAACCATTGCCATTCCCCTGGACCATTGTTCAAATGCAATATTTTCTCTACCCACAAGCTAATTCCTAAAAACAAACCTCTAAATATCATTTTATAGGCATCACTCACTCACAACCTTGACTTGTGAAATGTTTGTGTGCTCGGGGTGGACAGCGGGGGAGCCATGAGGGGCCCGATCCTTGTTGTGGTAAAGCACCCCTTGCTCCTCCCTTTCTATCCACCCCAAGGTGCACATGCCAAGCAGAGTGCCTTCACATGCCACTCTCTGGCATGTGTGCCTGGGTTGCCTACCCCTGGCCTAGAGCAAGAGGTGAGGGAAATGAAACATTGGTTGTATTTCAGACTTGAGCATTGGCATTTGTTTTATGTACAGAAGAAAAAAAAAGGAATGTTGCAGATAGTCTGGACAGCTGGAGTTGGGATCCTCAGAACAGCTCCTATGTTTTAGGAGCTCAAGGGTCTCTGACAATCTTTAAAGTCTTTTATGGTAATTTGAGCATCTCATCTCTTCCCTATATCTGTGTGCACTTGTATATGTGCAGTAAGTGTGTATGAGAGAGAAAGAGAAAACAGAACAGAAGGGGAATGGAATTTCCATGTGGGAAAACAGGGAAAGATGATGCTTTTGTCAAACTGTGTGTCTGTAACTCAAGCTTTATAAGAGTCTTTGGGGGAGATTTTCAAAAGCACCTAAGGGATTTGGAGGCACAAAACTCATTGACTTCAAATGGGACTCGTGTTCTTAAATCTGTCAGGTGCTCTTGAAAATTTCCCCTTTTGTGACCCTTTTGATCTTCTCAAGAGAAAAATAAAATAAAATCACCACTCAGATCTTGAACAGTCTTGCTCTAAGATTATTCACGGTGTTGTTGATTTTTCTGACTCTGGGCAAAAAGTACAAATTGTGTTAGAAAATCTAAAATTACATGAGGATACCTATCAACATAAGCTGTCCCTTTAGAAAGAAAGGGCTTGGTTTTTACTTTTATTGTGCAGTCTTTGTTTCTAGACCATGGAAAGGTCTATCTTTAGAAGGAGTGACTGAACAAAGCTCCTCAAGGGGTAGTGGGGGGTGGTTATTCACCCTTCCCACAAATAACCGTGCACCAGTTAAAGCCATCATAAGTATTCTAATCAGATCAGGATTTACATGACCTTTTGTTGCCTTTCTGTACATCAGCAAAATTCACCCTGAAAGAGCTCTTATAATGAGTTATTATTTCATATTCTAAAAATTTCTTCTGCAAAAAATAGGGATTCTAGAAATAAAAAGAAAAACTAGAGTTGCTTAGTTCAGGTCCATGTACCTTTAGTCCAAAGTTACTGTCTTTTTACCCAGATAAGAAATTAATTTACCTGCTAGGAGCATAGTTCAATTTAACAATAAAAAATGCAACATGAGCCTCAGTGCTGTTGCATGCAACCTCATAGTCAGTGGGCCACTGAGAAACAGATGACCTTTCCTGAAAACAAAAACATAAAGTTTGTACAGCCTTGAAGTGTAAAATTTGGATTTTGTGAAAATTAAACCTCAGTTATATATTTAAAGAGCAAATGTTGAGACAAAAGGAAAGGAATGCTTGCTCCCATTTCATTTCCACATAATCCATAATAGCCTTGTTATCTAGCAGTTTCCAAATAAAGAAAATGGAACAGTAGGAAGAACTTATTCTAGAGCTCTTAGGGACACTACCAACAGTAAAATAATTTATTTTAAAAAATTATTTCTTTTTAATCTTTTCCCTCCTGAAATTAAGCTCCATGCAGTTCATTTTCACCTTCCAGTGTTAATTGCTTCTTATAATCCCAGGGGCAGGACCCAGTCTACTTTAACTCTGCCTTTAGAAAAGCTTCCATTATTCATGCGTTGGGGGGTTGGGGAATTCTCCAATTCTTGGGTCCAAATAGCATAATCAGATTGCTTGATAAAGGAACCCCTGTCTCCTTCCAATGATGTTTGTGGGAGTTGTGCCATTTGTTTCAATAAGAAATGAATCAATTGGAAACATATTTTGAGACTGGCCTACACTCCATTCTAACATGCATATCATCGATTTCTTAATCAAATTCCCATTACAGAGTTTTTTATCTTGAAGCAACGATAAGGCTGACTTTGGAATCATGTGACTATTAGGTCAGGAACTTGGGCCTAGTAGCAAGACTGCACTATCACTCAGGACTTAGCCTAATGAAGGCATGTGGAGGATCCAGCCTTATTAGTTAGCTAGAGTGACATAAATCAGCATTACTCCATTGACTGGTCAGTATTTCAAGCATTTTTGGTTGACGGGAGACTGAGCAGGGCACCTGGCTCTTTTCTGAACCAGTCTTCCTTATTTAAATTTGATGAGCATATGTAATTACATTTTTTAGGTCGTTTTTTTCTATCTGTGTTTTCTAATGGTTGTAGTTCAGAGGAAAAAAAGCAGATTTTTTTCCTCTCACATTGGACAAGTAAATTATATTACAAGTAAACACATTGCTACTAACTTTGGCGACGGCAGTCCCTGGAGACTGAGACAAGGTACCTTTGCTTAACATGCTATCTCAAGGAAGGCAACTATAACAGTTTGGCAGCATCTAGTGGAATTCTTCTACTTCATTTATTTTTAGCTCCTCAACCTGCCCGGTTTCTTGTATTTGCCTTGAACCTATGAGAATCCAATACAAAGGTGAGAGCGCTGCCAGCTGAGCTGTACTAACAACCCATTAGAACTGCAGAGAGCAGGGGAGCCTATAGCCCAGAAATGATTGGTAGTCATTATTATTGAACTGGAGTCTGTCAAAGATGCAGAAGGTAGGAAGAAAGGTAGTATAAGGGGCAGGTTTGGTTAGGATTTTTAAAAAATAAATCAAAGATTTTTTTTTTGACAAGGTCATTTGAGAGTTCTTAAGTAGCTGACAGATCTGACTTAACGTGTTTTTACAGTATTCTTGTGTGTGCAGTGGGGAGGAATCGTTTTGGTTTTTTTTTTAGCATAATGCTCTTATTTAAAAGGTTTTGGCATAACAATTAAACATAACTAACAATGGACATCTCATTAAATATGCCAATAAATTAACTCATTAAGAGTTTATCCAATATTATGAGTGAAAGCTGTTAAATAATAAAAAAATAGACTCAATCCCAGGAAGCCTTATTTTTAATTTCTGCTGGGAGCCACTTCTATCTTTAATAGCTATGCTAAATTCCTAAGTAGGCAAACAGATGTTATTAATTTTTCTGGAAATATGCACAAATTCAAAATAAAGTTTTGATAGGTTTAAAGTTTTTGGAAAGAATGTGGAACAGTGTGCAATGTGTTTACCGTATGGCATTCTTAAAGCATCATTACCCAAAAGATAGGAACTGTGGAAATAATGGGATGCACTTTTGTACTGCAGATACATATGCTCTGAATTCAAAATGTTAGGACTACCGAATCACCATTATTATTCCGGATAACAACCCAACAGAAGGACACAATAAGAGGAGAAACCCTTGCTCATACTTAGAGGTTGAGTATTTCCAGAATCATCCATAAGGAGTCCACGTTATTTCAAAAACTGTCAGCTGTCTCTAGGCAACACTCCAACTGTACAGAGACACTCCAGCCCTACAATAAAACTCCAACTTTTCTGTAGCTGTCTTTAACAAGCTAGATGGTAAGGCTCTTTACATGTTGCAGATAACTATGGTTTACCCTCTGCTCTCAGGTATACTTAGGTAGACTGGAGTGACGCTACTGATTTCAGGTGCATCCCCATTCTCCAAAATACCCCTGAGCTAAGCAGCAACAGCAAATTAAACCTCTGAACATGTCAACTCTTCGGAGGAGGAAACAACCAGTTCAGAACAGATTCCAGCCCGTAGCGATATATAACCTGGGAGCGTCACACTCCAGCAGCTCTGTCGAGGTCGAATTTGTGCCCAGTAGAACCTCGTGTATACGAATGTATGTATCTGTGTTCATACTGCCGCCTCCTCTTCAGTGAATTGTACCTGTCTTTTTTCCAGCTAAATTCAGACTCCAGCTGTCCACAGCACTGGAAAGCAGAGGTAGCCTAGAATTAATAAGCATTCCAAAAAAAAAAAAAAAATAGATAGATAGGTAATGGAAAAATTGCAAGGCAGGCTGAAAATCACAGAACCTTCAATTATTTTTGAACCTGCAATTTTCTGTTAGCCTTGATTAAGATGTTCTTTCGAAACAGCCTAAATAAATCTATTTGCAAGAGATTGTTCAGTGTCGTACCTGCCTGTCTCTGCACATAAATATGTTAGTATTATATGGAATCTTTTCTATTAGTTTGCTTCACAGGGTGATCTCTATTGAAGACTTGTATCGCTGTTTCTTTTTGGACTGTGATTGTACTTGTTTTTATAGGAAAATTGTGCATGAATTGTGTGTGTAAATCATCAATTAATCAGCACTGTTTTAAGACGTGGACTAAATCAACAGAGAACGATTATCGCAAGTATTACACATGAAACAAACTGCCTGACATCAAATATATTCTGAGCAGCTATTGTACTTCCTGTTCCACAGCAGCCACACAGGCAAACTGTATGTGGTTGTCTTGTATTACAAGAAAAATACTACCTTCTCTACTGGGTTTGCATGCAACCAACTTTATAATAAAATGCCACATTAAAGGTGATGAGTTGGCATCCCTCTCAGTGATGGTACTGTGGCTAATGCACTTGACTGAAGATGGTGATCAATAGGTTGCTCTGTCTAGAATTTCATTAGCACTTTGGGAGGCGTTAAGAGGTCTCTTGTTAGTTTTGTCAATAATGTTACTGATTTTTCTTTTAGTATCTCTGACTTCAGTGACCATGAAACTAGCATTCACAGATTTTTAAAGGTCAGTCCATGCTACATATGGTTCCCACCTTGTTCCCATCAAAGTTATTAGGGTTTTGAGAATGTCATGGGACTTGATGTTGTTTCCACTGATGCCAAAAGAATGCAGGATCCTTCATTCTTTTTGCTGCAATCCAGCATGTAGGATCTCAGGCAAAATAGTCAACTCTTTTTTCCTAAGAATACCCTTTGCTGTTAAAGCCATACAACTCTGTGGACACATAGAAGGACTGGCCGAATTTGGTCCTTTGTCTCTTAACTACTTTTTTGCATCTGTTTCATGGTGACAATCATAATAAATGACATGCAAGAAAAGTTGATATGCCTAGAGATTTATTTATTTTTTTATCCGGATAGGAGCTAATTGGAGTCCTATCCTCCACTTAGGCTGAAGGCTGGGGTCAAAGTTAAAACAACTTTTCACAATCAATAGATAAAAAAATCCATAGATGCTAATACATGTGTATTTGTGAATTAATTAAATATTCATCTCCAATAAACCTAAATACCTAGGTCAGTAAAATACTAATTGGATCACAGTTATTTTTCTTTCCATTATTATTCCATCTAATAAAACAGATTTGTATAAAACCATAATAATAAAAGCTAATCTGAATAATTATCTGACAACTTCGAAGTTCTCTATCATTTGGGAGGGGGTTTTTTTAATTTAGAAAAATGGAGTTGCAGTGATGTGTAATAAGGCCATTAAAAACTCTAACATTTTTATGTTACCGTCATTGTCATAAAAGAAGTGTAATTGTACTATCTCAAATTAAAATGGAAGCATAAGTAGGCAAATTTTTCAGAATTCATTCTGCATAATAAAGTTCACTTACAGTGAGAGGTTTAAGGCTCTGCTAAGAAGGTGTCTTATGTACAACACCTCATTTCTTTCACATTTTCTTACACTTCAGTTTACTTTTGATCAAAGTAAATGCACCAAGGTATTTTAATGTTGCTTTAGTAAATAAAGTTCAATCTCTCTACACTTGTCTTTTCTTCTTCTTTCTGTGACTATGGCCTATCAGTGAATCTTGCCTTTCATTTGATAACTATCTTCCTGTTGTCAGCAAGTATTTTGAAAATGTCATTCAACTCAGTGATCGAGTTTCCATTGTACTGTTACACCCAAGGTTGGGAGGAAAGATGCATCTGGGGAGCATTGATATCCCAGTCCTGGTTCCAACCATCACTCATGAAACGTACCTACCCGAAGCTGATAAGTAATGCTGTTCTGTTGTACAACGTGTGTAAAAAATCGTCTTCTGTCGCTGAGGAATTGGCGGGCCTCCTGACACCTAGGTACTGACCCTGGAGGGATGTGTGGTACATGGTAGGATGTATTGCTTGAAGGGAGGCTCTTACATGTGTTCTCTATCACCAAGGAGCACAAGAGCAGAATCAACTGTGCTGTGTATGTTGAAGTTCTCCCTGGACTTTAATTTGAGACCAGCGGTTAAGTCCGTAGGCCCTGGCTAGATGTGCAGGTAAAGTTATGATGGGATGTGCAATCCACATGATCGTATTTCCTGCCATGCCACACGTTCATGGCAGGAGGCATGATCATGGGATAGAGCCTCAGATCCCATCATGCCTTATTGCTGGCACCACGTGCTCCTCTGGCTGGAAGCCCTGTCAGCTGATCTTGGTTTCCAGCCACAGGGGCACACGATGTGTCCCTGAAGCTGGCAGCCAGAGCCCCATCAGCTGTGGGATCCCAGCCGCAGGGGTGCACCTGGCCATATGTTCAATTAATGTCATGATAGGAACCAGCCACAAAGTTATTACACATTTTTTGTGAAATAGTGTTTGTGGCTGGTTCCTTTTTTTATGATGCCATTAATTCCTTTAATGTGTGGCTGGGTCACAACTTGATTAACTGTTTAATTATATCTCAGGGGTAACGTGGCAGGGGCTTTAGTATTGGATAATCACAACTATGATAAAGGAATGTATAAATAATCCTAGGGCTCATTTCACATTATACCAGTCTTATTAATACAGTGCAAATGAACACTTGTGTAATGATTGTAGTATGACACTTCTGGGAGTTGAGGTTGTTATTCTTTCTTTCAAATTCTTGGAAAATTAATTGCTTTATGTACATCTGAGAACATATTCTATGAGGGACCAGAACTTTAAAACAAATTCTCTAATTGTATTCCATAGACCACTATTAGACTAGAACCAAGCCAGAGAGATTGTGAAGGCAAGTCCACTGCTGTCTACTATGTTCTTGCCTTCAAATAGATGTAATCAAAATACTTTGGGACGAGGTGGTCATGCTGATACATTTTCTAAATGTGTGGGCACTGTGCTGTGGATGTTATAGTTGCACTGTTATATATTCTGCTTGCACATTCAAATTTAAGATGCAAAGAACCACAAATTTGTATAATATCAAACACACAAATATCAGTAAAGTTTGTACATTTTTGTGCTTAACCTGCATTGCTACGCTATATCAGGAGGGAGTGTTGTCTAGTGGCATAAAAAGAGAGAAATTTGACTCATCTTCTTTTGCTAACTCTGCCAATGATTGGGTGTATAACCCACAATACCTCTTCCTCAATGAGGCCATAAAATAAAGATTCTGATCGTTGGTTATCTCAGAGGAGTACAAAATAATAAGTGCTGCTGTTTCAGCTCATGTCTGAAACTTGGAAGTGGCTGATCACTTTCTTCCATCTTTCACTTCACAGCAGAGCTTTAAAATGTCCATTCCCCATCCGCTTTTGCATCGTGCATTTTAAAGTGTTTCTGATGGAGCTGGCATTCTCTTTCTTCCTGGTTCTATTTGGTTTAGTTCTTTATTTTAGTATTAAAAGTAGCCATATTCCTTCTAAATTCACCCTTGTCAATGTCTCTTGATTTGTGATTTTGATTATCCCTCTGATTTTTAACCTTCTTCTATAGAATGAAAATTCAAATACCCTAATGGGTGTGAATCTTTTTAAGTGTCCAGCTTTCACAGCCATACAGGAGGATCAACCGTTTGTAACATTTTAGTAATCTCTGGTGTGTCCTCAAATGTAATTTTCTACAAGCGAGAGCTGCTGAAAGAATATAGAAGGCATTTTTGCAAGCACTATTCTTGTTCCTTATTCATTGCATGTTCCATATGATGGTATCAAACTCATGAAATACAGAAACCCATTCACTTAGTCCACCATTTGACCATCAAGGAGTTGCCAACACTGTGCTTTACTAAGTTTGCTAAGTGTTATTGTCTTAGTTAATTAAACACAGGAGGCTTAGTCTCTATGTTTGGGATTTTTTAATAGAAGAGTCTCAAGTGAATCAGCGCAGAAGTACAACGTTTTTTATTATAACAGTTAAGTTTACAGATAACTCAGTGATTATAGCTTTTCTGTGCTACCTGCTTGGTAATTTTTTTTACTAAACCTTTTTTTTTTCCTTTTCTTTTGAATGCCATTTCCTCAATGCCAAAACCTTTTATAACATATCATTCTGACTGAACATTAATCATAAGTGGATTCTCGGGTCCACAACGGAACTACTGGTGAGAGGAAGTGAGAGATCCCCAACCCTGTCTGGTGGTTAGGACACTGACCTGGAAGAGTAACACTCCAGGCAAGTCTACACCACAGACTTACCATGCCACACAGCAGTGTGGTGTGTTTGAGGGTGTTGTTGCCCAATAAAGTGCATATGCAGTGTAAATGTGCCCTTAGGTTCAAGCCCCTGCTTTATGCTGTTAGGGCAGAGATCTTCAACATGGATCTGCCACATTGCAGGCAGATGGACAATTGGTTGTTCTAAGATGGGTCACATTGTTTTTTGCGCTGTAGTTAAAGGCCAAAAAAAAATCAAAGTGTCCTAGCTTTGTCCTAATGTAGAATAAGCATCAATACTGATGACTGCTCACCATTTTTTGTGAAGTAGAGTTCTCATTCTTTAGCCAACCCTAGATTGCTATTGCTTACATTCCCGTTTTGCAACCTGTGGTCCATAGACCCCCTGCAGGTCTGCAGACTATGTCTAAGGGTTCTGTGAAAGAAGATGATGATCAATCAGAAGAATGTGAATGCCCATACTTACAATTCAAAGGGGTCTGCACCTCCATGCAAAAATGTTTAGGGGTCTGCAAATGAAAAAAGGTGAAAACCACTGCCTTAGATATTAATACTCTTTATATTCTGTTATTGTGAACACATAACTGATATTTAAAACACAATATTAGTTTGATAGCCACAATAACTGACTGATTTCAAATCACTTTTCAGGAATTAATGACCTAAATTATTCCTTCCACTTTTTTCATAATCAGGAGTACTGTTTCCATAGGTTAAAGTTAAGTAGTATCAATGGTAGTTAAATATTTTTTTCTTTCAAAGATCTGCCCTGTAATGAGGTCTGTCTCTAGCGGGGGGCCCAACCGGGGCGACCACCCTGGGTCCCGTGCTTTGAGGGGGCCGCATAGAGCCAGGCAGAGCAGCGCAGCAATGCTGCACTGCCACCAGCTTCATGTTCAGCTCCTCAGCATGCCCCCAGCCTCCATTGACGAATCTGCTGCTGAAGATGGTGCATCTGGCCACTCGCCACCCCCCCTCCGCCACTGAATCTGCCGCCAGCTTCCTCACATCCGGGGGCAGGACCCCACACAGGCCAATTTCCCTTGGGCCCCACACCCTGCTCGGATTGTCTCTGCCTGTAATACTGAGAAGAACGCTTCTATTAGGGCTGTGCAAAGCTTCAGGTGCTGATTCGATTCAGAGGAGAATCAGCCCAATTTGGTGGCAGAATCTCTGAATCTGAATCGAATCAGGGGACCAATTAAAAGGTTTGAATCGATTTGAAGCTCTCCAAATTGATTTGGAAAAGATTCAAGGAGCTTCAGTGATTTGGGCAGTCCCCTCCTGCTGCAGCAGGGAGCTGGACTCGGACTCTGAGCTTTTAAGTAAGGGGCAGGGGAGGAGTGTCTGGAGGATGGGGGAGGGGACTGTGGGGAGACCCTGGCTAGGCCCCATCCCCTGCCTGCTCCCCCAGCACCCCCATGGCTGCCCCGCCTGCCCCAGCTCCCAGCCATTTAAATAAAAAGCCCCTACTCAACGGGTGCTGCTGGGCAGAGGGGCAATCCCTGTTACCCTCCACTGCCCCCCACTGCATGGAGGGCTCTACTACGAGCCCCTGACCCCAGCCCACTTTTCCAGCCCCCCCATGGCTGCCCTGCTTGCCCTAGCTCCGGCCTTTTAAGAAAAAAATGCAAAAATCCCCCGGGCTCCCTGGCTCCTGAAGGAAACATGGGGTGTCTGGGGGCTTGTGCAGAGCCCCCCCAAGCAGCACAGGGCAGTGGAGAACAGCGGGGATCGCACCCCCACTGGACAGCAGCTGGTGAGTGCCATACTTTTGGTTTTTTGGTTTTTTTAAAGGGCCAGAGCCGGGGCTGGTGGGGCAGCCATGGGGGCCTGGGAGAGTGAGCGGGGGTCATGGGGCTTGTGGCAGACCCTTCATGTGCCATGGGGCAGTGAGGGGCAGCAGGGATCACCCCCCCACCTGGCAGTTCCCAGTGATTTGAGGCTTTTTTTTTTTTCAGAACGAGGATGGTGCGGCCAGGGGGGCAGCCATTGCCAGGACTGAGAGAGCGGGTGGGGGATGGGCCTGTGTGATTCAGAGATTTGGCTGATTTGGCAGCAAGTGAATCTCAGAATCAGTTTCAGCTGAATCAATTCAGGACAGTGATTCGAATCTCTGAATCAAATCACTGTCCCCTGAATTGGCCGAATCCAAATCCAAAATGAATGCTAGCTGGTTCGCACAGGCCTAACTTCTATGTGTATACACAAGGGAGTATTGAGTATATGATTTGATATTAGTCACTTAGAATAAATAAAAATGAAATAAGGTTTCTCTGTTGTAAGTTCACTGAAAATGGCTTAGAATTGGTAATTAGTCAGAAATTGTTATTGAACCAATGCTTTATTTCTTCTTTTGAAAGTAACTGGTTCTGTTTATATAGCTAAGACTACACAGATAACTGTGATGAAGTACTAGCAGAAATTGATGCCAAGTGCCTGTAATTAATCTTTAATTTAATTTTATATGCACTCTTTAAGAAGCTGATGAGCAAGTTAAGAAGATATGGTACTGGGAATTTTCATTTCTCTTGTGCATAGGCTGGCAGTCCCTAAGCGGACACATCTGTAATCATCATAATTCATATACATTGCAAATTATCCCTGAAGCACCACCCAAGCAGGGAGTCTCAGTTGAAGTGCATCACCGATGAACTGAGAGTGTGCCTAAGAGTTCAGGGACTTCAGTCCCACCAAAGCACCTTGTGAGACAGTATTCAGTGAGGACCAGAAACAGTTGTATAGCTACCAAGCCTAATGTGGATGTGCTTCTTGCAGAAAATATCCCATTTGTCAAATTTTAGCTTTTTTGTCTGTTCATAAATTGGCCTCCAATTGTAGTTTTGATCAATGGGTTGCTTGTTTGGAATTTGTTGGTACTTGTTCTATACATGCTTATTGGATGGCTTCAAGCGTTTGGCATTTGGGCTATGAACTGTTTTGACTGGACAGAAAAAAGGGGGGGTGTATAAAAGTTCATTTCTTGATTGGGAACCTCACTTGGAGAGAGAGAGACATCCAATAGAAATATCAGGAACCTGAAGCTCACCTTTACTACTGACCTGTGTGCAGGCCTTCTCTATGCATGGGACATAAAGCAAGAAGCTGCCTAGTTGTGTTTTTCTATCCTACTTCACAGGATGCCAGGAGCAGTCCAGCTCACAACTTCAGGTTTATGTTACATATACCCAAAAAAGCTCCATTTTCAGTAATTAAATCTCCCTCTCTGTTGGTGCTTAGAAGGAAAAAAAATCCCTATGCTCCTGAAAGTCAGGCTTTTCTTCCTTGTTCTTCTGAGCCAGGCATGAACAATTGAGCTTTAAAAAAAACAACAACCCAGTGCACACTTGGGCTGACAGCTTTTATAAGTTGCAGGCTGAAGCAATTTGAAATGTCCAAGGAAAGCCATGAAAAGCTAAAGTCTGTCATGAAAACACCAACAGCCCCATAACTATTATGACACTTCCAGGTGCTGCCGTAATGCAGTGCAGTCCATTTTAATTTAAGCAGTAGTTGGAACAACTGCAAATCATTGTACAAAGATGCTTTTAGAGACGAAGCATATGAAACACGGGTCAAGTACTCCATTGTGAATTTTACATGGCTATGGTAAGCCAGTGCTTTTCATGAGCAGAAACTCTTTCAAATTCGGGTTTAATTTTCAGAGGTTTGCAACTCTATAGAAATAGATGGAAACAGAAATGTATATATGGGGATTGGGTAATTTGTGTGGGCAGTTACCCAGTTTGCACATCCAGTATGCTGTGTAAGGGTTATGTGTATGGAACGAGACCCATTATGCCTGAAAATGTTATTTCACTGGCCTGGTGTACTATGCCTTCTAATGTACAGTTGGAGCAAGAATGAAAAAGATGATTGAATATCCTTTTAAATGCAGTTTCTGCCAATTAAATAAATCAGGCCTTCAAATACTGGTTACCTACAGCTGTGTGGGAAAGGGACCGTCTTCATGCTCTATATTTGTAATTCAGGCAGCTCAGTGGGATCCTGTTTTATGGCGTGGAAGGATGGGAATCAGTACAATACAAATACGAAATAAAGATATTCTTGGAGGCTGTGAAAATGTATTGGACTTAATTTTAATTTCTAATTTCATAATTTTTTCTGGCCACTCCATCTTCTTATCATGAAAAATATGGACCATTTTCTGTGCAAGCATTGTTCATATTTGTTGATGATCCTCTCCTTCACCATCTTTCCCACAGAAGTAACATCTTTAGTGTATTTTCATACATGGTGCTGTACCAATAACATTTTTCCATTGCCTATAAATAAATTAAATATACTGCAGCTTAAAAGAGAAATTGCTGTCAGCTGAGGTTCACTGCCTGTGACACATTTCATCTTCTTTCAGCCCCCGTTACTGTGCTTTCCCTTGAATTTGTATAGGAAGTTGCATTGCCTGTTAGAATGCCATGTGGCATGCTACAGCCACATGCTTGATATATGGACCTATTGCTACAAACTCCTACGTTGGCTTTTGAAATTGCATTGAAGATGAACTTTTGATAGATGAAGCTGTTTATCTGATTTGAAAATAGGATTTTTTTTTTGTATCAGTCAATCAAGAACTCCGGCTCCCAAATGGAAAAAAGGGTTAGAGATGAAGGAAGACAGATTGGGCAAGTGGTCCAATGGAAAAACAGGCCTGATCCTCAGAGAAGGGGTATGCTGAAGAGTTATATTTTTTGCCAAGTTGACAGAATTATTTCACAAAACATAAATTCTATTCAGTATTGTTCTTTTAAACTAAGCACTGTGGGACAGATCGCATCCACGGGATCTACACACAGAATGGGACCCTCCACACACCCAGCCTCTCTACTCCCACACGGCTCTTAGAGCATTCATACACATGCTCCAGAAGTGGGGCGGGGGAGATTTAATTAGAGTGGCTCCGAGAGCCGCTCTTAATTAAAGCCCCCAGAGCTTCCCGTGTATCGGCATCGCCGCACTTCAAAATGGCTTTAGATAAAGCACCCCTGCCACCGTTTTTAAGCACAGGGACACTGGTACACGAGACATAGGGGACTCTTGGAGCGCAGTAATTGCCATGCTCCAGCAGACTCAATAGTGGAGTTGGAGCAACCTCCCTGCTCATCTGTAGGCACCCTTAGAGACTGTTTCAGAGGCATGACTTTCATGGGCAACAACATCCTTCATCACATGCCACTTGAAGATAAACCAGATTAGCAGCACAAGGGTAGGACTCCTGCAGACCTCATGAAGGTGCTCTGTGGGGCTGGAAGCCCAGATCAGGCATGGACCATAGGTCTGAGGGAGAATGAGTTGTAACCCCAGAGTTCTCTGACACGTCCCACGTAGCCTGTGAGACAGCTAACACAACCCAGCTCTGGGGTGTCTTTTCCTCATGGCCATTGTCACAGTGAGAAGCCGCCCTTTAAGAGCAGTTCTAGCAGCCCATGGGTATACCTGGGCTTAAAAGATGCTGAGGAATTCTAACTGGTCTCAGCGTGATCACCAGAGATCCTGGTTTTCTCTGATTTTAAAAAAATCCCGAATTTTTGGTTAAAAAAGAAGTAACCCCAAATCCACATTTTTCAGTGATTTAAATGAAACACTAACAAACTAAGATATGGATATACCTAGATCTAGATCAATCTAAATGTAAATCTCTCTCTGTCTCTGTCTCTGTCTCTGTCTCTCTCTCTGTCTCTCTCTGTCTCTCTCTCTCTCTCATATATATTCAGAGAGAGAGAGAGAGATCTACATTTAGATTGATCTAGATCTAGGTATATCCATATCTTAGTTTGTTAGTGTTTCATTTAAATCACTGAAAAATGTGGATTTGGGGTTACTTCTTTTTTAACCAAAAATTCGGGATTTTTTTAAAATCAGAGAAAACCAGGCTCTCTGGTGATAACCAATGATAAGATGAGTCTTACGAGGCAGTGGGTTCGCATAGAGAGAGCAGGTGTGTTAAGAACAATATGATGGTAACGTTAGCCTTGCAACCAGAAAGAACTAAGAGTTATTCGCATTGTGAGCCTCTCTCCCAGCGGCAATAACCTCACAACACCAAGAAATAAAAAATGTAACTCATAATGCACATGTGTCACTAAATGACTCTGAAACTGCTGCTCACAGCAAGTGCGATTCTCCTTTCTCTGTATCCTGAAGTCACTCCCATGATCCATCTTTCTTCCTTTGGCCTGTCGACATCTGAGTGCTTGTTTCATCTTAGTGGGACCCAAGAGCATTTGCACATATATCCTGCTAATAATCTAGCAGAACATCAGCGGTTCAGGGAGGAAATATATATAGGCATTCGGTGATGATGGCAGAGCAAGCAGCACAAGACAGGTGTATTGCTGTGAGGAGGAGTTGGGGGGTGGGGAGCAGTCATCTCTGAACAGAGGAGTGGAAATAAAGTATGTAAAAGAAAAAAATCTTAATAGAATAGGGCCTTGGATAAGAGTCAAGCATTTCAGCGTTGGATCCTCTGCACGCCAGTTTTCTAATGTGCCTGTGCATTATTGTGCTGTCTGAATTATGCTATTCCTGTGAAGAAAAGAGTCCTTTGTTCACAGCTTTGAAGTAGTTGGATTTTCCCAGCTCTTCTGTGCAGCTTTTCTATGATTTATTAGTGTTTAGACCAAAACCCTGGATCTAAACCTCCAAACTTTGGAGAAGTTGTCAGCTCTGAATACGAAGTTTTCAACTCAGCCCACATCCAGTTAGTATATTAATCTGTGTGTGTATATATATTAAGGTTTGGGGACAGGACCTGGGGACGTGTTAAATTCCCTTTGTGTCCCTCTTGCTAAATATTTGCCCAGATAACTGGTACAGTAACACTTTCCAAAGAGCTTCTTAAAAATTAAGGGTTAAAATATTCATAAGCATGGCTTTAGAAGACATTGAATAATTATAAAAGGATAGCCTTAAAAGTGTGCAATTTCTCCTTTGCTAAGAACAGTTATTCAGAGGAATTAATTTGGAGCATGCTGACTAAATTAAAAATGCATTAAAATCTTTTATGGTATATAATAGCAATCTAATAACAATGTTTTTGTCTTGTATATTAATTATGGTGGTTGTAAATTAACTAGTATTTAATAAAAATTAATAATAGTTTGTGTTTTCCATTGAGTGGAGTAAATTTACATGATGTTTCCAAACAATCTAAAGAGCCTACCATTGTATAGATGTGCAGTAAATTCATTTCAATGAATTATAATATTATTGCATTGGTTTGGAGATTAAAATTATGCATTAAATCTTAATTCATTAATTCCTTTGGTTTCTTTTGTGTGTCTGGGGGGCAAGGAGGAACTGAAATGCTATTAAACTTGTAAATACTGAAGAAACGTCTGATAAATATAAGTCAGGTAGAATAGTAAGAAGCCCATCACAGCAATTCTTTAAAAGTATCCTTTTTTTTTTCTCCCTTACTCCCAGGCTCTCCCTGAGCTCAAACCAAACTCAATTTAACCTCAGCTCTGTATTGTTTGGGTTGAACACGCTAGTGAGGTGATTCTTGCACATCCCTCTAATACTAACCCCCATCACCAAGTTCATACATGCTTTCAGGAAGTAACACATTGTGTTTCTTGAAGGGTAAAGTCCAGTGGATTTGGGTTCAATTTTCTAGAAGGCTAGGTTTTCTCTCTAAGTCTATATGAGTTGCTCACTGAGATGCTGGAGGTGTTAGGAATACTAAGTGTCTCTGGTAGTCTGTTGGACCTGTGTCCTCTCCTGCAGGTGAACGTTAGTAAAGGAGTAACTCTGTTGCTGGTGAAGATGACCAGTACCTGCCTTGGGAAGAACAGGTAACCAGCTCCTTATGAGAGATCTTTTATATGACCATCACTGTCCTTCCTTTGCATTGACAGTCTATCCAGTTATCACACCAGTCTAGTTTTTCCTTTCCTGGCTGGATTGATCATTGATTAGCCCAAGGTTGTTTCACCATGGTCTTGTCAACTGTCCATCTCCCATCTCTGCTTAGTCCAAAGTTCACAAAGCCTGCCCTTCAGAATAAGGTGGAAAGTAGGATCCACTACATTCCCATTATGGGTCTCAACCAGCCAGGCTCTTCCCTACTCAGAACTCAGGAGTGGGAAACTATGGCTCTGGGCAGTAAAATTGTAGGCTCTGGGCAGTAAAATACATCAGGACTTAAGAGACTCCTGATATAGGAAAGAGTTAGGCCAAAAATTAGGGCATGAGGAAACTGTATATGAGGATGTTGTTGCAGACACAAAGGCTCCTTACTACTAGGTTTCTATCCCCAGTGGCTTTCTGCAAGTCTTAAGCCCAGGCCTTGACATCTACAACATACTGAATTTGTCCTGGTCTTTTCTTCTGCTTCTTCCCATTCATCATTTCTTCCTTTCTCCCTACATATAAGCACTTCAACATTTTAAAGGTATAAGCTGGTGGGAACCTGCAATGCAGTGACTTATTCACATCCAAGTCCAGTCCTGGCATCATTTCATGTCTACAACTCTTGTGAAGTTAGGTAGAGTTTGAAGCATGAGCAGATAGAAGGTCATTGGCATGTTTTCCTGAACCAGCCTAATAGCAAATCAAGTATGTACCAAGTAATAAGTCACAAACAATGTGCTAGAATATAAGTTGTGCTTAACTGGTAACATTGTATTTAGCTGATATGTAGACTAGGGTTGTGCGAATAGGGTTTACTGGCTGTTTCATTTTGACACTGTTTGAAGTTGTTTCAAGCTCGAAACAGCAAAATCAAAATGAAACGAAGGGCTTCAAAACAGTCTCAAAATAAAACGAGGCCAATAGAAATGTTTCAAAACTTTCAAAACATTTAGAGTTTCAAAGCAGCAGCCAGATGGTGGGAGGCAAGGGAGAGCCAGGGCTGTGCTCCAAGCGGTTCTGCAGCCCCATGTGGCTCAGCCCGGCAGGGAGCGCAGCCCTGGCTCTCTCTGCCTCCCACTGCTGGGCTGCTTTCCTTTGGGCTGGTGGCCGATGGGAGCATAGCGCCGGCTCTGCCCACCTCCTGATGCCGGGGCGCCCTCCAGTCGGCTCCACCTGCCCCATGGAAAGCAGCCTGGTGGCGGGAGTTGGGCATAGCCAGCGCTGCGCTCTGCCTCCTGCCACAGAGCTGAGTTCCACGGGGCTGCAAGCCACTGGGCCCTGAGCTCAGTGGAGGGAGGTGGAGTGCAGCACCGACGTGGCGCGCCACCTCTCTCCACTGGGCAGCGAGCCACTGGGCGCCAGTTCGACAAAACGAAACAGAACGGTGCTTTCAAAACTAAACTAAATTCAAAACCACACACTGTTCCATCAAAATGTCAAAACAGAAGTCGAGGCAAAATGGTGCTGTTTCGCGCAGCCCTAATGTAGACATCTATACTCGTGCTTGCCTTATAGTGCATATTTGAACAAAAATAAATATTGCCTCTCTCCTCAAATGCAAACTTTACTGCACATGCAATGAAACAGAATTAGGCATCTCTTTCATGCACTTTTGATTTCTGCTAGGGTTTTATCTGCCATAAATAACACAATCCAGCAATTGCCTTCATCAGACTGTTTACCAGATTCTCTAGCTTTCAGCTTGAAGCAAGCAGTGTTTCCACATTGTTTGAAATAATTTCACCCTCATTGCTTTCATCCGGTTAAATAATCCTTTAATTCATGTTCAGAACCATGAGATCTTTTCTCTTTTAATGCTTTTACTAATGGGTGCATATAGAATGTTATGGTGCCGTGTATGAGGTCAGATTGATCAGTTTATCAAATGACAAGAGTTATTACTGGATCATTAGTTCTGGCTGCCTCAGTGATTATATGTAGAGATCTTACACCTAAGGCCAACCGTGTTCTTTCATAATAAGGGATTTAGGAGATATTTATGCAAGCAGAAAATTGAATCAGCATCACCATCAGTGCATTAAATTATGGCATTTTATGAAAGAAGAGTTTCTTTAACATATGACAGTAGATAAATATAGGAAAAAATTGCGGATTACCAGAAAGGGTTTAGCCTCTGTAAATTACATTTTGAACTTTAAAGTATTATGCATAGCCAAAAACTCCTTTAACCTCTGTGATATCAACCTTATTTGTTTTACCTGTGTATGGTACAAGCTCCCCCACGTGCCATGGCACATGCCCCCCAGATTTGTGCGCAGGATAGCGGCATCTAATGCTCTCCCTGAAGCACCGGATGACATTTCTGGTTTCTGATTTGGTTGCCTGGCCTGTTTTGTTTAGCCTAAAAAGGCTTAGTTTCCTTCATAATCAAATTAAATTAAAAATAATTGAATATCAAAATTCTTAGGTCATGCTGAGAAGTAACTTTGAATGTGTGGAGTCGTTTATGCAACTAGCCGATGTCTGGTATGATAGAGAATATTTCAGTTCTCTCTACTTCTACTAATGAGTATTTGTATACTTTGATCACAACTTCTCTATTAAGCTATTCCTGGTTAAAGAATTCAAGTCAAGTACTGATTGAATGTACTTTACAGTACCATACAGTTTGGATGCTTCAGTAGAGGGATATAGGGTCCTTCAGTAATGCTAGGCATCGTTGTACTTTCCCTCTATTTCTTGGAACGATTTATCTTCCCAGCAGTTTCTGTTGAAGAAGGATTTATTTACGACTGCATACAAATTATTTATCACTAATGCCTCAAGTAAAACCCATGCTGTGTTACAATTTATGTTACACAGCGGTCTCAGTGCTCCCCCTTTGTTATCTGAAGGGCATAAAAAAACACCATAGAGAAAACAAGGACAAAAAAAAGGATCAATAAAAAGAATTAGTGGTTTGCATCGCCATGGGAGACCCTCCATGTGCAGGTCTTACCCTTTTGCTACTTGTTGTGGTTGGTGTGCAGGAACATTTCTTATGTTTCTGGACACTCTGAAGAGTTCTTCGCAGGGTTTAGTCTATACGTAAGGACAGTGGGGACATGATCTGGGGATATGCATCATTCCCACCTCCAAACCCAATTTGCACAAGGAATCCAAGTAGAAATGAATGCAGAATTCCTCTCCTTTTGCTTTGTTTCTCTTTGCTGTGTTTAGTCCACCTATACTCCTCAGTTGCCTTTTTGTTTCACTTCTATCTCATTCACATCGTAAGTCCTGAGTGTGGCTTTGGTGTGATGGCCAACTTCTCCCTGTCACCTGTACTTTGGTATTTCAGCCAGTATTTGGTGGGTGGAGCAGGGAGGAGAGGAACGTGCGATCTGATGGATCAGAGCCGCCCCAGTTGTATGGGAGCTATGTTATCAGTGTTTTAGCCTGCAGGACTTAAAGGCATCAAAGCAAAGTTTTGGGATGTGCTCATAAGGCAACATTTGTCCCATCAGAGGTGTTTAGGAAGATGAACAAAAGGAGCAATCAAATATTAATTTTTTAATGGTGACAATAAATAATCATAGTAATTGATGGTAATTCGTTAGGAGGTACAGAGTGCTACACAGGTTTGCAATATGATATGAGGCAACTAATTGGAGCATTGACCTTTTGGACCTGGAAATCAGAAATACACAGTGCACTGCCAAAAATAGGATTGGCCTTATAGATATTAATAAAACTAAGTGAGAGTGCTTCACATCCAGTTACACTCAACTAGATAACTAGAAAAGCAATTAAGAACAAGCCATCGATAAAAAGACCTGCTAGAATGAAAAGGAAACCCAAGATTACTATTGTTTACCTTAAGCTTTTCTGAACCAAAATTACTTTTTATTGCTTCTGTGTTCAAACACAAAGACAAGAGCAATTTAATCTAATTTATGTCTTTCCAGAGCCTCCTGGTGGGTTTGTTCAGTTTTTTCAGTCTGCTTTATTTTTATGCATCCATAATAAAGAGCAGTATAGTGGACAAAAGAATTCATCATGTTAATATGTTCTTTCAGTGACAAAGTTGTGCCATTTTAGCTCAAATTTTTCTTTCTTTTCTACTGTATTATGGGTTTCTCAAAAGGCCATATAAAAGAAAATATGTATATTTCTGCTAGAACTGCCATTAGCTTACATTGTCTGTAAAGGGATAGGGTGATCATAGTCTCATTATTTCCACTAATGAAAATGTATAGTTATTAGCAGGGTCCAGGTTTTCTGTTTGCTACAGAAAAATGTTTATTTTCTCCTTTAAAGGAAAAAAGCTTGGGAAGCAGTGGGTTTCCCCTGCGGGCTGGAAGCATTCAAGCCTGCGTGGGGCTGGTTGGGGCTGGCCGGAGTGTGATGCAAGGGGCGCCACGTGCATGTGTGCACATGCACTTGGCAAGCAATACAGCCAGGCAGCAGCGGAGAGCAGCTCTCCCGGCTTCCTGCAGATAAGTCTGTGGGTAGGGGGGATGGGCACAGGCGATTTGGGGGGTGGCAGAGGGAGCAGATTGAGGCCCCCATGGTGAGAGGGTCAGGGTTGGTGGCTGGGGCTGGGGTGGGAATGCACAGCCACAGGGCCCAACCAGGGAACAGGACAGAGCCACAGGTAGCTCTTCTGGGGGGGCAGCAGAGGAGGGCTGGCACCCTGCTATTGTGCACACTCCCAGGGAGGTGATGTGGAAGGGGCCCATGCCCCTCCAAATTTGTGCATAGGAGGGAGGTAGATGTGGGTTGCCTGCTGCAGGGCTCAGGGATTCCTGTCCTGCTGTTCTTCCCCTGAGGGCTCCCGTGGCCCCCCAGCAGGCAGAACCCAGTGCAGGAGGGTGGAGAGACTCGGTGCTGCCACCATTGCTGCTGGGGAGCCCTGTGCCATCCATGCTGCTGTGGAGGGTGCCCTCTGCCTGCCCACGTTTTGCTCCCTGCTGCTGCCGGTTGGGCAGGGGCTCCTCGCCATGGTGGTGTGGCTGGCATGGGGCTCCCAGCAGTGGTGGCAGCACCAAGCCTCTCGGCCCTCCTGTGCTGGATCTTGTTCGCTGGACTGCAGAGGACAGGCACAGGGCACCAGCATTTCAGGGCTGCTCAGCACCACAAAGCAGCGGGGCTGCCACAGCTGACCCCACGTTCTGGTAAACGCAGAGGGAGCTCTGATTTTCCATGATAAAAAAAAAAACATCAAATGCCAAAATATATAGGTATTTAGAATTTATTTTATTATAACGATTGAGATGCTGTTAGGCTTCCAAAGTGCTTTAAAATTGTAAACATATCAATTAAGCATTGTATTCAACTAATACCTATATACATAGTAGCATCACATTTTAATAATCGAAAAATGTGAATTTGGGGGGTTTTAATAAGAGAATTTTGTCAGAGAATTTGAGATTTTTAAACAGAGAAAACCAGGATCCCTGGTTATTAGCTATCGTGGCTTTAACAAATGTAACCCTCTACCCACTATTCCATCTCACTGTAAACAGGTGATTAGTGAAATAAGCCAAAAAGGCTTGGAGTAGTTTCTGGTATTGGAGTGACAATAAAAAAATATATACAGTACTGGAACTGTGAATATCTGTAAATAAAACCTACCCACACACAGGTACTGTACACCACATTTACTATACCTTTAATGAGCAAGCTTTTCCTAATACCAACAATAAATTGTGTTTATTAAGCCAATTAACATGTCCAGTGCAGTTGGAGAGCTATTCATCATGGTCCTCTTTTCTAATAACCTTTTACACATATGAAGACTGTTATCATTTCCCCCTTCAGACTCCCCTTTTTAAAATTAAATGTACCCAGTTCTTTCAACCTTCCCTAATAGTTTCTGCTTATTAGATCTCGTCTCATTGTTATTGCTCTCCATTTTGTCTAGTTCCTTCTTAAAATGTGCTGCCCAAAGCTGGACACTGTACTCCAGCTGAGGCCTTGCTATTGCTGAGCAGAGTAATATCTATGAAACTCCTGCTAATATAACCCAGGCTGAGATTTGTCTTTTTTTGAAAAACCTCACATTGTGAACTTGTGTTTAGTTTGTGGTCCGTTATCATCCTTGGATTCATTTCATTTCATCTTCTGGTTGGTCTTAAACAGTATCTGAAATTTATTGAGATCATTTTGAATTTTAATTCTAACCTCCAAGGTGCCCGCAACCCCACCAAGACCGATGTCATCTGTAAATTTTACATTCTTTCTATCCCATTATTCAGATTGGAGACAAATAACCCAAATTTGTTAATTTTACTCTACTCCCCCTCCTCCCCACCCCCAAGCTATTCACATTAGATTGCTTTATGCCATTTTTATAGCTGCTATAAATCATCCAAATGCTAATGGGGAAATCTCTCCATTGATTCTATGCAGATTCAGCCTTGCGTGTAGCAGAGGTTGCCCAACAATCCATAAGAGAATAACAGATGTTTCAGCTTAAAAGAAGCATAGGAATAAGTGCACTGGATCAAGGATCATATTTGCTGTATTTTGCCTGCATGATTAGCATGGAAATCAAAGCACAAGAGCATTCAGTGCTCACTATCATGGAATAAGGTGTCTACCTGCTGGTAGTGTCAGAACCTAATCCAAGAACCTCATGAACTAAGAGCTAACATGGAAAAAAAATATTTCTGGAGGTGTTGGGGCGGGGGGCAGTTAGTTTGATTGCGTTTCCTTGATTGTGTTTTCCTTTGTTTCCTTTTTTGGTTTGTTTGTTTTATGAACTCAAGATAAATGAGGAGAGAGAGAATGCCATTATCATTAGAGGATTTCTGCAGCAGGCACAGAAGGAAGAAATAAGCATTCCTCTTTATTTGGGATTTGCCTTTCACCTTACAATAGTGCCATCGTGTCCATGTTGACTGCTGGATGACTTTTTCACCTCGCTGTCACAGAATTGGAAGAGAACTGTCTTTGCTCTCTGCACTGAAGCATCCAAGCGGTAGGGTTGGGATCAGAGTGGACAGGGCCATGCTTTCGCAGCCATGCACTCGAGACCATTGGGAAGCTCTGTAGGCATATCCTGAGGCTTTCAACTGCATTTGTCTCATGACCCATGCCAAAGATGGCAGCTTTTTTGAGACTCTTGTTCAAAGGCCAACTGAGGTCTGTCTTGAGCCCTAGCATGAGTTAAACTTACGCCCAGCTGCCCACAGCTCCAAAAGCTGCTCTGAAAAGCAGAGTATAGTGATATTCCAGCCAACCACCCATACTGGAGGCTGCAATTAAGTAGTGATCTGAGGCAAGCGCTTTGGCTTCTGCCACAGCCAAGACCATCCTGTTCAGCACAAGCAGACCTGTTGGTTGGACAGTCACTTCATGCCAGCAAATCAAAGCAAGTCAAAGGAGCCGAGGCGGACGCAAGAATCAGGCTAAATCAGCTCAAACATGCACCCCTTAAGGTTTATTAGATTTATGCCCATATTATTTCCTTTCCTGCCCCTTCATCTCCCCATTATTCTTGTCTAGTAGGTTACTGGGGCAGCAGTTTTTAAAGCTCTCTTGCATCTTACATTCATGATCTTTAGTGTTCATTGTTAGCTTGCAGCCTAAGTATCATTGATTATAAATAAATGTTGATCCAAAATAAATGTTGATACACGCATGGTGTCATTTTATCCCTAAAGGCAGGGATAGCAAGTACTGGCATGAGTGTGTGGTAAACAGTTTAATTTGGTCAATAGTTTAATTTGGTCTGCAACTTAATGACATTTTAAAGTATGCAATGGCATTTCTGCTAGGCTGCCTGCCATCATTTTTTCCTTGACATGGCAAATAAGGCTTACTAACTCCAAAAAGAATTAGCATGAAACATGTCCATCAATCTCCATAAAAAAGCATTATGCTGTAGAATTATATTAAGTCTGAAGTAAAGTCGGCATAATTGAACAGAAATGTGTGCAGCCACTGATAGGCTTGTCTCAAGAAATCCTCATCATTTCTCATTTTAGTTCTCTTTCAGCACTGTCTTAATTCTTACCTTGCATTTTTCTGTTGTTTGTTCTTCAATCTATAGACATTGCTGGGTATTTCGTTTTGAGGCACTTTGTGGAGTAGCCTACATTTTTGCCTATGGAAAGGGACAGAATGTGACTTGGAATCAGATAAAGCACATATAGGAAGGTACATCCTATCATCTAAATGCCTCTGAGTCCCTTCCAGCTCCAGCTGGCTGTGTTTACCCCTGTCTAGCAAAACAGATCATAGCATTTTATATTGATAATGCAAGATAACTGTTACAGTGGCTGCACTTAGAAAGTGGATTCCTATTTTCAGGTTATTGCCAGTTCTACATTTTAAGCTGCAGGAATATCATTGGAATTGGTAATACCTCTGAAAATGGGATAGTTTGTATTGCTTTATAAATACCCCACACTTTATTGCTGTGAATACAGTACAATATATAGGTTTGGAAAATGTTGGGTATAAATTAACCTTTAAATTGGTTTAGTATCTTGGTCCAAATAAGCTATTCTGTGAGTCTAGTGAAAAGTCCACTGAAGTCAGTAAAAAGACTCCCATTGATTTTGATGGGCTTGGCTATGGGGACATGATTACAAAAAAGTATATAAGGAAATACATGTCTTTCCTCATTCAATTAGCTTCTTAAACTGCCCATTCCCTTCTTGTTAGTTTAAGTTCAGGGATGCTTTCTGGTTCAGTCCTGCAGCTCTCTTGTATGCACAAATCTTCATAACTCGGTGGGGGTTTCATGCATGGAACAATTTGCATTTCTTAAAAAAGGTGAATAAAGTAGTACCACTGTGTTCATCTTTCCTAGCCATAGCATCAAAAGTAATTGTCACTTGTAACTGATATGAAATAAGGCTGACTGAAGTACCTGTCTTGCTTATTTTCCTGATTTCCCTGTAAGATCTCTGAATTTTAGACCTTTGGGCTAGGGACAGAGAACATGTAAATCAGTTTAAATGATCAGAAACTAATTCAAACTGTAACAAAACATAAGTTCAGGGCACATAAACCAATTTCAAAATGGCTGAATCTGGTTTAAGATAAACCTGGTTGAACATAGTATCAGACTTAACTGCTTTGGGTCAAACCAGTTTATGCAATGTCTGTCCCAGACCCCTTCCTGGTTTAAGTTAAACCAGAGTCCCCCAGCATCCCAGGTGCTCTAGAGAGCAGGGCTGGCCCCGCCCCTCTGCTCCTTAGCTAGAGCTCCAGCAGAGACTGCAGGCACAGCAGGGTCTGCCTCGATTCCCCTGCCCCACCTCCTCTCACCACTTGCTGCTCAAGCAGGGATCTCCCCCTTCCTTCCCTCCCATCTCCCACAGCACGGACCCCAGCCCCATTGACCATAGCCAGTAGGTGGTATGCTAGCTAATGCTAAGAGGTGTCTGTGTGTGTGTGTGTGTGTGTGTGTGTGTGTGTGTGTGTCTCAAATTTCACTGGAACAGGACAAAGGCAGACAGGACAGTGTCCACTTAGGGGTTTTTGGAGCTAATCAACAGGTCAGCTGGTAATGTCTCTCCATTCTTTCTTTGGAAAAAGCTGTTTAAGATGAGCTTGAATTAATGAGAAAGGCTTTTGTTTTTTCGATGGGCTGCTAAATGCTGTGTTATCAGCACCCTACTGGCTCCCTTGCCTGTCATGTTTGTAGATGGTATGAAGAATCAGGGAGAGGGAGATTGAAAAGCTCAGTATATCAATAGATTCAGGCACTGCACACCCCGCTCTGCCTCAGAGTGCTAGCTGGGGGCTGGCAACAGTCCCACCCCTTGAACAGCAAGAAGGGAAAAGCCTGGGACTGTGCAGGTAGGGTCAGGGTTTAAACCACTCCCTAATCAAAGGGTTCTGCTGGGCCTGGCCATGCCCTCCCCCCTCAGCTCAGCATTGTGGAAGGGGAGGGAGGGCTGCTCTAGTGCCCCCCAGCTTCTAGCCTGAGCCACTGCAAGCATGTGCCTGCATTTCCTCAGTCCAGAGGGAATATCTGTGCACTTGCAAACCAGTTCAACCTAGGCAGGTTAGAGTAACCTGCAAAGGCTCAGGCTTTTTGAATGTCTGTCCCTAACCATGATGGTGTTAAGTCCCCGTGTAAGAGAGAGCGTGGTGAAGTCTCTGCTTATCCTTGAGTACTTGAGTTGTCTTGTCCTTCTACCTGTTATCTACAGCTAAATACCTTAAAAACTCATTGATTAAAATCTAGAGCTGACAAGAGTTCTGTCCCTTGACTTCACCAATTGATTTTAAATGAGGTCTTCACTTTGAAAAAATAAAAACCTTGCTACAGTCACCTGTTCAGGGATTCTCGAAATGGTGGATTCTTTAAGTGCCCATCCTCACTTCTTAATCAGCCATAGCAGTGATCTTTAAAAGGCAAACTGTCTTTGCTAGGGATTGACTAGTCTTCCTATAAAGTTCAGTCCGTGGTCCACTGTAATCATTATCCTCTGCTTTTGCGAGGCTTTTCCTTACAATGCAGAAGCACTAATATAGCCTGAAGGAACCTACCTTCGTTCTTTTTTAGCTAGTACCAGAATATGCTTTAACAGTGCCATGCTAGTCAAGTGTTGGATGAACAGGTGCTCTGAATCTCTAGATCCAAAAGATTTTCCAAAACCGTATGCTAGATTACAGGAATTTACAGCCAGGGTTGTTTGTTTGTTAACAAAGGTTTGAGATTGGGATACAATTGGGAAAAACTGGAAGAAAGTGAATTAGTTTCTTGAGCTTAGATCATTTGAAATACAGCCCTTGAAACTGCCAACTCTTAATTGCAGAATGTTTTTGCTTTTACAGCTTTCTGATTAAGATACACCAGAGGCCAGAAACATGAGGCATTAATAATACTGAGCAATACTGATTGTGTCAGTGCAACCCTCAGCTTTTGTACAAGGCGCTGGAGTAAATTTGTTAGCCAATGGGTTCAGGGACATGGCTGAAATAATGCCGTTGCCACCTTTCTGTTGGAGGTCACTCCTACAGGGAATATGGTGAAGTGATTGTTAATTGCTTTTGTGCAATGTTCAGTCGGGTTTGATGATGTGTGCAAATAACCATCCAGTCATCTGAGATCTCATATTAGCTTCAGACCCTCAAAGGAGGTTTCCTCATTTTATTAAACAGGCAGCTCTAATTTTTTTTCAGTTTTGTTTAAGAACAAGCCCAGGATCAGATAGTAAATGTTTATTAGAGGGAGTAGATGTTGCTTCTGCTTTACAAGGTCTCAGTACACCAATATTTTTAAGCCTTTGTTAATGCTTCTGACTTTATCAGCAGTGTTTGTATGTCTCAATGTTGTTCTTTCCAAATCCTCATTATTGCTTTTTTAATCCATCATTAATTTGTTCGTGACATGAGAAAGAGGGAGTCATCTTCTGGAAACTGAGTTCATGCTACTCCTGCTTACATTTAAATATATATATATACTAAGAATTTTGGGAAATTGTATTTTGGGGGATTTGCTTATGCTGAAGTGGTTTTGTTAACTCTCCAAGATGTACATGCCCATTTAACTTTTGTGCTGGCATTGAATTGGTTCTCTTAATGGTGGTTTTTACATAGGCTGGCCCTATTATTTTGAAGGAAATCCAGGACAGGGGTCCCACACACACATACCCACCAGCCACCCAACAACCACATACTGCAATACTCACTCACTCACTCTGCAAGGAGAGGCGGGGATCCCAAAGCTGCACAAGCTGTGCATGTAGGAAGGAGCTGATGGCGCTGCAAGAGTGAGGCAAGTGGAGGCTGAGTCCTAGTGGTGCCCCCACGGCTGCCAGGCTGTACTCAAAAAGCAGCATGCACTGCAGTGACCCATGGGGGCTTGTTCTCTCCCCTGCAGTGCTAGGGCAAAACTTGGGGCACTCATCCCAAGGCAGTCATCATCTCAGAGGCATGAGTGGGCAGAAAGCAGCACAGCAGGGCTGGGGGCAGGGGCGATAATATGGGCAGCTGGGTGGGAGCCCAGAGGGACTGAGCCTGGTGTAGCCCCTGTGGGGCACAGATGCCCTAGGCTGTTTGCAGCCTCGCTTATGGGACCATGTGCCTGTTGCCTGCAGCCACTGCTTGGGGCTCAAGCAGGGAGGTGGGGAAGGGGGACAGGGAGAGGAGCTAGCAACTCTGCTTTGATTTGATTGCCCTCAATCCACCCAGGACCTTGCACCAGTGCAGCACCCTTGGGCCCCACCAGCCCACTCCCTGCTGCCACCAGCAACTGTGTAGGACTGCCACGCACAGCCCAGGCCTTAGCAGTGGCTGCAATGGCAGGGCTGCCGGCGGTGGGTAGCCATCCTGGTTCACCCTGTACAAGTGCCCAAGCTCCTCCCCGAGCCTGTCCCACCCCAGCTGATCCCACCTCGGGCAGGAGGAGCGATGCTCAGCCCAGCAGCACCCCCCCCCCTCCCCCGGATTGAAGGAACTAAATACAGAGATCTTTAGTTTCTCTTCTGTCTGTGTGACCAGCTGGTTCCCTTTTTGTGCTCACCCTACCTGGAGGCTGTGCTAGAACAGTTTTTGTGGGATCGGTTGAACTTCTGACCCACTTCCTGTGTTCTTTCTCCTGTAGCACCTCTGCTCCGTAAGCAGCTTTTGCCCTCGCGAAGCAGATTGTGCTCCTAGAGCATCCCTTGCTGCTTCATTTTCGAGAGTCTGCGGGTGGAAGTTACAGTGAGATGGGGCAAAAAAGCTCTCGGTTGGTAGCTGAAGTGATGCAGTTTTAAAGGTGAATTAAATTCAATTTAAATGATGAAATAAAACCAGCACCACCAACTTTACAGATGCTTTTAGATTGGGCTTTATAGGTTGGCTTGTTTGGGTTTTTTTTTTACCCTGACCTGCTTTTGAATGTTTCAGAGATGCCTCCTTGATTTTCAGAATAAGGACATGGCAATTTGTTTTGCTTGGCTCTTATAGGCTGAGAATTGGGAATTGAAGATAAAATGACTCCTAAACACTTGTAGCAGGTGTTAACAGCCCGCGATTAATAGAGAAGATCTGTTGCCCTCAGTGAAAGCACTTTAAGTCTTGATTTTCCAGAGAGCCCAGGGAAATTAACTTCCCTGTTCTACCAATACTTGCTGAGATGGGCACCTACTTGCTTTTCTTTCCTTTTGAGAAATCCTGGGTTTTTGCTTTCTTACTGCCTGTTGACTGCTCCATAGACCATACAAACACTTGCTGTATTAACAATTGTTTAATATAATGAAAATCATTTGTTATTATTTGCAAATAATGGCTACAGGCCTTGAAAGCAGCTGAAGGAAACAGAGATATAGCAGCACCCTGTTTTAACACAGTTTTATTTCTTATTGAATCCTTCTACTGAAAGAGAGGTGTAATTTCCATAATACATTTTACATGGCGGTATTGAGTTTGTAGAGGATCTCCTCCAAAGCTGCCATAAAAGTGTTGCTTAAATGACAAGGTGAATCGGGCTCCTGTTCCCTTGGGCTTCCTCTGATTTGAATGAGTGAATGAAAAAATAGAGAAAACATAAATGCACTGAATTTGAAGAAGGAAAAGAAGCATTAGAGATGCCTCTAGTTTTTGTAAACAATGTAGACAATGACATGGGATAATTCAATTAATAGGTATCATCCGACTAGGAGAATAACACGGCGCATTTCGACCTCTTGCATTCAACATTGTATGAATTTATTCTATGAAGGGAAAATCTTTTTTTCAGCTACATGAAAGATTAAAAAGTCTGAACAAACTGTTTTAGTAGTAAGCGAGGAAAATGATGGAGTTACAGTAGCGATTTTTAAAAAAAGGTTACATCTAATTCTGTGTAATCTCATTTTTGGCTGCCTCCAAAGCAAACCCGTTCCATCTGAATTCTCATGATTACTCTTTGGCAGAGGAAAAAAAAGCTGGGAAGTTTAAGGGAAATTAAACCCGTTGTTTGCGAGATATGAGAGTCTGAAAGAATAGAGCTAGAGCATGTTACTTAAGTAAAAGTGACATACCTAGTGTTATCTTTGGAACAGTTTAAGGTACGTGCCTCCACAGAGATTTATTTTATTTTTTCCTTATTTGGTAGCAGTATCTCAAGTACTTCGGTCATGTCTGGATGGTTAAGTGAACAGTTATTTAATATTATTTTTCTTTTAATATCCCTGTGAACCCCTTTTACTTCTAATATAGTTTACAAAGTCTTCAGATTCTCAGTCAGGGTTTATAAACTTTGTCCTAGACTGTGAGATTGAGAGGTCTAATCTACAATAGCTTTGATGGCCATCCAAACCAGCTGTCGCATTCAGAGTATCACCCCATCTTAAACTCTTCTGCATCAAAGAAAGTTGCCAGGATTAAAATGATAAAGTCCTTTGGTGCAAAGAAAACCGTGAGACTGGAAGTGCTACAGGACTTTGGTATCATGCCACTCACTATATGCCAAGAGGACCTCTGTGTTTGAGGACCACTAGGTCCTACATCTCTTTGATTTATAGTTTATAAATTTAAACTTCCTAAATCTGATAAGTGTGTTTAATTCTGTGGGCTCCATAAACTCCCCAGGAGTAAGGACATAGTGAGGAGCATGCAGGATTTTAAGTCCCAGGACCAAAAAGACAAGCAGCAGGATCAGCAGGCTATAGGAACTGAGATCTGCAAAGCAATCTAGGCCATGAAAGTAGAAACTAACTCAGTCTAAGGAACCTACTGAGCTTATGTGCCTTTCAAGAACAAATAGAGGCTTGTGAACCCGGACTTCTGTGGAGTTTATAAAATTCTGCAGCAGCAGGTTGGTAAACAGGGTTTCCAACAGAAAGCCGTTAAGATCCAAAGGAACATTTTTCAGATCCAGACTTTTGTGGTTTATCTTTACCTGCCCAGATGGTGTGACCCCAATTCAGTTTTCCCTGCATCTTGGCTTACTACTGGGGGTTATATTAATATATAATTTTCTTCATCTGATATGGAGGTCAGCAGGTTTGATTTCTTTTTCTCCTATTCTCATTGAAATAGAGGATTGGTTTAAATGAGCATTGGATCAGACAAGCATCTAAAATAACAAGATTTTTCTTCTCTCTTTTCCAAAGTAGCTTTTTCAGGGGAGTTGATACTTGGGCAATGTGAATATTCTCTGACTGCGATGCTGGATCTTTCCTTAAATTCCAAAGGCCCGTATTGTGAATGGGGCTGAGAAAGTACAGGGTGACCAGTGGGAGTTGCCAGGTTTTCTTTAAAAGCTGTTGCTAGCAAATCCTCAAGTTATTCTTTCACATATTGTACAAAAAGTGCTTACTACTTTTATATACAAAGGTTTAACAGAAGCATACGTAATTAGACTAGCTAGGCTACAAGGTATAAGGGATTTCACTCCTCTGCGCTGCCTAAGTACCTGATGCGGTGAGGTGCTAAGACCACATGTTGGTTTGAGTGCCATCAACTCTCGTTGAATCAAATCAACCAGAATAGAGAACATCTTATAGAAGCTGCTCAACACTTACCCAGCTCAGGGCCCACGTACAGCCAGGCCAATTAAAGCAGTGAGAGAACAAAACTGTTTCTGCAGGGCTGTTT